>NC_141877.1:248474876-249099876 GCF_056163025.1 Triticum urartu
GAGTTTCAAGACAATTCATCGTTTGAACCTTAACATGTGAATTGGTTGCTACTTTAACATGAGAAGTTTTATAAGAAAGAGTTGCTGTTATGATGCTAAGGAAAGTGATTGAAATTATCATTGATCAAACTTGTGCACTTTGCTAGCTTTCACACTTCATAAATTATTTCTTTTATCATTTACCTACTCGATGGCGAGTAGGAATTAAGCTTGGCGATGCTGATACGTCTCCAACGTATCTATAAGTTATGAAGTATTCATGCTGATATATTATCATTCTTGGATGTTATACAACCATTTTGTAGCAACTTTATATCATTTTTTGGGACTAACCTATTGACCCAGTGCCCAGTGCCAGTTGCTGTTTTTTGCTTGTTTTTTACATCGCAGGAAATCAATATCAAACGGAGTCCAAACACCGTGAAACTTTTTGGAGATTTTTTATGGACCAGAACACCTAGGATGGGCCAGAGCAGCACCTGAGGGGTGCCCCGAGGGGGGCACAACCCACCAGGGCACTCCTGGGGGCCCAGGCACGCCCAGATGGGTTGTGCCCACCTCGGTGGCCTCCCGCACCCCCTCTTTACCCTATAAATTCCCAAAAATTCCAGAAACCCTCGGGGATAACCTAGATTAGAAGCTCCACCGCCACAAGGCTCTGTAACCACCGAAAACCAATGTAGACCCGTTCCGGCACCCTGCCGGAGGTGGGAATCATCTCCGGTGGCCTTCTTCATCATCCCGGCAGCCATCACGATGAGGAGGGAGTAGTCCACCCTCGCACTACACGAATCAGGCACTTTGCCATCAGCCATGGCTGACGGCAAAGGCATGCTCGACGGACAGCAAAGGTCTTTGTCGTCTGCTAGCAGACGGCAATAGGTCCGGCTGAATAAGCTACGACAAAGGGTTCTTTGTGGTCTGCTGGCGGACGACAAAGATGAAATGGTCTTTCCCGTCCACCAGCAGACGGAAAAGAGCCTGGAGGGCACACGTGGCAGGTTAGGTCCATTAGGGGGTTAACGGCGTGCTTTGCCATCTGCTGACGGATGACAAAGACCTTTGCATCTTTGACGTCTGCCAGCGGATGGCAAAGTGCCCATGTAGGCCAGCCCAGGTAGCTGACACATGGCATGCTTTGTCGTTCGCTGGCAGACGACAAAGATGCAAAGGTCTTTGTCATCCGCCAACGGACGGCAAAGCAACCATATAGGCCATCCTAGTGCCCCCAGGTTGCACAGGTAGCTGCCACGTGGCAGCTTTGTCGTCTGCTGACTGATGGCAAACCTCTTCACCGTCTGCCAGCTGACCGCAAAGAGCGTGTACAACCCCTATTTTCCTGTTTTTTCTTAAATTCATTCAATTTGACAGAATTTCAGTGATACATATACACATTTGAAGATACTTTCAACAAGCATAACAACACATACATACCTAATATTAAAGGGAGGAGCCTTTCATAGTTCTCCATACGCCATACCTTTTTATCTCTTGATTTTATGTTAATCATAAAAATTGACGGTTGATATTTAAAATCTCTCCTATATTTTAAAAAAGAATACCTAATATTAAAGGGAGGAGCCTTTCATAGTTCTCCATACGCCATACCTTTTTATCCGTTGATTTTATATTGATCATAAAAACTGACGGTTGAGATTTAAAATCTCTCCTGTATCTAAAAAAAGAACAATCCGTGACGAACCGCAGCATAGCGAAGTATTGAATGATCTCTATATATAGGACCAATAGCTCGGACCAGTAGCCGTGCGAAACAAGCCCAACCCACAAAAGCCAATCAACTCCTACAAATGAAAAAAAAAACCTGACCGATCTTGCGCTAGTTTATAAGAATCACTCGAAGCTGTTGAGAGGCACGCAACACACAGGAAAAGAAGGAATCGCTCGACCAGTCTTGGAGGGTTTCGTTACCGAGGGTGGGGATCGACGCCGTCGAGACCTCCTCCCCTAAGCGATCTCCCGGTGGCTGCCTCAGCGCCCTACGATCGTCACGCCCCAGGAGTCCACCATCAAGAAGGACGATCGGCCGGGGCGCTATGCACACATGAGTTGTAGGTCGCTGGTCCGTAGACAGCAGTGGTGGACGAAGGAGTCGATGGGAGATGTAGAAGAAAGCAGATCGAGGGAGCCGACAGGGGTGTTCCCAAATTGTAAGGCGTTTGAGCCGGCCCTGCCCTGTGGTATTGAGGTCGCCATCGCTGTCGCCCTCATCATCTTCACCCCATGCGGCTGCCTGTACAAGCATGCCTCCACCGCGGGAGCCTCCACCCGGTCGCTGGCCGTCATCCTCTTCCACGACCGGAGCTCCTCCGCCCAGCCGCCCAGCCGCCGGCCATCGTCCTCTTCCATCACCGGAGCTCTTCTACGCAGCCCTTGGTCAGCCCCTTCATTCTCTGCCAGAGCTCCTGTGCCCAGCCACCCCCCCGTCGGCCTTCTGAGCTCCTCCGCCCAACCGGGATGATTCGATTTAGCAACTTAACCATATAGGCACAAGCTGCACATGAACGTGTAAAGATAGCCTCAAGCAGGCATGCACACAGCTTAATTGATGAACAATGCCTTAGCGCATGCACGCCTAGGCGCGAACTTGGATTCACCAGCGACTATAGGATCGATCGGCCCCTGCCTATGGCCACAACGGGACACATCATGTAATGGCGCAGCGAGTCAACCAGCTACCGCATGGCACAAGAAGTCAGTGCACTTGGCAAGCACATCCAGAACAGAGGCAAGACGTATCACACGCGGCGGCGGTGTGCTCGGCAAGCACATCCAGAGTTCCAGACTGAGACATGGCACTACCACGCGCGGCTGCAGCCGATCCTCCCAACTCCGTGGATCCAGGCGGCTCTTGGCCCCGACGCCGCTTCTTTAGGTACTTAGTATCACGGTGCGGACACCTAGGCACCAACGTGTAGTACCACCTCCCGTCCGCCATGACGTGCCTGAAACTTGGCGCCTGTTGTTGCTCCGATGGACAGCAATGAGCATGGCGCACTATCGTCAACTTCTGAAAACAACACGGCACCGGCATCCGTCTTCCAGCCACCATTGACATGAGTAGACTGCATGGCTGACCATGCTCGAAGGAGCAGCACAAGATCTCTTTGTTGCGTGCTGCTCCGGCCAGCGGAGGAACCGAGTTTCCAATCAAGATCTTGGAGAAACATTACTGCAACCATAAGGTAATATACGTTGTAGGCTGCACTGCTTGATGACTGATGTTATGTTCCAACTTAGGTACGTAAGGACTAATCGGTGCAGCATATATGACGCGCGTAGCTACAGACCAGCTGATGGATTGTAGCATATCGATCTTCCATTGTGCAGTGCATATCTCCTAACAAGACTGAAGATTTAATGGTAAGGGCTGGAGCTGAAAGAGCAACGATCTTGACATCCAGGAACTATAAAGGGGTAAGGATACCAGTCAACAGTTGAGGCAGATGTGATATTGAACCTCGTGGTTTATGGCTGCGGATAAGCCTGACACTAGCTACAAGGTAGACATTTTCCTTCTTATAAAAAGCCTATACGGCATGCTGTTCTTATGTTTCATCTGTCAACTACGTGTACTTCTTATGGTCTGATTTTTGCACTTCTCGACAATTCTGCATGCATTATGAGGAAATAGCTTACTCAAAGTCGAAGTCTTGGAGGTGGATCTATTAAAGCTTTACTACTCCCTCCATCCTAAAATAAGTGTCTCAACTTTAATACAACTTTGTAGACATTTATTTAGGGACGGAGAAAGTACCACTTAACAATCATCTAAACTAATAGTTTATTTTAATTTTTAAATGCCTTACTTCTCAACAGCCATCTAATCAATTAGTGATATGTTCTTCTTGTTTGGTTTTAGTTTTTAAGTTATCATGGCCGTTTGATTCTTCGGTTTGCAGCTAGGCATTAAATTGATGATATGTTCTACGATGAATTCAACCATTCTTATTGTAGAGTTGATTGTATTTGTAATATTTTGGGATATTAGACATAGTGCAATATTTAGGTCTGAAAAAGGCATAGTGTGCATCTTTCTGTTTAGTGTAAAGAGTTTCTTTTTATGCTCCCTTTTTCTAGCTCCAGTTGCGATAATGTTTACTCCGCTACACCCTACATATGTCATGTTTCAAACTTAAGTGTTGATGGGGAGTAACTAGGTTTGTGCGTTGCAAAGTAGCACTATGTAAGTTTTGTGCTTTGGTGCAAGAGGGGTATATCATGATGCATGATGCTTAAAGCTTTTTGTTATATGCTTTATATCTTTGAATAGGATTTGTTTACTTTGTGACCTACTAAATGAGATATTTTTAATAGCTTCGATTATTTGTTCATATTCAATCTATACAACCCAGATTAAAGTAATCAGGTAATATTTCTGTGCTCGGTTATATCTGTGACCAATGAAAGGATTGGAATTCTAGGAACACATCTTTTAGGCTGTTCAATGCATTTTGATATAATGTTTAATTATTATATACAAAACCCAACTTTACTCTGCATTGACTTGATGCTTTTTTTTCAAATATCTCAGTAACACTATTACCACATGGCCGATGTGCTCAACATCTTTTGTAGCACCAATTTATATCAAATGATTCTCTCAATGTGTAGTTATTTTTGGATTGATTTTTAATTTCCATAGCAAGTACATGTGTGGTTCGAGGCGATAATTCATGATATTGCAGTTTTTAAAAAACAAAAATTGATGGATGCGAGATTTTTTTTCTCCCGTTGCAACGCACGGGCATGTTACTAGTACATACCAAATCATATCCCAGCCATATGGATATGATCATCCAAAACATATGCATACCAATGAAAAGTCCATATGCAACATATATAGCTAGCCAACATATCCAACAACAAGCATACAATGGTTTCATCCATACATACATATATAGGTAGCAAGTTTCACATTGTTCATCCTACAAAAGCAAAACAAAAAGGAAGCACAAGGAGAAGAGCAGACTCCATCAACGCAAGCTTCCTCATTGAAAGCAAATCTGCAAACTGGGAAAGAAGAAAGTTAGAAGAAGAATAAGAATAAGATATTTTCTTCTCTTTCTTTTTATCCTCTCTTCTTCTTCTTCTTCTTCTTCTTCTTCTTCTTCTTCGAACTAACGTAGGTAAAAATGCCATTTTTATCTAACTTAGGTAATTATGCCATTAGGAGGAAAATAAGCTAAGTATGCATTTGTTAAGCAAAACACTAGAGAAAACTTACCCTCATCACAACAAATGCAATGAAGATCGCAACAAAGGTAACAATTGATCCAACGGCATAATGATACCAAGCCTCATTATCAATGGCATATTTTCTAATCTTCTTAAGCTTCAGGCGCATTGCATTCATCTTCATCTAGCGACCATCAACGACATCGGCAACATACAACTCCAATGTCATCTTCTCTTCTTTAATTCTTTTATTTTTTTTCTTTCAAATACTCATTTTCTTTTTCAACTAAATTTAACTTCTCGGCAAGGGGGTCGGTTTCAAATTCCGGTTCACATACCACCTAGATTAGAATATCTCTATGTCAACTTGATGGCCATAATTGTCATAAATGCGGAATGCAACAAATAGTTATAAAAGAGAATTTACCGCATCTGAATCATAAAGCGGGCGAGGGCCGACGGGGACATAAATCAAGACCATGACACTATGTATAATAAACAATCATACAAAGTAAGAAAATTATACAATTAACTACATAAATCATACAATCATACAAGTAACTATATAAATCAAGTACAACATAAAAAATTGAATACCTAATAATAATCTAGATCGTCGATTCAATAAATGCTTTGGGATAAATAAATGCCTCATCATCATCACTATTAGTAATGACGTGCTCATCATCATCATTAATAAACGCATCAACATGTGGAAGGCCACCTTTACGTAATCGGTCAAGCATTGACAGGTCATCCACAACAGTAACCTCTTCTAGTTCAGGCTCTTCTTGTTCCGGCTCAGGGGTGAAGTCGGGTTCACTATCGCTGTCTACTTCAATGTTCTGGGGTGAAGTAGAGCGGCTCTTGAAACGTTTTTTGGAAAGACGTGTTTCTTGGAAGAATTCTCCTTCATATGTGTCTGGGTTAATGTGAGGTTCGTAATCCTCTTCATTGGAGGGAGGTGGTCTAACACATAGCGGCACTTCATAAACGGCATCCCAACCATTGAGATTTGGATCATTTTGACAGGCCCACGGTAGATAGAAAACTTGGGTTGCCTGTTGAGCCATAATATAGACATCGGGAACATCCAAATGGGTGCTTTGTTTGATTTCCACTAGCCTTAAGTGTCCACGAGTCCTTCTAGTCTCCTTCGGCTAGAACCGATAACATTTGAAGACTACAATGTTTGGTGGGTTTGCACCATAGAATTGAAGTTCATAAATTGCTTCAACTCTTCCATAATACTCGGCATCTCCTTTGTTGATAGCAGAGACACAACAATTTGTAGACTTTCGGTAGGCCATAGATAGCTCTTTGCCATAGGTACAAAAGCGATACCCGTTGATGTCGTATTTGTCAAATGAACGGACCTTAGAGTCAAAACCATTAGCGAGTTGTCTCAATTTGGTGTCCATAGACTCTGAATTAGCCTACAAGTTTAATACGAAAGGGATTGTTGCATTAGCCATAAATTAGACGAAGAAATGAAATGGTCAAATGGAAATTACCATTTGTTTGAACCAAGATATGAAACCGGGATAGCCGCCTCCATGCTTTGCCAGAAGCTCATACTCTTCGACGGAATCCTTTTGGATCACCGCTCCATACGAGAATTTGGCGACATATCGACTGTATCAAATTTATCCGGGAATAAGAGTAGTTCAAAGGAATTAGAAGTTGCGAAACAATGTACCGAGAACTTACTCGATGTACGGCCGCACTTCTGTTAGGTTGGTGAAGATATACAATGAAATGATCTACCATTCTTTGAAATCCTATGTTAAGGAATTAGAAGCACCGACTAGTGCGAGATCCCCTTTGAATAGGCTGAGGTTGGATCCACCCTTTTTAGGGTCGTCAGCATTGTACCGAGGCTTCGGATTATGCAAATGACGATTTTTTGGCTTCGTAGTGTGCTGTCACGAAGTTTGCCGCCTCCTCAGTAATGAATGCCTAAGCCATCGATGCTTCAATTCTACATTTATTTTTCCATTTTTCTCGTAGTGTCTTCTGCATCCTCTCAGTTGCGTAGCACCAACGATTTTGCACGCCCCCCCATTCTTCCCTTGGTTGGGAGATGCAAAATCAAGTGTTGCATTAGATCAAAGAAGCCCGGCGGAAAGATCTTCTCTAACTTACAGATCAACTCCGGCGCCAACTCTTCCATTTCTTTTAGCAGACCAGGCAATAGTTCTTTCCCACAAAGAACACAGAAGAAATAGCTCAGCTCTACCAGTACTAGCCATTCATCCTCAGGGATGAAGCCACGCAACATCACCGGCATTACCCGCCCAATCCATATGTGCCAATCATGACTCTTGAGACCAAATATCTTCAATTTATCAAGACTCACTCCCCTCTTTAGATTCGCTGCATACCCATCGGGGAACATCAACTACTGTTGCACCCGCAAGATAAATTCCCTCATAGCTGGCCTTCCAAGATTGAACCATGCCTTTGGCTTCCTCCACTTCTGTTCCTTTCGGTTCTTTCATGTTTTGTAATGGCCTATCACATAGCGCCTCCAGATTAACTCTAGCCTTAGTATTATCCTGTGACTTCCCATCTATGCCGACCAATGTACCAAAAAGTGCCTCGGCGATATTCTTCTCAGTGTGCATCATGTTGATGTTGTGTGGGCAAAGGAGGTCTTTGAAGTAAGGCAGATCCCACAAGCATGTCTTATGAGTCCAGGCGTGTTTCGAATTATACCCCTTGAAATACCCTGGATGCTCTGGATCTGGCTCGAGAGCATTTAACCAATCCAGGGTCTCTTGGCCTGTCAATGCAGGTGGTGCACAGTTTTTGACAACTCTACCTCTGATGAAGTTCTTCTTGTCTTTCCTGAACTTATGGCGAGGATCCAGGAACTATCTATGCATGTCGAAGCAAGAAAACTTGCGACCGGCCTGAAGCCAACGAAACTCAAGAGCTTCCTTGCATGCGGGGCACGGGAACCTTCCATGCACACACCAACCAACAAATAGCGCATACGCCGGCAAGTCATGCGTCGAGTACATGTACCAGACACGCATTATGAAGTTCCGTTTGCTAAAGGCGTCGTATGTCTTGGACCCATTATTCAAGGCTTCTTGCAATTCGTCTTTCAGCGGCTGCATGTACACATTCATATTCTTCCACGGATAGTTGGGCCCTGGAATTATCAACGTCAGGAAAATGTTCTTTCTTTGCATAATCTGTCCGAGGGGGATTGAGTGGAAAGACAAATATGGGCCAACAACTGTATTGGGCTGCCATCAGACCAAACACACTGAACCCATCCGTGTTGATGCCGACTCGTGGATGCCTTAGATCTGCCGCTTTGTCAACATGTAATGCATCGAAGCGCTTCCATGCTTCACTGTCGGATGTGTGCACCATCATCAGCTTCCCATCTACATCTAGTTGGGTTCTTTTGCCCGTTTTGTGCCATGTCATCTGTCTGGTCATCTCTTCGACCATGAAAAGACATTCAAGTCTTGGTATGATTGGCATATACCAAAGAACATTAACGGGGATTTTGGTCTGCGTCTTCTCACCCATACCATTGTCTACCACAACATACCTGGATGACTTGCAAATGGGACAATAGTTCAAGTCCGCATATTGAAGCCTAAATAAGGCACATCCTTTCTCACAGACATGTATCTTCTCAAAGGCATCTTAAGAGCATGGAGGATTTTATCTGACTGGTACAGGTTTGCAGGTAGTACATGGCCTTTGGGTAGAAAACGTCCAAATGTTGTCATCATTGCGTCGTAGCATTCTCTGCCCAAGTTGAATTTAGCCTTCAGAGCCATTATTTGTGAGATGGCATCCAGCTGACAAAGCTCAGTGTGCTCATGGAGAGGACGTTTTGAAGACTCCAACATTTCATTGAAGGCCTTTGTAGATTCCTCCATCTCATCGTCCAAGTGCCGAGCATCATCAAAGTCTTGCACTATGTATTGCATCCTGGCACCATGGTCGTCGGTGCGATGATGAAGCACCTCTGCTCTGGAACGTTGGGCAGACTCGCCATGAAATGCCCACACCATATAATCTGGCGTAAAAACCCTCTTCTGCAGGTGTTTGCCCATTTCATCCTCTGTCCTCTTGTGCCAATTTTTGCACCCCGGCATAGGGGCACCATGTTGTTCTCTGGCCATTTGCAAATGCGGCTCTCAGAAACCCCTTGGTTTTTGTTAACCATTCAATGGTCATGTCTTTCTGACTAGTGTGGCCGGTGTACATCCACGCATGATTAGTCATCTTGCCTAGCTACTGGACACATAAGAAATTTATATATAAATCAGCATGTATATATTCACTAGTTAATGGAGTTTGTCACTTTTATTACGTCCTTGCAACCTAGACGCTAATAGGTGAAGATAGGTCCTAATTCCACCTGAGTATGTGTAGATCCGGTTCGTTTTCCCATGCTCTACTCCGGATCTGACACAAAATTTCGGCAGCACCTCCCCACTGTTATCCTGATACACGTCTCGGCAATAAGCAGAGAAGATGTGTACCCGGAGAACAACGGGGTGGCACTGATGAAATTCTGCATCGGATCCGAAGCAGAGCATATGGGAAAAAGAACCCAATCTACACATACTCGGTCTGTCCATGGATAAAGTTGGATAATTCTAAAGAATCACAGTTATAAATATGCAAATGCATGCATATTTATATATGTAACCCTTTCGAACGGGAGAGGCATAGTGGTCACGCATACTGATGATTGAAGACACCTATAGCTAGCAAGTTTCATCGTCACGAAGACCGGAACAGAGCAAATGAAGGGGGAGGAGATGTCAATTGTGCTCACCCATGAACGCAGGGGCGGAGCTCGTCGAACACTAGACACTCGCAGCGACGAAAAAACTGCACATTTAAATCAATAGATGAGTAACATAGCAATTTTGTTTTTTCTGTCAACCTAACTAAATATTTACAATAGGACGAGCGGGTTAGGGGGTTCCTCGGCATCGATGGAACCCTAAATAGCAAGTATCATCGGTGCGATATACATGTGGCGCTCGGCGTTGAACACTAGATCCACATCCCACAAGTGAAGCTGGCGCTCGGCATCCCGTAACAATAGTTCTAGTGGTCGATGACGGTCGAACAACTTAGCGAATTTGTCTAGCAGCCTTTGCAATGAGGATTAAAGCCAAGTTTTGAAAGTTCAAACAACAAAACCGACTTGAGTCAGTTTGGGTGTTTCATGTTTCAACACTTGGCTTTTAATCGTCATCGCAGAGGCTGCAAGACAAATTCGCAATGGTGTTCGACTGCCATCGACGCTGTGAAATTTTGCTGCGGTAAGCCGGGCGCTGGAATCACTTGTGGGACATGGATATAGTGTTCGACACCGACAACCACATGTATCTCGCACCGACGATACTTGCTATTTAGGGTTCCATCGACACCGAGGAACCCCCTAACCCGCTCGACCCGGTTTCGTCGGTGATGCACCCCTAATCTTATTCTTCCACCTCCTCCTCCTCATCCTCCTCCTCTTTTTCCTCCTCCTCCTCCTCCTCCTCCTCCTCCTCCTCTTCTTCTTCTTCTTCTTCTTCTTCTTCTTCTTCTTCTTCTTCTTCTTCTTTCTTCTTAACCTAAACTAAACCTAATAAACTTAACTTAAACTAAACTAAATCTAAACCTAAAAAACAGAAACAAAACGTAAACTAAACCAAGCCTAAATTAAACTAAACCTAATTAAAATAAATCTAAAAAAACAGAAAAAAGGAAAAAGAGGGATGTCTCACCTTCAGGCACGGTAGGGGGTGCCTAGGATGGAGGAGGGGGCACCGGAGCGGCGGGGCGGCCGCGGGGGTGGAGGAGTGGGGCACCGGGGCGGGGTGGGCGCGGGGGTGGAGGAGAGGGGCACCGGGGCGGCTCGGGGCGCTGGGGAGGCGGGACGGGGCGGCGAGGCGGGGAGGCGCAGGCGGCTCTGGCACGGGGACGGCGGCGGCGACGCGGGGCAGGGCACCGGGGCGGCCGGGCCGGGGTGGCACGTCCGGGCGGTGGGGCAGCGCAATAGTGCGGGGCGGCCAAGGCGGCGAGGTGGGGCGGCGGAGCGGCGCGTGCGGCTTGGGCACGGGGGCGGCGGCATGGGTGTGATGAGAGAGGGAGAGAGAGGGGGGAGAGAAAGGGATGTGGGGCTGACCGCTTTTTAGTTTAGGTCACAACTCTTTGCTGTATGCTAGCGGACGGCAAAGAGCCTAGCTAACGGACGTTAGTTGGCCACTTTCTTTGCGGTGTCCTAGCGGACGGCGAAGATTCTTTGCCGTCCGCTAGCTGACGGCAAAGAAAGTGACTATTAGGTGGCCCTCGCTAGTGCGCCACCCTCCCTCTTTGATGTCTACTAGCTGACAACAGAGCTTCTTTGCTGTCAGCTAGCAGACGACAACAAAGCAGCTGACGGCAAACATTATCTTTGTCGTCAGCTTCTTCTTTGATGTCAGTTTTCTTTAACCTGATGGCAAAGACCTTCTTTGCCATTAGCTAGTAGACGACAAAGAGCCGGCTGATGGCAAAGATCCTGATTTCAGTAGTGTTGGGGCTGAGGTTTTGTACCAGTAGCTATGTGTTTAATCTCTCTCTCTCTCTCTCTCTCGTGTTCTTGAGATGTCACGATTTTGATGCATCACGTGCTTTGTTAATATAGTCGGATCATATGGTGTTTTATCCTCTCTATCTTGTTGTGATGAATTGAGTCTTTCCCTTTGAGATTTCGTTGTTATCATATTGAATACTCTAATTGATTTGAGAGCACTTGATATATGTCTTGCAATTGAATACTGATGTCACTTGAAGCTACGTCGGTATTTCCCCAAAGAGGAAGAGATGATGCAGCACAGCGACGGTAGGTATTTCCCTCAGATATGAAACCAAGGTTATCGAAGCAGTAGGAGAACCAAGCAACACAACGTAAACAGCCCCTGCACACAAATAACAACCACTCGCAACCTGACGTGTTAAAGGGGCTGTCAATCCCTTTTGGGTAACGACACCAGAAATTGGTGCATGGACGGGAGAAAGTTGTAATAGATTGAATAAATAGATCGCAAATAAAATAAATTGCAGTAAATTATTTTTGTATTTTTGGTTTAATAGATCTAAAAATAAATTCAAAGGAAACGTAGATCGTAAAGGCAAATATATGAGAAAGAGATCCGGGGGCCATAGGTTTCACTAGTGGCTTCTCTCGAGAAAAATAGCAAAAGGTGGGTGAACAAATTACTGTTGGGAAATTGATAAAACTTCAAATAATCATGACGATATCCAGGCAATGATCATTACATAGGCATCACGTCCAAGATTAGTAGGCCAACTCCTGCCTGCATCTACTACTATTACTCCACACATCGACCGCTATCCAGCATGCATCTAGTGTATTAAGTTCATGGAGAAACAGAGCAATGCAATAAGAACGATGACATGGCGTAGACAATATATATCTATGTAGAGATAGACCCCATTGTTTTATCCTTAGTAGCAACGATACATACATGTCGGTTCCCCTTCTGTCACTGGGATCAAGCACCGTAAGATCGAACCCACTACAAAGCACCTCTTCCCATTGCAAGATAAATAGATCATGCTGGCCAAACAAAACCCAAATATCGGAGAAGAAATACTAGGATATAAGCAATTATGCATAAAATAGATCAAAGAAACTCAAATACTTTCATGGATATAAAAAGATAGATCTGATCATAAACTCAAAGTTCATCGATCCCAACAAACACACCGCAAACAATTTACATCATATGGATCTCCAAGAGGCCATTGTATTGAGAATCAAGAGAGAGAGAGAGAGAGGAAGCCATCTAGCTACTAACTACGGACCCGAAGGTCTATAAAGAACTACTCACGCATCATCAGAGCGGCACCAATGGAGGTGGTGAACCCCATCCAAGATGGTGTCTAGATTGGATCTAGTGGTTCTAGACTCTGCGGCGGCTGGATGAATATTTCGTCGACTCCCCTGGGGTTTTGGGAATATTGGGGTATTTATAGAGCAAAGAGGCGGTCCGGGGGCACCCGAGGTGGGCACAACCCACCAGGGTGCGCCTGGGCCTCCTAGCGCGCTTTGGTGGGTTGTGCTCTCCTCGGAGCACCCCCAAGCGCAGCCAGGGCCTATTATGTTCCTTATGGTCCAAAAAAATCTCCGTAAAGTTTCGTTGCGATTGGACTCCATTTGGTATTGATTTTCTACGATGTAAAAAACATGAAAAAAACAACAACTAGCACTTGGCACTATGTCAATAGGTCATATCATATTCTTTCCTTATAGCATGGACATTTGGACTTCTATATTGTTCAAATAAATAGTCTAGTTTTCACATGATAATTTAAATACTCAAGCATATCAAAAAGCAACCATGTCTTTCAAAATATCAACGCTAAAATAAGTTATCCCTAGCCCTGAGGGAAATATGCCCTAGAGGCAATAATAAAGTTGTTATTTATATTTCCTTATATCATGATAAATGTTTATTCTTCATGCTAGAATTGTATTAACCGGAAACTTAGTACATGTGTGAATACATAGACAAAACAGAATGTCCCTAGTATGCCTCTACTAGACTAGCTCGTTAATCAAAGATGGTTAAGTTTCCTAACATAGACATGTGTTGTCATCTCATGAACGAGATCACATCATTAGATAATGATGTGATGGACAAGACCCATCCGTTAGCTTAGCATAATGATTGTTAAATTTTATTGTTATAGCTTTCTTCATGTGATATACATATTCCTTTGACTATGAGATTATGCAACTCCCGGATACCGGAGGAATACCTTGCGTGCTATCAAACATCACAACGTAACTGGGTCATTATAAAGATGGTCTACAGGTATCTCCGAAGGTGTTTGTTGGGTTGGCATAGAGCGAGATTAGGATTTGCCACTCCGAGTATCATAGAGGTATCTCTGGGCCCTCTCGGTAGTGCACATCATAATAAGCCTTGCAAGCAATGTGACTAATGAGTTAGTTGCGGGATGATGCATTACGGAATGAGTAAAGATACTTGACGGTAACGAGATTGAACTAGGTATGGAGATACCGACGATCGAATCTCGGGCAAGTAACATACCGATGACAAAGGGAATAACGTATGTTGTCATTACGGCACGACCGATAAAGATTTTCGTAGAATATGTGGGAACCAATATGAGCAACCAGGTTCTGCTGTTGGTTATTGACCAGAGAGGTGTCTCGGTCATGTCTACATAGTTCTCGAACCCGTAGGTCCGCACGCTTAACGTTCGATGACGATATTTTGTGTTATATGAGTTATGTGATTGGTTGACGGATTTTTGTTCGGAGTCCCGGATGAGATCACGGACATGACGAGGAGTATCGAAATGGTCGAGAGGTAAAGATTCATATATTGGACGATGATATTCGGACACCGGAAGTATTCCGTGCGTACCGGGTGCATATCGGGTCAACGGAAGGGGTTTCGGGCATCCCCCCGGCAACTACATGGGCCTTAATGGGCCAAGAAGGGAACAGACCAGCCCCCTAAGGGGCTGGTGTGCTCCTCCCATATGGGTTGGCCAAATTGGAGTAGAAAAGGGGAAGGAGGAAAGGAAAAGGGGAATAGGATTCCCCCTTCCCCCTCTTCCCTTGCTACTCCGAATAGGAATAGGAAAGGGGGAGGCCAAATTGGGAGGACCCCAAGTAGGATTCCTCCTACTTGGGGCGCCCCCTTGGCTGCCTCTCCTCCCCTCCAACCTATATATATGAAGGGGGCACCGCTAGAACACACACCAATAATTGTTAGCCATGTGCGGCGCCCCCCTCCGTAGTTTACGCCTCTGGTCATATCTTCCTAGTGCTTAGGCGAAGCCCTGCGCGGATCACTTCACCATCACCATCACCATGCCGTCGTGCTGATGGAACTCTCCCTCGACACTTTGCTGTATCAAGAGTTCGAGGGACATTATCGAGCTGAACATGTGCAGAACTTGGAGGTGCCGTACGTTCGGTGCTTGATCGGTCGGAACAAGAAGAAGTTCGACTACATCAACCGCGTTGTCAAACGCTTCTGCTTTGAGTCTATGATGGTACGTGGACACACTCTCCCCCTCTCATTGCTATATATCTCCTAGATAGATCTTGCGTGAGCGTAGGAAATTTTTGAAATTGCATGCTACGTTCCCCAACAGTGGCATCCGAGCCAGGTCTATGCGTAGATGATATGCACTAGTAGAACACAAAGAGTTGTGGGTGATAATAGTCATACTGCTTACCACCAACGTCTTACTTTGATTTGGCAGTATTGTTGGATGAAGCGGCCCGGACCGACATTACATGATCACGTTCATGAGACTGGTTCTACTATTGTGCTTTGCACACAGGTGGCTGGTGGGTGTCTGTTTCTCTAACTTTAGTTGAATCGAGTTTGACTACGGCCCCGTCCTTGTTGAAGGTGAAAACAACACACTTGACGAAAAATCGTTGTGGTTTTGATGCGTAGGTATGAACAGTTCTTGCTAGAAGCCCGTAGCAGCCACGTAAAACTTGCAACAACAAAGTAGAGGACGTCTAACTTGTTTTTGCAGGGCATGTTGTGATGTGATATTGGCAAGACGTGATGAGATATACATTTTTGTATGAGATGATCATGTTTTGTAAAAATTATCGGCAACTGGTAGGAGCCTTATGGTTGTCGCTTTATTGTATGAAATGCAATCACCATGTAATTGCTTTACTTTATCACTAAGCGGTAGCGATAGTCGTAGAAGCAGTAGTTGGCGAGCCGACAATGATGCTACGATGGAGATCAAGGTTTCAAGCCGGTGACGATGGAGATCATGACGGTGCTTTGGAGATGGAGATCAAAGGCACAAGATGATGATGGCCATATCATGTCACATATTTTGATTACATGTGATGTTTATCTTTTATGCATCTTATTTTGCTTAGTACCGTGGTAGCATTATAAGATGATCCCTCACTAAATTTCAAGGTATAAGTGTTCTCCCTAAGTATGCACCATTTCTACAGTTCGTCATGCTGAGACACCACGTGATGATCGGGTGTGATAAGCTCTACGTTCACATACAACGGGTGCAAGCCAGTTTTGCATGTGGAGAATACTTGGGTTAAACTTGACGAGCCTAGCATATGCAGATATGGCCTCGGAACACTGAGACCGAAAGGTCAAACGTGAATCATATAGTAGATATGATCAACATAGAGATGTTCACCATTGAAAACTAATCCATCTCACGTGATGATCGGACATGGTTTAGTTGACATGGATCACGTGATCATTTAGATGACTAGAGGGATGTCTATCTAAGTGGGAGTTCTTAAGTAATATGATTAATTGAACTTAATTTATCATGAACTTGGTCCTGATAGTATTTGCATATCTATGTTGTAGATCAATAGCTTGTGATGTAGCTCCCTGTTTATTTTTGATATGTTCCTAGAGAAAAATAAGTTGAAAGATGATAGTAGCAATGATGTGGATTGGGTCCGTGATCTGAGGATTATCCTCATTGCTGCACAGAAGAATTATGTCCTTGACGCACCGCTAGGTGACGGAGCTATTGCATGAGTAAATGTAGACGTTATGAACGTTTGGCAAGCTCGGTATGATGACTACTTGATAGTGCAGTGCACCATGCTTTACGACTTAGAACCGGGACCTCTAAAATGTTTTGAGTACCACGGAGCATATGAGATGTTCCAAGAGTTTAAATTAGTATTTCAGACTCATGTCTGTGTCGAGAGGTATGAGACCTCTGACAAGTACTTTGCCTACAAGACGGAGGAGAATAGCTCAACCAGTGAGCATGTGCTCAGAATGTCTGAGTTCTACAATCGCTTGAATCAAGTGGGAGTTAATCTTCCTGATAAGATAGTGATTGACAGAGTTCTCTAGTCACTATCACCAAGTTCCGGGAAATTCGTGATGAACTATAATATGCAAGGGATGACAAAAATGATTCCCGAGCTCTTCGCAATGCTAAAATCGGCGAAGGTAGAAATAAAGAAAGAGAATCAAGTGTTGATGGTTAACAAGACCACTAGTTTCAAGAAAAGGGGCAAAGGAAAAGAAAGGGAACTTCAATAAAGAATGGCAAGCAAGTTTCCACTCCCGTGAAGAAACCCAAAGGTAGACCTAAGCTTGAAACTGAGTGCTTCTACTACAAAGGGAATGGTCACTGGAAACGGAACTACCCCAAATACTTGGCGGATAAGAAGGATGGCAAAGTGAACAAAGGTATATTTGATATACATGTTATTGATGTGTACTATACTAGTGTTCATAGTAACCCCAGGGTATTTGATACCGGTTCAGTTGCTAAGATTAGTAACTCGAAACAGGAGTTGCAAAATGAAAAGAGACTAGTTAAGGGCAAGGTGACGATGTGTGTTGGAAGTGATTCCAAGGTTGATAAGATCACCATCACATACTCCCTCTACCTTAAGGATTAGTATTGGACCTAAATAAATGTTATTTGGTGTTTGCGTTGAGCATGAATATGATTGGATCATGTTTGTTGTGATACGGTTATTCATTAAAGTCAAAGAATAATTTTTGTTCTGTTTACATGAATAAAACCTTCTATGGTCTTACATCCAATGTAAATGGTTTACTGAATCACGATCATAGTAATACAAATATTCATAATATTAATGCCAAAAGATGCAAAGTTAATAATGATAGTGCAACTTATTTGTGGCACTGCTGTTTAGGTCATATTGGTGTAAAGCACATGAAGAAACTCCATGCAGATTGGCTTTTGGAATCACCTTATTATGAATCATTTGATACTTGCGAACCATGCCTCATGGGAAAGATGACTAAAACTCCGTTCTCCGGAACAATGGAGGGAGCCAATGACTTATTGGAAATAATACATACCGATGTATGCGATCCAATGAGTGTTGAGGCTCGCGGCTGGTATCGTTATTTTCTGACCTACACAGATGATTTGAGGAGATATGAGTACATCTACTTAATGAAACACAAGTCTGAAACATTTGAAAAGTTTAAAGAATTTCAGAGCGAAGTGGAGAATCATCGTAACAAGAAAATAGAGTTTCTACGATCTGATCATAGAGGCGAATATTTGAGTTATGAGTTTGGCCTTCATTTAAAACAATGTGGAATAGTTTCAGAACTCATGCCACCTAGAACACCACAGCGTAATGGTGTGTCTGATCATCGTAATCGTACTTTATTAGATATGGTGCGATCTATGATGTCTCTTACCAATTTACCATTATCATTTGGGGGTTATGCATTAGAGACAACTACATTCATGTTAAATAGGGCACCTTCTAAATCCGTTGAGATGACACCGTATGAACTATGGTTTGGCAAGAAACCTAAGCTGTCGTTTCTTAAAGTTTGGGGCTGCGATGCTGATAACCCGCAAGTATAGGGGATTAATTGCAGCCTCTTTCGATAAGTAGTGTCGAACCCAACGAGGAGCTAAAGGTAGAACAAATATTCCCTCAAGTTCTATCGACCACCGATACAACTCTACGCACGCTTGACGTTTGCTTTACTGGAAACAGGTATGAAACTATTTTGCAGGGATAAAACTACGAGTACTTTGCGAGAATAAAACTATGGATAAATTGCAAGGTAATAAAATAGGATAGCTTTTTCCAATAAGAAATTCATTTGTCCCTAGGCAATCGATAACAAGTACCGGTAATCATTCTTGTAATTTTATATGAGGGAGAGGCATGAGCTAACATACTTTCTCTACTTGGATCATATGCACTTATGATTGGAACTCTAGCAAGCATCCGCAACTACTAAAGATCATTAAGGTCATGAAACCAAACCATAGCATTAAGTACCAAGTCCTCTTTACTCCCATACGCCATAACCCACCTATCCGCGTTTAAGTTTATGTCACTCTCGCAACACTGACAATAAGCAAGCCATGAACATATTGCAACACCCTACAGCGAGGGCCCCTCACGTTTGCGCGGCATGGAGGGCACCGTAGGACAACCCCATAAATAAAATATACAATCATACCAACCAAGATCATGATTAACCCACATGACAAAACCGATCTACTCAAACATCACAGGATAACCATAGATCATTGGGAAATAATATATGGAGTTGAGCACCATGTTTAAGTAGAGATTACAACGGGAGGAAGAGGTGTTACGCCGCTGCATAGAGGGGGAGAAAGCTGGTGTTGACGGTAGCAAGATTGTTGATGTAGATCGCCATCCCGATCATTGCCCCGGTGGCACTCCGGCGCCGTCGGAAGTGAGGGGGAGAGAGCCCCTCCTTCTTCTTCTTCCTTGGCCACCTCCATAGGTGGGAGAAGGGTTTCTCCTCTGGTCCTTGGTCTTCATGCTGGCGGAGGGGCGGGAGCCCCTCCGAGATTGGATCTCCCTCTTTGTTCTCTTATGTTTCTCGTTCCCCAGATCTGGCCGAAAACCGTTTCTTATATTCCCGGAGATCCGTAACTCCAATTGCACTGAGATTTTAACACAATTTTTTTCCAGATATAAGCTTCCTTGCGCCCAAAGTAGAGGTCCAACTGACGTACGAGGTGGGCACAACCCACCACCGCACGCCAGGGGCCTCTGGCGCGCCCTGGTGTATTGTGCCCTGTGTGGGCCTCCATTTGTGGTGATTCCAACTCCCAAAAATCACATATATTCCAAAATAATTCTCTGTGAATTTTCATCGCGTTTGGACTTCGTTATATATGGATACTCTGTGATACAAAAAACATGCAGAAAACAGGAACTGGCACTTGGCACTTGATCAATAGGTTAGTCCAATAAATCATATAAAAAGTTGCCAAAAGTATGTAAAAATTGTATAATATTGGCATGAAACAATCAAAAATTATAGATACGATGGAGACGTATCAGCATCCCCAAGCTTAATTCCTGCTCGTCCTCGAGCAGGTAAATGATAAAAAAGATAATTTTTGATGTGGAATGCTACCTAATATAAACTTAATCATATGTCTACTCATGGCATGAATATTGAGACATAAGTGATTCAAAGCAATAGTCTATAATTTGACATAAAGATATCAATAGTCAGGCATCCCAACAAACAATCATGTCTTTCAAAATATCAACACTAAAGAAAGCTATCCCTACGAAATCATATAGTCTTGTCATGCTCTGTCTTCTTAAGACAAAGTATTTATCATGCACAACCCCGATGACAAGCCGAGCAATTGATTCATACTTTTTAACGCGCTTTGGTTTTTTCAACTCTCACTCAATACATGAGCACAAGCCATGGTTATAGCACTACGGGTGGAATAGAGTATGATAATAGGGGTAAATATAAAGAAGACAAAAAAGTAAGAAAATCTCACATCGATGCGGCTAACCAACGGGCTATGGAGATGCCCATCAATCGATATCAACGTGAGAAGTAGGGATTGCCATGCAATGAATGCACTAAGAGCTATAAGTGTATGAAATCTCAATATGAAAACTAAGTGGGTATGCATCTAATCCTATAATGAAAAATTCCCACTAGTATATGAAAGTGACAACATAGGAGACTCTCCATATGAAAAACATGGTGCTACTTTGACGCACAAGTGTGGTAAAGGATACTAACAATGCCCCTTCTCTCTTTTTTCTTTTTTTTCTACTTCTTTTTTCTTTGTTTTTTAATATTTTCTCTCTCATTGTCCAGAGTCTCATCCCGACTTGTGGGGGAATCCTAGTCTCCATCATCCTTTCCTCACTAGGGCACTGCTCTAAAAATGAATAATGATGATCATCACACTTCTATTTACTTATAACTCAAAAGAAAATAAAAATTACAACTCGATACCTATGACAAAGTATGACTCTATATGAATGCCTCTGGCAATGATCTAGCGTAACATGTATAAAAAATGATGAACGGTGGCTGAGCCACAAGTACTATGCCAGCTATATGATCATGCAAAGCAATATGATAATGAATGCTCAAGTCATCAAACGGAAGCGCTGGAAGTTGCATGGCAATATATCTCAGAACGGCCATGGAAAAGCTATAATAGGCAGGTATGGTGGCTGTTTTGAGGAAGATATAATAAGGCTTATGTGTGATAGAGCGTATCATATCACGTGGTTTGGATGCACCTGCGAAGTTTGCACCACGTCTCGATGTGAGAAAGGGCAATGCACGGTACCGTAGAGGCTAGCAAATTGCGGAAAGGTAAGAGTGCGTATAATCCATGTACTCACATTAGTCATAAAGAACTCATATACTTAGCAAAAGTTTATTAGCCATCGAAAAAAGTACTACTACGCATGCCCCTAGGGGGATAGATTGGTAGGAGAAGACCATCGCTCGTCCCAGACCGCCACTCATAAGGATGACAATCAATAATAAATCATGCTCCAACATCATAGCATAACGAGAGACTATACATGCAGGCATCGGGAATCACTAACCTTAACACCAATATTCTTAATAACCACAACCGTTTACTAGTACCTCCCACGTATTCCATCTCTATATCGCAAAACTATTGCAAGGAATCAAACATATCATATTCAGTGATCCATAAGTTTTATGTAGGATTTTATGACTAACCATGCAATTGGCCAATTCCTTTTGGCTCTCTAAATAGATATAAGTGAAGCATGAGAGTTTAATTCTTTCTATAAAATATCATGCTCTAATAAATATAAGTGAAGCAAAAGAGCATTCTTCAAACAACGGTTTTCTATGTGAAGAGAAACATGCAATCCAAACTTCAAATGATATAAGTGAAGCATTCTATAAAGCCACACTCAAAATATATAAGGGAAGTGCAATGAGCATTCTATAAATCAACCATGGAGTATCTCATACCAACATGGTGCATAAAATAAAAATTAAAACTAAAACCAAAAGACGCTCCAAGATTTGCACATATCACATGAACAAAACAAAACCAAAAACATATGGATACTCGTTGAAGAAAGATGGGATGCCTTCCGGGGCATCCCCAAGCTTAGACACTTGAGTATCCTTGAATATTTACTTGGGGTGCCTTGGGCATCCCCAAGCTTGAGCTCTTGCCTCTCCTCCTTCTCCTCATATCGAGACCTCGATCTTTGATCACTTCATCCACACAAAACTCAACAAAAAGTTCGGTAAGATCTGTTAGTATAATAAAGCAAATCACTACTCTAAGTACTGTTGCAAACCAATTCATATTCTGTTTTTGCATTGTAGCTACTGTAATATAACTTTTCCATGGCTTATACCACCGATACGAATCGATAGTTTCATCAAAACAACCAAACAATGCATCAAAAACAGAATCTGTCTTAAACATGACAGTCTGTAGTAATCTGAACATTCACCATACCTCTGGTACTCCAAACATTCTGAAACAATTAGGAAAAATAAACATTTTGTATACAAATACAATGCAAAAAGTTTCAGAACAGTTTGCCATTCCAGTAAAAAAAATGTAAAATCACGCACTACAGCCAAAGTTTCTGTTTTGCACCGCACAAACCAACAAGCAATGTAAACATCCTAAAGGCAAATCTTGGCACATTATTCTTATAATACAATGGAATTGTAAAAGGGTATAATTATTTTTGTTGAAAAGTTTATGTAATTAAGATTCACAAAGTTTCCGTGAGCATGAACAAAGTTCAAGGATGTCCCCCACTTTCACAATGCTCGTCTATCTCACTTTCACTTTTCTCTTTGTGAAGTTTTATGTTCCCCTCTATATTTTTTTTGTTTTTGAACTATATAAAAGCACTCAACAGAAATAAATGGCTCTCTAAAACTTCCGGGTTGTCTCCCCGGCAGCACTTTCTTTAAATCCATTAAGCTAGGCATAAAGTGCTCAAGTAGTGGATCCACCCGGATCCCAAGGTATATCAAAGCCAATTTTAATTAGCATTGATTTGGCATTTAGTAGTGAGCACAAAGCAACATATATCAAGCAATGACGAAGTTCAAATCTCTTCCGATGCATCAACATGTCATACAAGAACAATTCATGCACATCAAGTAAAGGCCAATACATAGCATAAGCAGTTTCTTCCAATTTTATCGTGTTGGAAACATAAAGAGGTGGAGATGTAGTTCCTATCTCATAATAATTGCAAGTTGGAGCAGCAAGCACATGCATATTATATTCATCAAAATAATCATGTGCAACGGTAAAATGCAACCCATCAATATAATCCTTAACAAGAGCAAACTTCTCCGATATAGTGTAGTTGGGAGAATTCAAAAAGATAATAGGACTATCATGTGTGGGTGCAATAGCAACAATTTCATGTTTAACATAAGGAACAATAGCAAGTTCATCTCCATAAGCATCATTCATATTGGCATCTTGGCCACAAGCATAGAAAGCATCAAGTTAATCAAAAAGGAATATTTCAAACGAATCAACGGGATCATAGCAACTATCATGGTTTTCATCCTTCGGTAAGAACGAAGGGGCATTAAACAATGTATGAGTTGGAGGGTTACTCTCATTAGAAGGTGGGCACGGGTGATCAATCTGGTCTTCCTTCGCTTGTTCTTCGCTTTCCTCATCATCTTTTTCATCCAATGAGCTCGTAGTTTCAACACTTCCTTCTTCCATAGACTCCTGCAAAATATTAGTCTCTTCTTACACAGCGGAGACTTCCTCAACAAATGCATCAATATCAGAATTGTATTTATAATTATCATAGCAATATTTAAGGATAGCAAGATTTTCAGGTCTATGAAATGAATCATCAAAATCTTCAAACTTTTAAAACAAAGATTCAATTTCACATGCACCCTTAAAAGCAACAAATTCTTCGATTCGTTCCACATCATAATAATCATATATACCTCTAGCATAAGAAGCCAAGGTTTCATTATCATTAAATTCACATGAATAGGGAAGGTGTGGAACCTCAATCTTAGAGCAACAAGTATAATCATATCTCAACCATAGATTCCAAGCATACCATTGCAACATTTCAATTTCATCCCATAAAATTGTCGGGGGAAACGACACCTACGGGACCACGAAGAATCCCTTTTGCTACGGTTGGCGGGCGCGGGGCTGTGGAAAGAGCGGGTTTGAGGGATCCACACGGGGGGATTATCCAGGTTCGGGCCGCAACTGATGCGTAATACCCTACTCCTGCTAGTTTATGTTGATCTGGTGTTCTTGGACTAGCTACAAAGCATGTAGGGTCCAAAAAGTCTGAATCCTTCCTCAGTACGTCGCGAGCCTCCTTTTATAGTCAAAAAGGGCTGCCACAGTGGCACACAGGAGGTGGAAAGTTGTATAGTAGTCGAGTCTATATCCTGGCACCATAGGACAAATACATTTAATTCACTACCGACGTGCCCTTCTTGCGTTATCGGGGACGGCAAGGAAGCTCGTCCTAGCTGTCGCCGCCTCACCTGGCTTCGACGCGCGTCCGAGCCGACGAGGCATGTAGTGCCACGCTGGCTGGCTGCTAAGTTGGTGCGGTGGCAGAGTCTTCACGAAGATATGCATGCCACCACGCACGTGCTTGCCGAGTTGGCCTAGAAGCCGCACGTCGCCACATAGGTGCCTGCCTAGTTGGTGGGCTTGCAGCTGTGTGGGAAGGACGGTGGAGCCTTGGCAGGTGGGGGCCTAGCTGTGGCCCTGCGGATGTCTTTGGCGAGAGTCTTGTCGGGGCCTCGGCAAGGGTCTTGCCGCGGCGTCATGGGCGTCCCTGGCAAGGGTCTTGCCGGGGGGTCTCGTGGGTATCTTTGGCAGGAGCCTTGCCGGGGCCTCGTGGGCATCCTCGGCAAGGAGCCTTGCTGTTTTCTTGTTTCTTGGTTCCTATCTAGGCCTAGTAGGCCTTTTGTCTTCACAAAGGACTGCATGCCACCATGGAGGCGCCTCCTGGGCCTTGGTTCCGATGTGGTTGATGGCGTCGGGACTCTTAGACTCGAGGGTGGCGGCCTTGTTGGTGTGGGGCAAGTCGCCCCAGCAAGACTTGCCGGGGCCGTGAAGGCCACCCTGGGAAAGGCCTTGCCGGGGGAGTTTCACCTCGCCCCTCTGCTTCTCGTGCCTTCGGCTTAGCGCTGCTCTGGTAGTCTTGGGCCTTTGCTTCCTCTTCTCCGCCAAGCGACTACCCGCGCACAAGTAAAGGGGTACAAAAGGGACCCCTACTTTTGTACACCGACAGGAGCCCCCCGGGCTTGGGCCACATACAAGCGTGGAGTGTTATTGGGCCAGGCCGAGAACGGTGCACGGGCGCGCGGTCGGTGAAGTTTTACCGCAGTAACTCCCTCGCCCACTGTGCTTCCCCACGACCCGCATTGAATGCATGACGTGGGGGTCGTGCGTGGGACGGTTGCTGCACGCCTGCGTCACATCATGGTAAATGGTAAAGAGGCGGCCCGCGCCTTCCCCATAAAAGGAGAAACCACAGGCGTGCTGCTCATTTACCCCCTGTGCCTTCTCCAATCTCGGAACTGCCACTCCCTTCTTCCTCCTCAAGCTTTTGCCTTTGCTCGCCACCGCCGTGCCCTTACTGCCCTTAATCCTCAATCTCCTCTCAGTCGCCATGGCGCCCAAGACAAGCAAAGGCAAAGGGGCAGCCAAGGACGTCGGGGAGAAAAAGGCGCCGAAGAGCGAGTTGGTGGTGCCGCGGACGTAGCACACCTATTTCCCCTCGACGATCGATGCGGTCCACCTCAGGGACTACTTCAAGCCCCTGTGGGGGAGGGAGACGATGGGGTACCCTGCTACGCACATCATCCCTGCCGATTTTGCCAAGGACGGCCCAGATTGGTACCCCTTCTTCGTCGATTACTTTTCTTGCGGGCTCTGCCCCCCTTTCTCTGATTTCTTCAACGACATCATGCACACCTTTGGCTTTCACCTCCTCGACTTTGTGCCGAATGCCGTGGCGTGCATGGCCATCTTCGCCCATCTCTACGAGGGCTTCGCCGGAGTGCTCCCTAGCATGGCGCTCTTCCGCCGCTACTTCTATCCTCGCATCCAACCAGGGGACGCCATTTCTGGGTGCATCACCTGGATCCCGAGGACCCTGGAGAAAGGCACGTACCCGCAGGGTGCCCAGCAGGAGAGGTGGGACGAGTGGCGGGGCCGGTGGCTCTGGATCAAGGAGGAGGATCCGCAGGAGTTCTGCCAAGTTCGTCAGAGCCCGCCGACCCGCCGCAAGGACTGGAGCGACCTTGATGTCAACGACAAGAAGCTCATAGTCGCCACCACCAGGATCCATCGCCTCACCATGGTCGGGCTCACTCTTGAGATGATCGGGGCTGATTTCATCCGTCGCCGAATCGCTCTGCTACACAACAATGGGAGGCCGCCCTGGGACTTCTGGAATGCGGCTGATGTCATGAGGCTCTGGCCTGGCCTTGAAGCATAACTTCACGGTGCTGGGGCATGCCCATTTTTGCCAGAGGCTCTTCCAGCTCAATGTGGACGACGACGGCAGGGCTGAGTGGACTGGCAAGGCCGCGAAGGCCGGCAAGGCCATCAAGGGGCCCCTGTTTGGGTTGCCGGCGGGAGTGGTCCCGCTGAGCAACAACTCTCGCCAGTCCGCCATAATCGCCATGATGCCAGACTTCAACATGCACGGCCTCGACCTGTCAGTGTCCGCGACATGCACGGCCGAGCCGAGCCGTCAGTAGAGCAAGTGCAGGAGTTTTTCGACAACTTGTAGGAGGGCTATGTTCGTGACGAGCCACTGCTCATCCGCGACACCACCAAGGAGGAGCTAGACTATATTGCTGCCAGGGCGGTGGAAGCGGCGCTTGCCAAGGAGGTCGGTAATTCTGGCGCCATGGAGGACGAGGCCAACGCGGTCGTGGAGGAGTGAGAGCTCGCCCAGTGGGCGGAGTCTGCCGGGAAGGCCAGCGGCGCTGGCGCCGCGGCCCCTCTTACCGAAGATGCGGGCGACGAGTTGCCAGAAGAGGAAGTCGAGGCGGGCGACCCTCCGTCCACGGGGAGGAAACGCGTCCTGCGACGGGCCAGTTCCGGCGAGCCGATCTGGCCCGGCAGGGCCACGCAACAGCAACCGGCTCAAGAGCAGCCCGTGCGCGAGACGAGGGTGATGAACGCCGTGGCAGCGAAGAAGGCGGTGAAGGCCGCGGTGGCAAAGAAGACGACGACTGCCTCCTCCTCGTCCAAGCGGCGTCGGACCCCATCTCCTTCTCCCCCTCCCTCGGAAAACACCCTGGAGGTCGAATTCGACCTTGGATCTTTTAGCCCGAAGAGGGAAAGGAAGCCAGTGGAGGATGAGTAAGTATTTTGCCACCCATTATCTCCTGACCTTACGCCCGTGTTATCCGGTTTTGATTTGATGTTATCTTCACACGGACACGGAGACGCTGGCCCAAAGGGTGGCGAAAAGGGCCAAGGCCTCGATGGGCGACAAGCCCCCGGTGGGTACTTCGTGTACGCCGGTGTTGGTGGTGAGCAGCCCGGATAGCAGCCCCCGACGCAGCCCTCACTTCAGCACCCAGCATGAGTCCATCACTCACTCCTCCACTCATGAGCATTGGGGTGTGAATCCTTGATGCTGATCTTGCCGGGTTTGTAGGAGAAGAACGGCAGCAGGAGGAGCCGCCGAGGGCCACCCGCAACACACCGCCCCCTTGACTACCCCGCCCTGAGGGGCATCCCCGGCAAGGGCATCCACCACCGAGCCACGCATATGGAGGAGGAGGAGGCGAACTTGGGTGATGGGGGTTCTGCCCCATCAACAAATGCTGGCGGGGAGGGCGCCATTTCTTCCTAGCCCGGTGTGGGTAAGTCGTTTGTTTCCCGTCCCTGTTCTTTCTTCTTATTTTTGAACCTCGACCTTGGCTCCGCCTCATTCCCCTTCTTGGTATCCAGACCCTTCGTTGGTGGACCGTGAGGACATTGACACCGTCATCGAGGAGGTTGCCAGGGACGTTGAGGCTAAGGCCGACAAGATCGTCACGGAGGAGGCCGCCAAGGCCGTCGCGGAGGAGGCCGCCAAGGGGCCTGCTGGGGAGGCCGCCAAGGGCCTACTAGAGAGGCCGGCAAGGCCGCTGCCTAGGAGGGGGTGGTTGACGACCAACCTTCCTCCTCTACTGCCTCTAGCCCAGGCAAATACTTGAAGGTGGGTGACGACCTGTTCGTCCACCTCCCAGGGACGGTGAGCACCAGGGCGCCAACCGAGGGGGAGGTGTGTGATGATGAAGTGCTCGCCTCCGCTGGGCTCCAGGTTGTTGATGAACCGAGCACGGGCGGCGGCGGTTCCCAGGAGGAGCAGCTCCTCCTAGCCATGAGCGCCAACTTCCAGAGGCTCCAGGCGCTCCATCGGGCCCGCTAGGACAAGGTAAAATCCAGGATGGCGGCGGTAGACAAGGTGGGGGCGGCTTTCGAGGATCGCGTCGCTGAGACACAGGTCTGGTTCGGCGAGGCCATGGACGAACCGAGGGCCGCATAGGGTGAGCTGGAGGAGCGCAGGCGGGAGCTCATCCTGAAGTAGGCCAATATCGAGAAGGCCCGGGAGGTGGCGAAGGATCAGGCTGCCACAGACGAAGCTGCCCGGCAACAGCAGCAGGCCCTGCTGAACTCCCAAGAGGAGGACCTTGCCGCTCGTGAGAAGGCGCTCGCCGCCACGCTCTGTGGCAAGGGCGAGGAGGTCGAGAAGCTCGTCGTGCAGCGGACCCTGGAGCTGGAGCAGAGGCACAAAGAGGCACTTAGTGCTCAGGCCCTGGTCCATGCCGACAAGGTGAAGGAGCTGGAGCTAGAGTGGGAGGAGCTGAAGAAGGTGGCCTCAGATCTGACGAAGGAGAGGGACACGGCCAACCGCACTCTTGCGGATGCGCAGGTCGCCATCTCCGACAAGGACAAGCTGCTCATCGAGGCCAACGACTCCATCAACGACCTGAGGTTGAAGCTGAATGGCTTGGAGGGGAATCTTTCGGAGGCCGGGGCTCGTGAAGAGACCCTGAACAAGGTCCTGGAGGATGAGATGCAGCTACGGAGGAATGACGCCACCGAGCACAAGGAGTACGCGGAGGGCGTAGACCTCTGGATCAGCCGCCTCGTCGACGTTGGCGGCAGGATCACCACGAAGCTGGCTGCCATGGGGATACCGAATTTCAGGTACTCCCACGAGCCGAACGTGAGCCCCAATGCCAGGCTGACCCTGTTCTTCGAGGGCATTCTCGAAGCGTTGGAGTGACTCCGCTCCAATCAAGCAACCTATCTGGCCAACGAGTCCCGGAGGCACTGCCGGGGCGCCCTGACCAAGGTACTCACCAAGTGGCATTCTGGAACCCCGGCGCGACTTTGTCGACGCGCTAGAGAGCTTGCCGGAAGGGATGGACCTCGCGGCACTCAGGGAGCGTATCGAGCCCATCATCAGCTGCGTCGACGGAGTCGAGAGAGTGGAGGGACATCGCCGGGACTAGCTACCCCGTTTCTCGTTGCCGCTGCAAGTTCATGGCCAAGACAATTTTTATCTTAAGTTAGAATCGCAACAACTATTGATGTAATGTAACTCTGCAGTACTGTAATATGAAACATGCTATCTTCCTGTATCGATCTTTCTTTGTACGTATACACCCTACGCCTAGTAGGATAGGTTCGCCGGCGCGTAAACCCATGCTATGGCGCTTTGAGGATGGATGCTTAGCAGCCTGCCGGGGCGTGCTTGCTCCCGGACGAACCACCTTGCCGCTCTCAGCGCGGCCGCTTGAACTATTGAGCGTACTCGAAACAGAATAAGGACATTGCTAATAGCGAGCAGGTCACCTCATCGTTCTCAGCGCGGCCGCTCGAACTGTTGAGTGGACTCGAAACAGAACAAGGGCGTTTCCAATAGCGGAAGGGTCCCATTGTGTGCAGGTTTTTCCATACAAAGAGCAAGATCTTTCGAGGAGCATAACCTTATATTAAAAAGAAATGCTCAAAGTTCTGCGTGACTTAGCTTTTTACGACAACGTAGACGGTCGCTGCGGCTATGGACGACACCAGAGCGCGACTGATTGACGTCGCCTTCTGTTGAGCCATCGCGACGAGGGAGTCGATAAGTTGACTCCAAACCAGATTTTCATAGCTTGCGCCCCCTACCTGGCGCGCCAAAGTTGTCGGGGGAAACAACACCTACGGGACCATGAAGAATCCCTTTTGCTATGGTTGGCAGGCGCGGGGCTATGGAAAGAGCGGGTTTGAGGGATCAACACGGGGGGATTATCCAAGTTCAGGCCGCAAGTGATGCGTAATACCCTACTCCTGCTGGTTTATGTTTATCTGGTGTTTTTGGACTAGCTACAAAGTGTGTAGGGTCCAAAAAGTCTGAATCCTCCCTCAGTATGCCGCGGGCCTCCTTTTATAGTCAAAAGGGGCTGCCAGAGTGTCACATAGGAGGAGGAAAGTTGTATAGTAGTCGAGTCTATCTCCTGGCACCGTAGGACAAATGCATTTAATGCGCTGCCACGTGCCCTTCTTGCTTTATCGGGGATGGCAAGGAAGCTCGTCCCAGCTGTCGCCGCCTCGCCTAGCTTCGAAGCGCGTCGAGCCGACGAGGCGTGTAGTGCCACGCTGGCTGGCTGGCTGCTGAGTTGGTGCAGGGGCAGAGTCTTCATGAAGATCTGCATGCCACCACGCAGGTGCTTGCTGAGTTGGCCTGGAAGCCACACGTCGCCACATAGGTGCCTGCCTAGTTGGTGGGCTGGCATCTGTGTGGGAATGGCGGTGGAGCCTTGGCAGGTGGGGGCCTGGCTCTGGCCCCGCGGATTTCTTTGGCGAGAGTCTTGCCGGGGCCCCGGCAAGGGTCTTGTCGCGGTGTCGTGGGCATCCCCGGCAAGGGTCTTGCCGGGGGGTCTCATGTGTATCTTTGGCATGAGCCTTGCTGGGGCCTCGTGGGCATCCTCAGCAAGGAGCCTTGCTGTTTTCTTGTTTCTTGGTTCCTATCTAGGCCTCGTAGGCCCTTTATCTTCACAAAGTTCTGCATGCCACCATGGAGGCGCCTCCCGAGCCTTGCTTCCGATGTGGTTGATGGCATTGGGACTCTTAGACTTGAGGGTGGCAGCCTTGTTGGTGTGGTTCAAGTCACGTGTAACATCCCAAATTTTTAATTTGGAATGTTATACATTAGAGCATCATGCATATCATATTTTATTTTTGCATTTTGGTTGATCCTAGAAATTCTACGCAACTCAATGACCCACGGAGAGAGTTGGGGATTTCGTTATTTTCATATTTGAGTTCTCTCAAATTTTGAGAATAGGATCATTTGATTTTATTTATTTTATCATCAATTATTTCTATTACAAAAATATGAGAGAGGGAATAAAATGAATTTCCCAAAATAAAGAAATATTGAGGATTTAATAAAAAATCAAATAAGATTTTATTTCGGAGTTTTTCGGTGTTTTATTTGAATTTAGGAAAAAAGTGTGTTTTCAAAATTGCATTTAGGGCCCAAATAAATGTTCACCTTGTGCGGCTTGATTTTAGAAGCCTGTGAAAATTTATTTCGGAATTTTTGGAGTCCGTTTAGTATTTCTTTTTATTTTTCTTCCGAGCGGAATAATTAAAATAAACGAACCGACTTCAGGCCGTACCCAAGTGGGACACCGCCCGGGGGCAGCCTTTAAATAGCGCCGCCCTGAGCCGCCCCAGCCCCTCAGCACCGCCTCGATCTGCGCGTGCCGCCGGAGCCGCCGCCGCCGCCGACGACGATCCCGCCGCCCGAGGTTCGTCGCCCCTCGATTTCCATGCCGAAAAAAAGAGAGAGAAAAAAATCGGCGTTCGTCGTTTTTCTTTGTCTCGGATTAAATCCGTGATTTCTGATCGTGATTCCTGATCCTATTTTCGTTTTAGTTTAACTTTTCGCTCGTTTATCAGTATCAGGCGATTCAAACGCCTAGAGTTTCGTCTCGAAACCCTCTATCCGTTTAACCAACTTAAACAAGATTTTGCTACTGTAAATTTCCCTAGATCCAGATTACTAGAACGAAGTTGTTTTCTTTCACCGTTCGTCTTTCGTTGCTTCGTTCGATTTGATTCTTTTTGCCAACCAGAGTTCTTAAGTTGAACCTTCTGGTTAGATCTCTTATTTGCGTTTTACCTGTGCATTAGATGAGTACTTATTGCATGCTTGTGTGTTAGTCTGCGATAGAATACCCGGAGTGCGCCGCCTGTTACTTCGGATCGTTAGGTTTCGCGGATCATCAGCAAGGCAAGTAACACTTTGATCATACCTTTTCTACTACCCAGTTTTATTGCATTAGATCAATCCTCACACATTGCATGATTAGGATCTAATTAAATTGTGGGATGGGAAGTAGATGAGGTAGTACCTATTACCTGTTTATTGTCAAACCTTTGGGAGTTACTTCTACGTTTGCTTATTATGCCATGCTATGCTAGTAGACGTGGATTGGGTGAGTGATATCCATGACAGATGTGAGATTGTTAATTAATGGTTTATCTAAGGTGGCAACTTAAACACACATCTGGGTGGATTGAGGCACCTGGGTATTCCAGGACTTGCCTGTTTTCTTTTGGACCGCCACCCAGGCTCAAAGGGATCATGAGACTATTCATACTAGAAACTTCCGTGTGCAGCCACAAGCTATTATGGGCTCTAGCATAGTTGACTAAGTTGTGCGAACTCTTACAGTGGTAGACTAGCAGATGTAGGGGATGTAGGTGGTACGGTCTACCCGATCGTAAGGTGCTAGCGCTTCTGAAAGACTATGTCTCGGTCATCCGTCTTCTCAAACACCATGTAGTGCGAGAAACCAAACATAGGCGATCGAGTCTTGTGGGGAAAAGTGCGCAAACCTCTGCAGAGTGTAACAAACTAACCATGATTAGCCGTGTCCCCGGTTATGGACATCTTGAGTATCTAGTACTTGGATTATCATGTGAATCTCAACATGTTACTCCAAATTAATTTTGTTGGGTTATGTTTAATGATGATGCTTAATTGGGATTGAGAATGCTGTCAACCATTCTCAATGTTTAACAACCACCATGATAGTAATTAAATTATATTCCTTTGAAGTAGGGAAAAATTGGCTTTACGCAAAACGGTAACCATAGAGCTTTCCACCAGCCAAATATGCATATAGTATAGCCGTTTCATTCCATTATTCTCTATGTGTTACCTTGCCAGCATATTCCATGTGCTGACCCGTTTTCGGGCTGCAACGTTAATGTTGCAGACTTTTCAGACGATGATTAAGGAGTTTTTAGGTCGTGGTTCTATACTCAGTGATGCCGTTGGAGTTGATGGACTCACTTATCTTCCAAGCCTTTCGTTGTTATCGTTATTAGATGGCCTTAAGCCATATTTATTGTAATAAGTTCTCTTTTGAGACACTCGATGTAATAAGTGTGTGATGTCAGCATTACTGATCCAGGGATGACACCGAAGCACAGAGATCAGACTGTTTGAGGTCTGGTCGCTACATCGCCCCGGCAAGACTCTTGTCGGGGTCGTGAAGGCCACCCCGGCAAGGGCCTTGCCGGGGGAGTTTCACCTCGCCCCTCTGCTTCTCGTGCCTTCGGCTTGGTGCTGCTCTGGTAGTCATGGGCCTTTGCTTCCTCTTCTACGCCAAGCGTGGCTGCAGGCGCGTGGCTACGACTGCCCGCGCACAAGTAAAGGGGTACAAAAGGGACCCCTACTTTCGTACACCGACAAAAAGTTTTCCCTTTTGAGTCAAGCGGTAATCCCTAAAGTATTCATGTTGGTCCAACGTTACTCCCATTATCAAGTTGAATTGGGTTTTCTCAGGATTATCAAAGTAGTGCATAATATTTTTCACATAACGAGTATCGAGGGTTTTAGGAGGTTCCCCATCTCCATGAGTAGCAAGTACCACTATTTTTTTGGGTTATTCATTTTCCATATCCATAACTAAAGACAGAGAATAACTTAGAACAGGAAATAAAAACTACTTAGTGATAAAGCAAACAAGCGCACACGAGAATATTCACCCCACGCTATTGCTCCCTGGCAACGGCGCCAGAAAAAGGTCTTGATAACCCACAAGTATAGGGGATCAATTGTATCCTCTTTCGATAAGTAAGAGTGTCGAACCCAACGAGGAGCTAAAGGTAGAACAAATATTCCCTCAAGTTCTATCGAGCACCGATACAACTCTAGGCATGCTTGACGTTTGCTTTACCGAAAACAAGTATGAAACTATTTTGCAGGGATAAAACTACGAGTACTTTGCGAGAATAAAACTACATATAAATTGCAAGGTAATAAAAGAGGATAGCTTTTGCCAATAAGAAAGTCATTTGTCCCTAGGCAATCGATAACAAGTACCGGTAATCATTCTTGTAATTTTATATGAGGGAGAGGCATGAGCTAACATACTTTCTATACTTGGATCATATGCACTTATGATTGGAACTCTAGCAAGCATCCGCAACTACTAAAGATCATTAAGGTCATGAAACCCAACCATAGCATTAAGTATCAAGTCCTCTTTACTCCCATACGCCATAACCCACCTATCCACGTTTAAGTTTCTGTCACTCTCGCAACACTGGCAATAAGAAAGCCATGAACATATTGCAACACCCTACAACGACGGCCCCTCATTTGTGTGCGAGACGAAGGGCACCGTAGGACAGCACCATAAATGAAATATGCAATCATACCAACCAAGATCATGATTAACCCACATGACAAAAGGGATCTACTCAAACATCATAGGATAACCATGGATCATTGGGAAATAATATATGGATTTGAGCACCATGTTTAAGTGGAGATTATAGCGGGGGGAAGAGGTGTTACACTGCTGCATAGAGGGGGAGAAAGTTGGTGTTGATGGTAGCAAGATTGTTTATGTAGATCAATGTCCCGATCATTGCCCCGGTGGCACTCCGGCGCCACTGGAAGTGATGGGGAGAGATCCCCCCTCCTCCTTCTTCTTCTTCCATGGCCTCCTCCCTAGGTGGGAGAAGGATTTCCCCTCTGGTCCTTAGTCTCCATGGCGGCGGAGGGGCAGGAGCCCCTGCGAGATTGGATCTCCCTCTCTATTCTCTACTGTTTCGCGTTCCCCAGATCTGCCTGAAAACCGTTTCTTATATTCCCGGAGATCAGTAACTCCGATTGCGCTGAGATTTTAACACGACTTTTTTCCGGATATATGCTTCCTTGCGCGCGAAGTAGAGGTCCAACTGACGTACGAGGTGGGCACAACCCACCACCGCGCGCTAGGGGCCTCTGGCGCACCCTGGTGTATTCTGCCCTGTGTGGGCCTCCATTTGCGGTGATTCTAACTCTCAAAAATCTCATATATTCCAAAATAATTCTCCGTAAATTTTCATCGCGTTTGGACTTTGTTTGATATGGATACTCAGTGATACAAAAACATGCAGAAAATAGGAACTAACACTTGGCACTGGATCAGTAGGTTAGTCCAATAAATCATATAAAAATTTGCCAAAAGTATGTAAAACTTGTATAATATTGGCATGAAACATACAAAAATTATAGATACGACAGAGACATATCAGATGCTTATGTGAATAAACTTCAACCTGATAAGCTTGAACCCAAATAGGAGAAGTACCTCTTCATAGGATACCCAAAAGAAACTGGTGGGTACACCTTCTATCACAGATCTGAAGGCAAGACATTTTTTTTGCTAAGAATGGATCCTTTCTAGAGAAGGAGTTTCTCTCGAAAGAAGTGAGTGGAAGGAAAGTAGAACTTGATGAGGTAGTTGTACCTTCTCTCAAATTGGAAAATGATTCATCACAAAAATCAGTTCCAGTGATGCCTACACCAATTAGTGAGGAAGTTAATGATGATGATCATGAAACTTCAGATCAAGTTACTACCGAACCTCGTAGGTCAACCAGAGTATAATTCACACCAGAGTGGTACGATAATCCTATTTTGGAAGTCATGTTACTAGACCATGACGAACCTACGAGCTATGAGGAAGCGATGATGAGCGCAGATTCCGCAAAATGGCTTGAGGCCATGAAATATGAGATAGGATCCATGTATGAGAACAAAGTATGGACTTTGGTTGACTTGCCTGATGATCGGCAAGCCATTGAGAATAAATGGATTTTCAACAGGAAGACAGACGCTGATGGTAGTGTTACTATCTACACAGCTCGAATTGTCGCAAAAAGGTTTTTTGACAAGTTCAAGGTGTTGACTACAATGAGGTTTTCTCACTCGTATCGATGCTTAAGTCTGTCGGAATCATGTTAGCAATTGCCGCATTTTATGAAATCTGGCAAATGGATGTCAAAGCTGCATTCCTTAATGGATTTGTTAAAGAAGAGTTGTATATGATGCAACCAGAAGGTTTTGTCGATCCTAAAGGTGCTAACAAAGTGTGCAAGCTCCGGCGATCCATTTATGGACTGGTGCAAGCATCTCAGAGTTGGAATATACACTTTGATGAGTTGATCAAAGCATATAGTTTTATACGGACTTGCGGTGAAGCATGTATTTACAAGAAAGTGAGTGGGAGTACTACAGCCTTTCTGATAAGACCTCAGTGAATGACATGTTGTTGATCGGAAATGATGTAGAATTTTCTAGAAAGCATAAAGGAGTGTTTGAAAGGATTTTTTCAAAGAAAGACCTCAGTGAAGCCACTTACATATTAGGCATCAAGATCTATAAAGATAGATCAAGACACTTGATAAGACTTCCAATGAGTACATACCTTGATAAGATTTTGAAGGAGTTTAAAATGGATCAGTCAAAGAAGGAGTTCTTGCCTGAGTTGTAAGGTGTGAAGTTGAGTAAGACTTAAAACCCGACCACGGCAGAAAATAGAAAGAGAATGAAAGTCATTCCCTATGCCTCAGTCATAGGTTCTATGAAGTATTCTATGCTATGTACCAGACCTATTGTGTACCTTGCCATGAATTTGTCCAGGGGGTACGATAGTAATCCAGGAGTGGATCACTGGATAGCGGTCAAAGTTATCCTTAGTTACCTAAGAGGACTAAGGAAATATTTCTCGGTTATGGAGGTGATAAAGAGTTCGTCATAAATAATTACGTCGATGCAAGCTTTTACATCAATCCATATGACTCTAAGCCTCAATTTGGATACGTATTGAAAGTGGGAGCAATTAGCTAGAGTAGCTCCATGCAGAGCATTGTAGACATAGAAAATTTGCAAAATACATACGGATCTGAATATGGCAGACCCATTGACTAAAACTCTCTCACAAGAAAAACCTGATCACACATTAGTACTCTTTGGGTGTTAATCACATGGAGAAGTGAACTAGATTACTAACTCTAATAAACCCTTTGGGTGTTGGTCACATGGCGATGTGAGCTATTGGTGTTAAATCACATGGTGATGTGAACTAGATTATCGACTCTAGTGCAAGTGGGAGACTGAAGGAAATATGCCCTAGAGGCAATAATAAAGTTGTTATTTATACTTCCTTATATCATGATAAATGTATATTATTCATGCTAGAATTGTATTAACCAGAAACTTAGTACATGTGTGAATACATAGACAAAATAGAATGTCCCTAGTATGCCTCTACTAGACTAGCCCGTTAACCAAAGATGGTTAAGTTTCCTAACCATAGACATGTGTTGTCATTTGATGAACGAGATCACATCATTTGAGAATGATGTGATGGACAAGACCCATCCATTAGCTTAGCACAATGACCGTTAAGTTCTATTGCTATTGCTTTGTTCATCTCATATACATATTCCTTTAACTATGATATTATGCAACTCCCGGATATCGGAGGAATACCTTATGTGCTATCAAACATGACAACGTAGCTGGGTGATTATAAAGATGCTCTACAGGTATCTCCCAAGGTGTTTGTTGGGTTGGCATAGATCGAGATTAGGATTTGTCACTCCGAGTATTAGAGAGGTATCTCTGGGCCCTCTCGGTAATGCACATCGTAATAAGCCTTGCAATAAATGTGAATAATGAGTTAGTTGCGGGATGATGCATTATGGAACGAGTAAAGAGACTTGCCGGTAACGAGATTGAACTAGGTATGGAGATACCGACGATCGAATCTTGGGCAAGCAACATACCGATGACAAAGGGAATAACGTATGTTGTCATTATGGTACTACCGATAAAGATCTTCATAGAATATGTGGGAACCAATATGAGCATCCAGGTTCCGCTGTTGGTTATTGACCGGAGAGGTATCTCGGTCATGTCTACATAGTTCTCGAACCCGTAGGGTCCGCCCGCTTAACGTTTGATGATGATTTTGTATTATATGAGTTATGTGATTTGGTGACCAAATGTTGTTCGGAGTCCCGGATTAGATCATGGACATGACGAGGAGTCTCGAAATGGTCGAGATGTAAAGATTCATATAATGGACGATGATATTCGGACACTGGAAGTGTTCCGGGGGTACCGGGTGCATATCGGGTCACCAGAAGGGGTTCCGAGCATACCCCCGACAACTACATGGACCTTAATGGGCCAAGAGGTGGATAGACCAGTCCCTAAGGGGCTGGTGCGCCCCTCCCATATGGGCTGGACAAATTGGAGTAGAAAAGGGGAAGGAGGAAAGGAAAAGGGGAATAGGATTCCCCCTTCCCCCTCTTCCCTTCCTAGACTGAATAGGAATATGAAAGGGGGGAGGCGGAATTGGGAGGACCCCAAGTAGGATTCCTCCTACTTGGGGCGCCCCCTTGGCTGCCTCTCCTCCCCTCCAACCTATATATATGAAGGGGGCACTACTAGAACACATACCAACAATTGTAAGCCATGTGCGGCGCCCCCCTCCGTAGTTTACGCCTTCAGTCATATCTTCGTAGTGCTTAGGTGAAGCCTTGTGCGGATCACTTCACCATCAAACTCTCCCTCGACACTTTGCTGGATCAATAGTCCGAGGGACGTCATTGAGCTGAACGTGTGCAGAACTCGGAGGTGCAGTACGTTCGGTGCTTGATCGGTCGGAACAAGAAGTTCGACTACATCGACCGCGTTGTCAAAAGCTTCCCCTTTCGGTCTACGAGGGTATGTGGACACACTCTCCCCCTCTCATTGCTATACATATCCTAGATAAATCTTGGTGAGCATAGGAAATTTTTGAAATTGCATGCTACGTTCCCCAACAAGCCCATCATGCTCAACCATTGATCCATTCATGAAACACACTCGCATATTAGCTACACCCAATACTCAAGTACGATCATATTGCCTCCTAGTTGGTGCTTTTATAAGAGAAGATGGAGACTCAAATTCAAAAATAAAAAATGCATAAAGTAAAAGAAAGGCCCTTCGTAGAGGGAAATAGGGATTTCTAGAGGTGCCAGAGCTCAAAGCAAAAAAACTTAGAGATAAAAACATTTTGGGAGGTGTATCCATCCCACCAACGAAAACGACTTGGAGTTCCCAACACTTTTCATGCTAGATATATCATAGGCGGTTCCCAAACAGAAAATAAAGTTTATTCCTTTTTCCATCATAATTTCACTTTCCATGGCTAATTGTATCCATGGGTGCATTCCATACCAACACTTTCCAAGGAATTTTTTATTTGACAACATAAAGTAATAAATTCTTTTTTTTTCATTTTGTGACTGGGCATCCCTAATACCTTTGCCTTACTCTCGTGCAATGACAAGTGAATAAACACTCATCATGAGCATAACACATCTAGCATGGAAAATATTAGCCACCCATCACCGCTCCGCGAGCCAAGCGAACACACAAACGAGAAGTTTATTTTGAAAATTAGAGATGACACATACAAATTTGCTTAGAACGACAAAATAATACCGCATATAGGTAGATATAGTGGAGTCATGTGGCAAAACTGGTTTAAAGAATTTTGGATGGACAAGTAGTGATCATACTTAGTGCAAAATGAAGGTTAGCAAAAGATTGAGAAGCGACCAACCAAGAAACGGATAATCTCATAACCCAACATTAAGCATAATTAACACTGAATAATGCACCACAAGTAGGATATAATTTCATTGCATGACTATTGACTTTCGTGCTTGCATAGGGAATCACAAACCTCAACACCAATATTCTTACTAAAGCATAATTACTCATCAAGATGACTCACATATCACATCATCATATCTCAAAACTATTACTAAGAATCAAGTTTATTTTGTCCAATGATCTTCATGAAAGTTTTTATTATATCCTTGTTGGATATCTATCACTTTGGGACTAATTTTCATGTGTTGCTTTTCATAAGTTCAAAAAATATAAGTGAAGATCATGAGCATAATACTTCTTTATTTCTCTAAAATTAATTTAAGTGAAGCAAGAGAGAATTTCCTGAAAAATTTACTAACTCTCAAATAAATCTAAGTGAAGCAAGAGAGAATTTCTTCAAAAATACTAAGCACACCTTGCTCAAAAAGATATAAGTGAAGCACTAGAGCAAGTCCATAGCTCATAAAAGATTTAAGTGAAGCATAGAGAGCAATTCTAACGAGTCATGAAATAATTTTGGCTCTCTCAAATAGGTGTATCCATCAAAGGGTCAAGACTTAAAACACAAAATAAAACACTCAAAGACTCATGACATATAAGACGCTCCAAGCAAAACACATAGTATGTGATGAGTAAAAACATAGCTTCGAGTAAAATACTGATGGTCGTTAGAAGAAAGAGGGGATGCCACTCGGGGGCATCCCCAAGCTTAGTTGGTTGCTCATTTTTGGATAATAGCTTGGGATGCTGGGGCATACCCAAGCTTAGGCTCTTCTACTCCTTATTCCTTCATCCATCGTAAGATAACCCAAAACTTGAAAACTTCAATCACACAAAACTCAACAAAACCTTCGTGAGATCCGTTAGTATAAGAAAATAAATCACTACTATAAGTATTGTATCAAACCAACTCATATTTTTTCTTGCATTATATCTACTATATTCCAAGTTTTCTATGGCAAAAACTCATCAAATAAAACCATAGAGCCATCAAAATAAGCACACAATGCAAAGAAAACAGACTCTGTCAAAATAGAACAGTCTGTAGCAATCTGACTATTTCGAATACTTCTATAACTCCAAAAATTCTGAACAATTAGGAAGACCTGAGCAATTTTTATATTAATCTACTGCAAGTTGAATGGGTATTTTATCTCTCTCTCTGGTAAAAAAATGAGAATTATCGTCATGAGCGCAAAAGTTTCTGTTTTTTCAGCAAGATCAAACAACTATCACCCAAGAAGATCCTAAAGGCTTTACTTGGCACAAACATTAATTAAAACATAAAAACACAATCATAATAGTAGCATAATTGTGTTAACACTCAAAAACAGGAAGCGAAAAGCAAAAATAAATTTTATTCATTGGGTGGCCTCCCAACAAGCGCTATAGTTTTACGCCCTTAGCTAGGCATATGTCAATGATCTATGTTTTGTCATCCTTCTTCTTAATTCCCTTAGAGGTGTTTTAATTATGGGGTTTTGTAAACACAACATAAAACATATTATCCATAGAAAGCTTAGCATTATTAAGTTGCCCATTGTCTTAACCACGTTGATTTTTGGCAACAATCCAAGAATAATGTTGATTAACATTATTAAAAACTTGTTGAATTACATCTAGGATTGGGACTTCCTTTTTAAGATTATCATCAAAGATCTTATTGTCCCCAAGAAAATGTCTTAACGCATAATCACTATTGTAGAGTATTTCATCTATTACTGGTTTTTCATGATTCATACCATAAAAATCAAAGATCTCCCTAGCTTCCCGTATAATGTAGTCAAACTCCTTCAAAAGAATGAGAGTGGCCAACCTTTTAGCCTTAGGATTCTTTATAATGGGGAGCTCAAAAAACAATATTTGCAAAGTAGGATGAGTACGGATAAATTTAGTCTCAAGTTTCAGAACTAGTGCTGAAATAGCATCCGCATAAGATCTAGTAGTTTTAAGTATAGGACCATCATCAAGACTTAGGTTTCCCACACAATTGAAAAATTCTTAGATACGTTCTTTTCCCATAACGTTCCCTTGCCCCAAAATAAAAGTTTTAGCATCCAGATTGCCTGTACGTCCAATCTTAGGAGTTAGGCCATCATCTGTTGGTGCCATACCAAAATCACTCATGATTGCAAGGAAAGGATAGATTTGACAAGAAAACGGTGAACGGAAAAGATGGGCGAATAAAACGGCAAATTTTTGTGAAGTGGGGGAGAGGAAAATGAGAGGCAAATGTCAAATAATGTAAATTGTGAGAACATGAGAATTGTGATTAGGAACCTGGTATATGTTGAAGATCCACCCCGGCAATGGCGCCAGAAATTCCTTTTGATGTCGCTCGAAGCTACGTCGGTATTTCCCCAAAGAGGAAGGGATGATGCAGCACAACGGCGATAGGTATTTCCCTCAGATATGAAACCAAGGTTACCGAACCAGTAGAAGAACCAAGCAACACAACGTAAACAACCCCTGCACACAAATAACACCCACTCGCAACCTGACATGTTAAAGGGGTTATCAATCCCTTCCGGGTAACGGTGCCGCAAATTGGTGCGTGGACGAGAGAAAGTTGTAATAGATTGAATAAATGGATTGCAAATAAAATAAAGTGCAGCAAAGTATTTTTGTATTTTTGGTTTAATAGATCTAAAAATAAATGCAAAGGAAAAGTAGATCGCAAAGGAAAATATATGAGAAAGAGACCCGGGGGGTGTAGGTTTCACTAGTGGATTCTCTCGAGAAAAATAGCAAACGGTGGGTAAACAAATTACTGTTGGGCAATTGATAAAACTTCAAATAATCATGACGATATCCGGGCAATGATCATTACATAGGCATCACGTCCAAGATTAGTAGACCGACTCCTGCCTGCATCTACTACTATTACTCCACACATCGACCGCTATCCAGCATGCATCTAGTGTACTAAGTTCATGGAGAAACGGAGCAACGCAATAAGAACGATGACATGATGTAGACAATATATATCTATGTAGAGATAGACCCCATCATTTTATCCTTAGTAGCAACGATACATATGTGTTGGTTCCCCTTCTGTCACTGGGATCAAGCACCATAAGATTGAACCCACTACAAAGCACATCTTCTCATTGCAAGATAAATATATCAAGTGGGCCAAAAAAACCCAAATATCGGAGAATAAATACGAGGCCATAAGCAATTATGCATAAAAGAGATCAAAGAAACTCAAATACTTTCCTGGATATAAAAAGATAGACCTGATCATAGACTCAAAGTTCATCAATCCTAACAAACACACCGCAAAAGAGTTACATCATATGGATCTCCAAGAGACCATTGTACTGAGAAGCAAGAGAGAGAGAGAGGAAGCCACCTAGCTACTAACTACGGACCCGAAGGTCTACAAAGAACTACTCACGCATCATCGGAAAGGCACCGATGGAGGTGGTGAACCCCATCCGAGATGGTGTCTAGATTGGATCTGGTGGTTCTGGACTCTGCGGCTGCTGGATGAATATTTCGTCAACTCGCATAGGGTTTTGGGAATATTGGGGAATTTATAGAGCAAAGAGGCGGTCCGGGGGCCCCCAAGGTGGGCACAACCCACCAGGGCGCGCCTGGGCCTCCTGGCTCGCCCTGGTGGGTTGTGCTCTCCTCGAAGCACCCCCGAGGCGCAACTAGGGCCCATTATGTTCCTTCTGGTCCAAAAAAAATCTTCGTAAAGTTTCGTTGCATTTGGACTCCATTTGGTATTGATTTTCTGTGATGTAAAAAACATGGAAAAACAACAACTTCACTTGGCCCTATGTCAATAGGTTAGTACCAAAAACGATATAAAATGACTATGAAATGATTATAAAACATCCAAGATTGATAATATAATAGCATGGAACAATAAAAAATTATAGATACGTTGGAGACGTATCAAATACTCATGGTGACAATGGGGTATCGTATTGATTCACTTGATATATTTTTGGCACTCAACTTGTGGATTCCCGAGGTGACATTGGGGTAACCTGTGCATAGGGGTTGATGCACATTCTTGTATTTGTTTCTCCGGTACAAATCTTGGGGCACTCTTTGAAGTTCTTTGTGTTGGATTTAATATTATGAATCTGAATTTGCTTTGGTGTTATTTAAGTACGAACTCTTGGTTAGATTGATCGGAAAGAATAGCTTTGCGTTATTTTAGTACGAACTCTAGGATAGATTGATCGGAAAGAATAGCTTTGAGGTGGTTTCATACCCTACAAACAATTCCATCTTAAGTTCTCCACTAGATAGGAACTTTGGAGTGATTCTTCGTTGCACGCTGAGGGATGGTTATATATGATCCAATTATATTAGCATTGTTGAGAGATTGGACTAGCGAAAGTACGGATCCTAGGCCTCATTTTCAAGCATTGCAATACCGTTTGTGCTCACTTTTGCTACTTGCTACCTTGCTGTTTTTTATTGTTCCTATTACACAAATCAATGTCTACTATGATTACTACACTTGTATCACCATCTCTTCGCCGAACTAGTGCACCTATACAATTTACCATTGTATTTGGTGTGTTGGGGACACAAGAGACTTTTTATTATTTGGTTGCAGGGTTGTTTGAGAGAGACCATCTTCATCCTATGCCTCCCACGGATTGATAAACCTTAGGTCATCCACTTGAGGGAAAATTTCTATTGTCCTACAAAACTCTCCACTTGGAGGCCCAACACGTGTCTACAAGAATAAAGTTGTGTAGTAGACATCAGCACTTATGGTCACAACAGTATCAATCTCTCATCAAATTTGATGAACAAGGAGATAAACATATGTGAGGACTAAACTGGACTAAATTAAAGATGGAAAATAAAGCGTAATATTGTGATAATTTTGTACATCCAGATAAGATGCAACAATGCCCTATGCTCATGACAAACCACTTGGAGGTTCTGAATAAGACAAGCATACACGGAAGGAGGATCCATCTGGCAAGAAAGCACATAAAATGTAAGCGCTATTTATTCCAAAAGGAAATGCACAGAAAAGAAAATTCTAGAAATGGAAGGACCATACAATTTGAACAACCATTCATCTAAGTATCTCAAGAATTAAGGGTATGTTTATTCCACATACTAATGTAAGAAGAAAAAGATGACACCTAGAAATTCTTTATTCCAAATCATAATGTTAATAATTTGGCACATCATTATTGTACTACAAGATGAAGCAACAAAGTAGAGTAATCATGGTCTTCCACCCTTGTTTATCAATATCAAACTCCAAACACACATGATATAGCGGGCCCCAAAACTGAAGTATTATCCATTTTATACATGCCAGCAAGTTTTATCAGGTAAGGAAGTTTAGCATACTAATAATTTGTTGCATTCAAATTTATAACACCAAAATATTTACCTATAACAAAAAAATTATTTACCTATATTAAATTAATGTTCCATCAAGTAGATGGCTCAAAATTTCTCCAAATACTCGCTTTGACTTCCTACATTAAAAGTAGATAAGTCAAAACATAGTTGCATGGATCACCTATTAGTTCATCCATATACTTAGGAGATGTATATCAAGTCATGTATTAAACTAAATTTACTGAACAATACACATTTAATAGTGATACGTCCATTTTGCATGATGTTGTCTTACTGTTATTTATAATGTTTTTATCCATAATAATGCTTTTTGGAGTAATTCTAATGCCTTTTCTCTCATAATTTGCAAGGAACACACTAAGTGGGAGAATTCTCGCAGTTGGAAATCTGGACCTGGAAAAACTACACCGGGCCACCTATTCTGCCCAACTCCAAATGAGCTGAAACTTTACGGAGATTTTTTATGGATTATTTAAGAAATACTGGAGCCAATAAACACCAAAGGGGGCTACTAGGTGGGCACAACCCACCTGGGCACGGCAGGCCCCCCTGGCACGCCCTGGTGGGTTGTGGCCTCCTTGGCCCACCTCCGGTGCCCATCTTTTGGTATATAAGTCATTTTGACCTAGAAAAAATAAGGAGAGGACTTTCGGGACGAAGTGCTGCCACCTCGAGGCGGAACTTGGGAAGGAGCACTTTTGCCCTTCGGCGGAGCGATTCTGCCGGGGGAACTTCCCTCCCGGAGGGGGAAATCATCGTCATCATCACCAACAACTCTCCCATCTTGGGGAGGGAAATCTCCATCAACATCTTCACCAGCACCATCTCATCTCAAACCCTAGTTCATCTCTTGTATTCAATCTTGTTACCGGAACTATTGATTGTTGCTAGGGGGTGACTAGTAGTGTTGATTACATCTTGTAGTTGATTACTATATGGTTTATTTGGTGGAAGATTATACGTTCAGATCCAATATGCTATTTAATACCCCTCTGATCTTGAGCATGATTATTATTTTTGAGTAGTTACTTTCGTTCTTGAGGTCACGGGAGAAATCATGTTGCAAGTGATATGTGTTCGATTGTGGGGACCCCGACTCATAATCCGTGATCACCGAATGCACGTGTACAGTGATCCCAGAGATCAATGCTCACTGAACAAACAGAAGCTGAATATCAAGAGTCTTACATCCATACATACCGTATTACACAAGTAGGACCATTATGGTCAAGTCTTGAGTAGAGCATCGCAGCGGAAATCTTCGTTGACAACTTGGACCCATGCCATCTGCCTTAACCCTACAGGCATTCTAACTGGGAAGCGTCCTAGCTCGCATGTTCGTCGCCAAAGAAATCTTCATCTTGCTCCTGTTCTTTCATGCCTGGCCGATAAAATAACCAGTGGCAAGCCAATGAGTACTTTGAATGTACTCGCAAGCAACCCAAGGGTGATAACAGAATAATTATACAAGGCACTACTGCTAGTTTGGCATTTTTGCGGAAAGCTAGTTTTTCTCATGCAAGTATGATCAACATTTATTAGGGATACGAATGCATCTACAACAAGTATCAGGAGGTTACAGACATCAACATCGAGAGAGAGTTATGAACAACTCATGCTCAAGCTCATCGTGACTTCCTCATGAATCACGTCAATGGATTTACCAAACCATGTTGTTTGTCAGAAACATATGGATGTAGTCTAAGCAGCACCACCCAACTGTCCTTGACCGTGGACATGGCTATTCGAATAGTTTTACACTCTGAAGAGGTTGCACACTTTACCCACAAGATCTGGGGAACTTCCGTGTCATCCACGACCCGCGGTACTTCAAGTACCCGGGGTAAGCACCCGATCACTATCTTTCCCTAGTTGACACTAACAAGCAGTCCACTCGTTGTTCCATATCCTCACGATGTACATCATACGTACGAGACTCACTCGAGATCGTTAACATCCGAGAGGGGACACAACGGTGTATCCGGTGCCCTGTGAAAACAGTCATGGCCGCCCTACCTGGCACGACCCCGTCCCGAGAGAGAGCACCAACTCTCCCCCATCACTAGTAATGCGGGCTCCAAGCTAGTATCGGCCTAGGTAATCAATAATGCCCTTTCCCATACAAGGGTAGAGTGGTTGCGCATGTAAGGTTGGGACAGTCGACAAATCTTAAATCTAATCCGTCTCTGTAAACGACACTTTTATCGAGCCTCGGTACACTACCTCTCCACCAAGTAGTGACCTAGTTCATCATCATCTCCTAGGGGAATTAGTGGCACCCACTGGGCTGTTTGCAAGTATGTCAAACCACACTTGTTTCTTTCCATGCATAACCCTGACCCACTTTGCGTAGCCATTTACTATAGCATATTGCTACAACCCACCAACACAACTCTAAGCAAGGGTAGAGTCATGAACAATGCAAGTATCAATGGAGTATGCAACGGAGGCAAGCCTAGCAAGGTTGCCATTCAAGGTATATCATGCACTTAGTGAAGCAACAAAAATGCCATCATGATGTAAAATGGTTCATCATGGTCAAAGGGCCGCTTGCCTGTTTTAACAAAGTCTTCGAGGTCTTGAAATATCTCTGGTCCAACTCCAAGCATTTCGTCTACTTCATCAACTATCGTTGAAAGCAACCATAATAAGCAACAAAACAAGGCAGGAAATAAAAGTGCTCTAAAAATATTAATTTGACTTTAGGACATCTTTGGTTATATGAAAAATAACCAGAGTGGTTTCATTGGAATTGGGCCGGTGGATATTTCTAATCATTTTGATATGATGGAATCAAGGGGTTTATGGATTTGCAAGAAGTGTACAGAAATATATTTTTGAAAAATGAGCAAAAGGCACCCATTTAACAAACCATGATTTTAGAAGCATCTGGGAGTTGGTTTCACTGGATTTGGAGTTCAAATGAATTTCCTATGAATTTGCAAAGTTGACAAATATGAAGAAATGGCTCATTATTTTATGTGGGACAGAAAGTATTAATAAAAATGTTCATAAGCTAAGTTATGAACTTAGAAGCATCTAGGAATTTGAATCATGGCATTTGGATCAAATTTGAGCTCTCTGTGATTTTCTAAAGTACATCACAGAAATAGGAAAAATAGGATTTGATAAATATTTGTGAAGGAAATGCTTCTGTAAAAATGTGACAATAGCACCCTGTGGTAGGGAATGATTTTAGAAACTACTAGAAATTTGAATCATCAAATTTGGAGTTAATTTGAATTATTTATGGAATTTTGAAGTTGATTGGAAAAAGAAAAAGACAAAGGATTTACCTAAATGGGACGGATTTGGGCGGCGGTTGGGGTGCACCGGGCGAGATTTAGTGGCAGGGCGCCACTGGGCTGGCCCGGCGGCTCGGCCGCACGCGCGCAGGGGGCCGCTTCAGAGGCGGGTTCATCCTTATACGCCTCGGCGCGAGGGAGACGGCAATAGCGGAAATCGTCTCCACTTAAACGGGCGGGGCCCGCTGCCGACATCGCTGACCTACGGGTCCCGCACCAACTCTCTCTCTTCTCCCGCCTCCTCCTTCTTCCTCCCGACGGGCAGAGGCAGGGGACAAACGGTGAGCGCGCCAGCGACGATTCCGGCCGCTTCGCTGCGCCCGGGGCCAGGCCGGTGGTCTGGGCGGATGCCCCGTTCCACACCGCGCCCATAGGTGGTTGCGCTGGACGCGGGGAGCGCCAGACTTGGGCGGAGCGTCGTCCATGGCGGAGACCGGCGACGGCGAGGATGGGAACGGCGAGGCAGGCACGGGGAGGAATGACAGATGTTCGGGTGAGGCTCCTTGGGGCCATGGGGGTCCTATGGTATGGTTCAAGGGGAAGGAGAGGGTCGGGACGACGCGAATTTTGGGGATGGGCGGCGGCTCGGCTCCGGCCATGGGAAGCGACGGAGCGGCTCTGGAGAGGAGGAGAGGGGTCCGGGAGAGTGTTTGGGGGCGGTTAATTGAATGGTGACCTTGAAGGAGGTCGGGAGGGTCATATAGGGCGAGGCCGAGGTGCACCATGACCGGAGCTCACGGCCGCGGCCCGGGGCATCGCCAGAGGCCAAACGGGCGCTCTGGTGCGTGCCTGGGGTGCTCGTGGGCATGGTCCATGGCTCTCTTAAGGGAGAGGAGAAGGAGAGCGAGCTCAAGGAGGTCCCGCACGAGTGCAGCGACTGGCGGACGCGAGCGGCGCTTGGGCACGCGTGTCAGAGGTCGCCGGAGAGAGAAGGAGGAGGGGCCGACCATCTTGCGTGTCCTGGACGCCGAGGCGGCCTCGGGGGACACAAGGGGAAGGCCCTAGGTGGTCAGAAGCCTCGGGCAGGACGCGGCTACAGTGCCCTGGTGCACTGTAGCGCGCTCCAGAGCACGCATATGGCTGGCATTGGCATCTTTTTGGCGCCCAGGGCGTGGCCACTAGTGTCTAGGGGGTCAGGGGAGGAGTAAACAAATGGGTGGTGGCCTTGGGTGCCCTGGTGAGCCAGTAGGAGAGGAGAGAGGTAGAAGAAGAGGGAGAGAGGGGCTGTCCAGGGAGGTAAATGGGGGTATTTTACCCCTCAATCATTGAGAAATGGCCAGGGGAGAGTTACTGGAGGTAGGAGAAGGCTAGGAGGAGCTGTGGTAAAAAGTTGAGCTCAAGGAGAATAGTGTAAGTGGTCAAAATGGTGATTTTTGAGAAGTGACAGAAGGTGTTTGATGCAAATTTGGGCAAGCAAATTAACTCCACTTGACATGAGAATTAACAGGATCAAGTGTCACACATAATTGAGGTTGACCACCAAGTTTGAGTCCATTTGAAGAAAGTTGCCAATGTAACTTTGGTAAACCCTAGAAATCAGCAGAAATGGACTTTCCAAGATTTAGTCACGCAAATCTATTCTCCTTGATGCACCACTTAGTGTAGTGTCATAATTTGAGGTTATGAACATGTCCACAAAAGTTGAGATCAAAAGGAGAAAGTTGCCAATGTAGAGTTGTTCAAATTTGGTTCTGGACAGGAAGTGTTTTGGGGCACTTTGAGCAAGGTAACATTCTCTCCAACTTGTGCCATTTGGTCTAGATGAATAATTAGACCATTTGAGCATGTTCACAAGGTTTGAGAACATTTGGACATGTTTGGCAATGTAAAGTTTCTCAAACTTCAAAATGGACAGAAATGGTTTTGAGGAGATTTCATGGGGTTATACTATTCTCCATGACATGATACTTGTCAAGATCATCAAACATGTCATATGTGACATGCTAGAATTTTCTTGGAATGTTTGGAGAATATTTCCTTTGTAAATATTTCAAAAGCTTGAAATATCCAGAAAGGGTTTTTGAGGGATTTAACCAATATTTTGATCATGACCATGTGTTGAAACTCTTATATATGGACAATATATGTCCATTTAGTTTCCCTAGGTTTTACCAAATATTTTTAAAGCATTAAAATAACTTTAACCTATTAAAGACCATTTTTGGCCTAAAGAAAAGCCTTTAAATAAAATAGGTAAATAACTTTTAAAATTATATTTTTGTGGTTTCTGGGTATCCTATATCTAATAGGAGTCAAATATATTTTTGGAAAGATTTTTATTGCCCTTAATTAAGTACTTGCAGTGCAAACCTCAATTCAGGGGTTTTTGGATAACTAATTTTTAAAAATACTATTTGGCCAAATTATTTTTGTAAGAAATTATTTTTATGTCCTATACACATGGCATGATCATTGGTTCAAGAGTTTGGAGCAAGTAGATGGAGTATAGGAGTTGGAGGATTTATTTGATTTTTAGAGCACTTGCAAACCGTAGACAAAAACCAATCAAGGCAAGGTCCAAAACACTCAAAAGTTTTTTTGTCAAACCACATTTTATCATGATTGTTAGCTTTAGTGTAGTGGCATGAAAATCAGGGTGTGACATCGATATTTTGATAGTATGTATGTTGTGATTTCCTTAGTGGTGTCATGTGAACATCGAATACATGACACTTCACCATATTTGGGCCTAAGGGAATGCATTGTGGAGTAGTAAATAGATGGTGGGCTGCGAGAGCGACAGAAACATAAACCACAGTTTATGCACTATTCCGTAAGGGACCAATTGGATCCTTGAGTTTAATGCTATGGTTAGAATTTATTCTTAATACTTCTCTCATAGTTGCGGATGCTTGCGGGAGGGTTAATCATAAGTAGGAGGTTTGTTCAAGTAAGAACATCACCTAAGCACGGTCCACCCACATATCAAATTATCAAAGTAGCGAACACAAATCAAACCAACATGATGAAAGTGACTAGATGAAATTCCCATGTACCCTCAAGAATGCTTTGCTTATTATCAGAGAACGTTTTGGCCTATCCTTTGCCTCAAAAGGATTGGGCTACCTTGCTATTTACTTGTTACTATTATCGTTACTTGCTCATTACAAATTATCTTGCTATCAAACTATTCGCTACTTACAATTTCAGCACTTGCAGACAATACCTTACCATAAACTACTTGTCATTTCCTTCTGCTCCTCGTTGGGTTCGACACTCTTACTTATCGAAAAGAGCTACAATTGATCCCCTATACTTGCGGGTCATCAAGTCTATTTTCTGGCGCCGTTGCCAGGGAGTAAATCGCCTTTGGTAAGTGGAATTCGGTAAGGAAACATTTATATAGTGTGCTCAAATTTATTGTCACTTGTTACTATGGAAAACAATCCTTTGAGGGGTTTGTTAAGGGTATCTTCACCTCGTCCAGAACCACAATTAGCCACCCCTCAACCTACTGCACCTACTGAAAATATTGAATATGAAATTCCTTCGGGTATGATAGAAAAACTGCTTGCTAATCCTTATGCAGGAGATGGAACCGAACATCCTGATATGCACTTGATATATGTGGAACAAATTTGTGGATTGCTTAAGCTTGCAGGTTTACCCGGAGATGAGGTGATGAGAAAGGTTTTCCCTTTATCTTTGAAGGGAAAAGCATTGGCATGGTATAGGCTATGCGATGATATTGGATCATGGAATTGGAATCGTTTGAAACTGGAGTTCCACCAAAAAATTTATCCTATGCATCTAGTTCATCATGATTAGAATTATATATATAATTTTTGGCCTCGTGAAGGCGAAAGTATCGCTCTAGCTTGGGGGAGGCTTAAGTCAATGTTATATTCATGCCCCAACCATGAGCTTTCAAGAGAAATTATTATCTAGAATTTTTATGCTCGGCTTTCTCGTGATGATCAAACCATGCTTGATACTTCTTGTGCTGGTTCATTTATGAAGAAGACTATTGAATTCCGGTGGGATCTTTTGGAAAGAATTAAACACAACTCTGAAGACTGGGAACTCGACGAAGGTTAAGAGTTAGGTATTAAACTTAAGTATGATTGTGTTAAATCTTTTATGGATACCGATGCTTTTCAAAAGTTTAGCACTAAATATGGACTTGGCTCTGAGATAGTAGCCTCCTTTTGTGAACCATTTGCTACTCATGTTGAACTCCCTAAAGAGAAGTGGTTTAAATATCATCCACTTATTAACAAAGAAATTAAAGAACCAGTACCAGTTAAAGAAGAAACTATACTTTATAATATTGATCCAGTTGTTCCTTCTGCTTTTATAGAGAAACCACCTTTCACTGTTAGGATAAAGGAACATGCTAAAGTTTCAACTGTGGTTAACAAAAGTTATGTTAGAACACCTAAACCTGATGAACAAATTAGGGTAGAACCTAATGTTGCTATGGTTAAAGATCTCTTGGAGGAAGATATAGATGGGCATGTTATTTACTTCTGTGCAGAAGCTGCTAGAATTGCTAAACCCAAAAAAAGGGATAAAAGTAGACCAGTTGTTGGCTTGCCTGTCATTTCAGTCAAAATAGGAGATCACTGTTATCATGGTTTATGTGACATGGGTGCTTGTGTGAGTGCTATCACTTACACTTTGTATCAAGAAATTAGGAAGGACATAGCACCTGTTGAGTTAGAATACATAGATGTTACTATTAAACTTGCTAATAGAGACACCATATCACCTTGTGGGATTATTAGAGATGTTGAAGTCTTGTGTGGGAAAATAAAATATCCTACTGATTTTCTTGTTCTTGGTTCCCCACAAGATGACTTCTGTCGCATTATCTTTGGTAGACCTTTCTTGAACACTGTTAATGCTAAGATAGATTGCAATAAACAAACTGTGGGTGTTAGCTTTGGTGATGATTCTCATGAGTTTAATTTTTCCAAGTTCAGTAGAAATCATCATGAAAAAGAATTTCCTAGTAAGGATTAATTAATTGGTCTTGCTTCTATTGTTGTGCCACCTACTGATCCTTTAGAACAATACTTGCTAGACCATGAGAATGATTTACATATGCATGAAATTAATGAAATAGATAAGATTTTCTTTGAACAACATCCTCTGCTTAAACACAATTTGCCTATTGAAACTCTGGGAGGTCCTCCTCCACCTAAAGGTGATCCTGTGTTTGAATTAAAACAATTGCCACATACTTTGAAATATGCTTATCTTGGTGAAAAGAAGATATATCATGTTATTATTAGTGCTAACCTTCCAGAACATGAAGAAGAAAGATTATTGATCTAAGGAAGCACCGAGCTGCTATTGGATATACTCTTGATGATTTAAAGGGCATTAGTCCTACTCTATGTCAGTACAAAATTAAAATGGAACCTGATGCTAAACCAGTTGTTGATCACCAACGTCGGTTGAATCCGAAGATGAAAGAGGTGGTAAGAATGGAAATATTAAAACTTCTAGAAGTAGGTATAAGTTATCCTATAGCTGATAGTAGATGGGTAATTCCTGTTCATTGTGTTCCTAAGAAAGGAGGTATTACTGTTGTTCCTAATGATAAGAATGAACTCATTCCACAAAGAATTGTTACAGGCTATAGAATGGTCATTGATTTTAGAAAATTAAATAAAGCTACTAGAAAGGATCATTACCCTTTGCCTTTTATTGGTCAAATGCTTGAAAGATTATCTAAGCACACACACTTTTGCTTCCTTGATGGATATTCTGGCTTTTCATAAATACCTGTTTCTCAACCTGATCAAGAAAATACCGCTTTCACTTATCCATTTGGAACCTATGCTTATAGACGTATGCCTTTTGGTTTATGTAATGCACCTGCTACCTTTCAAAGATGTATGACTGCTATATTCTCTGACTTTTGTGAAAATATTGTTGAGGTTTTCATGGATGACTTTTCTGTTTATGGGAAGTCTTTTGATGATTGTTTAAGCAATCTTGAGTGAGTTTTGCAGAGATGTGAACAAACAAATCTTGTCTTGAATTGGGAGAAGTGTCACTTTATGGTTAATGAAGGCATTGTCTTGGGTCATAAAATTTCTGAAAGAGGTATTGAAGTGGACCAAGCTAAGGTTGATGCAATTTAGAAAATGCCATGTCCTAAGGACATCAAGGGTATTCGTAGTTTCCTAGGTCATGCTGGTGTCTATAGGAGGTTTATTAAAGACTTCTCTAAAATTTCTAGGCCTCCCACTAATCTTTTGCAAAAGGATGTTCCTTTTGTTTTTGATGATGATTGTTTAGAAGCCTTTGAAACACTCAAGAAAGCCTTAATATCTGCACCTATCGTTCCACCACCTGATTGGAACTTTCCTTTTGAAATTATGTGTGATGCTAGTGATTATGCTGTTGATGCTGTTCTAGGAAAAAGAGTTGATAACAAATAGAATGTTATCCATTATGCTAGTAAAACTCTAGATAGTGCTCAAAGAAATTATGCTACTGCTGAAAAAGAATTCTTAGCACTGGTGTTTGCTTGTGATAAATTTAGACCTTATATTGTTGATTCCAAAGTAACTGTTCACACAGACCATGCTGCTATTAAATATCTTATGGAAAAGAAAGATGCTAAATCTAGACTTATTCATTGGGTTCTCTTGTTACAAGAATTTGACTTACATATCATTGATAGAAAAGGAGCTGAGAACCCCGTAGTTGATAATTTGTCTAGGCTTGAAAATGTGCTTGATGACCCACTACCTATTGATGATAGTTTTCCTGATGAGTAGTTAGCTGAAATAAATGTTGCTAATGGTACTCCTTGGTATGCTGACTATGCTAATTACATTGTTGCTAAATATTTACCACCTAGCTTTACATACCAACAAAAGAAAAAAAATCTTCTATGATTTAATACATCACTTTTGGGATGACCCACATCTTTATAAAGGAGTAGATGGTATTATTAGACGTTGTGTACCTGAGCATGAACATGGAAAAATCTTACGGAAATGTCACTCCGAGGCTTATGGAGGGCATCACGCTGGAGATAGAACTGCTCACAAGGTATTGTCGTCTGGATTTTATTGGCCTACTCTCTTCAAGGATGCTTGCAAGTTTGTCTCTTCTTGTGATGAATGTCAAAGAATAGGTAATATTGGTAAGCGTCAAGAAATGCCTATGAATTATTCACTTGCTATTGAACCTTTTGATGTTTGGGGATTTGATTGCATGGGACCTTTTCCTTCCTCTAATGGGTATACACATATTTTGGTTGCTGTTGATTATGTTAATAAGTGGGTATAAGATATTCCAACTAGTAGTGCTGATCACAACACCTCTATTAAAATGCTTAAGGAAGTTATTTTCCCAAGGTCTGGAGTTCCTAGATATTTAATGATAGATGGTGGTTCACACTTTATTCATGGTGCTTTCCTTAAAATGCTTGCTAAGTATGATGTTAACCATAGAATTGCATCACCCTATCATCCATAGTCTAGTGGTCAAGTTGAATTTAGCAACAAAGAAAAAAATTAATTTTGCAAAAGACTATCAATAGGTCCAGGAAGAATTGGTCTAAGAAATTAGATGATGCACTTTGGGCCTATAGGATAGCTTATAAAAATCCTATGGGTATGTCTCCTTATAAAATGGTTTATGGAAAAGCTTGTCATTTACCTCTTGAGTTAGAACATAAAGCTTATTGGGCGGTTAAAGAACTCAATTATGATTTCAAACTCGCTGGTGAAAAGAGGTTATTTGATATAAGCTCATTAGATGAATGGAGAACCCAAGCTTATGAAAATGCAAAGTTGTTCAAAGAAAAAGTTAAAACATGGCATGACAAAAGAATCCAAAAGCGTGAGTTTAAAGTTGGAGAATATGTTCTTTTGTACAACTCTCGTTTTAGATTTTTTGCAGGGAATCTCCTCTCGAAATGGGAAGGCCCCTATGTCATCAAGGAGGTTTACAGGTCTGGAACCATCAAAATAAATAATTTTGAAGGCACTAACCCGAAAGTTGTCAACGAGCAATGAATAAAGCATTATATCTCAGGTATGCCTATTAGTGTTGAAAGCAATATTGTCCAAACTTTGACACCGGAAGAGTAAATAAAAGAGTCCTTCCGGAACACTCTAGAATCATGAAGTAAAGAGGTACATGATACGGTAAGTAAACAGACTCCAAAAAATCTGCAAAAATATTTTTTATCAGTTTTGGAATATTTTAAAATTTTGGAAATAAAGAAACTCCCAAGAAGCGTACCGTGGTGGGCACAAGACACCAGTGAGCGCCAGGCAGGTGGGTTGTGCCCACCTGGGACACCTCCCGTACTCCATTTTTCTACCATATACTTGTCCTGCAAGATACAAAAATCTATATATACTTCCCGAACCTGTTAAGCATTGTATCACGGAGAAAATCCTATGTTTTCTTTTTCCTTGTTGTTTTCTGTCAGATTCCATCTACCATGGCTTCTTCAAGCTCCTCCAAGGACAAGATCTCTCCTTCATCACCACCATCATCTCCTTCACCACCAAAAGGAGGATTGAGTATCCTGTATGGGCACTCCCCTTGGCTTCCGCCAAGCATGGGGGAGGTTCCCCAGTATCGTATCATCCCACTATCTTTTTGATGTGCTTTGGGGTGCCCCACCAAGCTTTGCCTAAGCACTACGACAATATGACCGAGGTGGTAGGGGACCCTGCCGTAGAAGGAGGAGGACGCGGAGCGTGTGGCTCGATAGGCCACCGCCTACTGCATCCAGGACGGTGAGCTCTATAGGAAACAACCAAATGATGTTTCTCGACGATGCAGCTACAGGGAGCAAGGACATGAGCTATTGGCCGACATACACGGCGGGGACTACGGGCATCACTTGTCATCACGCACCCTCATGGTAAAGGCATTCCACAACGGGTTCTATTGGCCCACATCGCTCAATGAAGCCACCGAGCTGGTGAGATCTTGCGAAGCGTGCCAATTCCACGCCAAGCAGATCCACCAGCCCGCTTAGGGCCTCTAGACCATTCCTCTCACATGGCCGTACGTGGTTTGGGGGCTGGACATCTTGGCACCATTCCCACGAGTGCCTGGGGGCTACCGCTACCTCTACATCGCCATCAACAAGTTCACCAAGTGGGCAGAGGTGGAAGCCGTCCGCACCATCCCGGCTAGCTCGGCAGTCAAGTTCATCAAGGGCCTCATGAGCCGCTTCGGGGTCCCTAATCGTATCATCACTGACAACGCCTCATAGTTCACTAGCAACCTCTTTGAAACGTATTGTGCTAACCTTGGAACGCAGATATGCCACGCCTCAGTGGCACACCCCAGGAGCAATGGCCAAGCTGAGCGCGCCAACACGGAGGTCCTGAGAGGCCTCAAGACAAGAACCTTCAAGAAGAAGCCAGAGGCCTGTGGCAAGGGCTGCCTCGACAAGCTCTAGTCCGTGCTGTGGTCCATCCGCACCACCGCCACCAAGCCGATGAGCGAGACTCCATTCTTCCTCGTCTACGGAGACAAAGCGGTTCTCCCTCACGAGGTCAAGCATCACTCCATGTGGATCTTCGCATTTGATGAGGCACGCCACGACGCCACGCGGGGGATGGACCTCGTGCTGGGGGAGGAACGCCGCCGTCAAGGCTCGCTCCGAGCGGCAAGGTACCAGCAGCGCTACGGCGGTACCACAGCCGTAGCATCCGCTCCAAGATGCTCGACGTGGGTGATCTCATCCTGAGGCGGGTGCTCTCCAGGGAAGGGCTACATGCGCTCTCACCCATGTGGGAGGGCCCATTTAGGATTGCCCGCGTCTCCAGGCCTGGCGCCACACGCCTGGAGACGCAGGACGGGATCCCCATGCAGAACGCCTGGAACATCCAGCACCTCCGGAAGATCTACCTGAAAGTGCTAGTGATCGACTAGAGGGGGGGTGAATAGGCGATTTTTATGAAAGTCTTCAAAACATGGAAGTTTCGAGGAAAAACGATAGAAATAAACCTATTACCATGCAGCGGAAGGTAGACTACACTAGGCAAGCCATAGTCAAGTATTCAATGAAGTGAAAGCACAAAGACTAATAGCAGCTAGGCAGTATGGATCAGGATGGAAGATAGTATGAAGCTAATCAGAACAAGCAGTCACACAGTGAAGACAAAAAGATAATGCAAATAGGCAATGACTTCACAAGGACCAACTGCAAATAAAGAGATGGGAAGGATAGAACCAGTGGCTCGTTGAAGACAATGATTTGTTGGACCAGTTCTAGTTGCTATGACAACTGTACGTCTGGTTAGGGAGGCTGGGGTTTAACTCAGAAGACCGCATCTTCACCTTATTCCCCTTGAGCTAAGGACACCCAGTCCTCGCCCAATCACTCTGGTAAGTCTTCAAGGTAGACTTCCAAACCTTCACAGACTTCGTTCACCGGCGATCCACAATGACTCTTGGATGCTCAGAACACGACGCCTAACCGGCTGGAGGATTCAGTCCTCAAGTGTAATAAGTCTTCAGATCACACAGATAGGAAGACTTCATTGATACCTAACACTCTTTGGCTCTGGGTGTTTAGGGCTTTGTCCTCGCAAGGATTTCTCTCTCAAAGGCTTCGAGGTGGGTTGCTCTCAAACGACAAAAGCCGTGCACTAACTCAGAGCAGCCAACCAATTTATGGTGTAGGGGGTGGGTTATTTATAGCCACTAGGTAACCCGACCTGATTTGTACGAAATGACCCTGGGTCACTAAGAAACTGACACATGTTCCAACGGTCAGATTTCAAACACACACGGCAACTTTACTTGGGCTACAAGCAAAGCTGACTTATCCAAGTCTCGATAAGATTTGCTCTCATTGTCTTCGCTCGAAGACATAGGATTTTGGTTAAGCATCACTTCAGTCATTCTAACTGGTTCACTGGGACCCCACTTAATAGTACGGTGGTTCCTATGACTCAACAAAGAAGAAAAGGAAACAACGAAACAACTAAGTCTTCGCGCTCCATAGTCTTCACTCAATGTCTTCTCTTGTCATAGTCTTCAATGTGAATATCTTCACATACCACCTTTGTCTTCAATGTCTTCATACATTTTTAGGGGTCATCTCCGGTAGGAAAACCGAATCATTGGGGGACTACTACCTGTGTTATCCTGCAATTCTCACAAACACATTAGTCCCTCAACCAGGTTTGTCGTCAATACTCCAAAACCAACTAGGGGGTGGCACTAGATGCACTTACAATCTCCCCCTTTTTGGTGATTGATGACAAACTGGTTGAAGTTTTCAACGGGGATAAAAGTATGTGAAATTGTAAAGGATTTAGACATTGTTTTCGTAAGTAGCAGGAAGGCTCCCCCTGAATGCAAATGCACATGGCAGGTTGTACTTGCGGAGCTCCTCGTCTACTTATGAAGACAATTTATCATGCATGAACAAATATAACGAAGATAATGACATGCATAATGAAAAATGGACGTCTGCAAAATGACTTCGTGCGGAATTTATCGTCGCACATGCGGAATTTACCATCGCATAACAGAGTGTCGAAAAGGTAGCAGACGACCAACAAGTTTAAGTGTTACAACTCAAAATGAACCAAATGTTTCAAAAGAGAGAGTTGTAAGCACTTGGCAAATGTAGCAAAAGTAAAGCAACCACCCATATGGACCTGCTTGAAGACTATCAACTCATATGCTTCTCCCCCTTTTGTCAGTAATGATCAAAAAGGTTTGAAGACATAGAGCTTCTACTCGTTCCCATGATGAGTAGGCGAAGCAGTAGGGTCGTCATTGAGGTCCGGTGGTGCAGAAGAACTTGGTGCAGTGTCGACACGCGCTAAAGTTGGAGGTGGTGAAGTGGCATCATCTTGATCATCTATGACTCTGGCATTCACCGTCGGAGCTGAGGAAGAATAGTCAGAGTCTTCAAGTGAGGGAGTCCGACGCAAGTGAGCATTCCTTGGAGGAGTTGAGTCAAACTTGAATCTTTCTGTGAAGCCATCGTCTTGAAGATCTGCTTCGGCAGTGAGTAATGTCAAACTCTTCCAGGACCTCCAATAGGTTTCATCTGTAACAAAGGCCTTCTTGGTGGCAAGACTGCGAATGCGATTGACGTCCACCAAGAGGCTTTGAATCTGACACTTAAGCCAGTCATGATGCTTATCCTGTTCCTGATGTAGAGCGACGAGAAGCTCTCTGTCATTGAGAACACGAGATCGCTTCCGAGGCCTTTGGGCAATGGTGCTCACAGTGGCCTCAGTTTGGGTGCGAGGGTCATGTGTGTTGCCAGCCAAGGGATAAACACGAGAGACGGCCTGAACTCCTTCAATGGGCTGGGTGAAGCTTTGACGATCAACATTGTGAAGATAAACTAGCTCCTTTGCAGGCTCTGGGTAAATGGCTTCAACAAATAGATCAACCTCTGGCAAGAACACGATATGATTGCGCGCAGACGGCTAATAGTTGAAAGCAGAGTGAAGCTTGATAAGGCGCATTACCCATGGAGCATAGAACTTCAGACCGAAGATGTCGGAGCCAGATGCAGCCAGCTGCCTGATGAAGAAGTCTTGAGCATTGAAGCTGATGCCATTGAAGATATAGAAAACCAAAGTCTTCATTGCTCCTTCAAGCTTCGCTGCAGATGAATGTCCTTTGATAGGCCATAGGGTTTTTCTGATGATATGGTAAATGGTGCGGGGTAGATACTCTAGGTCTTCAACAAAGAATTTGGTTGGGTATTCAGCGTCGCGTGGCAGAGGCTTCATCATGCTCAGTATTTGGCTCATGTTAGGCTCATGCTTCTGGAAAATGCTCTCCAAAGCATTCTGGTGTTGCTGACAACCTGGTTCATAATATTCGCCAGGAGTGGGCAGGGCTGTAAGCTCAGTGATGTCTTGGGCTTTAGCTTCATGATGGACATCGCCCGTCATCCACTCAAGGATCCAAGTCTTCGGATCCCTGTTGTATCCACGAATGTGGAGGGTAGCATAGAATTGAAGCAGAAGTTCTTCATTCCACTGTTCCTTGGCAGTCACAAAGTTGAGTAGACCCGCATCACGGAAGCAGTCAAGAGCTTCTTCAAGGCAAGGCAATCCAGCAATGGCTTCGCAGTCTAGACGCATATGAGGGAAAATGCGCCCCTGATTGTATAAGATGCATGAATAGTAGATGCATTGTTGATAACTCCAGATCGATCCGAGGAGATTCTTGGCCTTGTGTAGGGGTTCTTGTCACTGTCGAAGAATGTGTTGTGTGCCTTGAATCCATTCAGATTAAACAATCCTGGTGACATTGCAATACCTAGAAACCATGGTAGCCTTGTCTTTGGCTTCTGGACCTGAGGCCTGTGCTCCACATGATAGTCAAATTGAGGTCCGGGAGCAGGCGGAGGAACCAGAATTGGCCAGCGGACGGTCACAAGGTGACCACGATCATATGCTTACTCGATGGTGTGTGGCCTGGGAGGTGGTACAGGAGCAGAGGCATTGGCTTAAAGCTGCAGATTTGCATCAGGTGCAACATTGGCTTCAGGTGCAGTGCATCTTGCACCACATTAGCTTCAGGTGCCACATTAGCTTCAGCCATGACAACGTCATTGGCTTCAGTATTGGTATCCTCCACTTTAGGAGCTGGAGGGTCAGACACGTTCTCCTCGAGAACAACTTCAGGGTTGGACGGGGGTGTAAAAACTCTTTCTTCATCTCTTGGTTCTTCTTCTTGGTCATCGGCTGATGCAGCCGGAATATCTTTAGCCCTTTTGGCTTCAGATTCAGGGATGTTCGCAGTAGGAGAGGCTTCATGAAAGACTTCGCATGAAACGTATTGGCGCTCTTCTCCTTCTGGAACACTTGACAATGTGACATGTGGCCTTGGTCCTTTGCGAAGCCTGCGAAATGCTGGCGACGCCTGTGGAGATAGAGTTGGTTGGGCCTCAAGGTCTTCATTGTCAATCACCGGAGTGGTGACCTGTGGTGGGGGAGTAACTGGTGTTTCTTCATCACGAGGGGATTCTTGAGGGTGATCAGCCCATGAGTCATCCTGAGCAATTGGCGTCAATGGACGACCAATGCTGATGAGTTCGCTGTTCGTGAGAACAGGCGATGATACCAAATTGTGCTCGATCTGAGGAAGGACTTCATCATCTTCAACATTGTCTTGATGACCAATTTCTTCAGCTGCGGTGGGGTTAACAGCTGGATTCTCTTCAGCTCCAGGAGCCTCTGTGGAAGCAGGCTCATGAACTACCAAACGATGTTCTTGGTGTGCAGAGGGAGGACGAGCAACATAAATTGGTTCGATGACAAGGGGCTCTGTGGAAGCAGCCCGGTCTCTCTTCTTTGTTTTTCTTTTCTTCATTGGTGGAGCATCATCAGTGGTGGCTTTGGTCTTGCACTTTCTGGCTTCGGCTTCAGCTGCTCTAGTTTTCTTGAACTCCGAAGCCACTGTGGGGACCTTAGGCTTCGAGCCTGTCATACTGGCCGGGAAGACAATGTGAGGTTCTTCCTGCCTTGATGCTTCTAGTTTGGCCACAGCTGGCTTCTTCTTCTTCTTGGCAGCCATTCTGGGGTCGATGCCTGGTCGCCCCAAAGCCTTGCGCTTTTCAGCTTCATTGTAGCCTTGAACACATTTGGCAGCGAGATTCTTCATGCGGTCCCAAGAACCTCTTGCTTCTTCACGTTTCTTGTGAAACGCCTCCTTCAACTCATGCAGCATGACCTTGAAGTTTTGAATGTCTTCAACATTGAGCTTGGCCATGTGCTTCTTGAACTGAGCCTTTTCATAGTCAATCTTATGCTTCAGCTCAACAATCTTCTGGGCAAGAGCCAGCTCAGGAGCAATGGCTCCGTGGAAGGAGACGCTGAGGCCAATTGGGAGCTGGAGATCATCAAAACTGAGGTCTGGGCTATCAAACCACTCATCAATAAACTTGTACAGAATCTCCACATCAAAGAGGGGAAGATCATTGAAGATTTCCGTCTCTTGCTTGCTCTTTATCAATTGCTCAAGAGCGTCATCGCCAAGATCGTCGTCGCTAGACAGATCAATGGCGTCATTCTCGTTTCTCAAAACAGCAGCAGGGGCCAATGCTTGACCAGTTGGTTGCATGGGCTTTTTCAATTTGTCAGACTTGGAGATGCGAGAGAGATCTTCAGACTGCACACTAGTTTCAGGAGGTAAAGTGGCCAGAGGCTTCGCCCGTGAGACCTTTGGTGCAGAGGAGGGCTTTGAAGCCTTTTGTTTCTTTTGCTTCACAGACTTTGGTGGTGTAGGCGCTTCGTCAGAATCAGCGTCATCTACAGGTTGATCCACGTCTGCCCCTTGAACCATTATATGAGTGATGAGACCTTCTAAGTTGTAGAAGGGCCCAACAAGATTGGGTTCAGCTTCACGTGTGCCGTCAGCACGTGGCGCAGAGGGGCCTGGGTTGAAGTCTAATCCCAAAGACTTCTTGTTTTCCTTGGCCGAGTTCTTTGCAAACTGATAGTTGCGCTTGAAGAGATTATCTTCACGACACCATAACAGAGAGGATGGGTCGGCATTAGCAGGCTGAGGTCCACGAATCATGCAGGGGTAGAAGCCTTGAGCAATAGCTTCGGACTTTGACTTGGGCTGAAGACCTTTGTATATAATATCTCCCCAGGGGCCCTTGATGGCATTCTTCTCAGCATATTCGTCGGTGACGAATCTGTACTTGAACCATTCCTCTGCCCAATGTCTTCGAATCCATTGGATTCGGTTCTTGCGTTCTCCATAGGTCTCTTCTGGATCTGACTTGTATAACTCATAGAGATCCGGTGGCAGGTCCTTAGCAGTGTTTTCACGACGCTGTATGCTGCCCTTCCTGACTGATATTTCTGTTGCCATGAAGTTTAGACTGAAAGGCTTCAACACTATCAAAGTCTTCCTTCTACTGGTCAGACAGGAACATGCTTCAGGAGAAGTTATGTCATGCTTTAAGAACTCTGCAAATGAATGCAGACTATGAGAACCAAGGGATTCTCCCACGGACATGTACCTGTGACAGCATTAGAGATGCGAGGGAAGGGGAAGAGGTCATATGCATTCTTAGAAGACTTTGAAGATAAATCAGTTTAGAAGACATTGACCTCATAGTGCGAAGACATTCACTCATATGTAGAGACTTGGTTCCAGATTTGTACGAATCCACGAATAAATACAAGTGAGGAATCTAACTACTTTGTGAAGCATAAGTGAACATACTAGGCATGCTACGAGATGCAGAGCAGGATAGATCCAACTTTGTAGGAACAAAAACCACTTGTGGTTGAAAAGGATGAATCTATCGGATCAAAAAGACTGTAAAAAGAGTTTTTATTTACCACTCGAGGAACTGCTAGACAGAGTAGGAGATGAGGCCGAGCAGTTCGATCTTCCGTGCCCTAACTTGGCGACGGAGGACACCTACGGCGACGGCGGAGAAGACGATGTCCGCGGCCGGCGTGAGGACGGTGTCGGTGAGGTCGCGGCAGCTAAGCGCTTCGTCGCCGGCGTCGTCGAGGGCTAGCAGTGGCGCTAGGGTTTGTGCGAGAGAAGAGATAATGACTGGGGTGAGGCGTGTATTTATAGGGACAGGGACGGCACAACATTATTACGCAGGTGCCCCTGGCAGTTCACATCTGAAGGACACGTGGCCATCATGCAACACATCGGAGGTTGTTCCACGTTCTCACGTACGCTTGGATTGTCGGGTGGTCGTTCCCGCTTCTCCGGGTTTCAGGTAAAAAGGATTGAGCATTGAAAACAGATTAATGTTTATCTCTGTATCTTCTGCTGACAAGGACGCAGGGAAGACATTCGACAGTTTCAATAGAATGCATATGATTTGGATAAATAGATTTGAGACGGGAGCATACAAAGGTTAGGGTCCGATCACATTCACTTAGTTCAAAAGATTCAACTACAAGACATAGCTATAAGTGAATGCTGTAGAGGACAGAAACCAAATCAATATATTGAAGATAAACATGAAGCCATGTTAACATTGAAGACAAACCAAATGCGAAGACTTTGCAAATGTAACACCAACAAAAAGTATTCTAAACAAAAGTTTGGTGGTGGCGCTACCCACCGTATAGGAAGTATTAGACCCAGACACGGCGCACAATTATCATGGCGCTCCGAAGTCAAATTCCGTGTTAATGTATTCACACTTAGAGTGTAAGTCTTCATTAGTTGAAGATATACGTTACTTCGTGTGTTTCACATCTAAGTCATCAACATGCATAAATGTTAGGATATGTGAATGATCACAGGACATTTGAGGATTCCAGGATATTTAGCTCACACTGCAACTTGCAAAACCTTTTCTCATCCAAGGGCTTTGTGAAGATATCTGCTAGTTGCTCTTCAGTGCTGACGTGAATGATATCAATATCTTCCTTCATGACATGATCTCTGAGAAAGTGATGACGGATCTGAATGTGCTTTGTCTTCGAGTGCTGAACTGGGTTGTTGGCGATCTTGATGGCGCTTTCATTGTCACAGTAGAGTGGCACTTGCTTCAGATGAATGCCATAGTCTATGAGTGTTTACTTCATCCATAGAAGCTGAGCGCAGCAAGATCCAGCAGCAATGTATTCAGATTCAGCAGTGGAGAGAGATACACAGTTCTGCTTCTTTGAAGACCAACACACAAGTGATCGTCCCAGAAAGTGACATGTGCCTGATGTAGACTTGCGATCCACCTTGTCACCAGCATAATCAGCATCCGAGAATCCAACTAGATCAAACTCTGAGCCCTTTGGATACCATAATCCTAGTGTTGGGGTGTAAGCCAAATATCGAAGAATTCACTTCACAGATAAGTGATGTGATTCCTTTGGTGCCACTTGGAATCGGGCACACATGCAAACACTAAGCATGATATCTGGCCTAGATGCACACAAATAAAGCAAAGAACCAATCATGGAGCGGTATACCTTTTGATCGAACTCTTTACCATTGGCGTCAGAATCCAGATGACTCTTGGTAGGCATTGGCATCGTATAACCCTTGCAGTCTTGCATTCCAAACTTCTCCAGGCAATCTTTGAGGTATTTCTCTTGAGATATGAAGATGCCGTTGCGTTGCTGCCGTATTTGAAGACCAAGAAAGAACTTAAGCTCACCCATCATGGACATCTAATATTGCTCTTGCATCATGTATCCAAACTCATCACTGTATTTTCTGGTTAGTGCAGCTGAAGGTAATGTCATCCACATATATTTGACACACAAATAGTTCACCATCATATGTCTTCGTGAAGAGAGTGGGATCCAGGGAACTAGGTTTGAAGCCTTCGCTCTTCAGGAAGTCTTTGAGTGTGTCATACCAAGTACGAGGGGCTTGTTTGAGGCCATACAGTGCCTTGTTGAGCTTGTAAACCATGTCACGATGTTTTGGATCTTCAAAGCCAGGCGGCTGTGCAACATACACTTCTTCTTCAATCTTGCCATTGAGAAAAGCACTCTTCACATCCATTTGATACAGAAGGATGTTATGATGATTTGCATAGGCTAGCAGTATGCGTATAGCTTCAAGCCTAGCCACAGGAGCAAATATTTGTTCGAAGTCAATTCCTTCAACTTGAGTGTATCCTTGAGCAACGAGACGAGCCTTGTTTCTGACAACTTGACCATGCACATCTTGCTTGTTGCGATATATCCATTTAGTTCCTATGATATTGTGTTTACGAGGATCAGGACGCTTGACCAGTTCCCATACATTATTCAGCTCAAACTGTTGAAGCTCTTCTTGCATAGCTTGAATCCATTCAGGTTCCATGAAGGCTTCATCAACTTTCTTGGGTTCAGATATTGAGACGAATGTAAAGTGCCCACAGAAATTTGCTAGTTGTGTTGCCTTTGAACAAGTGAGTGGACCAGGTGCATTGATGCTATCGATTATCTTCTCAATCTGTACTTCATTTGCAACACGAGGATGAACTGGACGAAGATTTTGCTCTTGCTGATCATTGTCATCGTTTAAAGGATTGTCTTCAGGTTGATCAGGTGCAGAGATGATAAGTTCCTCTTTAGGCTGTACTTCAGATGGTATGATTTCTCCAGTTCCCATAAGCTTGATGGATTCACTCGGTGGAATTTCATCTAGCACATTTGGCAGGTGCTCTCTTTGTGAGACGTTAGTCTCATCGAACCGCACATCCACAGTTTTAACCACTTTATAGTTAAAGAGGTTGGAGACTCTGTAGGAGTGCGAATCCTTTTCGTAACCAAGCATAAAACCTTCATGTGCTTTCGGTGCAAATTTTGAAGTGTGATGTGGATCCTTGATCCAGCACCTGGCACCAAATACTCTGAAGTAACTGACGTTTGGCTTCTTACCAATGAGGAGTTCATAGGATGTTTTCTTCAGAAGCTTGTGAAGATAAACACGGTTGATGACATGGCATGCAATATCAATAGCTTCAGGCCAGAACTTCCTTCGAGTCTTGTATTCATCGAGCATCGTCCGAGCCATCTCAATGAGTGTTCTGTTCTTGCGTTCCACGATGCCATTCTGCTGTGGCGTGTACGGAGCTGACAACTCATGAGTGATGCCCAATGTATCAAGATAAGTGTCGAGGCCGGTGTTCTTGAATTCAGTGCCATTGTCACTTCAGATGTGCTTGATCTTGACGCCATAGTTGTTCATGGCTCGATTGGCGAAGCGTCTGAAGACATCCAGCACTTCAGCCTTGTAGAGGATTATATGCACCCATGTATATCTTGAATAATCATCAACAATGATGAAGCCATAGAGACAAGCAGTAGTAGTAAGGGTTGAGTAGTGAGTAGGGCCGAAGAGGTCCATGTGTAGTAGTTCGAAGGGTTGAGTCATTGTCATGATTGTCTTCGAGGGATGCTTGGCCCTCGTCATCTTTCCAGCTTCGCAGGCACCGCATAAGTGATGCTTCTTGAACTTGACGCCCTCGATGCCTATGACGTGCTTCTTCTTTGCAAGAGTGTGCAAGTTCCTCATGCCAGCATGCCCTAGCCTCCGATGCCAGAGCTAGCATTCTGAAGCTTTTGCGAGAAGACGTATGGCAAGCTGTGGTCCTGCAGAGAAATCTACCATGTACAAATCATCTTTCCGATACCCTTCAAAGACGAGAGACTTGTCAGATTCCATTAGAACTAGGCAACGATATTTTCCAAATATCACAATCATGTTCAAATCGCAAAGCATTGAGACGGACATTAAGTTGAAACCAAGGGATTCAACAAGCATCACTTTATCCATGTGCTGATCCTTTGAGATTGCGACTCTACCTAGATGCAATACCTTGCTTTCACCAGTATCAACAAATGTGATGTGACTTTTGTCAGATGGACGTAAGGTTGAGTCCATGAGAAGACTTCGCTTGCCAGTCATGTGATTAGTACATCCACTACCAATAATCCATTCTGAAGCAGCTGGTGTCATACCCTATAGTGTAGTTAGGGGGATAGGCCCCACGAAGAGCATTGTGAAGCATAAACATTTGACGAGCAAGAGGATTATTAAAGCTTAGATCGAGGTTAGGACTGATACGGCAAGTAGCAAGCGACTCAGGAACAAAATACATAATAAGACCATTTGGGCATTTGATCTTGCGCCCTACAAGATGTTTAAGGTCCCCAGCAATAGCTTCAGACGCATTTGATTTTCGGCTGGAGACCTTTCCCTGCAAAAGAGAGTTAAGCTTTCTTAGCCACCCACATCTTCAAGGGTGGCTTCGAAGCAATGAGTCTAAGTGCAGCATATGAGAACTTTGGCTTTGGAGCGCTAGCAAATAGTCTTGCAGGTGGAGAATAGTACTCATAAGAATAAGCAGAGTAGTTCTGGGTCTTATGAACATGGCGGTTTGATGAAACACGCTCGTATTCATAGGCCTGAGTACGGTTTCCCTGCAAAACATTTGCATTAGTGCGACTCAGGTGAGTCCTCTGTCTGTATGAAGCCTTTGGGCCATATGAAGCCTGTGGTCTGGGGTTTGTCTTCTTCACTTGTGGTGTCATGACGACATTCACAGGAAGATTCTCCAGACACTTTTTCAGCACCCAGACTTTCTTCATAGGTGGCCCATTCCTGCAGTTAGTACCAATATACCTGGCAAACACTTCACCATTCTGATTTTTTAAACAGTTTATAGTTTGCATCAAAGGATTCATCAATGATGATGGGATTAGCACAAGTGAAGCCAGATAGGGTGGATGGATCCACTGAAGGTTCCTTTGCAGCAACCCATGTGGTTTTGGGGTACTACTCAGGTTCCCAGTAAGAGCTATCAGCATTCATTTTCCTTTCGAACCCAACACCCTCTTTCCTAGGGTTTCGGTTCAGAATCTACCTTTTGAGGACATCACATAGTGTCTGATGCCCTTTGAGACTCTTGTACATCCCTGTTTCAAGCAATGTCTTCAACCTAGCATTTTCATCAGCAATAGCAGTGGCATCCTCAGCAGAGGGGTTAGTTACCACATCAACAGTTGAAGATATTGCAACAGTAGCAGCAGTAGAACATCTAGCAACAGAAGTAGTGTTATCACGCTCAATGCATTTAAGACATGGTGGTTCAAATCCTTCCTGAGCGGGACTGATCTGTTTGGCGCGAAGTGACTCGTTTTCCTTTTGAAGATCTTCATGAGCCGCTCTCAATTTCTCAAGATCTTGCTTCCTTTGAAGATAATCATAGGAAAGCTTTTCATAAGTTGTTGAGAGCGTTTCATGATGACTTTCAAGTTCCTCATACTTAACATGAAGATTTTTTATGTCTTCAATTAAGGACTAAGATCGAGTCATTTCAGCGTCTAACATGTCATCGCTTTTATCTAACAGTTTTTGAATATGTTCCATAACTTTCTGTTGTTCAGTTGCAATTTTAGCAAGTGTTTTGTAGCTGGGTTTGGAACCACAATCAGAGTCATCTTCACTGGATGTTTGATAGTGAGTAGTGCGTGAGTTTACCTTGGCACCGCATGCCATGAAGCAGTAGGTGGGAGTGGAGTTGTCCTTGTCATTAGCATCGGCGTCGGTGACGAAGTCATTGTCTTCAGTGTTGAAGATGGACTTGGCAACGTAGGCTGTAGGCAGACTTGCAACGCCAGAATCGGACTCCTCCTTAGACTCCACCTCTGCCTCCTCAGAAGCAGACTCCTCCTCTGAATCCATTTCCTTGCCAACAAACGCACGAGTCTTGCCAGATGAGCTCTTCTTGTGTGATGAAGACTTTGAGGAAGACTTGGAAGAAGACTTTGAGTATTTCTTCTTCTTCTTGTCGTCAGAATCATATTCCTTGCTCTTCTTCTTCTTCTTCTTCTTCTTCTTGTTCTCATTGTCCCACCACGGACACTTAGAGATGTAGTGACCAAGTTTCTTGCACTTGTGGCATGTTCTCTTCTTGTGGTCATGAGCAGAAGCTTCATCATTCCTTGAGCTGGATCGTGAGGACTTTCTGAAGCCTTTCTTCTTGGTGAATTTCTGGAACTTCTTCACAAGCATAGCAAGCTCCTTTCCAATGTCTTCAGGATCATCAGAACTGCAGTCATATTCTTCTTTAGATGAGGAAACAGCTTTTGCCTTCAAGGCACGAGTTCGGCCATAGTTGGGACCGTAGATGTCTCTTTTCTCAGAAAGCTGAAACTCATGTCTGTTGAGCCTTTCAAGTATGTCAGACGGATCGAGTCTCTTGAAGTCAGGGCGTTCTTGTATCATCAGGGCTAGGGTGTCAAACAAGCTTTCAAGTGATCTCAGGAGTGTCTTGACGATTTCATGCTTGGTGATCTCAGTAGCATCGAGAGCTTGAAGCTCATTTGTGATGTCAGTGAGTCGATCAAATGTGAGCTGAACATTCTCATTGTCGTTTCTCTTGAAGCAGTTGAAGAGGTTGCGAAGGACATTGATCCTTCGATCTCTGTGGGTTGAGACGCCTTCGTTGACCTTGGAGAGCCAATCCCAGACTAGCTTAGAGGTTTCCAGAGCACTCACACGGCCATACTGCCCTTTTGTCAGATGACCACAGATGATGTTCTTGGCAGTGGAATCCAGTTGAACGAACTTCTTGACATCAGCAGCGGTGACACCTTCACCAGCCTTGGGAACGCCATTCTTGATGACATACCAGAGGTCGACATCAATGGCTTCAAGATGCATGCACATCTTATTCTTCCAGTAGGGATATTCAGTTCCATCGAAGACGGGGCACGCAGCGGATACTTTGATTATCCCTGCAGTCGACATAGCTAAAACTCTAGGTGGTTAAACTGAACCACACAGAACAAGGGAGTACCTTGCTCTGATACCAGTTGAAAGTGCTAGTGATCGACTAGAGGGGGGTGAATAGGCGATTTTTATGAAAGTCTTTAAAACATGGAAGTTTCGAAGACAAACGATAGAAATAAACCTATTACCATGCAGCGGAAGGCAGACTACACTAGGCAAGCCATAGTCAAGTATTCAATGAAGTGAAATCACAAAGACTAATAACAGCTAGGCAGTATGGATCAAGATGGAAGATAGTATGAAGCCAATCAGAACAAGCAGTCACACAGTGAAGACAAAAAGATAATGCAAACAGGCAATGACTTCACAAGGACCAACTGCAAATAAAGAGATGGGAAGGATAGAACCAGTGGCTCGTTGAAGACAATGATTTGTTGGACCAGTTCCAATTGCTATGACAACTGTACGTCTGGTTAGGGAGGCTGAGATTTAACTCAGAAGACTGCGACTTCACCTTATTCCCCTTGAGCTATGGACACCCAGTCCTCGCCCAATCACTTTGGTAAGTCTTCAAGGTAGACTTCCAAACCTTCACAGACTTCGTTCACCGGCGATACACAATGACTCTTGGATGCTCAGAACGCGACGCCTAACCGGCTGAGGATTCATAGTCCTCAAGTGTAATAAGTCTTCAGATCACACAAATAGGAAGACTTTAGTGATGCCTACCACTCTTTGGCTCTGGGTGTTTAGGGCTTTGTCCTTGCAAGGATTTCTCTCTCAAAGGCTTCGAGGTGGGTTCCTCTCAAACGACAAAAGCCGTGCACTAACTCAGAGCAGCCAACCAATTTATGGTGTAGAGGGTGGGCTATTTATAGCCACTAGGCAACCCGACCTGATTTGTCCGAAATGACCCTAGGTCACTAAGGAACTGACATGTGTTCCAACAGTCAGATTTCAAATACACACGCAACTTTACTTGGGCTTCAAGAAAAGCTGACTTATCCAGCTCTGCATAAGATTTGCTCTCATTGTCTTCACTCGAAGACATAGGATTTTGGTTAAACATCACTTCAGTCATTCTGACTGGTTCACTGGAACCCCACTTAACAGTACGGTGGTTCCTATGACTCAACAAAGAAGAAAAGGAAACAACGAAACAACTAAGTCTTTGCGCTCCATAGTCTTCACTCAATGTCTTCTCTTGTCATAGTCTTCAATGTGAATATCTTCACATACCACCTTTGTCTTCATACATTTTTAGGGGTCATCTCCGGTAGGAAAACCGAATCATTGAGGGACTACTACCTGTGTTATCCTGCAATTCTCAGAAACACATGAGTCCCTCAACCAGGTTTGTCGTCAATACTCCAAAACCAACTAGGGGTGGCACTAGATGCACTTACACTACCCATGAAGCAAGGCCCAGTGCTTGTGAAGGTCTCCGCTCGTGACACTCTCACGTAATAATGTGTGGGGCTGTGCATGCCCCGGAGTCTCCGGAGAGCCTCCCTCGGGCCTCGGGGGCTCCCTCCCACGTCCTAGTGGCAGCTCTTAGCTCTGCGCTGGTGAGAAGACTAGTCTAGATGCTGGACACGACTGTTCATTTCCTTGCTTTCTGTAGTTGGTTTGTCCCCTTTCTTTTAATGGAATTTGGAGTTCTCGCATTTTTGATTGTCGAGTTGGATTTCCCCTTCATTCTCTCTCTTGCCCTTATGTCTTGGCCCAGGAGGAGCGGCAGTTGCCCATCGCTCTTCCTCGCGCGTCTCCCGCGCAGGGGCTGGGCAGGTGTGTGTGTGCGTGTCGGGCCCACCCACGCCGCGAACACACTTCGCCACAGCCTTGTCCCCCAGGGCCATGGCTTTTTCTATCCTCATGAGATACAGTCAAATGAGCTTGTGATTTGCGCATCTCCTTAAGTCCATGCCCCATGGGTACCACGACGCGATGCACTAAGCCACGCCTGAGAGCTCGCACAAGGAAGAATGGGACACCCAGCAAATTTTCTATCAATTCTACAGCTTCACGATGTCTCCCAAGGCCAGCAACCCCTGAGTCAGCAGTGAGGGGGCCTCATGAGGTGCTGGAGGGCGCACCATTGCGAGGTGGGAGACTACCGCAAGTGTATCAAGCTAAGTTATCCTACCGCACCTACTCGTTGTGTGAACATTACATCATAACATCAAAGCAATAAGCATAGCCTAGTGGTATAAGTACCAAGGTTCATTACATGCCCCAGCAGGGCCCTCTACTTTTTTTCAAATGCAGGGGAAAGGAAAGGCTAAACAAAAGTGGTCGCGCCACCACAGCAGCTCCCGAGGCCGGACTCCGGAGGCCCCCCAGGCTCAGCCCGAGCCTTCGTCCCACTTCACCGGAGCGTGGCGACGAGACGATCCGCCTCCTCCCTTGAAGTGAGCCTGGCGACGTGGCAACTGGTCATAGTCGCCGCTACTTGTGCTCTCGCTGGAGGAGCCACCACCACTGAACGAGCCGCGATCGTTGCCAAGGGCGAGCTCACCCTCGGCGTCGCCGCGGCTGTCATCAAGGCCAAGCTCATCGTCGCCGCCGTCATCTTCGGGGCAGCACCCCGCGTGGCGGCCGTCTTCCCCAAACACCCTCACATAGAAGGTCGTGACGCCGTCGTACCTGAAGTGGAGGGGGCACCTCCTACTCAGGCCGCACGCTCAGGCAAACTCCAGCCAGTCGCGGGCCAAGAACACGTTCCCGGCAGCGGAAACTTTGACCCCGACCCATGAAGCCTTGCTGCAACAGCCATCAGCTTGCAGCAAGAGGCCGGCAGGCCCCGCGGCCAGCAGCTCACCCACGAAGAAGCGCGGGAGCGGGAGCCATGTGCCGGCTGGCCTCTCCGACCACAAGACGAACTCCGGGAGCACCTTGACTGAGTGGAAGCGCGATCGAGGAGACCGTGAACCATGGCACGCCTCCCCTCGTCGTAGGGGCTGCATCACCCTTGGCGGCACCCGCCGCGAGAAGAAACGCTGCCATGGATGATGACCCACAAGTATAGGGGATCTATCATGGTCCTTTCGATAAGTAAGAGTGTCGAACCCAACGAGGAGCAGAAGGAAATGATAAGCAGTTTTCACTAAGGTATACTCTGCAAGTGCTGAAATTATCGGTAACAGATAGTTTTGTGATAAGGTAATTTGTAACCGGTACACTACGAGGGAAAACCCTAGTAGTAGCATGGGTTTTGAGGCTATGAGCGGCGCGGGCAGCCGTGCTGCCAATAAGGCGCTACAGCTAACTGTTAGTAGTAGCACGGTTTGCACCCGCGCTACTACTATTGACTCTATCAGCAGCGCTTTTCCAGAACACGCTACTATTAGTTAGTTGTAGCGCTTTCCTAGCCCCGCGCTACTGCTATGCGTTTCATCATTTTTCCCCGCTTCCTACCCAGTTTCCTACCTAGTTTCAGTTTCAATAAACTGCAATTTCCAGATACTAGGTACTACTAGATATCAATTTCATAAAGCATTATAGGTACTAGGTAGTACTACCTCCGTTCCAAATTAGTCGTCTGGTTTTAGTTAAAATTTGAACTAAAACCACGACGAGGAATTTGGAACAGAAGGAGTACTAGATAACAATTTAATATATAGTCAACATGCATCATCAAGCAGTACAAGGTGATATCGATGACGATCATCATATATAGTTCTAGATGATATCGACGATGATCATCATATGTAGTTCTACATGATATCGACGATGATCATCATATGTAGTTCTAGATGATATAGCCACACACACACATATGTAGTTCTAGATGATATCGACGACGATCATCATCCTGAAGCCTGGGCGGTGGGTGTTCTTGATAGTAATTAGGATGGCCTGTCCAATACGAAGATTCTTGCCAATGAGGAATCTCTTCCACCCAACCGAGTTTAAGTGTGTGCGACCGTCTGTGTCCATGCGGTAAGTACAGGTGGTGATGGAGCCCCTTGCGGTAAGGCATAGTCCAGCTGAGCCTTCTTCATCAGGCTCGATACCACAACTCACAGATAGGTTCTTTGGCAATTTCTGAATAAGAAAAACATATCAATTAATAAATAGCCTTGCACATACTCTTGCAAATATATTTCTATTAAGTATAGATTTCTACACTATCAAAAGACATAGTACTATGCATTTGTACTAATTAAGCATGAATTCTACTAATAAGTATATATGGATTATCTACACTATTACTAGTTCATTGGATTCTACACTAATAAGCATGTGATCAGACTCCACATTAAAGCATATCATCGACTAGATTCCACAAAGCATATCATTGGACTCTACACTAAGCATATCATCGGATTCACTAAGCATATCATCGGATAATTTGCATTTGTAAGTATAACAATAAAGCATATATATATCATCAAATTACTACAGTCAGTATAACATACCATTTCAAGTCGATCGACCATGGTACTTGTTAGGCGGGTCACGAATGGCACCCCGACAAAGTCATCACATGGCGGAATTATGTCCCATAGGTTGCACACCTCCTCCTCACTCAGCCTCATTCTTTGAGCTACGATGGCTTTATGAAGTGGGTTCTCATGATCTTCATCAAGTGGGTCCTCATTATCTTCATCATCTTCGTCATCTTCATCATCTTCCACCAGGTTGAGATAAATGACAGCCAGCTTGGGTCTTTCTGCTCTGAAGGAGAAGCTGATCAACTCACCACCAGTAAGACTCATGCGGGCGAGGAAACGGGCCCATCCATCTCCTCCAATATGCGACGTATTGCGTCCTTTCTCGACCTCCATAGAATACGACCCCCAGGGGCCTCAAACGTCACAGTGTCTCCTGTCAGCTTGTTGAATTTCAACCTCAAATTGCATGGGACGATCTGTGTAAAAAAAGCAAAATGACACAATCAGTAATGCCAACACTAAAAATAAAATAGTTGTTACATTTCATCTAGTTTCTTACCGCCGCATGACGAAAACTCGGCTGGAAGTAGATGCCGAACAGCTTGCTAGTTGCAAGGCTATTGACACACCTTGACTTGCACAATCGACATGGTGGTGGCGGCGTCACCATTTTCATAAAGCAATATGAGCAAAGGATTAATGATCCACTTCACAGGAAAGAAAAACAGTAGCATGCGATATTTTTGGTTCTTCTTTAGTTATATTTTCATAGTGGAACACGATCCCAAAAAGTAAACAACAAGCTCTCAATTAACTTACTAACTCCTTCTATAATAGAACCAACAGCTAGCAGGCTAATGCCAAATCAGCCAACAAGACTCATAGACAACAAGTTCTCAATTACCTTACTAACACCTTCTAGAATATCTCTAGATGAAGAGATTCTTCCGCGAGAAGCAATTTCAGGGGCACCTATTGCCAAAAAATATTTGGCCCCTACCAAATGTATAATCCTAAGATCTATAATAAGTTATCTACCAAATCAAGGTACCACCTACCAAGACACATTTCATCTAATTTGGCCCCTATTGCCTAAGATAACTGATTAAAAAACAAGTGGCAAATTTAATTGGGATTAACTTAGCACTTGCAAACTAAATACTTGTACCACCTACCAAAGAATTTCAACTAAATTGGCACCTACATTTTGCAAAAAATAACTTATTACAGAAAAACAAAAGCATCTTGTTATCCATATGAAATTCGTAATCCCTCGCTGCATTTAGGTAGGGCAACCCTCGGGGGGTGCTGACGAGGAGGGGGGATGGCATGGTGACCTCGATCAGGGGTGCTGGCGAGGGGAAGGTCGGTGACTTTCTTATGAGAGGGGGCGACGACAGCGGCCGACGAGGGGATCAAGGGCAGTGGGCCAAAGGCGCCCGGCCAGAGCTCGCGGGCGGTGACAGAGTGGGCGGCGAGAGGGTGGAGGAGCAGCTAGCAGAGGGGCAGCGAGAGGGGGGAGCACCATTACCTGCGGCAGCGGTGGTGGTGGCGCGCGGTGGCGGAGGAGAAACCCTTACTACTAGGGAAAACCTTATACACATAAACTTACCAGTAGCATGGGACAAAAAGAAGCGCTACTACAATTTACCAGTAGCGCTTGTTTTCCAAACACGCTATAGCTAAGATCATAGCAGTAGCGCGTCTAACTATACAGGCGCTACTACTACAATTCTCCTTACTATTTTCGCCAAGGTACCTATAGTAGTAGCGTGCGTAAGGAAAGTGCGCTGCTGCTAAGATTGTTGTAGCAGCTTGTTTCACGCAAGAAGCGCCACTGCTAAGGAAAGGAAAATAAAATGAAAAACATATAGAAAAATAAATGAAAATGAAAGAAATAGAAAAAGAGGAAGGAAAAAAATGTGAATGAAAATAAATGAAAAATATAAATAAAGGAGAAATGCGTACCAGCAGCGGGTGAGGGAGTCCTGGACTAAGGGGTCCTCGGGCATCCGGCCTGGTATCTATGGGCCGGACTGATGGGCTATAAAGATATGAAGACCGAAGACTGTACCCATGTCCGAATGGGACTCTCCTTGGCATGGAAGGCAAGCTTGGCGAACAACTATGAAGATTCCATCTTATGTAGCCGACTCTATGTAACCCTAGATCCCCCAGTGTCTATATAAACCGGAGGGTGTTGTCCGGAAAGGATATAATCAATACCATAGTCATACAGTCTAGACATCTAGGGTTTAGCCATTACGATCTCGTGGTAGATCAACTCTTGTAATACTCATATTCGTCAAGATCAACCAAGTAGGAAGTAGGGTATTACCTCCATAGAGAGGGCCCGAACCTGGGTAAACATCGTGTCCCCTATCTCCTGTTACCATCAACCTTAGATGCACAGTTCGGGACCCCCTACCCGACATCCGCCAGTTTTGATGCTGCCATTGGTGCTTTCATTGAGAGTTCCTCTATGCTGTCGCTGAAAGGTTTGATGGCCCCTTCAATCGTCAATAATGATGCTGTTTGCGGAGAAACTTTCCTCCCTGGACAGATCTTCGTGTTCAGCAGCTTAGCACTGCGGGCCAACTCGTTTGGCCATCTGGAGCAGATCGAAAGCTACGCCCCTGGCCATCAGGTCAGAATCGGGAGCTTGAACTACATCGCGGACATCCGTGGAGACTTGATCTTCGCCGGATTCGATACCGCGGTAGCCGCTCTCGGTCACCATAATGATCATGACCTAAATCTGTCATCGGGCCGCATCCAGGAGATCGCTCCTGTAACCGCTCTGTCCCTAGAGCCGGAGCAGGCCGCCCCATCCAAAGACGGGAGAACTTACCCCACCATGGAGGCCACCGACTCCACGGCGTTGGAGCCGCACATGGACCCGGTCTCACACGATGCCTATGCCATCGGAACTCCGGACTCGTCTCCGACCGTAGGTTCCGAACCACATGAGCCAACGGACGCCGAGCTTGATCGTTTATCAATCTTCTAATTCAGCACGCAGACATCTTCCAGCACTCGCCTTTGGACGATGTGCTAAATTCCTTAAAAAACATGTCCTCGGCGGAGGACTCATAGCCGAACTATATCCGGCTCGAACCAGGGGCTGGCGGTGGAGAATTGTGCTTCCAACCCACCACCCACTTCATAGCCACAGTCGAGAATTCGACTGATACACTTGATTACGACTCCGAGAATATCGACGGCATGGACAATGATGCCGATGACAATGAAGACCCTGTTGATACAACTAATGAACAAGAAGATGGGGCAGGCTAGCCCTGTTAAACAGGACACACACGAAGATTCGGAGGACGACAATTACCTTCCGCTCTCTGAGGATGAGGTGGGCCTTGGAACTGAGGATTTCATCGTGCCTGAGGAACCTCGTGAGCAGGAGCGCTTTAAGCGCCAAGTAATAGCCACTGCAAGGAGCCTGAAAAAGAAGCAGCAGCAGCTTCAAGCTGACCAATATCTGCTCAATGATAGATGGACCGAAGTCCTAGCCGCCGAAGAATACGGCCTTAGTGGACCAGCCAAAAGCTACCCGAAGCATAGATTGCTATCCCAGGGCAACGATAAGGCGCTGGAGCCTGTACCATCATCGCACAATGCGGTAGGTCGACCACAATTGGGCCCAGGTAAAGCGGCAACCCAAGCCGAACACTAGACCGCCCCACCCCGCAGTAAAAGCAAGAACAAAACAGCTCGGGGTTATACATACGACCGTCAACAAGACTTGGGTAGTACAGAAGGACACTCAAGAGCGATCAACGGATCGCGAGGACATGCATCGACAAGTGACGACGGCCACCTATTCGGACGTAACAAACCTAGCTACACCCGGGCTGAAAACTGCAAATGGACTCTATCGGAGATACGCCGCAGTGTGGCCCAACATAGAGGCACTGCACACCCTCTTTGCTTCACAAATGAAGTAATGGAGCATGAATTCCCAGACGGGTTCAAACCCATGAATATCGAATCATACGATGGAACAACGGATCCCGCGGTATGGATCGAGGACTTCCTCCTCCATATCCACATGGCCCACGGGGACGACCTTCATGCCATCAAATACCTACCACAGAAACTCAAAGGACCAGCTCGGTACTGGTTAAACAGTCTGTCGGAAAATTCTATCAGCAGCTGGGAGGATTTGGAGGACGCCTTTCACGATAACTTCCAAGGAACATATGTCCGGCCACCTGACGCCAATGACTTAAGTAACATTGTCCAGCAGCCCTGGGAGTCAGCCAGGAAGCTCTGGACCATGTTCCTAGTTAAAAAGAACTAAATCATCGACTGTCCGGACGTGGAGGCCCTTGCGGCCTTTAAACACAGTGTCTGGGATGAATGGCTTGCATGCCACCTCGGTCAAGAAGGACCTAGATCTATGACATGCCTTACCGCTCTAATGACCCGCTTTTGCGCGGGAGAAGATAGCTGGCTCGCTCGTAGAAGCAACAGTGCCAGCGAATCGGGCACTTCTGAAATCTGAGACGGCAATGGCAAGCCACGAGGAAGCATACACAACAGTCACAATGATAATGAAAGATCACGTGACACAGCGGTCAACGCTGGATCCAGTAATCCCAAGCTCGGTCAACGGTAAAAGCCATTCAAGGCAAGCAGAGACGAACCATCCAACATAGACAGGATATTGGACCGGCCCTGCCAGATTCATGGCCACCCCAATAAACTAGCTAATCACGCCAACAAAAGCTATTGGGTCCTCAAGTAGGCCAGCAGGCTCAATGCCGGACACAATGGAAATGGGCCACCAGGCAATAGGGACAACAGAGTGGCTCAGCAGCTAAATGCCAAAAGGGCGGAAGCAATTTCCCCCTGAAGATCGATCAGATCCGGAACAGAAATAGCAGTTCGGCTTCCACTGCCCATCTCCTATACCCGTTAAAACTATACTGCGCATACATAATTACGCACTCAAGATACCATGGGCATTGACGGAAGCACAATACGGACAAGTCTGCAGGCACTCCGGTAACATTCTTTAACCGCTTTCCTATTTTCTTTTGTTTCATTATCTCTTAAAAGTAGGTGGCGCAAAGGGGAAACACCTACGACTGACCCCATAGGATTTTGGATCCGTGCACTCACCTACGGGGCTACTTCCTTCAAGGATTCCCCTCGCTGAGGACTGGCGGCGCAGACGTGCGACAGGAGGTCCAAAATAACCTTTTGTAGACCGCACTCTCTTTTTGAGCCTGTAACATGCCTTTTTCCTCTGCCTTCGACCCAGGGCATATCAAATTGCCGAGGTTGTGGCCTTTATATATATCAAATAACCATCGGCATATCACTCAGGTCCCATTTCAAATTATCCGAATTAATCACTCGCGTCTTTCGCAAAATGAATTCGCCTCCTATGGTTGTTTTCACAGATATACCCCGGCTTAACTTGCCAGGGGGTCGGTACGGGAGAAAATGAGTTGCCAACAAAGTCTGAACAACTTTTACAATGTACTTCGGCGTCGCGAGTTTGGCCTTATATGCATCAGCTCCGAATCATGTCTTGGGTCAATAGTTGGGTTGCCTCGCTCCTGTGCTTGCTATCCTACGTTCCGCTCTATCGGCTAGGGTAGTAAAGGGAGAACTACGACGATTGTGCTACCAGTTCACCTGGTGACGCACCTCAGTAGAGAAAGCCGAAAAATGACTGTCATGATGCGACGAGAGCTGGTCAACCACTCGATGATTTATCGAATCTCTAGCGATTCCTTCGTATCACACGAAGGACCTCTTTTCCGATCAATTATGTAAACGCATCGTATGAGTAAGCCGCATACATACTAGGGGCTATGTCGTAGACCCACCATAAAACTCCTATGGCTAAGTGAAAGTGTTAACGCCCTATAGTCTGGTTGCCTGGTTCGCCGCGCTGACACCTCCTTCACGGACCAAGACGTTGGGTCAAGAGTGATCAGATGCTTTTTCGAACACCCCTGTACTTCCTACAAGGGGGCTGAAGCCGACGACTGGAAAACTTTCAGATTATATTAAAACGGCCGCACAGGAGGAACACAAGCTTTCGAGCAAAATATACAAATAGATTTACTATAAAATTGTCTCGTAAAATTCTCATAAACCTCACTCGAACATTATGTCTTTCGAGCATTGACCCTCTATCAAGCGGGCAGCTACAAGGACGTCTTCAAAATAATGCACCGGTTCGTGGCGGTCCTTGCCCTTGGGTGGACTCTTCACCGCAATGTCGATGGCCTTCATATTCCCCCAGAACGTCTTGACTCGAACAAAAGCCATCCGTAGACCCTCGATGCACACCGACCACTTCACAGCATCGATGCGCGGCACTGCATCGACAAGCCGTTGCACCAAGCCGAAGTAACTGTTCGGAACAGGCTCAGTTGGCCATAACCGGATTATGACGTTCTTCATGGCAGCACCGTATATCCTATGAAGTTAGGCCCATTGGGACATCCGCTCATTCAGCAACAGGGGGCGCTTCGAGGCACCGAATTGTGACCAAAAAAGCTTCTCTGTTGCACACCCATCTCGTGCCTAATAATACTGCGCCGCATCGGAAGAACTCTTCGGCAAGTCTAAAAACTCGTCCAAAGAACTCCACAATTGGTTAAGCTGAGCATAGTTCGGGTCGTCGAACTTAGCCTGTAGCAAAAATGGATTACTAGCTGCAATCTCCCCAGCTTGCCGGATCTCCTCACGGGCTGCTCTGAATTCAGACCGCGCTTCTCTCGCCTCTCGTAGGGCCTTGTCAATTTTAGCCATTTTGGCTTCATTCTCCTTCTCACGGAGTTCACACCGGCTAACAACACTTTTTAGCTCGAGCGCCATCGTGGATATCTTCTCCTCGTCTCGACGCCGAGGAACTTTTTCGGCTTTTAACTCAGCCGATGCCTTCTCGGCAGTCGCATTACTACACCGGGCCTGCTCCTTGGCCCGGGCTAGCTCTGCCCGAAGAATTTCAACGACGGCAGCACCATCTGCAGCCAGGCACAACTTTCAGCATCAAGCTTATATCACAAAAATGTATGTGCAGGGACTGCACCGCATACATATCTTGCGACTCTTCTAGACGCATATTGATTAATGTAATGTCATCCCCGGCTACATCAAGCTTCCGGTGCAGCTCGGCAATATCCGAAGTCTGCGAAGTAGCCAGGGGGAAGCAGCCTGTGTTCAAAGTTAATCAGATTAGTCCTCGAAAATTTCTTTTGATCCTCCGTTCTCTTCCTATGGGAAGCCAACCTGAGTCTCTGGGGCTACTGTCTAAATAAAACACAATTGCACATATTACAGTACAAACCTCGAAGCCTCTCAGCAGACTCGTAAAGGCCTCATTCAATCTGCTCTTTGCGGAGAGGACCTTTTTAACCACCGTACCCATCAAGGTACGATGTTCCTCTGAAACGGACGCCAGCCGCAGCATGTTCGTCAAGATGTCCGGCGCCTCTGGGTCTCCGGAGGCAGCCGCAGGAGTACGGCCAGCCTTTGAAGGGATCCGTTTATTTGTATCCGGCTGCATTTCGGATTGTTCGAGGTCTTCATTGTTGTTCCCCGGACCTTGGGCCGCCGAAGTATTACCTTCGTGTGGCGTCTTCATCATCCCATGCACCACTTGTTGGTCCGGGGAAACCCTTCGCGACGACACCTCAGGGTCGTCTGCCCTATTGGACGGAGAGGCCGGTGGGGGTGTCTCACTTTCCATCATTTCCGGGAGAAGGTCCCCCGAGGAAGAGGATTGTTGAAGGGGACCGCGCGCTGAGCTGCAAAAAATATATCATGAGAAAAGAACGGGATATGTTTAAATAGCCTTGTTCACTTACGATTGGGCCGGAGGCTTGTCCTCGTCATGAGACTGCCCTTCGACGTCCTCCAGGCCCGGGCCGCCCCCCAGAGGCATCTTGCCTCGCTTAGGAGCCTGCTTCTCCCAATCTTCGGAGGCGGCCCTCTTCTTCCCGGGAGGGAAGGAGATTGTGGCCCCCCTTCACTTTTGTCTTCAGATGAGGGGATTTTTATTCCTCCGGACATAAAGTTCGAGGTTCCCTAGGAATAGAGGCCATCCTTAGTCCTCTTGCCCTCCGCCTCGTCCTCCTCCGGCATCTGGTATGGTGCCGGGTCCAGCATTCTTGTTAGGATAGGATTCGCTGGACCCTTGGGCAGAGGGGCCGAACACATAATTAGTTCCGCCTTCTTTATCCAGCCCAGGAAAAAGATAGCTAGCTCAGTACCATATTACTATACACATGACTACAAAGTATCCGAAAGCCAAGTGCTTACTGGGGTATCCGGACGATTACAGTTAAGGCCAGCGTCCTCAGCAGTATCCGACCAATGTTTCCGCTTCCTGAAAAATAACTTCCACATCCCTTCGTCTGTGGGGCCGAAGAAGTGTTGGAGGGTGTCGGCGTCAAAACCGGCGGATCTCGGGTAGGGGGTCCCGAACTGTGCGTCTAGGCCGGATGGTAACAGGAGGCAGGGGACACGATGTTTTACCCAGGTTCGGGCCCTCTTGATGGAGGTAAAACCCTACGTCCTGCTTGATTAATATTGATGATATGGGTAGTACAAGAGTAGATCTACCACGAGATTAGAGAGGCTAAACCCTAGAAGCTAGCCTATGGTATGATTGTATGTTATGGTTGTTATCCTACGGACTAAAACCCTCCGGTTTATATAGACACCGGAGAGGGTTAGGGTTACACAAGGTCGGTTACAAAGGAGGATATATCCATATCCGTATTGCCTAGCTTGCCTTCCACGCCAAGTAGAGTCCCATCCGGACATGAGACGAAGTCTTTAATCTTGTATCTTCATAGTCTAACAGTCCGGCCAATGGAGATAGTCCGGCTGTCCGGAGACCCCCTAATCCAGGACTCCCTCAGTAGCCCCCGAACCAGGCTTCAATGATGATGAGTCCGGCGCGCAGTATTGTCTTCGGCATTGCAAGGCAGGTTCCTCTCCAAATTCTGTGTACCTGTCGAAATAATGTCCGGTTTCTTATGAATGTTTGTACTCCTTGGCTTCCATGCCCAATAATGGCCACTTTCCATGTGTCGAGCGAATGTGAAGAGCCTGGGCGTTTTCAAATTTACCCCCTAGCTGTGTGAATGAGCCGCCTATTTAAAAAGACGAGGATTCAGATCCAAATCACAGCATCCTTCCTTGGCGAGCCTTCATCGGAGCGCACCCGATAGAGATCCATTCCATCATGGCCGGTCGACGCAGCTCCTCCTCTCGCACCCCTAGCTCCAAGCCTGGAGATTGGGAGAGATGTTCTGTCCCGCACAACAAATTAGTGATGCTTCAGTCCAAGGGATTTCTTCCCCCAGCATGCATGGTCCCGGTTTGAGCCGGGCTCGCCACCTATAATGGCGGAGAGCAAGCGGAGAGCCTTCCTAATCCCTCCAAGGGAGAGCGGGTATGCCTCGTCCCTTATTTGGTAAGAGGACTCGGATTTCCAATTCATCCGTTTCTCCGGGGGCTCCTGGAGTTCTACGGCCTCGAGTTGCACAATCTTACACCTGCCTCCATGATGCATATCGCGGGATTCGTAGCCCTTTGCGAGTTGGTTTTGGGCTGTGAGGCTCATTTCGCTCTGTGGAAGAAGCTGTTCTGCCTTGTGCCCCGTTCTCAGAAGGGATCAATATATCAAGTGGGCGGAGCCGAAGTGTGGCATGTCGCCGGGACCGGATACCTGTCCGGAACCCCAAAGAAGACGTCTGAAGACTGGCCTTTAGAATGGTTTTATATAGAAGATGTCCCCCTCCCGGATCCTATTCGGATCGGCCTTCCTGAGTTCGACAACGCCCCTTTGAAGAAGCGCTGGAGCTGGCGTCCACGGAGCCCCCTGGAGGAAGATGACAGGGACGTTCTTCACCTGATGAGCCGGATCAGTTTTTTAGCTCGATCCGGATTGACCATGATCGAGGTCATGGCCATATGTATTACGCGGGGGGTGCAGCCGCTTCAGTATAGACGCCACTCCATGTGGGATTTCAACGGGGAGGATGACGCCACCCGCTACGGCCGTAAAGGGCCGGGATCGGTGGCTGATCTAACAAAGATCTTATCCACTTTGTACAAGGGAGAAGAGGAGGAATTCCTTCGTGTCAACCCGCAGGGCAGATTCTCTATGTACAATCCTCCGAGCTGGGTAAGCGGAGACTTTTTCTCGCCCATCTGTTTCGTATTCCTGTAGTTAAGTATTCAGTCTAGCGATTTCATCACAGGAGCTGCGCCAGGCTGTAAAGGAGATAAACAGCCCTCCTCCACAACCCGAGGACCCTGGACGGTCCCTTGACCCGGCCTCCCAGGAGGATCCGGACATATCTGTGGAGCTAATCAATGGGGTATTTTACCAATCGAGTAATGACAACGCCTTGGTGGCCATTACGGCCGATTACCCTGGGCTAGTTCCAGCCTCATAGGTGACTGAGACAGAAGTCCTAGCACTTAAAAAGGGATCCGTCCTTGCGCTTTTTTGATTGCCGTATAACAGCCGTGTTTTGCAGGGGAGGTCCTCGGGGCAGAAGGCCGAGCCTGTGGCAACTAGCTAACAAGGGGCCGCGAGGCCAGGCAGGCTGAAAAGATCCACAGTTTGGATTGAGACACCGGCGCAGCGGTACGACGCACCATATTTATTGCAAGACATTATTCTCAGAGGCATATTAACGCCCATGCCTTCTTTTTAGGAAAAAGAGCGCTCGCCGGACTATACCCGGAGAGGCTACCAATCGCGCCTCCACAAGCTAGGCTCCAAGGCTGGATTCGGAGGCGGGAACGAATACAAGGCGTGCGGCGGGTGCTCCTCCGATAAAGGATGCAGATAAACTGTCCGCCACCCATTCCGAGGTGGAAAGTGCCATGAACCACAGGCTTCGCCGGACTGTTCTTCGTGACGCTTGTTTCTCCCAAGAGGCATTGGATGCCTTCAACTCGGGAGACGCGCACCTCCGTGCCGCTCAAAATGGTCTAGCCAGAGCCATGGAGCAGTATGTAAAAGACATACGGGTGAGAAAATTTGATGATTATATATACCAGTAGCCCCTGAGACTTGAAACAGTTAGGATAACTAATTTAAGGATCATTTTTTATGCAGGTTCTTACAGAAAAGAATACTCAACTGTCCAAGGAGCTGGAAGAGTGCAAAGCCCAACTTCAGGCCGCACTGGCCGCAGCAGGGGAGCCCAAAGAGACCCCCTCTAGTAACATATCCTTCAAATGATAAGTATCATATTAGAATGCGGCGTATATGCAGATCTGACGATAAAATTGCAGATGACGCTGGAGTGAATCCAGATAAGCAACAGCTCATACGCTAGCTGAAGGCCGGTGAGAGCGTGCTTACGATGGTGAGGCAGGAGAAGAATGATCTCCTAGATGCCAACACCAAGCTGGGCGTAGAACTAAAAGATGTTCGTGCCCAACTGTCGGACTCTGTTAAGGAGAATCGGCAGCTTCGACGCGGCATATTTAGTAAGTGCTTGAACGAACTTTGAAAAAGAGTTCGGCGAGGAAACTGGCTGACAGAGTTATGTCTGTAGGTATGCTAACAGGTCGTCCTGCCGAGGAGATGCCCAATTCAATGGGTGATCTTCTTCCCAAGCTCTCACAGCTGCACGAACGAGTTCGGCAGGTGATGCAAGGCGTCGCCCAGGCCTTGTGGCCATCCGTCTCCATACCCGAAGGCCTTGGAGAGCTTGCAGAAAAGCTAAAGGGAGCACGGCGGCGCTTCCGATTATGGAAGATATCGGCCTGCCGTCAGTGCGCCAGGGAAGCCTGGGCAATGGTGAAGACACGGTACACGAAGGCTGACCCGAACCACATGGCCGAAGTCGGACCTGTGGGGCCTGATCGGAAGGAGATCCCTGTGAGCTTAGTGTATGGCCAAGTAGAATTGGCCGCAAAGTATTCCCAACAGGACTATAGACTAGACAGCCTATTGGATGGTATTAAAGAGGAATTCAACCAGTCAAATTGACAATGTAATTTTAAAGTGACATGTATAATGCCTTCTAGCCGGATTGTAGATCGTTTGTTGTGGCGGACCTTTTCACTTCAACCTCGGGACCTGACAGTCCGGAGTGTATCCGAATACCCTCTCAGTTATGTAAGAACCGGGGCCTGCGTGGAGACCAGGCGTAGGGGTCATTAGTGCTTTATCAGACAAGTGCCCAACTAGTTATGTTATATTACATGGGTAGTAAGAAACATCTTCCAGGGAGAATAGTTCCATTAAGGGTTCCTTTCCCTGGGTAAGCATGCCCTAAAGTGCATGTCTGAACTGTGATAAGAAGCGCAGAAAAATCATCTGGGGGCAGATATGAATAATAAAAGTCATCTTTTGTTCACCGACCGAATATTCCTACAAGAACGCTAGATTTCGGCTTCACCCAGTCTGAGGTACACGTCCGGCTGACCCGGCGGTAACAATCGCAGAGGTGCTCCCCTTATGCCCTAGCCGAATTAACAGGAACGTAGGGCATAAATACAAGAGCGAGGCAACCCAGCTTGGCCAAAACTTAAGTCATATCGATGCATATAATGGTGAAATAAGGTACATGCAGAAGTATAACACATGTGTTGGGCGTGAGGCCCAGGAAAATAATTAAAGCTTCTGTGAAAGAAGCCCCCAGGTATGAAGAGTGCAGCTAGCGCATCTGTAATGTACGAGTGAGGCATAAGGTGGCCCTTGAAGGCCTAGAGAAATAAAAGAAAGAAAGGGAAACAAGACAGATGATGCATATGCAGAAAATGGACAAAGGGAGGGGACTAACATAAAGTCCGGTACTAGGCATAGAATCTTCGGAGCCTGGCTGCGTTCCATGGGTTCAGCTCGAGTCGACTAGTCGATGCATCCCGCAGTCGGTACGCTCCACCGGTCAGAACTTGATCGATAATGAAGGGACCTTCCCATTTGGGCTCGAGCTTGTTCTTTTTCTTATCCGGCAGCCGTAGAACTACTTCGCCAATGTTATAAGTTTTGGCCCGTACTTCTTGGCTACGTCGCGCTCTTCCTCCAAGGTGTCCAGACTGTCCTGCCGATCGAGCTCGGCTTCTCTTTCTTCGTACATGCGCACTCGAGGTGAGTCTTGAATTATGTCACAGGGCAGGACTGCCTCTGCGCCGTACACCATAAAAATGGTGTATAGCCGGTACTACGATTCAGCGTGGTCCGCAGCCCCCAGAGTACAGAGTCGAGCTCCTCTACCCAGTGCGTGTCAGACTCCGTTAAGGAGCGCACTAATCTGGGTTTAATGCCTCTCATTATAAGACCATTTGCTCGTTCGACTTGACCGTTGGTTTGTGGGTGATAGACTGAAGCATAGTCGAGCTTGATGCCCATTTTGTTGCACCAGAGTTTTACCTCGTCGGCCGTGAAGTTCGTGCCGTTATCAATGATGATGTTGTGGGGGATGACGTAACGGTGTACAACCCCGGATATGAAATCTATCACCGGCCCGGATTCGGCTGTTTTAACCGGTTTAGCCTCTATCCATTTGGTGAATTTATCCACCATGACCAATAAGTATTTTTTCTTGTGGGTTCCCCCTAAGGGGCCCAACCATGTCAAGCCCCCAGACCGTGAAGGGCCATGTAATGGGGATTGTTTGGAGGGCGGTGGGTCGCATGTGGCTTTGATTTGCAAAGAGCTGGCAACCGGCGCAACGTTGGACCAAGTCCTGTGCATCTGCCCGGGCCATTGGCCAATAGAATCCTGTACGGAAGGCCTTGCTTACAAGAGCCCGGGCTGCGGCGTGATGACCGCCGAGTCCGGCGTGAATTTCTGCCAAAAGGTTCTGCCCTTCCTCGTCGGAGATGCACCTTTGAAGGACTCCGGTAGCGCTTTTTTTTGTACAATTCTCCCTCATGGACCCTGTAGGCCTTGGATCGCCGCACTATGCAGCATGCCTCATTTTGGTCCTCCGGAAGTTCCTGTCTAGTTAGGTAGGCCAGGAATGGTTCTGTCCATGGGGCAATAATGGCCATTATTTCGTGGGCTGAATGTGTTATTTCGGTGGCGGAGCCTCCGATTGTGTCAGAGAGTTCGGTGTCGGGTATTTTGGCCGGGTCCGGACTGTTGTTATCGGTGTCCCCTTCCCATGCTACGGATGGCTTGAAGAGCCATTCCAGAAATATGTTGGGAGGGACCACGTCGCGTTTTGCGTCGATGCGGGTGAGGATGTCCGCCACCTGATTGTTTTCCCGAGCCACGTGGTGAAATTCGAGCCCCTCGAACCGAGCTGACATTTTTAGGACGACATTGCGATAAGCTGCCATTTTCGGATCCTTGGCATCGAAGTCTCCATTTATTTGGGATATCGTGAGGTTCGAATCCCCGCACACCTCTAGGCGTTGAATGCCCATGGATACTGCCATCCGGAGACCATGTAGAAGGGCCTCATATTCGGCTGCGTTGTTGGAGTCCATATACATTATCTGTAGTACGTATTGAACAGTATCTCCTGTTGGGGACGTCAAAACGACGCCAGATCCCAGACCAGCCAGCATTTTTGAGCCGTCGAAGTGCATGATCCAGTTTGAATATGTGCCGTACTCTTTAGGGAGTTCGGCTTCCGTCCATTCAGCGACGAAGTCAACCAAAACTTGCGACTTAATAGCTCACCGTGGCTTGTAAGTTATGTCTAACGGGAGGAGCTCAATGGCCCATTTGGCAATCCGGCTCGTCGCGTCGCGGTTGTTTATAATATTGTTAAGTGGTACTTCCGAGGCTACCGTTATCGAACACTCTTGAAAGTAGTGTCGCAGCTTCCGGGATTCCGTAAATACCGCATACGCTATCTTTTGATAATGCAGGTACCGTGATTTGCATGGAGTAAGGACAGTGGATACATAGTAAATTGGCTTTTGAAGGGGGAATTTGTGTCCGTCCACTTCTCGCTCGACGACGAGCACTGCGCTTACTACTTGATGAGTTGCCGCAATGTATAATAGCATTGGTTCACCAATGTTTGGCGCGGCCAGGACTTGGGTTTGTTGCCAATATGGCTTTTATTTCATTGAGTCCGGCCGAGGCGGCATCCGTCCACTCGAAGTGTTCGGTGCACCGGAGAAGGCGATAAAGGGGTAATGCCTTTTCTCCCAAGCAGGAGATAAAGCGGCTTAGAGCCGCCATGCATCCAGTCAATTTTTGTATTTGTTTGAGGTCTGTTGGGGTAGCCAACCGTGACAACGCTCGGATTTTGGCCGGATTAGCTTCAATACCTCTACTGGAGACAATGAATCCCAGGAGCTTTCCGGCTGGTACGCCGAAAACGCATTTATCTGGATTGAGCTTGATGTCATATGTTCGGAGGTTGTCGAATGTGAGCCTCAAGTCGTCTACTAGAGTTTCGACATGCTTGGTTTTAACGACCATGTCATCCATGTATGCCTCCACTGTTTTGCCGATCTGGTTTGCCAGACATGTCTGAATCATGCGCTGATATGTTGCGCCGGCGTTTTTGAGCCCGAAGGGCATTGTCTTGAAGCATAATGGGCCGTATGGTGTGATGAATGCCGTTGCGGCTTGGTTTGGCTCCGCCATTTTAATTTGATGGTAGCCGGAGTATGCGTCGACGAAACACAATGAATCGTGTCCCGCGGTAGCATCGATGATTTGATCGATGCGGGGGAGGGGGAAGGGATCCTTTGGGCAGGCCTTGTTAAGGTCCTTAAAATCGACGCACAAGCGCTAGGATTTGTCCTTCTTTGGTACCATCACCAGGTTTGCTAGCCAGTCCGGATGTTTTATGTCTCTGATGAATCCGTCCTCCAATAGCTTGGCTAGTTCCTCTCCCATGACTTGTCTCTTAGGCTTAGAGAAACGTCGAAGAGCTTGCTTGACTGGCTTGAATCCTTTTAGGATATTTAGGCTGTGCTCAGCCAGCCTGCATGGGATTCCTGGCATGTCTGAAGGGTGCCAGGCAAAAATGTCCCAGTTCTCGCGTAGGAACTCTCGCAGTGCGGCGTCGACATCAGGGTTTAATTGTGCCCCGATGGAAGCTATTTTTGTAGGGTCCGTTGGATGGACTTGGAATTTGACTATTTCGTCCGCTGGTTTAAAGGAGGTGGACTTGGATCTTTTATCGAGTACACGTCGTCCCTGTTCACCATGGTGCGCAGCGCAGTTAGTTCCTCGGTCGCTAGGGCTTCGGATAGTGCCTCAAGGGCCAATGCAGCTGGCTTATTTTCGGTGCGGAGTGCTATGTCCAGATCACTAGCAAGAGTGATGATTCTGTTGGGCCCGGGCATTTTGAGCTTCATGTACCCATAACGGGGTATGGCTTGGAAGATTGTAAACTCCTCCCGCCCTAATAGAGCGTGGTATCCGCTGCTGAACGGGGCCACTTGGAATGTAATTTCTTTGGACCTGTAATTATCCGGCGTGCCGAATACCACGTCTAGTGTGATTTTTCCAGCACAGCGTGCTTCCCGGCTGGGGATGATTCCTCTAAAGGTTGTGCTACTTTGCTCAATGCGGCTCCAGTCTATTTCCATCTTTTGAAGAGTTTCCTCATAGATGAGGTTTAATCCGCTGCCGTCGTCCATGAGTACCTTGGTGAGTCAAAAGCCGTCCACGATTGGACTGAGGACCAGTGTGGCTGGTGCTCGGGCTGTTCAGAATTTAGGTTCGTCACTGGCATTGAAGGTAATAGCCGTGTCACCCAAGGATTTATTTCTGCTATGTGGCAGATTTCGGCCATGCTGTGGAGTGTTCGCTTGTGTCTATTATTTGACGCGAAGGTCTCAAAGACCGTTAACACCGTATTGTTGTCCACGGGATGATGCTCTGTTGTCTTTGGGAGGAGTAGATCCTCACCACTTTTGGCCACCTGCCGGAGTATCCAACATGCTCTAAGGCTGTGCGTTGGTATTGCATCCGCTGTACTATGAATTTTGCAGGGTCCGTTGAGCCAACCCTCCAGTACGGTTCCTTGCCCCGTAGAGGGATTTTGCTTTTTGGTAGTTACCCTAGGTGTATTGTGATAATGCACCCTTTTATTTCGGACTGGGTTTGTATTCAGGGCCGGATTGTCCCAAAAGTTTATTTCGGTTTTCCAGGCGCTTTCCATCGCACAGTACTTTCGTACTATGGACACCAAGTCGGCAAAGCGTGTAATTTCATGACGACTTATGGTGTTGAGGATTCCCTTGTCCATGCAATTATTGCAGAAGAATGAAATTGCGTCTTCCTCGCGGCAGTCCTTTATCCTGTTCATGACCAGGAGGAATCTGGCCCAGTAATGGTGCACTGTTTCTTCGGGCTCTTGCCTAATTTGGGATAGATCGCGTATGTTTGGGTGGGTGGGTGGAATTGAATCCGAATCCTCACCCAATCTGAGACTCAGGGGCCAAGAAGTTTCCGAACTCGGAAGTTTGGATTCTTGGATGTTTTCCAATAAATCTAGCCCGCTGCCTGATTCTAGGTTCAGGTCTTGAGCGACGTCCTCCCCTCCGCGGGTATCCGGCTTGGAGGGATCGGGAATCTGGACATAGCTAGTCCTTAGGATAGATGAAGGGTTGCTGCATTGTTCCTCCACCACTGCAATGTGATGGGTAACCTTGGGAGAGTTGATCTCTCTCAGATCGGGTTTAGGCCCAATCTGATTGTAGTCTGTAGCGACTCCCAGGGCGGTTATGCGATCCAAGAGCTCGTTCAGGAAGAGAGCTCCATTGGATCTAACTGCTCGGCAAGTTCCGAGTTGACGTGAAGGTTGCTTTCGATGACCCGAGAAGTCATCGTCGTCGACGCAGCGGCCGAACAGGCGGTCATAAGAAAACCACCTAGCCGGAGAGTTTGGCCGATAGCCAAAGCTCCCTCAGCAATGGTGCCATCTTTAAAGACGGGATGAGACATCCTTCCTGGTGGCGACGGCACAGCGGAACTCTCAATGAAAGCACCAATGTCGGTGTCAAAACCGGCGGATCTCGGGTAGGGGGTCCCGAACTGTGCGTCTAGGCCGGATGGTAACAGGAGGCAGGGGACACGATGTTTTACCCAGGTTCGGGCCCTCTTGATGGAGGTAAAACCCTACGTCCTTCTTGATTAATATTGATGATATGGGTAGTACAAGAGTAGATCTACCACGAGATCAGAGAGGCTAAACCCTAGAAGCTAGCCTATGGTATGATTGTATGCTATGGTTGTTGTCCTACGGACTAAAACCCTCCGGTTTATATAGACACCGGAGAGGGTTAGGGTTACACAAGGTCGGTTACAAAGGAGGAGATATCCATATCCGTATTGCCTAGCTTGCCTTCCACGCCAAGTAGAGTCCCATCCGGACACGAGACGAAGTCTTCAATCTTGTATCTTCATAGTCTAACAGTCCGGCCAATGGAGATAGTCCGGCTGTCCGGAGACCCCCTAATCCAGGACTCCCTCAGAGGGTTTGTGGTCCTTCTCGATTAAACTCCCACATGCAGCGAAGCCTGCGCTGGCAGGGCAGGATTCAGCGAACTAACATCACTTGGATCACACTGACGAGATCGATATCTCTCTCGAGGAGGGTTCAGATGCGGCTTTGTAAGGTCCGCACTTCATCCACTAATCCCCAGTCTAGCCCCTTGTTGACCCATCGCGCGAGCTGTAACGGTGGGCCAGGACGGAAGGTGGGGGTAGCTACCCATTTAGCACTGCGGGGCTCTGTAATATAAAACCACTCCCGCTGCCAGTAATTGGAAGCCTCGGTAAAAGAACCCTTTGCCAATGGTGGATCTCTGTGGTCAGATATCTAGCCGCCCGAAGCTTTGCGATATCCTCCTCTGTAACGGAGGAAGCCACCCATCGGCCTTGGGAGCTGGATCCAGGACATGACGGGAAGGCTGAAAGCAATGCAGTCGAACCTTGGGTGCTGGAACTTGGGGTTGGGGAGGCTGAGGAGAGGTTTGGCATAAAAATACGGCCATTGGTTCCTTTATAAAGGCCTCCGGTATTGAACACCTCCTCCCAAGCCTAAGAACTTGCCTATTCCTAAGGAATCTTTTTCGCAGGACGGTTGGGTTGCCCACGCCCGTGTTGATGAGAATCCTGTAATAAGGGGGCACGATCTCTGCTTTGATGAGACATGCCAATGACAACCGCGTTTCGAAACGTGGGGCGAAAAACGGTTCAAAATTATGACCGGACAGGCGTGATGTCACATTACTAAAGTTGTCAGTAGATTGGAATCGTGTGTTATTATATTCTCTCTGCGGTTGTGTGCGATGTGTGTTACATGTCCGGACACGATCAATTCGTCTAGAGACTATTCGGGAGTTCGGAAGGAGGAACCCGCCTTGCAATGCTGAAGACAGCACTACGTGCCAGGTAGCTTGTCATTGAAGCCAGGTTCAGGGGCTACTAAGGGAGTCCTGGACTAAGGGGTCCTCGGGCGTCCGACCTGGTATCTATGGGCCGGACTGATGGGCTGTGAAGATATGAAGACCGAAGAGTGTACCCGTGTCCGGATGGGACTCTCCTTGGCGTGGAAGGCAAGCTTGGCGAATAATTGTGGAAATTCCATCTTATGTAACCGACTCTATGGAACCCTAGATCCCCCCGGTGTCTATATAAACCGGAGGGTGTAGTCCTGAAAGGATATACTCAATACCGTAGTCATACAAGCTAGACTTCTAGGGTTTAGCCATTACGATCTCGTGGTAGATCAACTCTTGTAATACTCATATTCGTTAAGATCAATCAAGCAGGAAGTAGGGTGTTACCTCCATAGAGAGGGCCCAAACCTGGGTAAACATCGTGTCCCCTGTCTCCTATTACCATCAACCTTAGAGGCACAGTTCGGGGGCCCCTACCCGAGATCCGCCAGTTTTGACACTGACAGCGGGCTTTACGGACACGCGCTATAGCTAATGTAGCAGTAGCGCTTTCCGTGGAACGCGCTGCTGCTACTTTCCACTTAACCAAAACCGTTTTCTTCTTCCCCAACGCCCCCAAATCTAACACGCGTGTGTGTCGACTGCTGTCGCTTCCATCATCACCCGTCCGCTGCGCGCTCTCCCGTCTCCCTCCGCACGCCGTCGACGCCGCCCTCGACCTCGACGCCGCCTCGACCCCGACCTCGACGCCCCCTACATCACCGCCCTCCGTCGTGCGCCCGCCGCCCCGACCCCGACCCCGTCCCAAACTTCGACGTCGCGTGCCCCTCTCCCTAACTCCGCCGACGCCCGAGGTGGGCACGCCCTCCTCCTCCTCCCCTACCTCTGCCTAGCTAGGGTTCTTAGGGTTAAATTTCAGAGTTCATCTAATTAGTTAGGGTTCATCAAATTAGATGCTAATGATGGAAGTAGTTGTTAAATAGAATTAGTTTTAGGGTTCATCAAATTAGTTAGGGTTAAATTTTAGAGTTCATCAAATTAGTTAGGGTTCATTAAATTTTAGAGTTCATCAAATTAGTTAGGGTTAAATTTTAGACTTCATCTAACTAGTTTTTTACTTTTTTTAGTAAGTGTTTAATAGAATTAGTAAGAAAATTAATATAACTAGTTGAACTAGTTTATTTTTAGTAAAAACTAGTTTATTTTTATTTATAGTAAGTGCTTAATTGAACTAATTGAGTTAATACAACTATTTTATTTTTAGTACAAAAATTAATATAACTAGTTTACTTTTTTAGTTAAAGCAATTATTCCCGCATCGACGTCGACGATGCCTATCCCGCATCCTCGTCGTCGAGTCGACGGAGGACACCTGCATCACCAGATGGGCCATGTCTGGGACTGGGCTCCGTCGGGGTGGTACTGGGAGGCGCTACCTACCGGGGGGGTGCAAGTTGGTGAGGAGTCAGGCCGTCGTTGACCCGAACCTTCTTTGGTGGCGACCACATGGGCCAGTGACAGTCCAAAGGCTCGAGGACCCCGCGGAGGTGGTGCGTCACCGTGTCAGTGAGGAGGATGCGCACGTCCGTCGCTACTTGTTTGCGTTGGAGCACAGGTTCTCCAATACCTGGCAGGTTCTCCAGGGATCTCACTAGAGCTATGATCCTGTGATGGTCCCTTCTTTTTGGGTGTCCACCGCCAGCGCCGATACCCGTCGTGCGCTAGGGTTTTAGTTGTATTAGTGATGTTATATGTATGATACTATTCGGGATGTATTAGTGATAATATTCGACGATGTACGGACGCATGAGATGATTTACTTTTGCTTATTGAATGCATGCTAATTTGAATACTTATTTATTTTACGATTTGGTTTTTCTTATTGAATGCTCATGTCAATATGAGTGCTACAAGATATTTTGAAATGTATATCTTGTGTTTCTCAAATAGGATATGTGCTTGCCCAAGTGGCCGGTCATGTTTGCAGGTTACACCTCTGAGTGGCCTATGTTTTGCCGGAGTGTTGATTCATTTCCGTTCCAGCAAATTTCAGGCGCTCGATATGTCCTATTTTAGCAAAGGTCATGCCGGATTTTTCCGTGAATTTTGGCATGACTTGTGCCAGAATATGTAGGAAATATCGAGTGCCTTGGATTTGTGTGTTGAGTATGATGGTAGTTGCCTTCGATCAATTTTCAATTAATGTTTCAACTATGAATATAGGAAATGTCTGACAATGAAATGGATTTCCGTATTTGCGAATACTGCGAAGACGAGTGCAGCCTGTGCGACAGAATCTTCCTAGATGATGACAGGCACTTCAACATCAAGCTGGATGAGAACTTCGAAGTGGATACAGTAAGTCACAACGACAAGTATTTTTACGTAATTAAGCATGACATCTGCTTCATTTGCTTCAAGTTATAATTTAATTTTTTTACTATTCTACTAGCGTATCCCCTGCCATGCAAGAGTGTTTGTCTTGGATAAGATAGGTTTCAGTTCTATGAAAAATACTATGGAGGTAAAGAGAGTTTACTTGAAGACCGAGCATGGTTATACTTTCCACGCAAAATTATACAACGCATACACCTACACCTATTTTGAATGCAAAACTTGGCAAGCACTATGCAAGACTTATGCATTTGAGCCTGATATGGTTATCACCTTTGTTATTCGTCCGGAAGATGACACTGAAGGTAATATCGACATCTGGTTCGATGTGCAGACGCCTCCAGTTATACCATTATGTGAGTTTCTCAACCATATTTATGTCTTCGATATTGTTTATTCAAAAATAGTTGACAACTAATTTCTATTGATAGCTTATTTCTGTTCAAGCAAACATGTCCAGCGTTTGGTAGACAGGACCTACTACTGTCCCGGGGCTGAACTGAACTGCGAGGAGATAAGTCATTATGTTTCATGGCTTGAGGATCTTCATACTGTCAAGACAAATTTTTTTGGACTTAAAAATCTTAGTACTCAAAACATGCGACCAATAGTGTTCGTACTGAACTACGGTCACATCTATTTAGGAAAGATGGTAAGATTTTTACTATTTGTCCTCAGTGCATCTTTTGCATACATTATTTTTTAAGCTAAACTTCATTGCTAAGTATGTTACTATACGATGTTCTTCAACAAGGACTCCCGATGAATGTTGTGCCTCATTGGATCGAGACTAAAGGTCGCATGAGAATTGTTAGCTTACGACCAAGATTTCCTACAATGCACTTTAGTGCATTCAGGATTTCTAATAGTGAGGAATGCTTAATAGTGAAAGACTGGAGCAAACTTGTGAATGATCGCAGAGAAGTACTAGGGGGAAGCAATCAGAAGCGCAGCCCACGATTAGGAGACAGGTTCATCTGCATGCTCCAACTTGATGAAGCAGGAGTGCTACACATGTTTTATGTTATTTTAGCTGAGAGAGAGAGCAGGAGTGATTAGCTAGCTAGAAATGAGTTATGATGATTAAATAGCTAGTGTTGGTGGTAATGACTATGATGATTATTATTAGCTAGTGTTGGTGATGATTAGATAGCTACCGCAGCTAGTGTTGGTGGTGATTAGCTAGCTAGAATGAGTTTGAAGATGATGATGTGTGCTACACTATGACTATGATGATTAAATAGCTACTGTTGGTGGTAATGACTATTATGATGATTAAATAGCTTGTGTTGGCGGATTAGATTCAAGTGGAGGAAACATGTGGTGCACATCGAAAGTACTACTAGTCCAAACTAGATCAAATTTGGATTAGTTGTATACTTTTGACATGCACCACATGTTCCCTCCACTTAAACCTAATCCACCTTCATTTGACACACTGTTATGGACCTATAAATACACTAAAAATTAAAAAATGAGAAAAATAATACTAGTAGCGATGGAGAGTAAACACGCTACAACTAGCTGTATTAGCAGTAGTGCTGGAGCGAAGAAACGCTGCTGCTATATGTCTTAGCAGCAGCGCGCGTAGCACGCAATACTGCTAAGGAATAGCTGTAGCGCCTTATCAGTAGCGCGTCCTCCCGCGCTACTGATAGGCAAAATACCCGCGCTACTGCTAGGGTTTTCCCTATTAGTGCCTAACCACAGCTGCCGGCGTCGGGCGGAGGGGGACGATTGAGAGATAAGCGTGCGGGGGGCCGGGCCGCGTGTTTTGTTTTGCTGTAGCAGTAGCGTGGGTACAGGGAGCATGCTACTGCTAAGCCCAATATCAGTAGCACTTTGTCCTGAAAAAACGCTACTGCTAAGGCTAAGCATGTAAAAACATTAAAAATATACATTGGTCAGCATTGATCTTTTTGTGTAGAATCTAAATAGTCAACATGAATCCTCACCATACCTGTATAGGCACAGGTGAAGATTCATATTGCAGCCACGAATCCTACACATACAGTTCAATGAAGACCAAGTGCTCGAGATAGTTTGAGAAGTAACATATGTAAGGTGGTAAACACCTTGTTCTCTTAGCAAGCCGTATGGGACTAAACTTAATTAGTTGCAAGAGGGGATGATACTAAGCAGCAGTGAGTTTTAAAGAAAAACGCTGCTACTAAGTACTTTAGCAGTAGCGCGTCCAGGAGAAGGGCGCTACTACTATATCTAGCCTGAAGGCAACACCGTGGAAATTGTAGTGGTAGCGCTCGTTTCACCTAGAGCGCTACTGCTACTGGGTTATTAGTAGCGCGGTCTTCTGAAGCTTGCTACTGCTAATTGGCAGTAGCGTTTGTTTTTATACCTCGTTGCTGCTAAGATTCTATGTATAAGGTTTTCCCTAGTAGTGGTAACAAGTAATAAAAGTAAATAAGGTGCAGCAATATGGCCCAATCCTTTTTGTAGCAAAGGACAAGCCTGGACAAACTCTTATATAAAGGAAGGCGCTCCCGAGAACACATGGGAATTATCCTCAAGCTAGTTTTCATCACGCTCATATGATTCGCGTTCGGTACTTTTATAATTTGATATGTGGGTGGACCGGTGCTTGGGTACTGCACTTACTTGGACAAGCATCCCACTTATGATTAACCCCTCTTGCAAGCATCCGCAACTACAAAAGAAGTATTAAGGTAAACCTAACCATAGCATGAAACATGTGGATCCAAATCAGCCCCTTACGAAGTAACGCATAAACTAGGGTTTAAGCTTCTGTCACTCTAGCAACCCATCATCTACTTATTACTTCCCAATGCCTCCCCCTAGGCCCAAATAATGGTGAAGAGTCATGTAGTCGACATTCACATGACACCACTAGAGGAAAGACAACATACATCTCTTCAAAACATCGAACGAATACCAAATTCACATGACTACTTATAGCAAGACTTCTCCCATGTCCTCAGGAACAAACGTAACTACCCACAAATCATATTCATGTTCATAATTAGAGGGGTATTAATATGCATAAAGGATTTGAACATATGATCTTCCACCGTATAAACCCACTAGCATCAACTACAAGGAGTAATCAACACTACTAGTAACCCATAGGTACCAATCTGAGGTTTTGAGACAAAGATTGGATATAAGAGATGAACTAGCGTTTGATATGAGATGGTGCTAGTGAAGATGTTGATGGAGATTGACCCCCTCCCGATGAGAGGATCGTTGGTGATGACGATGATGATGATTTCCCCCTCCCGGAGGGATGCTTCCCCGGCAGAACAGCTCCGCCGGAGCCCTAGATTGGTTTCCCCAAGGTTCCGCCTCGTGGCGGCGGTGTTTCATCCTAAAAGCTTGCTTATGATTTTTTCCAGGGCGAAAGACTTCATATAGCCAAAGATGGGCACTAGAGGCCTGCCAGGAGGCCCACAAGACAGGGGGCGCGCCTAGGGGGTAGGGCGCGACACCCACCCTCATGGACGGTGGGTGGCCCCCCTCCGGTGCTTTCTTCTCCCACTATTTTTTATATATTCCAAAACTGACTTTCGTGGAGTTTCAGGACTTTTGGAGTTGTGCAGAATAGGTCTCTAATATTTGCTCCTTTTCTTGCCCAGAATTCTAGCTGCAGGCATTCTCCCTCTTCGTGTAAACCTTGTAAAATAAGAGAGAATAGGCATAAGTATTGTGACATAATGTGTAATAATAGCCCATAATGCAATAAATATTGATATAAAAGCATGATGCAAAATGGACGTATCAACTCCCCCAAGCTTAGACCTCGCTTGTCCTCAAGCGGAAACCCATATCGAAAAATATTCCACATGTTTAGAGATAGAGGTGTCGATAAAATAAAATATGGAAATGAGGGTATCAAGATCATTCTTAGAACAACAATATATATATATTGTCATATGATTTCTTATGCTAAAGTAACAACTTATTCACAATGTCAAGTATGAATCAGAAACTTCATTGAAAACTAACAAACTATAATCTCAGTCATTGAAGCAATTGCAATTTATCATAACATCGGAAAGAGTCAATATAAGAGCTTTTCAGCAAGTCCGCATACTCAACTATCATTTAGTCTTTCACAATTGCTAACACTCACGCAATAGTTATGGGTATGAAGTTTTAATCGGACACAGAGAAAGATAGGGGCTTATAGTTTTGCCTCCCAACCTTTTACCTGAAGGGTAATGTCAACAATAATAGTTTATGCAAACCCACATCCAATTAGCTACATATATCAGGATCTTTCCAACACACAGTGCTTGCAAAAGGATAAAATATAAAAAGGAGGGGTGAAGATCACCGCGACTCTTGCATAAGGCATAAGACAAAAATAAAAGATAGGCCCTTCGGAGAGGGAAGCAGAGGTTTTCATGTGTTTTTATGGTTGGATGCACGAAATCTTAATGCAAAAGAACATCACTTTATATTGCCACTTGTGATATGGACCTTTATTATGCAGTCCATCGCTTTTACTTCTTCCACATCACAAGATCATATAAAGCTTATTTTCTCCACACTAATAGATCATACATATTTAGAGAGCAATTTTTATTGCTTGCAACAATGACAACTTACTTGAAGGATCTTACTCAATCCATAGGTAGATATGGTGGACTCTCATGGCAAAACTGGGTTTAAGGATATTTGGAAGCACAAGTAGTATCTCTACTTGGTGCAAAGAATTTGGCTAGCATGAGGGGGAAAGGAAAGCTCAACATGTTGGATGATCCATGACAATATAATTTATTTCGGATGTAATAAAACATAACCTATTAAGTTGTCTTCCTTGTCCAACATCAACTTTTTAGCATGTCATATTTTAATGAGTGCTCACAATCATAAAAGATGTCCAAGATAGTATATTTATATGTGAAAACCTCTCTTTCTTTATTACTTCCTATTAATTGCAACGATGACCAAAACTATGCTTGTCAACTCTCAACAACTTTTATTCATCATACTCTTTATATGTGAAGTCGTTACTCTCCATAAGATCAATATGATCTCTTTATTTCTTTTTATTCTTTCTCTTTTTTCTCAAGATCATAGCAAGATAACCAAGCCCTTGACTCAAAACTAATCTTTATTATATATTGCTCACGGACTCGATTACATAGAAGAATCATAAAGCAAAACTCAAAACTAGATCATACTAAAACTTTATTCTACTAGATCAAGATATTACCAAAAGGATCGAACTAAGAAAAACGGTAAAGATAAAAGTGTGATGGTGATACAATACTGGGGCACTCCCCCAAGCTTGGCAGTTGCCAAGGGGAGTGCCCATACCCGATACTCAATTCTCCTTTGGTGGTGAAGAAGAGATTGTTGATGATGTTGGCTTGTCATCCAGCATCGAGCGCAGGAGATGCTCCAACTTATGAATAATGCCCTTGAGTGCGATGATATGCTCTTGCAACAGAATATTTTCACGAGTTAGATACTTGTTTGGCACACGAACTATTTCAATCATCTTGGAAGCTTCAATTTCAGTAGGGGTAAGAAGATTGTAATGAGGTTGAAGGATGTCTTCTTCTTCTACTACCGGGGTTTGATCCTCTGTGGCCTTCTTGATCCCATCATCCTTGTTGATCTCCCCAGGTTCTTCTCTCTTCAGCTCTATGTTCATCAGCCAAGCATCGCCGCCCTCATTGTTGGAGGAGGGGGGCGGCATGATGCCTGGCCTTGACAACCCTGGCAGAAAATAGCTCGAAACAAAAATAGAGGATAATTGCGTGGTACGGTGGTCAAAACCTTCGGGAGATTATATAATGAATTTTTACCTGCCAAAAGAAGTATCGTGCAAGAAAATGGAGTCTGGAGGACACACTAGGTGCCCACGAGGCAGGGGGCGCGCACTCCACCCTCGTGGACGCCTCGTGTCCTTTCCAGACTGCTTCTTATTTTCCTATTTTCTTAAATATTCCAAAACGAAGAAAAATTGCTATTAGAACTGTTTTGGGGTCGGTTTACTTACCGTACCACATACCTATGCCTTTTCGGAGGCTGAAACGTTTTGGAAGATGTCCCTTATATACTCATCCTGGGTTATGATTACAATAACATTAGTTTCAACATTTATAGGATTACCTGAGATATAATGTTTGATTCTTTGACCGTTCACCACCCTCGTATTTGTGCCTTCGAAGTTGTTAATTTTTATGGCTCCGGAAAGATAGACCTCCTCAATAACGCAAGGACCTTCCCATATAGAGAGGAGTTTTACTGCAAAAAACTTAAACGGGAGTTGTATAACAATACATAATCACCTACATTAAACTCAAGTTTTTGTATCCTTTTGCCATGCCATCTTTTAACTTTTTCTTTAAACAGTTTGGCATTCTCATAGGCCTGGGTTCTCCACTCATCAAGTGAGCTAATGTCAAATAGACTCTTCTCACCAGAAAGTTTGAAGTCATAGTTGAGCTCTTTAATGGCCCAATATGCCTTATGTTCTAGTTTGAGAGGTAAGTGACATGCTTTTCCATAAACCATCTTATACGGAGACATACCCATAGGATTTTTATATGCAGTTCTATAGGCCCATTATGCATCATCAAGTTTCTTGGACCAATTCTTTCTAGGTCTATTAACAGTCTTTTGCAAAATTAATTTAAGCTCTCTATTACTTAGTTCTACTTGACCACTAGACTGTGGGTGGTATGGGGATGCAATTCTATGATTAACATCATACTTAGCAAGCATTTTAGGAAAAGCACCATGAATAAAATGTGAACCACCATCAGTCATTAAGTATCTAGAGACTCCAAACCTCGGAAAAATAAGTTCTTTAAGCATCTTAATAGAGGTGTTATGATCAACACTACTAGTTGGAATAGCTTCTACCCACTTAGTAACGTAATCAACAGCAACTAAAATATGTGTATACCCAGTAGAGGAAGGAAACGGTCCCATATAATCGAAGCCCCAAACATCAAATGGTTCAATAACAAGTCAATAGTTCATAGGCAATCTTGACGTCTACTAATATTACCAATTGTTTGACATTCATCACAAGACAAGATAAACTTACGAGCATCCCTGAAGAGAGTAGGCCAATAAAAACCGGATTGCAATACCTTGTGTGCAGTTCTATCTCCAGCTTGGTGTCCTCCATAAGCCTTGGAGTGACACTTGCGTAGGATCTGTTCCTGTTCATGATCAGGTACACAATGTCTAATAACACCACCTACTCCTTCTTTATAAAGGTGTGGGTCATCCCAGAAGTAATGTCTTAAATCATAGAAAAACTTTTTCTTTTGCTGGTATGTGAAACTAGGTGGTATAAATTTAGCAACAATGTAATTAGCATAATCAGCATACCGTGGAGCAGTACGAGAAGCATTTATGACAGCTAATTGTTCATCAGGAAAGCTATCATCTATAGGTAGTGGGTCATCAAGAACATTCTCTAACCTAGACAAATTGTCTGTAACGGGGTTCTCAGATCCCTTTCTAATAATAATATGCAAATCAAATTCTTGTAGTAGGAGAACCCATCTAATAAGTCTAGGTTTAGCATCTTTCTTTTCCATAAGGTATTTAATAGCAGCATGATCAGTGTGAACAATTACTTTAGAATCAACAATATAAGGTCTAAACTTATCACAAGCAAATACAACTACTAAATATTCTTTTTCAGTAGTAGCATAATTTCTCTAGGCACCGTCTAGAGTTTTACTAGCATATTGGATAACATTTAATTTCTTATCAACTCTTTGTCCTAGAACATCACCTATAGCCTAATCACTAGCATCACACATAATTTCAAAGAGTAAATTCCAATCAGGAGGCTGAATAATAGGTGCAGAAATCAAGGCTTTCTTAATTATTTCAAATGCTTCTACACAATCATCATCAAAGACAAAAGGAACATCTTTTGTAAGAGATTAGTCAGAGGCCTGGAAATTTTTGAGAAGTCTTTAATGAACCTCCTATAAAAACCGGCATGACCAAGGAAACTTCTTATACCTTTAATGTCCTTAGGACACGACATCTTTTCAATAGCATCAACTTTAGCTTTATCAACTTCAATACCTCTTTCAGAAATTTTATGCCCCAAGACAATGCCTTCATTAACAGTAAGGTGGCACTTCTCCCAATTCAAGACAAGATTAGTTTCCTCGCGTCTCTGCAAAACTCGATCAAGGTTGCTTAAGCAATCATCAAAAGAAGTTCCATACACGGAGAAATCATCCATGAAAACTTCAACAATCTTTTCAGAAAAGTCAGAGAATATAACAGTAATACATCTTTGAAAGGTACCAGGTGCATTACATAAACCAAAAGGCATACGTCTATAAGCAAAGGTACCGAAAGGGCAAGTAAAAGTGGTCTCTTCCTAATCCTCTTTTGACACAGGTATTGAGAGAAACCAAAATAACCATCTAGAAAGAAAAAATGTGTGTGTTAGGATAATCTTTCTAGCATTTGATCAATGAACGGTAGAGGGTAATGATCCTTTTTAGTATCTTTATTTAATTTGCAGAAATCAATTACCATTCTATAACCTGTAACAATTCTTTGTGGGATCAATTCATCTTTATTATTAGCAACAACAGTGATACCTCCCTTCTTAGGGACACAATGGACAGGACTTACCCACTGACTATCAGCAATGGGATAAATTATACCTGCCTCCAGAAGCTTTAGTATTTCTTTTCTTACAACTTCTTTCATCTTAGGATTTAACCGTCGTTGGTGATCAACAACCGGTTTAGCGTCTTTCTCTAATTTTATTTTGTGCTGGCATAGAGTGGGACTAATTCCCTTAAGATCATCAAGAGTATACCCAATAACAACACAGTGCTTCTTCAGAGTTTTCAATAATCTCTCTTCTTCCCGCTCTGAAAGGTTAGCACTAATAATAACAGGATATATCTTCTTTTCATCAAGATAAGCATATTTAAGTGTATCAGGTAATGGTTTAAGCTCAAACACGGGATCACCCTTGGGTGGAGGAGGATCCCCTAGAATTTTGACAGGCAAGTCGTGTTTCAAAATAGGTCCCTGTTTAAAGAATACTTCATCTATTTCCCTTCTTCATTCATAAACATATCATTTTCATGGTCTAGCAAATATTGTTCTAAAGGATCATCAGGAGGCACAGCAATAGAGCAAGACCAATAATTTCATCTTTACTAGGAAATTCTTTATCATGGGGTTGTCTACAAAATTTAGCAAAATTAAAATCATGAGACATATCCCCTAAACCAACAGAAACAATATCCTTTTTGCAGTCTATCTTAGCATTAACCGTATTCAAGAAGGGTCTACCAAATATAATGGGACAAAAGTCATCTTGTGGGGAACGAAGAACAAGAAAATCAGCAGGATATTTAACTTTGCCATACAATACTTCAACATCTCTAACAATCCTAACTGGTGAAATAGTATCTCTATTGGCAAGCTTAATTGTAACACCAATACCTTCTAACTCAGCGGGTGCAATATCATCCATAATTTCTTCACATAAAGAATGAGGAATTGCACTCGCACTAGCACCCATATCACATAAGCCATGATAGCAATGATCTCCTGTTTTAACAGAAATAACAGGCATGCCTACAACAAGTCTATGTTTATTTTTAGTATCGGATCTAGCAATTCTAGAAGCTTCATCACAAAAGTAAATAACATGCCCATCAATATTATTTGACAAGAGATCTTTAACCATAGCAATACTAGGTTCAACTTTAATTTTCTCAGAGGGTGTAGGTGTTCTAGTATTACTCTTACAAACCACAGTTGAGGCTTTAGCATGATCCTATATTCTAGCAGGAAAAGGTGGTTTCTCAATATAAGTGGTAGGAACGATAGGATCAACATTATAAGTGATAGTATTTTCTTCAACTTTAATAGGTTCAACTACTTTTTCTTCAATGGAAGGATTATATTTAAACCACTTCTCCTTAGGGAGATCAACATGAGTAGCAAAGGATTCACAGAAAGAAGCTACTATCTCAGAGTCAAGTCCATATTTAGTGCTAAATTCATGAAAAGCATCGGTATCCATAAAAAATTTAACATAATCAAACTTAGGTGTTATACCTGACTCCTTACCTTCGTCGAGTTCCCAATCTTTAGTGTTGCATTTAATTCTTTGCAATAAATCCCATCTAAATTCGATAGTCTTCATCATAAAAGAACCAGTACAAGAAGTATCAAGCATGGAGCGATTATTGAGAGAAAGCCGAGCATAAAATTTTTGAATAACAATTTCTCTTGAGAGCTCATGATTGGGGCATTAATATAACATTGAATTAAATCCTCCCCCAAGCTTGAGCGATGCTTTCTCCTTCGCGAGGCCAGAAATTATATATATAATTACGATCACGATGAACCAGATGCATATGATAAAACTTCTGATGAAATTCCAATTTCTATCGGATGTAGTTCCATGATCCAATATCATCACATAGCCTAAACCATGTCAATGCCTTTCCGTTTAAAGATAAAGGGAAGACCTTCTTCTTGATAACATCCCCGGGCATACCTGCAAGCTTAAATAATCCACAAACTTCATCCACATAGATTAGGTGCAAATCGGGATGCAATGTTCCATCTCCTATAAAAGGATTAGCTAGCAATTTCTCTATCATACCCGAAGGAATTTCAAACTAAACATTTTCAGTAGGTTTAGTAGGTTCAGGAGCAACTCTTTGCTCTACTGGTCAGGGTGAAGATACCCCGAACAAGCCCCTCAAAGGATTACTTTCCATAGTAACAAGTGACAGTAAATTTCAGCACACTATATAAATTTTTCCTTACCAAATTCCACCTACCAAAGGCGCTTCACTCCCCGGCAATGGCGCCAGAAAAGAGTCTTGATGACCCACAAGTATAGGGGATCTATCATAGTCCTTTCGATAAATAAGAGTGTCAAACCCAACGAGGAGTAGAAGGAAATGATATGCAGTTTTCAGTAAGGTATTCTCTGCAAGCACTAAAATTATCGGTAATAGATAGTTTTGTGATAACGTAATTTGTAACGGGTAACAATTAATAAAAGTAAATAAGGTGCAGCAAGATGGCCCAATCCTTTTTGTAGCAAAGGGCAAGCCTGGACAAACTCTTATATAAAGGAAGGCGCTCCCGAGGACACATGGGAATTATCGTCAAGCTAGTTTTCATCATGCTCATATGATTCACGTCCGGTACTTTGATAATTTGATATGTGGGTGGATCGGTGCTTGAGTACTACCCTTACTTGGACAAGCATCCCACTTATGATTAACCCCTCTTGCAAGCATCCACAACTACAAAAGAAGTATTAAGGTAAACCTAACCATAACATGAAAAATGTGGATCCAAATCAGCCCCTTACGAAGTAACGCATAAATTAGGGTTTAAGCTTCTGTCACTCTAGCAACCCAACATCTACTTATTACTTCCCAATGCCTTCTCCTAGGCCCAAATAATGGTGAAATGTCATGTAGTCGACGTTCACATGACACCACTAGAGGAAACACAACATACATCTCATCAAAATATTGAACAAATAGCAAATTCACATGACTGCTTATAGCAAGACTTCTCCCATGTCCTCGGGAACAAACGTAACTACTCAGAAATCATATTTATGTTCATAATCAGAGGGGTATTAAAATTCATAAAAGATCTGAACATATGATCTTCCATTGAATAAACCAACTAGCATCAACTACAAGGAGTAATCAACACTACTAGCAACCCACAGGTACCAATCTGAGGTTTTGAGACAAAGATTGGATACAAGAGATGAACTAGGGTTTCAGATGAGATGGTGCTGGTGAAGATGTTGATGGAGATTGACCCCCTCCCGATGAGAGGATCGATGGTGATGACAATGGTGATGATTTTTCCCTCCTGGAGGGATGCTTCCCTGGCAGAACAGCTCCGCCAGAGCCCTAGATTGGTTCCGCCAAGGTTCCACCTCGTGGCGGCGGCGTTTCGTCCCGAAAGCTTGCTTACGATTTTTTCTAGGGTGAAAGACTTCATATATCCAAAGATGGGCACCGGAGGCCTGCCAGGGGGCCCACGAGATAGGGGGCGCGCCCAGGGGGTAGGGCGCGCCCCCACCCTCATGGACAGTGGGTGGCCCCCCTCCAGTGCTTTCTTCGCCCAATATTTTCTATATATTCCAAAACTGACTTCCATGGAGTTTCAGGACTTTTGCAGCTGTGCAGAATAGGTCTCTAACATTTGCTCCTTTTCCAGCCCAGAATTCCGGCTGTCGACATTCTCCCTCTTCGTGTAAACCTTGTAAAATAAGAGAGAATAGGCATAAGTATTGTGATATAATGTGTAATAACAGCCCATAATGCAATAAATATCGATATAAAAGCATGATGCAAAATGGACATATCAACGACCGGCCAAGCCACGCCCGTGCCCCCGAGGAGCCATCGCAGGAGTCGCGACGTGCTTGCGTGGGTGGCCTCGCCCTCTCTTGGGAGGTGGCGAGTCAGGTCCCTCCTTGGGGGCCTTCCATTGTCGGCGGCGGAGAACTTCCTCATCGGCGCCATGAGGACTACAGCAAGGCGGCGAGGCAGAGAGGAGGAAGATGAAGTAGGCGGCGAGAAGATGGAGATGAGCAAGGGTGCTCCGCCCCTCTCTTCATTTATAGCCGAGGGAGGCCAACCGCCGGCCTCCACGATCCCATGCAATGATGGCCTTCTCTGTATTGTAGCACGGTCTTGTCAAGTCGAACGGTTGCCAAGGAAGCGTGGGGAAGCGGAGACGCCCACGTCCCATCAATCGCCACACGTCGATCAAGGCTACAGGCGGTTAGGGCCCACGATGCTCCACACTTACCCTTTTACTTCGCCTCAGAGCCAAGTTTGAGCGCACCTTGGGCCCGGGGGCTACTGTCGGCGTCCTGGGATTGGGGGTACCTAGACTTGCTTGCCTGCGGCCCATGATGTGGCTCCATCAACAGACCGATACGGCCCATCTTTAGCAACAACAACCCTGGACCCTCGCGAGGGGCCAAGATTCGCGAGGCGGGCAACACCAAGACCTCCCTGGGGGGCAGCCTCACCAGGCTGGCTCCCGAGGAGCATAGATATCAAAGCAAGGTGCACCTCGCGAGGTTCATATGACATAAGCCATGACGACCAAGGCCACACGGGCGCCAGCGGGCGCAATGTACCCATTTCCTCTTTGGAGCTAAGGAGGCAAGCACAGGCATGGAGTTCCAAGGCGTCAAGCAAAGGTTTCCATTTTGGTGCAACAAGACCAAGACTGCCAGGACGGTAGGACGGAGGTCATCACGGAGCCTATCGCGGCGTCACGACCAGGAGATTTTGCAGGCGAAGACTACTTTTGTCAGGATCACTTGTACTAGTTGCCTTTGAATTTGGCCGTTGTGGGATCCCTTCCCGCCTACATTTGGGAAGAGGACCAAGGCCACAATAAATAGGACCCAGCCACCACCGTAGAGGGATCGGATCCATTCCACCCTGACCACCTCACCAGCTCATCGAGCCCAAAAACACCTCACCTCCTGAGGCTATTCATCCATTGTACTAGTTCACCCACAACCTCTCGAGGCCAATCCACCACAAAGCAGGAGTAAGGTTTTACACCACAAGGTGGCCCAAACCTGGGTAAACTGTTGTGTCTCTTGTTCATTGGGTTCGTCGAGCTAGGCCGCGGAATCGGAGCGTAGGTAGACTAGGGAGGGCGAGTTCTTCACACGCACCCCAGTGTTCGAACCTCTCAAGGTTCTTTGGAACCCCGGATCCGACATATATTAATCTTGATAGAGCTTCTCAGCAATACACGTCAAAAAAATAATAGCATGGCATCCTTACAAAGTCTTATTTTCTCTTACTTACACACACACACATACATATAAAAGTGATATCGGCAATACAATTAAAGGATAGAGTATCTGGTGCGACTAAAGTAGGCGGATTAATCAAGGACATGTGGAAGTTAATGCTCTCGGTGGACATATGAGCTCCTTCGACCATTGGTGCATTGGCCCCTATATATTTGTATAGGAAAAATGATAGGTGTAAGTACTACATATATGGAACCAAATGCAACCATGACCATTCTCTTTAGATCAATACAAATGTTGTATAAGTAGAAGTCCAAGACACTGCAAATACTATTTGGTGAGCCATGTGGCCACACTTGATCATGTACATTAAATACTTAACATACAAAAACTATGCAAAGATGAGCATATATTATTCTTACCAAGGAAGAAGCTACAAAATCAATGTCAACATTAGTTAGTTCCGTGCATGTACAGAAATCACCAGCACTTGATATGTCTCCAACGTATCTATTATTTATGAAGTATTCATGCTGATATATTATCATTCTTGGATGTTTTACAATCATTTTATGGCAACTTTATATAATTTTTTGGGACTAACCTGTTGACCGAGTGCCCAGTGCCAGTTGCTTTTTTTGCTTGTTTTTTACATCGCAGTAAATCAATATCAAACAGAGTCCAAACACCGCAAAACTTTTTGGAGATTTTTTATGGACCAAGACACCCAGGATGGGCCAGAGCAGCCCCTGGGGGTGCCCTGAGGGGCACAACCCACCAGGGCGTGCCTGGGTTCCCAGGCACGCCCAGGTGGGTTGTGCCCACCTCAATGGCCTCTCGCACCTCCTCTTTACCCTATAAATTCCAAAAAAAATCCAGAAACCCTCGGGGTTAACCTAGATCAGAAGTTCCGCCGCCACAAGGCTCTATAGCCACCGAAAACCAGTATAGACCCGTTCCGGCACCCTACCGGAGGGGGGAATCATCTCCGGTAGCCATCTTCATCATCCCGGCGGCCACCACTATGAGGAGGGAGTAGTCCACCCTCGGGGCTGAGGGTTTGTACCAGTAGCTATGTGTTTAATCTCTCTCTCTCTCTCTTGTGTTCTTGAGATGTCACGATCTTGATGTATCACGTGCTTTGTTAATATAGTCGGATCATATGGTGTTTTCCCCTCTCTATCTTGTTGTGATGAATTGATTCTTTCCCTTTGAGATTTCATTGTTATCAGATTGAATACTTTTATGGATTGGAGAGCACTTGATATATGTCTTGCAATTGAATACTCGTGGTGACAATGGGGTATCGTATTGAATCACTTGATATATGTTTTGGCACTCAACTCGCAGATTCCCGAGGTGAGATTGGGGTAATCTATGCATAGGGGTTGATGCATGTTCTTGTCTTTGTTTCTCCGGTAGAAATCTTGGGGCACTCTTTGAAGTTCTTTGTGTTGGATTGAATATTACGAATCTGAATTTGCTTTGGTGTTATTTTAGTACGAACTCTCGGTTAGATCGATTAGAAAGAATAGCTTCGTTTTATTTTAATACGAACTCTAGGATAGATTGATCGGAAATAATAGCTTTGAGGTGGTTTCGTACTCTACAAATAATTCCATCTTATGTTCTCCGCTAGATAGGAACTTTGGAGTTATTCTTCGTTGCATGTTGAGGGATGGTTATATGACCCAATTATATTAGCATTGTTGAGAGATTGGACTAGCGAAAGTACGGACCCTAGGCCTCATTTTCAAGCATTGCAATATCGTTTGTGCTCACTTTTGCTACTTGCTACCTTGCTGTTTTTTATTGTTCCTATTACAAAAATCAATATCTACTATCATTACTACACTTGTATCACCATCTCTTCGCCGAACTAGTGCACCTATACAACTTACCATTGTATTTGGTGTGTTGGGGACACAAGAGACTTTTTATTATTTGGTTGCAGGGTTGTTTGAGAGAGACCATCTTCATCCTACGCCTCCCACAGATTGATAAACCTTAGGTCATCCACTTGAGGTAAAATTGCTATTGTCCTACAAACCTCTGCGCTTGGATGCCCAACACGTGTCTACAAGAATAAAGTCGCGTAGTAGACATCATGTTCTGGCGCCATTCCGGGGCGGTGAATGCTTGAAGGTATATCTTTAGGTCTTGCAACCGAATATTTTAGTTTCTTGTTTTATCACTAGTTTGGTTTATAAAAGAAAACTACAAAAAATGGAATTGAGGTTGCATCATATTATTCTTCTCTATAATGTCTTTCGTGAAAATGATGGAATGGAAAATTGTGCCCAATTGATATAATAAGAATTCAATAAAATGTTTGGCATGAATGATGAGCACAATTGCAATGTTGCTAGTGTTAATTCTTTGAATATCCATGATGCTAGTGATATGCAAAGCCATAAGCTTGGGAATGCTATGTTTGATGAAGATGATATTTTTAGTCCCGCAAGATGTGATGTGCAAATTTGTTATAATGATTGCATGCCTCCTATTTATGATGATTATATTGATGAAAGTGGGTTTGGAAAAGTGTCAACTTTAGATAGTGATTCCACTATTTTGGAGGGTGTTGAATTTTATTGTTATAATGATAAAAGTGGATTTGGAGAGGTCATGACTTTATTTAGTGATGAATCCTTTGGAAGAGGTTTCAATTGAATATGAAAACAAAGTTGCTATATATGATGATTATGGTGATGACATGTATGCTATAAGTAATAATGATAACCATTAAACTTTTCATCATGATTTTAGTTTTCAATCTCATGATCGTTATTTTGTTGAGTTTGCTCCCACCACTATTATGGATGAGAATAATTTTGCTTATATGAAGAGTAATAAATTTTATATGATTGTAGATCATGAAAAGAATGCTTTATGTGATAGTTATATTGTTAAATTCATTCATGATGCTACTGAAAATTACTATGAGGGAGGAACTTATGCTTATACACATCTCAATAATATCAAGTTTCCTCTCTTTATGTTGAAAGTTTTGAAGTTGCACTTGTTTTGCCTTCCCATGCTAGTTGATTCTTGCTCCCATAAATTGTTTGCTCACAAAATACCTATGCATAGGAAGTGGATTAGACTTAAGTATGCTTGCCATGTGATTCATGATGCTCTCTTTATGTTTCAATTCTTATCTTTTATGTGAGCATCATTGAAATCATCATGCATAGCTAAAAGGCATTAAAGAAAAGCGCTTGTTGGGAGACAACCCAACACTTTTACCTACTGTTTTTGTGTGTTCACATGATTAGGCTACTGTAGTAATTGTGTTTTATTGCTTTTTTCAATAAAGTGCTAGGCAAGACCTTTGGGATGGCTTACGGTGATAGTTGATTTGATGTTGCTGAAAAACAGGAACTTTTGTGCTCAGGAAAACAATTTTCATTTTTAACAGAAGCGTGATAAAATTATGATTCTTTTTGCAGAAGATTAATAGAAAACTTTCCCAGCTTTTCCTATTTTTCAAAAAATTTGGAGTAGCAGAAGTATGGTTGGAGTACATATTACTACAGACTGTTGTGTTTTTAACATATTATGTTTTCAATGCATAGTTTGCTTGTCTTCTAGTTTCCATGGCTTATATTGCTCAATATAAATTGTGGAAATGATATTCTACAGTAGGAAATGTGTGAGAACAATTATGAATCTTGTCTTTGACAGTACCAAAAATGAAATGGTTTGCTCTTTATCATACTAACCTATCTCATAAAGTTCCGTTAAGTTTTGTGTGATTGAAGTTTTCAAGTTTTGGGGGAGATGTAGATGTGAGGAGAATAAGGAGTGACAAGACCCTAAGATTGGGGATGCCCAAGGCACCCCGAGGTACTATTGATGGAAGATCCAATCAACTAAGCTTGGGGATGCCCTGGAAGGCATCCCCTCTTTCGTCTCCAACATTATCGGTAACCTCACTTGGAGCTATGTTTTCACTCGTCACATGAAAAGTGTTTTGCTTGGAGCATCAATTTATTTTGTTAAGATTTTCTTGATGTTATTTAGAATAATGTTTTTCATCTTTTATTTCAATAAAAATATGAAGTATAGCCTTTGCCATGCTTATTTTGCAAGTCTACATGTTGCTGTTTCAAAACAGAAAGTTTATCGATGTTGCAAAAATTCCCAAGAAAATTCAGAATGTGATAAAATGTTGAAACTTTTCGCATAGTAAGCTCTGATAAATTTTATACAGTGTGGTAAAAATTTTATAATTTTTGGAGTTAGGGAAGTATTGATACTCTTGCATTCTTTACAGGCTGTACTGGTTTGGCAGCTTGCTGTTTTGTTTGCATTGTTTGCATATGTTTGCTTGTTTAATGATTCTATTTGAGGATAGGAGTATTAAATATGCAGAGGCATTTAGTATGCAATGTTGAATAATAATTTTAGTGATTTGCTATAGTAGAGAATGATAAGATTTTTGCATTGGTTTATACTAACTTATCTCACGAGTTCTTGTTGAGTTTTGTGTGGATGATGCTTTTGAGATTTAGGAAAACCATGATACGAGAGGAATTAAGGAGACACAAAAGCTCAAGCTTGGGGATGACCAAGGCATCCCAAGATAATATTTCAAGATGTCTCAAGCATCTAAGCTTGGAATGCCCCGACAGGCCTCCCACCTTTCCTCTTCAACAATTATCGGTTAGTATCGGTTGAGCCTAAGTTTTTGCTTCTTCACATGAGTTGTGCTATTCTTAGAATGTCATTTTATTTTCATTTTTATTGCTTTTTTAATAAAATACTTAGATCTGAAAGTCTTCAAATAAAATAGAGTCCTTAAATAGTTGCCAGGGAGGCTAGGTAAGCGGCATTCACATCCCGTCAATGAAGCTCTTTTCTATAAATTGCTTTAATGCTTCGCATATATATTTTTTAGCATGGTGTGCTTTAGTATTTTTGAAGAAATTCTCTCTTGCCTCACTTAAATTAATTAGAGAGAAAGAAATTCTCTCATGCTTCACTTAAATTCTCTCATGCTCATTGAGGGAGTCCTGGACTAGGGGGGTCCTCGGGCGCCCGACTTATTGGATATGGGCCGGACTGATGGGCCGCGAAGATACGAAGACCGAAGACTCTACCCATGTCCGGATGGGACTCTCCTTGGCGTGGAAGGCAAGCTCGGCGACCAAATATGAATATTCCTTTATCTGTAAACGACTTTGTGTAAACCCTAGGTCCCTCTTGTGTCTATATAAACTGGAGGGCTAGGTCCATAGATACATCCTCATAATTATAGCTAGGCTAGACTTTTAGGGTTTAGCCATTAAGATCTCGAGGTAGATCAACTCTTGTAATACTCATATTCATCAAGATCAATCAAGCAGGAAGTAGGGTATTACCTCCATAGAGAGGGCCCGAACCTGGGTAAACATTGTGTAACACCCACGATGCGGCTATATCTCCCACGTGTCGAGGCACGACTTAGAGGCATAACCGAATGGTGGTTTAGTCACAAGTGGGGTAATCTTCACACAATCCCATGTACTCAATAAGAAAGGGATAAAGAGTTGTCTTACAATCGCCACTTCACACAAATAACAATCTAAACATACATCATCCAGAGCACAATCAAGGCCCGACTATGGAACCGAAATAAAAGAAGACAACCCCAAATGCTAGATCCCCGATCGTCCCAACCGGGCTCCACTACTGGTTAACCGGAGAAGACACAAAACAATGATCAAGATCTTCATCGAGCTCCCACTTGATCTCGGTTGCATCATCGGCACATACAACTGTTTTGGAAGTATCCGTGAGTCACGTGGACTCAGCAATCTCACACCCGCGAGATCAAGACTATTTAAGCTTACGGGTAGGGTAAGGTAATGAGGTGGAGCTGCAGCAAGCACTAAGCATATATGGTGGCTAACATACGCAACTAAGAGTGAGAAGAGAAGCAACACAATGGTCGTGAAGCTAGAAGTGGTCAAGAAGTGATCCTGAAACTACTTACACACAACCATAACACAAGAACCGTGTTCACTTCCCGGACTCCGCCGAAAAGAGACCATCACGGCTACACACGCGGGTGATGAATTTTAATTAAGCCAAGTGTCAAGTTCTCTACAACCGGACATTAACATAACCACAGGCACAACTCTCGAAAGTTTATACCCTGCAGGGGTGTCCCAACTTAGCCCATCACAAGCTCTCATGGTCAACGAAGGATATTCCTTCTCCCGGAAAGACCCGTTCAGTCTCGAAATCCTGGTTACAAGACATTTCGACAATGGTAAAACAAGACCAGCAAAGCCACCCGATGTGCCGACAAATCCCGATAGGAGTCGCATGTATCTCGTTCTCAGGGCACACCGGATGGGCAAGACGTTGGGTTGCCATGGACCCTGGTTGCCCAGGGGGCGCCAGACATCGCCTAGGTTGGACCAACACTCGGAGGAGCACTGGCCCAGGGGTTTGAAATAAAGATGACCCTTGAGTCTGCAGAACCCAAGGGAAAAGGCTTAGGTGGCAAATGTTAAAACCAAGGTTGGGCCTTGCTGGAGGAGTTTGATTCAAAGCGAACTGTTAAGGGGTTCCCATAACACCCAACCGCGTAAGGAACGCAAAATCAAGGAACATAACACCGGTATGATGGAAACTAGGGCGGCAAGAGTGGAACAAAACACTAGGCAAAAGGCTGAGCCTTCCACCCTTTACCAAGTATATAGATGCATTAATTAAAATAAGAGATATTGTGATATCCCAACAAATCCATGTTCCAACGTGGAACAAAATTCAACTTCACCTGCAACTAGCAACGCTATAAGAGGGGCTGAGCAAAAGCGGTAACTCAGCCAAACAACGGTTTGCTAGGAAGGAGGGTTAGAGGCTTGACATGGCAATATGGGAGGCATGATATAACAAGTGGTGGCTAGCATGACATAGCGGTAGAGCGAACAACTAGCAAGAAAAGATAGAAGTGATATTGAGGGTATGGTCATCTTGCTTGAGATCCCGCAAGGAAGAAGAACAAGTCCATGAAGAAGACAAACGGAACATAGTCGAACGGATACTCACAAACGCGACGTTACCAGAACTAACAAGAAGACGTAACACCAAAAAGGAGGAAACAACATGGTATACACACAAGCATAAGCATGGCCTGATGCACAATCAAGTATGATGCATGTCCGGTTTAAAGAGGCATGGCATGGCAACGTGCAACAAACAATACTACAAATTAAGTGGAGCTCAATATGCAACGAGTTGCATATTGATGAAACACCACATTCGGTTATTTAGTTCACTCTTGTATAGGTACTCAACAATATTAAATGTTGGTTAGCATGGCAAGGGGTGAAGCATAATAAAACTACCTAGCTAGGCAAGTTTAAATGAGGCCGGAACAACAAGCAACAATTCTGCAAAATCCCCATATGCATATTATGAATTTGGTACTGTTCTGCCCTAAACCATATTTTAGAGTAGGTAAACATGCAAAGTAATGCCACCATGTTAAACTATGGATTTTTCTACCCCATTTACATATAAAGATTATTTAAAATTGAGCTACAGTTCTTTCGTTATGAAATAAAGCATTTTAACATGGCAATAGGCAAATTATATGCAAACATCATTTTAAACATTTTAAACATGGTTGAAAGTTGCATGGCATGAAACTAGATGAAATTCTAAGCATTTTACATATATAGATCACTTTAATCTGATGCACGGTTATTTAGTTATTAACAATCTGAAACAAGGGCATTTTCTGTAATTATGCATGCACAGGAAAATAGATAAATTCGCAGAACGAAAAAAGGTCTATGGGCCGAATCTGGCCGGCCCAAAAGTGCACAGGGGCAGGGGCTGCTCACTAGGCCTTGTGGGCCGGTTCGATGGAGCAGTGGCCGACTGGTGCGCTGGGCATTGGCGCCGAATGTGTGCACAGCTGGGCCTCGCTGGAAGAGGCAGGACGCGATCAATGTGGCTGGGACTAGCGCGCGTCCTCTGCTCGATCAGAAGCAGAGCCGTGGCGGCGCGGGCAACTTTGATGGAGGACGGAGCGACATGAACGGGAGTAGTTCTCCGGATGTGGCGCAGGGCTGCCCGGATCTCGACGGAGATGAAGCAGATCGGGTGGTGGCGCAACAACCGTGGCCGGCGGTGAGCTCCTATCCATGGGGGAAAAGAGAGAGACCGCGGGTGAGGGACACAGAGAGCAAACGGGGAGAAAGAGAAGGGAGGCGAGGTCGGCCTGTTCCAGCGGTGCTCTGACGGGATCCGGTCGCCGGAGGAGGGCGGCGGCGGGGTCGAGCAGGAGGAGGCGCTCGGGGAGGTTGGTACGGGCGAACTTGGTGCGAGGAGCAATGGCGTACGGGCGGCGACGTGGTCCGGGCCTAGGCGGGCTCGCAATGGGCTTCACAGGGCCGCGCGACTGGAGGTGGAGACATGGGCGACAAGTGGCGGGGTGGAGTGGGTAGGAGTGGATTTTTAGGAAGGGGGTAGGGTTTCCAAATCAGGAGGCCTAGGTTGTCTTTTAAAAGCATGGAGGGCTAGGTTTTTCATGTCTGAGGGGGCTTCGTAGCCATTCGATCGCTATCCAACGGTCGGGAAAAAAGTGGGTTAGGGGAGTCAAATGAAGAAACCACATATATTTGGAGGATGATAGGTGTTGATCCGGACCCATCGGTAATGACTGTCCGGGTCGGGTTCGGGTAAGTTTCGGACACGCGTGAGGGGTCGATGCACTGTGCAAAGAGGGGTTTCGGGGCCTGGCGGATGGTAGTGGGATGTGTAGATGGTCTAGGGAGGAAAGAGAGGGAAAGCCCGGCAATAGTTTTCGGAGACCGAAAACGTCCGACGATAGACCGACTACATTGCGGCTATATGTTTAACGATTGGGCTATCAAACAAACTCCGAATTCGACGAAACTAGACAGGCAGTCTATCTACACTATAATAAGACCACACGCCAACTTTCATCCCATTCCGAGAACATTTTCCGGCCACTTATAAAATACTATTTCGGAGGTGCTGCGGGCGCGTGCAAGTGTGGCTGGGCTCAGAACGGACAACGGAGAGAACTGGGGAACCCGGAGGGATGCAAGTTTTGAAAACATGATGATGCAATGCACATGATGACATGACTAAGATGCAACACGCAAGCGAATGACAAGGCAACAACAACGAATAACTAGAAGACACCTGGCGCAACGGTCTCGGGGCGTCACACATTGTGTCCCCTGTCTCCTGTTACCATATATCCTAGACGCACAGTTCGGGACACCCTACCCGAGATCCGCCGGTTTTGACACCGACATTGGTGCTTTCATTGAGAGTTCCACTATGCCATCGAAAGATAAGATCGATGGCTCGCCTTGTTCTCAAGGATAATGTCACCTCCGAAGGAACACTGGCCCTAGGCCAAACCCTCCGGCTGGGTGGCTTCATTATAACCGCCCGTTCGGCCACTAAGCCGATGATGGCTTCTCGGGTCATCAAAAATCTCCTTCATGTTGACTCTAATTACTCCAAGCAAATGGATCCGGCGGAGCTGTCATCTTTCAACGAGCTCCTAGATCGCATTGCCGCCTTGGGGGTCGCCACGGACTATGATCGGATTGGCCTTAAACCCGACCAGAGAGAAATTAGAACTCCACCTATCACCCATCAAGTAGCGGTAGTAGAAGAGCAAGACGACAACTCTTCCTCTATATTAAGGACGAATTACATTCGGATCTACGAACTTGAAGAGCCAGATACCTACCTATAGAAAGACATGTCCTGTCCTCCGAACATAGAATCGGATGACAAGCCCAAAAAATCAGCTGACATCCCGGAGCCCGAACTACTAAATCCAGAGATTCTTCTAACTCCGGATCCCAATTTGGGTCAGGGTTCGGACTTCAATCCACCCACCCACCCAGACATAAGCGCTCTCAGGGGCATACGACAGCAGTATAAGGAAACAACCCACCACTTCTGGCCTAGATTCCTCCTTGTCAAAGATAAGATTGAAGATTGCAACGATGAAGACGCGATCACAGCGTTCCGCAGCAATTGCACGGATGAAGGAATCCTCAACGCCATCAACCTTCATTGCATCTCACGCTTCACAGACTTGGAAACCATAGTATACAAGTAATGCGCAATGGAAAGCGCCTGGAAAACTCAGGCAGCCTGCTGGGAACCGCCGGTTTCCACCCTATCCCTCGTTTAGGCGAAAAGGACGCACCCTAGTGGCACGCCCGGCCCAATGAAAAAGAAATACAAGACCATTACGGGATGCAGAACGGTTCTGGAAGGATGGCTCGATGGACCATGCAAGCTACACACAACACCGGACACTATATCAACTCACAGCCTTAGAGCATGTTGGATACTTCGGCAGGTGGCCAAGACCGGCGAGGATATCCTCACCAAAAATAACCCAGAGCAATATCCGGCAGAAAACGACGACCCCAGATGTACCGCTCTGAGACCGTTGCGCCAGGTGTCTTCCAGTTATTCGCTGTTGTTTCCTTGTCATTTGCTTGCGTGTTGCATTTCATCATGTCATCATGTGCATTGCATCATCATGTTTTCAAAACTTGCATCCGTCCCGGTCTCCCCGTTCCTTTCGTTGTCCGTTCTGAGCCTAGACACACTTGCACGCGCCCGTGGTGTCCGAAATATTATTTTAGAAGTGGCTAGAAAATGTTCACGGAATATGTTGAAAGTTGGCATGCGGTGTTGTTATGTTGTCAGTAGGCTGCCTGCCAAGTTTCATCACATTCGGAGTCCGTTTGATGCCCCAACAGATTACTATAGCGACAGTATAGTCAGTCTAACGTCGGACGTTTTTGGTCTCCGAAACCAGTCGTTGGGCTCTCTCTCTTCTCTTCTCTCAGCTCGAGACCGTCTACAAAGTCCAGTACCTACCACCAAGCCCAACCTAACCTCTCTCGTCAGCCCGCGGCCCTCCTCGCGCGCGCGTCTGAAAGCTGTCCCGGAACCGACTCAGACAGTCATGACCGTTGGCTTCGGATCATCCCCAAACGTCCCTAAATCATCATCGGTTTCTCGTTGGACTCTCCTAGGCTATTTATTCTCGACCGTCCGATTTAAAATCGGAGGGACCAAATACCCCGAAACATAGCTCCACTTTCTATATATAAACACTCCCTAGTATAAATCTGGACAAAACCCTAACTTCTAGGGACTTGTCCCATTTCCCTGCCGCCACCTGCATTATCGTCCTCGGGATCCCTCCTGATCCACCCACCTCCTCTCCCCGAAATTCCCCATCAGGCCAATCTCGTAGCCCCCCTTTCGGTCCAAGCACCCGAGCCACGGCAAGCCCGCAAGGCGCCAGCCTCCCACCGGCGACCGAAGTCTCCACCAAGCCGTTCAGCCCCTGCTATCTCCCTCCTGCCTTCCTCTTTTTCCCTAGTTCCTCACCTCCCTTCTCTCTGCTTGCAAAAGGTCAAGGCATGGCGCCAAGAGAAGAGCACCCCGACCACCCCATCATCAGCTCGACAGAGCCACCCGCTGACCAGCGCGCCCGAGCTCGCTGCTCTGCACTTGTCGGCTTCGACCTCACCGATGGCGAGCACTAGTAGGACCCCGCGCCCTCCTCTGCCCTCTCCTTGAGCCGGCTGCAAGCAACACCGCCGACAGGTCCAGGACCGACCCCGTCCCTCTCTGTTTCTTCCTCTGTTGTTTCCTCTCTCTCTCTCTCTCACATCTCTCTGCAGGAGACCGCCGCCATGGACGCTCGACCTCACTGCCGTCCATGGAGCTCTGCCTCGCCACTGCTGACTTCTCCGCCTCGCCATCGTTTTTCCACTAGAGCCGAGGCTGTCGCCTCCTCAGTTCGTCGCGCCGCCTCCAGTTTCGCCGGATTCGACGCCTGTGCGTCCCCGCCGACCGGATCCGCCAGTTTCTTGTGCTTCCCGCCGTCCTGGAGGACATGCGCCATCGTTTCCTCTACATCGCACAACGCCAGGACCTGCTGCTGCTGCCTTTGTTGGTTATGAGCTACATGAGCTGCTCATCGTCGTTGACCGCGATGCTCAGGGCCCAGAGCTCCCCTGCTTCGATCGGCCTGTGAGGCCCAACACCGCTCTAGGCCTGCCCGGCCTCCTGTTCCACCGTCTGGGCCCAGCCCATGGTGAGCAACCAGCAGCTCACCCCAGCCCAGTTTGCCTCAGATCTGGCCCGTGATCTTTTTTCCCCTGCGAGGATGATTTTTCTAATTTCCAGAGACTGCAGTTTTTACAGAAAAACCTTGTTGATCATGCATATAATAACTTAATAACCATGCATCAAATTAAAATAATTTATATATGTAAAATGCTTAGAATTGCATCTAGTTTCATAATATGCAACTTTCATCCATGCTTAAAATGTTTAAAATGATGTTTGTGTTTAATTTGCTCTAATGCCATGTTAAAATGATTTATTTCATAACTAAATAACCATAGCTCCAAATTTAATAAACTTTATATGTAATTGGGGTAGAAAAATGCCTAGTTTAACTTGGTGCACTCATCCTACATGTTTAACAACTCTAAAATGTGGTTTAGGGCAGAACAGTACCAAATCCATAATTTTCACATGAGGATTTACCGGAATTGTTGTTTGTTGTTCCGGCCTCATTTAAACTTGCCTAGATAGGTAGTTTTCATATGCTTCACCCCTTTGCCATGTTTAATAACATTTAATATTGTTGGGTACATAAACGAGACCGAAATAAATAATTGATGTGGTGTTTCGTCAATATGCAACTCGTTGCGTATTGAGCTCCACTTAATTTGTAGTATTGTTTGTGCACTTTGCCATGCAATGCCTCATTAAACCGGACATGCATCATACTTGGTTGTGCATCATGCCATGTTTATGCTTGGTTGTTTACTTTGTTGCTTGCTTCTTTCCGGGTTGCTTCTCGCGTTAGCTTCGGTTTCGTTCCGGAGTTGTGAGGATTCGTTCGACTACATCTATTTGTCTTCTTCATGGACTCGCTATTCTTCCTTGCGGGATTTCAGGCAAGATGACCATACCCTCGAAATCACTTCTATCTTTGCTTGCTAGTTCGCTCTACCGCTATGTTGTGCTACCTACCACTTGTAATATCATGCCTTCAATATTGCCACGTCAAGCCTCTAACCCACCTTCCTAGCAAACCGTTGTTTGGCTATGTTGTCGCTTTTGCTCAGCCCCTCTTATAGCGTTGCTAGTTGCAGGTGAAGATGAAGTTTGTTCCTTGTTGGAACACGGATATCTTTGGGATATCACAATATATCTTATTTACTTTAATGCATCTATATACTTGGTAAAGGGTGGAAGGCTCGGCCTTATGCCTGGTGTTCTGTTCCACTCTTGCCGCCCTAGTTTCCGTCATACCGGTGTTATGTTCCTGGATTTTGCGTTTCTTACGTGGTTGGGTGTTATGGGAACCCCTTGACATTTCACTTTGAATAAAACTCCTCCAGCAAGGCCTAACCTTAGTTTTACATTTTCCTAACAACCTATTACCCTTCCCTTGGGTCGGCCAACCTGAGGGTCATCTTTATTTTAATTGCCCTAGGCCAGTGCTTCTCTAAGTGTTGGTCTGAACTAGAGCACCGTGCGGGACCGTCCCTTCGCAACCTGGGTTATGTTGGTACATGTACGCTTAGCTTATCTGGTGTTGCCCTGAGAACGAGATATGTGGAGCTCCTATCGGGATTGTCGGCACATCGGGTGGTCTTGCTGGTCTTGTTTTACCTTTGTCGAAATGTCTTGTAACTAGGATTCCGAGACTGATCGGGTCTTCCTGGGAGAAGGAATATCATTCGTTGACTGTGAGAGCTTGTGATGGGCCGACTTGGGACACCCCTGCATGGTATAAATTTTCGAGAGCCGTGCCCGCGGTTATGTGGCAGATGGGAATTTGTTAATGTCCGGTTGTAGAGAACTTGCCACTTAACTTAATTAAAATGCATCAACCGCGCGTGTAGCCGTGGTGGTCTCTTTTCGGTGGAGTGCGGGAAGTGAACACGGTTCTTGTGTTATGGTTGTGCGTAAGTAGTCTCAGGATCACTTCTTGATCACTTCTAGTTTACGACCGTTGTGTTGCTTCTCTTCTCGCTCTTATTTGCGTATGTTAGCCACCATATTTGTTTAGTGCTTGCTGCAACTCCACCTCACTACTTTCTCCTACCCATAAGCTTAAATAGTCTTGATCTCACGGGTGTGAGATTGCTGAGTCCTCGTGGCTCATAGATACTTCCAAACAGTTGCAGGTGCCGATGATACCAGTGCAGGTGACGCAACCGAGCTCAAGTTGGAGCTCGATGAAGATCTTGATCGTTGTGTTGTGTCTTTTCCGGTTGATCAGTAGTGGAGCCCAGTTTGGACGATCGGGGATCTAGCATTTGGGGTTTTCTTCTTTTATTTTGGTTCCGTAGTCGGACCTTGATTGTATTCTGGATGATGTATGAACTACTTATCTATTGTGTGAAGTGGTGATGGTAATCCAACTCTTTATCCCTTTCTTATTCAGTACATGGGATGTATGAAGATTACCCCTCTTGCGACAAGCCTACCATGCGGCTATGCCTCTAAGTCGTGCCCCAACACGTGGGAGATATAGCCGCATTGTGCGCGCTTCGACTTCTAACCACGTTAGAAGGAGCTCTGTCACGGCCCAGCGGCTGTGCGCCATCCTCGCCAGCACTTCGGCGGGCGTGCTGGCCTCCTTCGTCCCGCGGATGACGCACATCACTCTTCCCACGGCGGCGTCCAGGGTCACCGGCGTGGTGACACTGCTCGGCACACACAACCTGGGAAGAGCGCGCTTCGGGCACCGGAGTGGGCGTCTTGGAGGTCGTCGCGCCGCCAACGGGTGGTACGGCGACGCCCCCGGAGGGTCCCGCACCGTCTGCAGGGGTCCAGCTCCATCTCTGGATTTCGCGGCGTGTGGCCCGTCGCCTTGCGCATGAACGACATCGCTCGCCAGGCTCTGACTGCCACAACGATGTTGGTGCTCGCGGGTCGCGCCTCGGGTTCTGTCCACGACCGGCCCGCGGCTCGCCCGCTACGGTACGTGTCGTCCGGCTCCCGATGAACCGACCGCCGTGGCCGCGTTCTTCTTGGGAGCCATGGCGACGAAGAACTGCTAGGCTAACTGCTAGAACAGATTCTCACAACTGCGATCCCCTACCTGGCGCGCCAAAGATGTGTTGGGGAACGTTGCAGAAAACAAAAAATTTCCTACTTGTTTCACCAAGATCCATCTAGGAGTTCATCTAGCAACGAGTCATCGGATGCATCTACATACCTTTGTAGATCGCGCGCGGAAGCGTTCAAAGAACGGGGATGAGGAAGGCGTACTCGACGTGATCCAAATCACCGATGACCAAGCGCCGAACGGACGGCACCTCCGCGGTCAACACACGTACGGGATGGGAGACGTCTCCTCCTTCTTGATCCAGCAAGGGGGGAGGAGAGGTTGATGAAGATTCAGCAGCACGACGGCGTGGTGGTGGATGTAGGGCGTCACAGTAGCAGGGCTTCGCCTATACTACAAGAGGGAGACGTAACGGGGAGAGAGGGAGGTGCCAGGGGCTGGGTATGAAGTCCCTCCTCTCCCCCACTATATATAGGAGGGCCAAGGGGGGGTGCGCAGCCTAGGGGATCCAATCTCCTAGGGCCGGCGGCCAAGGGGAGGTTTCCCTCCCCCCCAAGGCACCTAGAGGTGCCTTCCACCACTTGGACTCTTCCTTTGTGGAAACCCTAGGCGCATGGGCCTATAGGGGCTGGTGCCCTTGGCCCATCTAGGCCAAGGCGCACCCCCTACAGCCCATGTGGCCCCCTGGGACAGGTGGCCCCACCCGGTGGGCCCGCGGGACCCCTCCGGTGGTCCCGGTACAATACCGATAACCCCGAAACTTGTCCCGATGGCCAAAACAGCACTTCCTATATATAATTCTTTACCTCCAGACCATTCCGGAACTCCTCGTGACATCCGGGATCTCATCCGGGACTCCGAACAACATTCGGGTTACTGCATATACATATCTTCACAACCCTAGCGTCACCGAACCTTAAGTGTGTAGACCCTACAGGTTCGGGAGACAAGCAGACATGACCGAGACGACTCTCCGGTCAATAACCAACAGCGGGATCTGGATACCCATGTTGGCTCCCACATGCTCCACGATGATCTCATCGGATGAACCACGATGTCGAGGATTAAATCAACCCCGTATGCAATTCCCTTTGTCAATCGATATGTTACTTGCCCGAGATTCGATCGTCGGTATCCCAATACCTCGTTCAATCTCGTTACCGGCAAGTCACTTTACTCGTACCGTAATGCATGATCCCGTGACCATACACTTGGTCACTTTGAGCTCATTATGATGATGCATTACCGAGTGGGCCCAGTGATACCTCTCCGTCATACGGAGTGACAAATCCCAGTCTTGATCCATGTCAACCCAACAGACACTTTCGGAGATACCCGTAGTCTACCTTTATAGTCACCCAGTTACGTTGTGACGTTTGGTATACCCAAAGCACTCCTACGGTATCCGGGAGTTACATGATCTCATGGTCTAAGGAAAAGATAATTTGACATTGGAAAACTCTAGCAAACGAACTATACGATCTTGTGCTATGTTTAGGATTGGGTCTTGTCCATCACATCATTCTCCTAATGATGCGATCTCGTTATCAATGACATCCAATGTCCATAGTCAGGAAACCATGACTATCTGTTGATCAACGAGCTAGTCAACTAGAGGCTTACTAGGGACACGTTGGTGTCTGTTATTCACACATGTATTATGATTTCCGGATAACACAATTATAGCATGAATAAAGACAATTATCATGAACAAGGAAATATAATAATAATGCTTTTATTATTGCCTCTAGGGCATATTTCCAACAGTCTCCCACTTGGACTAGAGTCAATAATCTAGTTACATTGTGATGAATCGAACACCCATGGAATTCTGGTGTTGATCATGTTTTGCTCTAGGGAGAGGTTTAGTCAACGGATCCGCTACATTCAGGTCCGTATGTACTTTACAAATCTCTATGTCTCCATCTTGAACATTTTCACGAATGGAGTTGAAGCGATGCTTGATGTGCCTTGTCTTCTTGTGAAACCTAGGCTCCTTGGCAAGTGCAATAGCTCCAGTGTTGTCACAGAAGAGCTTGATCGGCCCCGACGCATTGGGTATGACTCCTAGGTCGGTGATGAACTCCTTCACCCATATTGCTTCATGTGCTGCCTCCGAGGCTGCCATGTACTCCACTTCACATGTAGATCCCGCCACCACGCTTTGCTTGCAACTGCACCAGCTTACTGCCCCACCATTCAAAATATACACGTATCCGGTTTGTGACTTTGAGTCATCCAGATCTGTGTCGAAGCTAGCGTCGACGTAACCTTTTACGACGAGCTCTTCGTCACCTCCATAAACGAGAAACATTTCCTTAGTCCTTTTCAGGTACTTCAGGATATTCTTGACCGGTGTCCAGTGTTCCTTGCCGGGATTACTTTGGTACCTTCCTACCAAACTTACGGCAAGGTTTACATCAGGTCTGGTACACAGCATGGCATACATAATAGAACCTATGGCTGATGCATAGGGGATGATGCTCATCTCTTCTATATCTTCTGCCGTGGTCGGACATTGAGCTGAGCTCAATTTCATACCTTGTAACATAGGCAAGAACCCCTTCTTAGATTGATCCATATTGAACTTCTTCAATATCTTATCAAGGTATGTGCTTTGTGAAAGACCTATGAGGCGTCTCGATCTATCTCTATAGATTTTGATGCCTAATATATAAGCAGCTTCTCCAAGGTCCTTCATTGAAAAACTCTTATTCAAGTAGGCCTTGATGCTGTCCAAGAGTTCTATATCATTTCCCATCAAAAGTATGTCATCTACATATAATATGAGAAATGCTACAGAGCTCCCACTCACTTTCTTGTAAACGCAGGCTTCTCCATAAGTCTGCGTAAACCCAAACGCTTTGATCATCTCATCAAAGCAAATGTTCCAACTCCGAGATGCTTGCACCAGCCCATAAATCGAGCGTTGGAGCTTGCACACCTTGTTAGCATTCTTAGGATCGACAAAACCTTCCGGCTGCATCATATACAATTCTTCCTTAAGGAAACCATTAAGGAATGCCGTTTTGACGTCCATTTGCCATATCTCATAATCGTAGAATGCGGCAATTGCTAACATGATTCGGACGGACTTTAGCTTCGCTACCGGTGAGAAAGTCTCATCGTAGTCAACCCCTTGAACTTGTCAATAACCCTTAGCGACAAGTCGAGCTTTATAGATGGTCACATTACCATCCGCGTCAGTCTTCCTCTTAAAGATCCATTTATTTTCTATGGCTCGCCGTTCAACGGGCAAGTCAGTCAAAGTCCATACTTCGTTTTCATACATGGATCCTATCTCGGATTTCATGGCCTCCAGCCATTTTTCGGAATCCGGGCCCGCCATCGCTTCCTCATAGCTCGAAGGTTCACCGTTGTCTAACAACATGATTTCCAAGACAGGGTTGCCGTACCATTCTGGTGCGGAACGTGTCCTTGTGGACCTTCGAATTTCAGTAGGAGCTTGATCAGAAGTATCTTGATCATTATCATTAACTTCCTCTCTAGTCGGTGCAGGCACCTTAGGAACATTTTCTTGAGTTGCGCCATTTGCCGGTTCAAGAGGTAATACTTCATCAAGCTCTACTTTCCTCCCACTTACTTCTTTCGAGAGAAACTCTTTCTCTAGAAAGGACCCATTCTTGGCAACAAAGATCTTGCCTTCGGATCTGAGGTAGAAGGTGTACCCAATAGTTTATTTTGGGTATCCTATGAAGATGCATTTTTCCGACTTGGGTTCGAGCTTTTCAGGTTGAAGTTTCTTGACATAAGCATCGCATCCCCAAACTTTTAGAAACAACAGCTTAGGTTTCTTTCCAAACCATAATTCATACGGTGTCGTCTCAACGGATTTCAACGGAGCCCTATTTAAAGTGAATGCGGCAGTCTCTAAAGCATAGCCCCAAAAAGATAGCGGTAAATCAGTAAGAGACATCATAGACCGCACCATATCTAATAGAGTGCGATTACGACATTCGGACACACCGTTACGCTCAGGTGTTCCAGGCGGCGTGAGTTGTGAAACTATTCCACATTTTCTTAAGTGTGTACCAAATTCGTGACTCAAGTATTCTCCTCCACGATCTGATCGTAGAAACTTGATTTTCCTGTCACGTTGATTCTCAACCTCACTCTAAAATTCCTTGAACTTTTCAAAGGTTTCAGACTTGTGTTTCATTAAGTAGATATACCCATATCTACTTAAATCATCAGTGAGCGTGAGAACATAACGATAGCCACCGCGAGCCTCAACACTCATTGGACCGCACACATCAGTATGTATGATTTCCAATAAGTTGGTTGCTCGCTCCATTGTTCTTGAGAACGGAGTCTTGGTCATCTTACCCATGAGGCATGGTTCGAACGTGTCAAATGATTCATAATCAAGAGACTCTAAAAGTCCATCTGCATGGAGCTTCTTCATGCGTTTGACACCTATGTGACCAAGGCAGCAGTGCCACAAGTACGTGGGACTATCATTATCAACCTTACATCTTTTGGTACTCACATTATGAACATGTGTAGCATCACGTTCAAGATTCATAAAGAATAAACCATTCACCATAGGAGCATGACCATAAAACATATCTCTCATATAAATAGAACAACCATTATTCTCGGATTTAAATGAGTAGCCATCTCGAATTAAACGAGATCCCAATACAATGTTCATGCTCAAAGCTGGCACTAAATAACAACTATTAAGGTTTAAAACTAATCCCGAAGGTAGATGTAGAGGTAGCGTGCCGACGGCGATCACATTGACCTTGGAACCATTCCCGACGCGCATAATCACCTCGTCCTTTGCCAGTTTCCGCTTATTCCGCAGCCCCTGCTTTGAGTTACAAATGTGAGCAACTGCACCGGTATCAAATACCCAGGAGCTACTACGGGCACTAGTAAGGTACACATCAATTACATGTATATCACATATACCTTTTGTTTTGCCGGCCTTCTTGTCCGCTAAGTACTTAGGGCAGTTCCGTTTCCAGTGACCACTTCCCTTGCAATAAAAGCACTCAGTCTCGGGCTTGGGTCCATTCTTTGGCTTCTTCCCGGCAGCTTGCTTGCCGGGCGCAGCAACCTCCTTGCCGTCCTTCTTGAAGTTCTTTTTACCCTTGCCTTTCTTGAACTTAGTGGTTTTATTGACCATCAACACTTGATGTTCCTTCTTGACTTCTACCTCCGCTGATTTCAGCATTGAGAACAATTCAGGAATGGTCTTTTGCATCCCCTGCATGTTGAAGTTCATCACAAAGCTCTTGTAGCTTGGTGGAAGTGACTGGAGGATTCTGTCAATGACCGCATCATCCGGGAGATTAACTCCCAGCTGAGACAAGCGGTTATGCAACCCAGACATAGTGAGTATGTGCTCACTGACAGAACTATTTTCCTCCATCTTACAGCTGAAGAACTTATCGGAGACTTCATATCTCTCGATCCGGGCATGAGCATGAAAAACCATTTTCAGCTCTTCGAACATCTCATATGCTCCATGTCTCTCAAAACGTTTTTGGAGCCCCGGCTCTAAGCTATAAAGCATGCCGCACTGAACGAGGGAGTAGTCGTCAACACGTGTCTGCCAAGCGTTCATAACGTCTTGGTTCTGTGGGACGGGAGCTTCACCTAGCGGTGCTTGTAGGACATAATCTTTCTTGGCAGCTATGAGGATGATCCTCAGGTTCCAGACCCAGTCCGTATAGTTGCTGCCATCGTCTTTCAGCTTGGTTTTCTCTAGGAACGCGTTGAAGTTGAGGACTACATTGGACATTTGATATACAAGACATATTGTAAAATATTTTAGACTAAGTTCATGATAATTAAGTTCATCTAATCAAATTATTAATGAACTCCCACTTAGATTAGACATCCCTCTAGTCATCTAAGTATTACATGATCCGAGTTAACTAGGCCGTGTCCGATCATCACGTGAGACGGACTAGTCAACATCGGTGAACATCTTCATGTTGATCGTATCTTCTATACGACTCATGCTCGACCTTTCGGTCTTCTGTGTTCCGAGGCCATGTCTGTACATGCTAGGCTCGTCAAGTAAACCTAAGTGTTTGCATGTGTAAATCTGTCTTACACCTGTTGTATGTGAACGTCTGAATAGAACACCCGATCATCACGTGGTGTTTTGAGATAGCGAACTGTCGCAACGGTGCACAGTTAGGGGGAACACTTCTTGAAATTAGTATGAGGGATCATCTTATTTACTACCGTCGTTCTAAGTAAACAAGATGCAAAACATGATAAACATCACATGCAATCAAATAATAAACGTGACATGATATGGCCAATATCACATAGCTCCTTTGATCTCCATCTTGGGGCTCCATGATCATCTTGTCACCGGCTTGACACCATGATCTCCATCATCATGATCTCCATCATCGTGTCTCCATGAAGTTGCTCGCCAACTATTACTTCTACTACTATGGCTAACGCGTTTAGCAATAAAGTAAAGTAATTTACATGGCGTTTCTCAATGACACGCAGGTCATATAAAAGAATAAAGACAACTCCTATGGCTCCTGCCGGTTGTCATACTCATCGACATGCAAGTCGTGATTCCTATTACAATAGCATGAACATCTCATACATCACATATAGATCATTCATCATTCATCACAACTTTGGCCATATCATATCACAAACCACTTGCTGCAAAAACAAGTTAGACGTCCTCTAATTGTTGTTGCAAGTTTTACGTGGCTGAATTAGGGTTCTAGCAAGAACGTCTTCTAACCTACGTTAAAGCCACAACGTGATTTGTCAACTTCTATTTACCCTTCATAAGGACCCTGTTCATCGAATCCGCTCCAACTAAAGTGGGAGAGACAGACACCCGCCAGCCACCTTATGCAACTAGTGCATGTTAGTCGGTGGAACCGGTCTCACGTAAGCGTACGTGTAAGGTTGGTCCGGGCCGCTTCATCCCACAATACCGCTGAAGCAAGAAAAGACTAGTAACGGCAAGAGAGTTGACAAATCTACGCCCACAACAAATTGTGTTCTACTCGCGCAAGAAGAACTACGCATAGACCTAGCTCATGATGACACTGTTGGGGAACGTTGCAGAAAACAAAAATTTTCCTACTCGTTTCACCAAGATCCATCTAGGAGTTCATCTAGCAACGAGTCATCGGATGCATCTACATACCTTTGTAGATCACGCGCGGAAGCGTTCAAAGAACGGGGATGAGGAAGGCGTACTCGACGTGATCCAAATCACCGATGACCAAGCGCCGAACGGACGGCACCTCCGCGGTCAACACACGTACGGGATGGGAGACGTCTCCTCCTTCTTGATCCAGCAAGGGGGGAGGAGAGGTTGATGAAGATCCAGCAGCACGACGGCGTGGTGGTGGATGTAGGGCGTCACAGTAGCAGGGCTTCGCCTATACTACAAGAGGGAGACGTAACGGGGAGAGAGGGAGGTGCCAGGGGCTGGGTATGAAGTCCCTCCTCTCCCCCACTATATATAGGAGGGCCAAGGGGGGGTGCGCAGCCTAGGGGATCCAATCTCCTAGGGCCGGCGGCCAAGGGGAGGTTTCCCTCCCCCCCAAGGCACCTAGAGGTGCCTTCCACCACTTGGACTCTTCCTTTGTGGAAACCCTAGGCGCATGGGCCTATAGGGGCTGGTGCCCTTGGCCCATCTAGGCCAAGGCGCAACCCCTACAGCCCATGTGGCCCCCTGGGACAGGTGGCCCCACCCGGTGGGCCCGCGGGACCCCTCCGGTGGTCCCGGTACAATACCGATAACCCCGAAACTTGTCCCGATGGCCAAAACAACACTTCCTATATATAATTCTTTACCTCCAGACCATTCCGGAACTCCTCGTGACATCCGGGATCTCATCCGGGACTCCGAACAACATTCGGGTTACTGCATATACATATCTTCACAACCCTAGCGTCACCGAACCTTAAGTGTGTAGACCCTACAGGTTCGGGAGACAAGCAGACATGACCGAGACGACTCTCCGGTCAATAACCAACAGCGGGATCTGGATACCCATGTTGGCTCCCACATGCTCCACGATGATCTCATCGGATGAACCACGATGTCGAGGATTAAATCAACCCCGTATGCAATTCCCTTTGTCAATCGATATGTTACTTGCCCGAGATTCGATCGTCGGTATCCCAATACCTCGTTCAATCTCGTTACCGGCAAGTCACTTTACTCGTACCGTAATGCATGATCCCGTGACCATACACTTGGTCACTTTGAGCTCATTATGATGATGCATTACCGAGTGGGCCCAGTGATACCTCTCCGTCATACGGAGTGACAAATCCCAGTCTTGATCCATGTCAACCCAACAGACACTTTCGGAGATACCCGTAGTCTACCTTTATAGTCACCCAGTTACGTTGTGACGTTTGGTATACCCAAAGCACTCCTACGGTATCCGGGAGTTACATGATCTCATGGTCTAAGGAAAAGATAATTTGACATTGGAAAACTCTAGCAAACGAACTATACGATCTTGTGCTATGTTTAGGATTGGGTCTTGTCCATCACATCATTCTCCTAATGATGTGATCTCGTTATCAATGACATCCAATGTCCATAGTCAGGAAACCATGACTATCTGTTGATCAACGAGCTAGTCAACTAGAGGCTTACTAGGGACACGTTGGTGTCTGTTATTCACACATGTATTACGATTTCCGGATAACACAATTATAGCATGAATAAAGACAATTATCATGAACAAGGAAATATAATAATAATGCTTTTATTATTTCCTCTAGGGCATGTTTCCAACAAGATGTCGGTAGGAAACGACACCTATGGGATCACAAGAATCCCTACTATGGTTGCCGGGGCGCGGGTCATGAGAAGAGCAGGATTAGCAGTCAGCACGAGGATTGTTTACCCAGGTTCGGGCCGCGAGAATGCGTAAAACCCTAGTCCTGCTTTGGTGGATGTATTCAATGTTCTTGGGCTTTCGAACTAGCACCGGTGGCTGTGTCGTTCAAAAGAGCCAAATCCCCCTCCAGTACGCCATAGGCCTCCTTTTATAGTTGAAAGGGGCTGCCATAGTGGCACACAGGAGGTGGAAAGGCCTACAGCACTACGAGCTTATCGCCTGTATTACAGGACAAGACGCATTTAATGCATCGCTTAGGTGTCCCTTAGCTTTATCGGGGACGGGAACGAGGCCCGTCTCGTCCGTCGCCGCTCCTCCTCGCTTCAACATGAGCCCAGGCTAGCGATGCATGCAGTGCCATGTAGATAGGCAGGCAGCTTAGGTGGCGTGGTGGTAGGGCCTTCATGAACGGTGGCTGTGTCATTCAAAAGAGCTGAATCCCGCTCCAGTATACCATAGGCCTCCTTTTATAGTCGAAAGGGGCTGCCACAGTGGAATACAGGAGGTGGAAAGGCCTACAGTACTGCGAGCTTATCGCCCGTATTACAGGACAAGATGCATTTAATGCATCTCTTAGGTGTCCCTTAGCTTTATCGCGGACGGGAACGAGGCCGTCCCGTCCGTCGCCGCTCCTCCTCGCTTCGACACGCACCCAGGCTAGCGATGCATGCAGTGCCATGTAGAGAGGCAGGCACCTGAGGTGGCGCGGGGGTAGGGCCTTCATGAAGGTCCGCACGCTGCCAGGAAGGTGCCTGCTGATTTGGCCTGGAAGCTGCATGTTGCCACGCAGGTGCCTGCCCAGCTGGTTGGGCTAGCAGCTGCATGCGAACGACGGTGGTAGTCTTGGCCGGTACGGGTCCGGCAGTGGCCCTACTGGTGCCCTCGGCAAAGGCCTTGTCGGGGGCCCGGTAAGGGTCTTGCCATGGCGTTGCCGTCATCCCCGGCAAGGGTCTTGCCGGGGGTCTTACTGTCATCCCCGGCAAGGGTCTTGCCGGGGGCCTTATGGACTTCCTCGGCTAGGATCCCGCTGAGGGTCGCCGTCTTCTGGTCCTCATCTGATCCTGAGTATTTCTCTTTCTTCACAAAGATCTGCATGCCACCCTGGAGGTGCCTCCCGAGCCCTGGCCCAACATGGTTGATGGTGTTGGAAATTGTGGGCTCAAGGGTGGTGCGCTCCGCTGGCATTGGGCGAGCTGCCCCGGCAAGGGTCTCGTCGGGGCCGTTGAGGCTGCCCCGGCAAGAATCTTGCTGGGGGAACCCTGTTTCGTCCCTCTGCTCTTTGTGCTCTTGGCCTTGGCGTTGTCTTGTTTGCCTTGGTGCTTCGGCTTCTCTCTGGCTTCCCTCCTCTGCCCTGCTAAGTGTGGCCGCGGCGTGTGGCTCTGACCGCCCGCGCACAAGTAAAGGGGTCAAAAGGAGAGCCCCTACTTTTGTACACCGACAGAGGCTGTTCTTCTTCGTAAGCACCTGGTTATACATTAATCCTTAAATCAGTTGTATCAACTACTTTAAGTCTCGGGGGCTACTGGTGTATTATTATTAAATCTATGCTTACCCGCATATCTTTCAGATGCTGGTCTGTGGCTCTGACAAGCCCATCCCGAGCAGCTCGGATGTACGGATCGGCTGAATTAAAGGCATCAAATGCCTCTTTGGAAAAACCAGGGTTACGAAGAACGGCCCTCCAACGATGATGGTTCATAGCGCTCTCCACTTTAGAGTTCGTGACGGACATGTCGTCTGAATCCTCTCTGGAAGGACAGTTGGCGCCACTCCCGTGTTAGCCCCCGTCCTTTGGGCAGGGTTCGGAACCTGACTAGTGGTGGCACGTCCGGCTGGATCCCCGGACACAGTCTGGCAGATACTTTTCCTGATAGGATGCAGCGAATGGCATTACAATTTAATGTGACGATCAGAAATGGTATTCTTGAATAGAAAGGCCTTACCTCTTTGACAAGGGTTCTGCCGTGTTATCATTTGCCTTCCTCTTCGAAGATGTGCCAGGCGTGGGCGCTGCTCGCCTCGGAGATGCTTCTGGTGCATATTGGGGTGCTGAGCGCCTCCCCTTTGGAACACGGAATAGTGTGTTGGGTGAGGCATAGTAAGGGAACTCTTTCGAAGAAAGTGCCTTTTAAATTACTTACATGCGAAGCAAGAAGGAGGCCGGGGGAATCGGCGATGATAGGTACATCCGTGCCATCATAGCTCGTTTGATAGAATATTCCATCCTTGAGCTCCCCAAATATGTCTGGATCTTCTTCATATCCGGGGTCAAGATCCCGGTTGTGATTCTCCGGCTGAGGGGCGGGGTCATGGATCCCCTCGACAGCCTTTCGCCATTCCTGTCATGAGTAGATAGGTACTCCCCGTCAAAGATAATTCATGGAGAGGAGTAAAATAGTGGGAGTTAGAGCTTACCCTGCTAGGAGGATTATACATGGAAAATCCGTCTCGATATTGGAGACGGGTGAACTCCTCCTTCTCCCCTTTATATAGTTTGGCCAATATTTTGGCCAGAGCGGCGGGGGTCTTTGGGCCTTTCTGACTGCAGCGTGAGGCGTCATCTTCCCCATTGTAATTCCACATGGGTTGCCCTCTGTATTGGAGTGGTTGGACCCCCCGTGCTATGGAGATCGCCATTACCTCGACTATTGACAATCTAGACTGAGCGAGCATCTTAATCTTGCCTAGCAGCGGACTGACCTCTACTCTATCCTCTTTCTCGAGGCTCTGAGGACACCAGCTATGGCGTTCTTCAATGGAGCACTTGAAAATTCGGGAAGGCCCATACGGACTGGGTCGGGAAGAGCGACGTCGTCAATATAAAACCATTTGGAAGGCCACTCTTCGGAAGCCTTCTTCGGTGTGCCGGACAGGTATCGGGTGACGGCGATGCGCCACACTTTGGCTCCCCCACTTCAAATATTGACCCTCCTTGATTACGAGAGACGAGGCAGAACAATCTTCTCCAGAAATCGAAATGGGCCTCGCAGCCCAGGAAAAGCTCGCATAGAGCGACATAACCCGCAATATGCTGGATGGAGGTGGGAGTGAGACTGTGCAGTTGGAGGCCGTAATACTCCAGCAGACCTCGGAGGAAGGGATGGATCGGAAATCCGACACCTCTTAACAAGAAGGGCATGAAGCATACTCGTTCCCCCTAGACGGATTGGGGAAGTTCTCCGCTTGAGCCCCGCCATTGAAGGACGTCATCGCTGCTCGTATGGGGACCAAATCCGCAGGAGGAAGAAAGCCCTGTGTTTGCAGCTTCACCAGCTGACTGTGAGAAACAAAACATCTATCCCAATTACCCATTTTAGAGTTGTGGGGACGAGAGGAAGAGCTGGGAGCGCTAGCCATATTGGGGTGGTTCTGCTCCACAAGCTCTGAGGATTTTTTCCGTGGGATTTGGAAGGGATCTGAGATCTATTCGCTTTAAATAGGCACCTTTCTGGTATGGTTGGTGTGGTATATGTAAAAATACCCCGACTTCTTGTATTCACTCGACACGTGGAAGCTGAAGTCAGGAAGGCGCGGAAGCCGAGAGGTATGACATTAAATGGAGAGCCGAATACATCACTTTAAAGTCATAGGAGGAGGAAGCCGCCTTGCAATCCCGAAGACTATCTGCACGCCGAACACCTTGTCATTGAAGTCTGGTCTGGGGGCTACTGAGGGAGTCCTGGACTAGGGGGTCCTCGGGTGTCTGACCTATTGGATATGGGCCGGACTGATGAGCCGTGAAGATACGAAGACCGAAGACTCTACCCATGTCCGGATGGGACTCTCCTTGGCGTGGAAGGCAAGCTTGGCGACCAAATATGAATATTCCTTTCTCTGTAACCGACTTTGTGTAAACCCTAGGCCCCTCCGATCTCTACATAAACCGAAGGGCTAGGTCCATAGATGCATCCTCATAATGATAGCCAGGCTGGACTTTTAGGGTTTAGCCATTACAATCTCAAGGTAGATCAACTCTTGTAATACTCATATTCATCAAGATCAATCAAGCAGGAAGTAGGGTATTACCTCCATAGAGAGGGCCTGAACCTGGGTAAACATTGTGTCCCCCGTCTCCTATTACTATCGATCCTAGACGCACAGTTCGGGACCCCCTACCCGAGATCTGCCGGTTTTGACACCGACACTCATGATCTTCATTTATATCTTTTTTGTAATAGCTTGTCATTTACTCTTGTGCTTCACCTATATCCTATGAGTAAATTGTTGAATAATTTGAATGTCATGAAGTTGAAATCATATCATTCCTAGTGGTAGCTTCACATTGGGTTTAGAAAGTGAAATCTTTTGAGGCTTGACAATCACAATATTGGTCATACAAGCAATTCACGAATAATTATTATAAGGAAGGGAACCTTCACATGCAAATACACTATCTTGGAAATCTTTTGTGATTGCGAGCCCCCATCAAAATATTATATGCAAAAATTATTGACGTTGGACAAGGAAGACAACGTAATGATTTATGTTTGTTCATATTCACATAGAAGTTATATTGTCATAGATCCTTCAACATGTGGTGCTTGCCCCCCATCTTTGCTAGCCAAAAATTCCGCACCAAGTAGAGATACTACTTGTGCATCCAAAAACCCTTAAACCCCAATCTTATTTTCAAGAGTCCACCAAACCTACCTAAGGATTGAATAAGATGCTTCAAGTAAGTTGTCATCGGTGCAATAAGGCAATAAAAATTGCTTCTGAAACTGTTAGATCATTTAGTGTAAGATAAAATTGAGCATTGTACGAACTTGTGATGGCAAAGAATAAAAGCGATAGACTGCATAATAAAGGTTGCTATCATAAGGGGCAATATAAAGTGACATTCTTTTGCACTAAGGGGTTGAGCATACAAACAAAGAAGCGCATGGAAACCTCTACTTCCCTCTGTGAAGGGCCTATCTTTTACTTTTATATACTTACTTTCATGCAAGAGTCAAAGGTTTTCTCTCTATTCCTTTTTATTTTTATCTTTTGGCAAGAATCATGTGGTGAGGAAAGATCTAGGCACATATATCCAGTTGGATATGGGTAGCATGAGTTATTATTGTTGACATCACCCTTGAGGTAAATACATTGGGAGGCGAAATTATAAGTCCCTATCTTTCTATGTGTTCGGTTGGAACGTTTTGCTCATGTGTATGTGGTGAGTGTTAGCAATCATAGAAGACTATATGATGGTTGAGTATGTGGAGCTCTTACTTAGACTCTGTTGAATAAGTTGAATTGCAATTGCTTGGTGACTGAGAACATATGTTATTGAGTTTCAAGAGAATTCATCGTTTGAACCTTAACATGTGAATTGGTCGCTACTTTAACATGAGAAGTTTTATAAGAAAGAGTTGATGTTATGATGCTAGGAAAAGTGATTGAAATTGTCATTGATCAAACTTGTGCACTGTGCTAGCTTTCACACTTCATAAATTATTTCTTTTATCATTTACCTACACGAGGACGAGTAGGAATTAAGCTTGGGGATGCTGATACGTCTCCAACGTATCCATAATTTATGAAGTATTCATGCTGATATATTATCATTATGGGATGTTTTACAATCATTTTATAGCAACTTTATATCATTTTTTGGGACTAACCTATTGACCCAGTGACCAGTGCCAGTTGTTGTTTTTTTCTTGTTTTTTACATCGCAGGAAATCAATATCAAATGGAGTCCAAACACCGTGAAACTTTTTGGAGATTTTTTATGGACCAGAACACCTAGGATGGGCTAGAGCAGCACTTGAGGGGTGCCCCGAGGGGGCACAACCCACCAGGGTGCGCCTGGAGGCCCAGGCGCGCCCAAGTGGGTTCTGCCCACCTCGGTGGATTCCCGCACCCCCTCTTTACCCTATAAATTCCCAAAAATTCCAGAAACCCTCGGGGTTAACCTAGATCAGAAGTTCCACCGCCGCAAGGCTCTATAGCCACCGAAAACCAATCTAGACCCGTTCCGGCACCCTGTCGGAGGTGGAAATCATCTCCGGTGGCCATCTTCATCATCCCGGTGGCCACCGCGATGAGGAGGGAGTAGTACACCCTCGCACTACAGGAATCAGGCACTTCGCCATCAGCTATGGCTGACGGCAAAGGCATGCCCGGCGGACGGCAAAGGTGTTTGCCGTCTTCTCGTCCAGCTGAATAAGCTACGACATTGGGTCCTTCGCCGTCTGCTGGCAGACGACAAAGATTAAATGGTCTTTGCCGTCCGCTAGCAGACAGCAAAGAGCTTGTACGGCACACGTGGCAGGTTAGGTCTGTTAGGGGGTTAACGACATGCTTTGCCATCTGATGGCGGACGGCAAAGACCTTTGCATCTTTGCCGTCTGCCAGCGGACGACAAAGTGCCCATGTAGGCCAGCCCAGGTAGCTGACACGTGGCATGCTTTGCCATCCGCTGGCAGACAACAAAGATGCAAAGGTCTTTGTCGTCCGCCAGCGGACGGCAAAGCAACCATATAGGCCAGCCTAGTGCCCCCAGGTTGCACAGGTAGCTTCCACGTGGCAGCTTTGCCGTCTGCTGGCTGATGGGAAACCTCTTTGTCGTTTGCCACCTAACGGCGAAGAGCCTGTACAACCCCTATTTTTCCTATTTTTTTTCTTAAATTCATTCAGTTTGACAGAATTTCAGTGATATATATACACATTTTAAGATACTTTCAACAAGCATATCAACACATATACATACCAAATCATATCCCTGCCATATGGATATGATCATCCAACACATATACATACGAATGAAAAGTCCATATGCAACATATATAGCTAGCCAACATATCCAACAACAAGCGTACAATCGTTTCATCCATACATACATATATAGGCAGCAAGTTTCACATTCTTTATCGTACAAAATCAAAACAAAAAGGAATCACAACGAGAAGAGTAGACTCCATCAACGCAAGCTTCCTCGTCGAAAGAAAATCTGCAAATTGGGAAAGAAGAAAGTTAGAAGAAGAAGAAGAAGAAGACTAGAAGAAGAAGAAGAAGAAATTTTCTTCTGTTTCTTTTTATCCTTTCTTCTTCGTCGTCTTCTTCTTCTTCTTCTAACTAATGTAGGTAAAATGCCATTTTTATCTAACTTAGGTAATTATGCCATTAGGAGGAAAATAAGCTAAGTATGCATTTGTTAAACAAAACACTAGAGAAAACTTACCATCATCACAACAAATGCGATGGTGATCGCAACAAAGGTAACAACTAATCCAACAACATAATGATAACAAGCCTCATTATAAATGGCATATTTTCTAATCTTCTTAAGCTTAAGGCACATTTCTTCCATCTTCAAGCGCATTGCATTCATCTTCATCTTGCGATCATCGAAGAAATCGACAACATACAACTCCAATGTCATCTTCTCTTCTTTAATTCTTTTATTTTGTTTTATTTCAAATACTCATTTTCTTTTTCAACTAAATTTAACTTCTCGACAAGGGGGTCGGTTTCAAATTCCGGTTCACATACCTCCTAGATTAGAATATCTCTATGTCAACTTGATGGCCATAATTGCCATAAATGCGAAATGGAACAAATAGTTAGAAAAGAGAATATACCACATCCGAATCATAAAGAGGGCAAGGGCCGACGGGGACAGAAATCAAGACCATGGCACTACGTATAAAAACAATCATACAAAGTAAGAAAATTATACAAGTAACTACATAAATCATACAATCATACAAGTAACTATATAAATCAAGTACAACATAAAAAATTGAATACCTAATAATAATCTGGATCGTCGGGTTCAATAAATGCTTCAGGATAAATAAATGCCTCATCATCATCACTATTAGTAATGACGTGCTCATCATCATCATTAATAAATGCATCATCATGTGGAAGGACACCTTTACGTAATCGGTCAAGAATTGACAGGTCATCCGCAGCAGTAACCTCTTCTAGTTCAGGCTCTTCTTGTTCTGGCTCAGGGGTGAAGTCGGGTTCATTGTCGATGCCTACTTCAATGTTCTGGGGCGAAGTAGAGCGGTTCTTGAAACATTTTTTTGGAAAGACATGCTTCTTGGAAGAATTCTCCTTCATATGTGTCTGGGTTAATTTGAGGTTCACAATCATTTTCATTGGGGGGAGGTGGTCTAACATGTGGCGGCACTTCATAAACAATATCCCAACCATTGAGATTTGGATCACTTTGATAGGCCCACGGTATATAGAAAACTTGGGTTGCCTGTTGAGCCATAATATAGACATCGGGAACATCCAAATGGGTGCTTTGTTTGATTTCCACTAGCCCTAAGTGTTCATGCGTTCTTCTAGTCTCCTTCGACTGGAACCAATAATATTTGAAGACTACAACGTTTGGTGGGTTTGCACCATAGAATTGATGTTCATAGATTGCTTCAACTCTTCCATAATACTCGGTATCTCCTTCGCCGATAGCAGAGACACAACAATTTGTAGACTTTCATTCGGCCATAGATAGCTTGTTGCCATAGGCACGAAAGCGATACCCATTGATGTCGTATTTGTCAAATGAATGGACCTTAAAGTCAAAACCATTAGTGAGTTGTCTCAGTTCGGCGTACATAGACTCTGAATTAGCCTACAAGTTTAATACGAAAGGGATTGTTGCATTAGCCACAAATTAGACAAAGAAATGAAATGGTCAAATGGAAATTACTGTTTGTTTGAACCAAGAGATGAAACCGGGATAGCCGCCTCCATGGTTTGCTAGAAGCTCATACTCTTCAACAGAATCCTTTTGGATCACCGCTCCATACGAGAATTTGGCGACGTATCGACTGTATCAAATTTATCTGGGAATAAGAGCAGTTCAAAGGAATTAGAAGTTGTGAAACAATGTATCGAGAACTTACTCGATGTACGGCCGCACTTCTGTTAGGTTGGTGAAGATATACAACGAAATGATCTTCCATTCTTCGAAATCCAATGTTAAGGAATTAGAAGCACCGGCTGGTGTGAGATCCCCTTTGAATAGCCTGAGGTTGGATCCACCCTTTTTAGGGTCGTCAGCATTGTACCGAGGCTTCGGATTATGCAAATGACAATTTTTGGCTTCGTAGTGTGTTGTCACGAAGTTTACCACCTCCGCAGTAATGAATGCCTCAGCCATCGATGCTTCAATTCTACGTTTATTTTTACATTTTGCTCGTAGTGTCTTCTATATCCTCTCAGTTGTGTAGCACCAATGATTTTGCATGCCCCCACATTCTTGCCTTGGATGGGAGATGCAAAATCAGGTGTTGCATTGGATTAAAGAATCCTGGCGGAAAGATATTCTCTAACTTACAGTTCAACTCCGGCGCCAACTCTTTAATTTCTTCTAGCAGGCCAGGCGATAGTCTTTCGCACAAAGAACACAGAAGAAATAGCTCAGCTCTGCCAGTACTAGCCATTCATCCTCGGGGATGAAGCCATGCAACATCACCAACATTACCCACTCAATCCATATGTGCCAATCATGACTCGGGGAACATCAACTGCTGTTGCACCCACAAGATAATTTCCCTCATAGCTGGCCTTCCAAGATTGAACCATGCCTTTGGCTTCCTCCACTTATGCTTTCCTTTCGGTTCTTTCATGTTTTGTAACGGCCTATCACATAGCGCCTCCAGATCGACTCTAGCCTTATCTTTTGACTTCCCATCTATGCCGAACAATGTACCAAAAAGTGCCTTGGTGATATTCTTCTTAGTGTGCATCACGTCGATGTTGTGTGGGCAAAGGAGGTCTTTGAAGTAAGGCAGATCCACAACCATGTCTTATGAGTCCCGGCATGTTTCGAATTATACCCCTTGAAATACCCTGGACGCTCTGGATCTGGATCGAGAGCGTTTAACTGATCCAGGGTCTCTTGGCCTGTCAACGTAGGTGGTGCGGTGTTTTTGACAACTCTACCTCTGATGAAGTTCTTCTTGTCTTTCCTGAACTTACGGAGAGGATCCTGGAACTGTCTATGCACGTCGAAGCAAGAAAACTTGGGACTGGCCTGAAGCCAACGAAACTCGAGAGCTCCCTTGCATGTGAGGCACGGGAACCTTCCATGCACACATCAACCAACAAATAGCACATACGTCGGCAAGTCATGCATCGAGTACATGTACTAGACACGCATTATGAAGTTCCGTTTGCTAAAGGCATCATATGTCTTGAACCCATTATCCCAGGCTTCTTGCAATTCGTCCTTCAGTGGCTTCATGTACACATTCATATTCTTCCCCGGATAGTTGGGCCCTAGAATTATCAATGTTGGGAAAATGTTCTTTCCTTGCACAATCTGTCCGAGAGGGGGGAGATTGGGAGGAAAGACAAATACAGGCCAACAACTGTATTGGGCTACCGTCAGACCAAACACACTGAACCCATCCGTGGTGATGCCGACTCAAGGATGCCATCTGCCGCTTTGTCATCATGTAATGAATCGAAGCGCTTCCATGCTTCACTGACCGATGTGTGCATGGTCATCAACTTCCCATCTGCATCTAGTTGGGTTCTTTTGCCCATTTTGTGCCATTTCATCTGTCTGGCCGTCTCTTCGACCATGAAAAGACGTTGAAGTCTGGGTATGATTGGCATATACCGAAGAATATTAACGGGGATTTTGGTCTACGTCGTCTCACCAATACCGTTGTCTACCACAACATACTTGGATGACTTGCAAATGGGACAATAGTTCAAGTCCGCATACTGAAGCCTAAATAAGGCACATCCTTTCTCACAGGCATGTATCTTCTCATAGGGCATCTTAAGAGCACGGAGGATTTTGTATGACTGGTACAGGTTTGCAGGTAGTACATGGCCTTTGGGTAGAAGACGTCCAAATACTGTCATCATTGCATCGTAGCATTCTCTGCCCAAGTTGAATGTAGCCTTCAGAGCCATTATTTGTGAGATGGCATCCAGCTGACAAAGCTCAGTATGCTCATGGAGAGGAAGTTTTGAAGACTCAAACATTTCATTGAAGGCCTTTGCAGATTCCTCCATCTCATCGTCCGAGTCCCGAGCATCATCAAAGCCTTGCACCATGTCTTGCATCCCGGTACCATGCTCGTCGATGCGATGATGAAGCACCTCAGCTCTGGCACATTGGGAAGACTCGCCATGAAATGTCCACACCATATAATCTGGCATAAAAGCCCTCTTCTGCAGGTGTTTTCCCATTTCATCCTCTGTCCTCTTGTGCCAATTGTTTCACCCGGCACAAGGGCACCATGTTGTTCTCTGGCCATTTGCAAATGCGGCTGTCAGAAACCCCTTGGTTTTTTAACCATTCAATGGTCATGTCTTTCTGACTAGTGTGACCCGTGTACATCCACGCACGATCAGTCATCTTGCCTAGCTACTGGACACATAAGAAATTTATATATAAATCAACATGTTTATATTCACTAGTTAATGGAGTTTGTCACTTTTATTACGTCCATGCAACCTAGATGCTAATAGGTGAAGATATGTCCTAATGCCAGCCGAGTATGTGTAGATTGGGTTTGTTTTCCCATGCTCTTATCCGGATCTGACACAAAATTTTGGCAGCACCTCCCCGCTGTTCTCCTAATACACGTCTCGGCAATAAGCAGAGAGGATGTGTACCCGGAGAACAACAGGGAGGCACTGATGAAATTCTACATCATATCCGGAGCAAAGCATATGGGAAAAAGAACCCAATCTACACATACTCGGGCTGTCCATGGATAACGTTGGACAATTCGAAAGAATTGACGGTCGAACACCTTGGCGAATTTGTCTAGCAGCCTTTGCGATGAGGATTAAAGCCAAGTTTTGAAAGTTCAAACAACCAAACCGACTTGAGTCAGTTTGGGTGTTTCAAGTTTCAACACTTGGCTTTTAATCGTCATCGCAAAGGCTGCAAGACAAATTCGCAATGGTGTTCGACCGCCATCGATGCCGAGAACTGTTTTTGCGGGACGCTGGACGCCGGCGTCACTTGTGGGACGTGGATATAGTGTTCGACACTGACGGACACATGTATCTCGCACTGACGATACTTGCTATTTAGGGTTCCATCGACACTGAGGAACCCCCTAACCCGCTCGACCCGGTTTCATCGGTGATGCACCCCTAATCTTCTTCTTCCACCTCCTCCTCCTCTTCTTCTTCCTCCTCTTCTTCTTCTTATTTTTTTTCATCTTTCTTCTTTCTTCTTAACCTAAACTAAACCTAATAAACTTAACCTAAACTAAACTAAATCTAAACCTAAAAATAGAAACTAAACCTAAACTAAACAAGCCTAAATTAAACTAAACCTAATTAAACTAAATCTAAAAAAAGAAAAAAAAAGAGGGATGTCTCATCTTCAGGCCGGGGTGGGGCGGCCGGGTCGGGGTGGGGCGGCCGGGTCGGGGTGGCACGGCCGGGGCAGCGCGGCGGTGCAGGGCGGCGAGGCGGGGCGGTGGAGCGGCTCGGGCACGGGGGCGGCGGCGCGGGTGTGATGAGAGGGAGATAGAGGGAAGAGAGGGATGTGGGGCTGGCCGCTTTTTAGTTTAGGTCACAGCTCTTTGTCGTCTACTACCGGACGGCAAAGAGCCTAGCTAACGGACGTTAGTTGGCCACTTTCTCTGCGGTCTGCTAGCGGACGGCAAAGATTCTTTGCCATTCGCTAGCTGACGGCAAAGAAAGTGACTGTGGCCCTCGCTAGTGCGCCACCCTCCCTCTTTGCCGTCTACTAGCTTACGACAGAGCTTCTATGCCGTTAGCAAGCAGACGGCAACAAAGTAGCTGATGGCAAGCATTATCTTTGTCGTCAGCTTCTTCTCTACTGTCAGTTTTTCTTTAAGCTGATGGCAAAGACCTTCTTTGCCATCAACTAGCGGACAACAAAGAGCCGGCTGATGGCAAAGATCCTGATTCCAGTAGTGTCGGGGTTGAGGGTTTGTACTAGTAGCTATGTGTTTAATCTCTCTCTCTCTCTCGTGTTCTTGAGATGTCACGATCTTGATGTATCGCGTGCTTTGTTAATATAGTCGGATCATATGGTGTTTCCCCCTCTCTATGTTGTTGTGCTGAACTGAGTCTACCCCTTTAAGATTTCGTTGTTATCAGATTGAATACTTTAATTGATTTGAGAGCACTTGATATATGTCTTGCAATTGAATACTGATGTCGCTTGAAGCTACGTCGGTATTTCCCCAAAGAGGAAGGGGTGATGCAGCACAACGGCGGTAGGTATTTCCCTCATATATGAAACCAAGGTTATCGAACCAGTAGGAGAACCAAGCAACACAACGTAAACAGCCCCTGCACATAAATAACAACCACTCGCAACCCAAACAGCCCCTGCACACAAATAACAACCACTCGCAACCCGACGTGTTAAAGGGGTTGTCAATCCCTTTCGGTTAACGGCGCTAGAAATTGGTGCGTGGATGGGAGAAAGTTGTAATAGATTGAATAAGTATATCACAAATAAAATAAAGTGCAGCAAAGTATTTTTGTATGTTTGGTTTAATAGATCTGAAAATAAATGCAAAGGAAAAGTAGATCGCAAAGGCAAATATATGAGAAAGAGACCCCGGAGCCGTAGGTTTCACTAGTGGCTTCTCTCGAGAAAAATAGCAAACGGTGGGTGAACAAATTACTGTTGGGCAATTGATAAAACTTCAAATAATCATGACGATATCCGGGCAATGATCATTACATAGGCATCACATCCAAGATTAGTAGACCGACTCTTGCCTGCATCTTCTACTATTACTCCACACATCGACCGCTATCCAACATGCATCTAGTGTATTAAGTTCATGGAGAAACGAAGCAATGAAATAAGAACGATGACATGATGTAGACAATATCTATATATGTAGAGATAGACCTCATTGGTTTATCCTTAGTAGCAACGATACATACGTGTCGGTTCCCCTTCTGTCACTGGGATCAAGCACCGTAAGATCAAACCCACTACAAAGCACCTCTTCCCATTGCAGGATAAATAGATCAAGTTGGGCAAATAAAACCCAAATATAGGAGACAAAATACGAGGCTATAATCAATCATGCTAAAAAGAGATCAAAGAAACTCAAATACTTTCATGGATATAAAAAGATAGATCTGATCATTAACTCAAAGTTCATCGATCCCAATAAACACACCGCAAAAGAGTTAAATCATATGGATCTCCAAGAGACCATTGTATTGAGAATCAAGAGAGAGAGAGAGAGAGAGAGGAAGCCATCTAGCTACTAACTATGGGCCCGAAGGTCTACAAAGAACTACTCACGCATCATCGGAGAGGCACCAATGGAGGTGGTGAACCCCATCCGAGATGGTGTCTAGATTGGATCTGGTGGTTCTGGACTCTGCGGCGGCTGGATGAATATTTCGCCGACTCCCCTGGAGTTTTGGGAATATTTGGGTATTTATTGAGCAAATAGGCGGTCCGGGGGGCACCCGAGGTGGTCACAACCCACCAGGGCGTGCCTGGGCCTCTTGGGGCACCCTGGTGAGTTGTGCTATCCTCGGAGCACCCCCAGGCCCAGCCAGGGCCTATTATGTTCATTCTGGTCCAAAAAAATCTCCTTAAAGTTTTTTTGCGTTTGGACTCCAGTTGGTATTGATTTTCTGCGATGTAAAAAACATGGAAAAACAACAACTAGCACTTGGCACTATGTCAATAGGTTAGTACCAAAAAATGATGTAAATGACTATAAAATGATTATAAAACATCCAAGATTGATAATCTAACATCATGGAACAATCTAAAATTATAGATACGTTGGAGACATATCAGCATCCCCAAGCTTAACTCCTACTCGTCCTCAAGTAGGTAAGTGATAAAAACAGAATTTTTGATGTGGAATGCTGCCTAACATGTCATATCATATTCTTTCTTTACAGCATGGACATTTGGACTTTTACATTGTTTAAAGCAATAGTCTAGTTTGACATGATAATTTAAATGCTCAAGCATATCAACAAGCAACCATGTCTTTCAAAATATCAATGCTAAAATAAGTTATCCCTAGCCCTGAATGAAGTATGCCCTAGAGGCAATAATAAAGTTGTTATTTATATTTCCTTATGATAAATGTTTATTATTCATGCTAGAATTGTATTAACCGGAAACTTAGTACATGTGTGAATACATAGACAAAACAGAATGTCCCTAGTATGCCTCTACTAGACTAGCTCGTTAATCAAAGATGGTTAAGTTTCCTAATCATAGACATGTGTTGTCATTTGATGAACGAGATCACATCATTAGAGAATGATGTGATGGACAAGAGCCACCCGTTAGCTTAGCATAATGACCGTTAAGTTTTATTGCTATTGCTTTCTTCATGTCATATACATATTCCTTTGACTATGATATTATGCCACTCCCAGATACCGGAGGAATACCTTGTGTGCTATCAAACGTCACAACGTAACTGGGTGATTATAAAGATGCTGTACAGGTATCTTCGAAGGTGTTTGTTGGGTTGCCATAGATCGAGATTAGGATTTGTCACTCCGAGTATCAGAGAGGTATCTCTGGGCCCTCTCGGTAATGCACATCATAATAAGCCTTGCAAGCAATGTGACTAATGATTTAGTTGTGGGATGATGCATTATGGAACGAGTAAAGAGACTTGCCGGTAACAAAATTAAACTAGGTATGGAGATACTGACGATCGAATCTGGGGCAAGTAACATACCGATGACAAAGGGTAAAACGTATGTTGTCATTACGGTACGAACGATAAAGATCTTTGTAGAATATGTGGGAACCAATATGAGCATCCAGGTTCCGTTGTTGGTTATTAACCGGAGAGGTGTCTCGGTCATGTCTACATAGTTCTCGAACCCGTAGGGTCCGCCCGCTTAACGTTCAATGACGATTTTGTATTATATGAGTTATGTGATTTGCTGACCGAACGTTGTTCGGAGTCCTAGATGAGATCATGGACTTGACGAGGAGTCTCGAAATGGTCGAGAGGTAAAGATTCATAAATTGGACAATGATATTCGGACACCGGAAGTGTTTCAGGGGTTCCGGGCATCCCCCCGGCAACTACATGGGCCTTAATGAGCCAAGAGGGGGATAGACTAGCCCCTAAGTGGTTGGTGCGCCCCTCCCATATGGGACAACCAAATTGGAGTAGAAAAGAGGAAGGAGGAAAGGAAAAGGGAATAGGATTCCTCCTTCCCGCTCTTCCCTTCCTACTCCGAATAGGAATAGGAAAGGGGGGAGGCCGAATTGGGAGGACCCCAAGTAGGATTCCTCCTACTTGGGGCGCCCCATTGGCTGCCTCGCCTCCCCTCCAACCTATATATATGAACGGGGGGCACCGCTAGAACACAAACCAACAATTGTCAGTCGTGTGCGGCGCCCCCTCCGCAGTTCACGCCTCCGGTCATATCTTCATAGGGCTTAGGCGAAGCCCTGCGTGGATCACTTCACCATCACCTTCTCCATGCCGTCGTGTTGATGGAACTCTCCCTCGACACTTTGTTGGATCAAGACTTCGAGGGACATCATCGAGTTGAACGTGTGCAGAACTCGGAGGTGCCGTACGTTCGGTGCTTGATCGGTCGGAACAAGAAGAAGTTCGACTACATGAACAGCGTTGTCAAGCGCTTCCGCTTTCGGTCTATGAGGGTACGTGGACACACTCTCCCCATCTTGTTGCTATACATATCCTAGATAGATCTTGCGTGAGCGTAGGAAATTTTTGAAATTGCATGCTACATTCCCCAACAAACCCATCATGCTCAACCATTGATCCATTCATGAAACACAGTCGCATATTGGCTACACCCAATAATCAAGTACGATCATATTGCCTCCTAGATGGTGCTTTTATAAGAGATGATGGAGACTCAAATTCAAAAATAATAAAATGCATAGAGTAAAAGAAAGGCCCTTCACATAGGGGAGTAGGGATTTGTAGAGGTGCCAGAGCTCAAAGCGAAAAACTTAGAGATAAAAACATTTTGGGAGGTGTATCCATCCCACCAACGAAAATGACTTAGAGTTCCCAAAACTTTTCATCCTAGATATATCATAGGCAGTTCCCAAACAGAAAATAAAGTTTATTCCTTTTTCCACCATACTCTCACTTTCCATGGCTAACCGTATCCACGGGTGCCTTCCATGCCAACACTTTCCAAGGAATTTTTTATTTGACAACATAAAGTTGTCGGGGGACTGATCCACGAACACCTATGGGACCGGTGGGCCGAGTCCCTTTCGGTTCGGCGGGGGCGGAGGTCGCACGAAGAGCAGATCGAGGCGAAGCACACGAGTAGTTTACCCAGGTTCGGGCCGCACGGATGCGTAAAACCCTACTCCTGCTTTGTGGTTTGTATTAAGTTCTTGCTCGGGAGCGCGGAGTGCTACAGTACACACCAGCAGCTAACGAGACGGAGCGTGAGTGTTCTGTTTTTTCGAACCTCCCTCTACGTTGCGCATGGGCCTCCTTTTATATGCTCAAGGGGTCACCGACAGGTGGCAACGTAGGCAAGGGTAAAAATGTAAAGGTGCTGCGGTTGGTACAGCTACCTGCTAGAGTGTATCATACCTAACCCTGACGGCAGGGGACAAGGGCATTAAATGCCCGTCTGCGTCGCCTAAATAGTGTAAAAGGGATCGTCAGGGACGCCACCGCTTGCCACGATGGCAATCTTGTCAGAGCCGCTTGCCACCGCGCGCCGCTGGCTGCACAGCCTCCCGCCACGCACGCCTGGAAGGGTCCCAGAGCGACACGTTGGTGGATGTGCTGGAGCGCGGGCATAGAGTAGTGGCTTGCCGCGGCAAGCGCCTTGCCGCGGTCGTTGTCTTGTCGCGCCCGGGAGCTTGTCGCTCACCGGGCCTTGCCGGGGCGCGTGGCGTGTCGCGGCAAGTTCCTTGAGGTGCCTTGGTTGGCCTTCCCGGCAAGCTCCTCTTGCCGGGGTCTTGAGATGCCTTGGTTGGCCTTCCCGGCAAGCTCCTCTTGCCGGGGTCTTGTCCCTTTGACTTGGATACTTTGTTCTTGTATGGCTCCTAAAGGAACCACGGAGGACCTTGGCGGTCACCCGGCAAGCCTTGCCGCGGGATGCTGCGACTGCCCGTGCACAAGTTCGGGATACTAGGGTACCCCTACTCTAGTACACCGACAGGAGCCCCCGGGCCTGGGCCATACACGGTGCCGAGCGCTGTTGGGCCAGGCCCAAAACAGGGCATGGGCACGCGCGGCCTAGGTTACGCCGTATTCTTCTCCGTATCCACCGCGCCCTCCCCGAACGGCACGCGTTGAATGCGGCATCGTGGGAGAGATCGTGGGTGGTTTCTTTATTCGGAAATGCGGAACATCCGCCCCCTCCCTCTTTATAAGCAGGGGAAACAGGGGTAGTTCGCCCATTTGCCGGTTGCTGCTCCAATCTCAGAAATCTCCGCCGCTCCCTCCTCTTCCCAAAGCCGAAAGAGAGCAGCGCTCCGCCCCCCATCGCCACCAACGCCACCAACGCCGTCGACCTCCTCCACTACTTCCGCCATGGCTCCAAAAGCCGACAAGGGGAAGGTCGTGAAGTCGACCGAGGCGCAGCGGCTTGCGGCGCTGCGGAAGGAGCGGGCAGTCTTCCCCCCAAGCTTGCCGCGAAGGAGCTGAGGGAGAACTACTACCTCTTCTGGTCGACGGAGACACGAGCACATCCGCGCACGAAGGTACTTCCTGCCGCCGCTTGGAAGAAAGCCCCAAACGGATACCCTTTCTTCGCCTTGTTCTTCTACTGCGGGCTCTGCCCGCCTTTCTCTGAATTCTTCTGCGATATCATGAACACCTACGGGTTCCACCTCCTTGACTTCACCCCCAATGCCGTTCTGACCATGGCAGTTTTCGCACATCTCTGCGAAAACTTTGTCGGAGTCCATCCCAATGTAGCCCTCTTTCGCCATTTCTTTATACCCCGAGTAGAGAGAGGAGAGCCTTTATCCGGCGGAATCGCCTGGATCTCAAGGGCCGGCAAGAAGGAAACTTATCTGGAGGGAGAATTCCGCGGCAAGTGGGAGGAGTGGAGAGCAGACTGGTGCTGGATTGACGAGGAGAACCCGCAGCCATTCACCACCCAGCGCCAAACCCCAGTAGCACGCGGCAGCGATTGGAGTGACGTGGCCCCGGAGGACGACAGGCTGAAGATTGCTGTCACCCGGATCCTACGCCTCAGGCTTGCCGGGCTCACTGTAGGCGCTGTTGGCACAGATTTTCTTCGCCGCCGCATCGCCCCCCTGCAGGAATGGGGGAGACCCACCTGGGAGTTCAAGAATACGGCAGATATCATGAGGCTGCGTCCGGGCCTCAACTTCAACTTCACTGTTCTGGATCTCAACGCGATGCTTCAAGAGCTGTTCAAGTATGACCCCCAACATCCCGAAGTGTTCAGGTTGCCGGGGGGTGTCGTTCCGTTGTGCAACAATTCCGCGCTCGACCGCATCCGCGCAATAATGCCGCTGTGCGACTCGCATGGAATTGTCCCAACTTGGCAAGAGCCTGCGGACGACGTCGTGCAGCAATTCTTCGATGACTTGGTAGAAGTGCCGATCCGCTCCGACGAGAAGGATAGCCTCACCCGCGACACCACCGATGCGGAGATGGCACTCATCGCCACTAGGCTAGAAGAGGCGGCGGCAGCCGCGGCCGCGGGCGAATTTGGATTCACCGTGGAGGAGGCAGATGCAGCAGAGGCAGCAAGCCGTGCCGAGTGAAGGGAGCCCGCCGGCGAGAAAGAACTTGCCGGACATGGCGTCGGGTCGAGCGAGCCCGCCAAGGATACGAGCGGCTCGCTGGAGATCAACTCCTCTTCCTCTTCATCTTCGGGCAGCTCGCCGCAAGCAGAGACTCCATCCCCACCAAGAAGGCGTCTCCGCAAGGCCGGTGACGTAGCGGAGCGGCAAGCGGGTCAACAGTCACCGCGCCACGTGACACGCTCCACCGCGGCAAACACCGTTGCCGCGGGAGCGCCTCATGCTGCGACGGCAACTGGAGCGGGGTCTAGCCAGACCACCGCTTCAGTTCCTGCCGCTGCTCACGCCGCGCCGGCAGCCGGAGCGGGGTCGTCTCAGACCACCGCCACTGCTCCCGCCAAGCGGCCAAGGGAAGCTTCTCCTCCGCCTCCTCGCGCCGGGCGCGCGCCGGACTTCGACTTCTCCGCGTTCAGCTCCGACGAGGAAGAAGAAGAAGAGTAAGCTTCTCTTGCTGTACTTGTAGTTCTTCAATTCTTGCTGTTTTGTCCTGTATCTCATTTGCTTTACTCTGAACTTGTTCCTCTTTAGGACTCTGGCCCAGAGAGCAGCAAAGAGAGCCAAGGTCCCGGTGATTGTCATCGAGGACGAACCTACTGCGACAGCGGGGGGTGCGCCCGAGACAACCTTGCCGGACCCGACAACTTTTCTCCAGAGCAGCCCCCAGCGTAAGTATATGGTTTGCTTTCCGCTGTGAGGTGCGCATGGATACTCTGTTTTTGCTGGTATCTGACTGCTGGTTTGTGTAGGAGCAGAGCAGCCCCACCAGGAGCCAAGGGAGAGTCCTCCCGCAAGGGAGAGCTTTCCGGTAAGGGAGAGGTCTCCGGCAAGGGAGGGTTCTCCGGCAAGGGACAGCACCAGCGGCCCCCCGACGACGGAGACCACGACTGGAGGACCCGGTACAGGTAATCCTTTCGCTTCAAAACTTCCCTTGGGTTCTTCTTCTTTTGATCTTCTTGGGTTTTTGCTTGACTCTTCTCCCCTTTCCGGCTGTCAGACCCATCTGCTACAGAGCCGATGGAGACCGAGGTTGCCGTCCTGCTTGTCGGCGACAGCCACAGCCTGGCAGTTGGTGCATGCGGCAATCTCCTTGCCGGAGCTACTAGCTTTGGCTTTCTTGGTGCCACCCTCGTTGCCGGACTGCTCAACGACTAGCACTTCTTTGCCTTTCTTTTTCCTATTCCGCCGCCGGTTTTTCTTTGCCGGGGCAGCATCTTTGCTGTCGGATCCTTCTGCTCCGGTATTCTCTCCGGGGAGTTTCCTCCCTTCCTCAGCGCGTGCACACTTGTCGGCCAGGGCATAGAGCTCACTGACGTCTCTGATCCTGCACATCGCCATCTCCTCCCGCATCCTGCGGTTACGCACGTTCTGATGGAACGCGCTGATGACCGCGGCGGGGTGGACATCTGGGATGTTGTACTGTACACGGCTGAACCTCTGAATGTACTTGCGCAGGGGCTCTCCTTCCTTCTGGGCGAGAAGATGAAGGTCACTCTCTTGGCCATGAGGTTTGTGGCCGCCTGTAAAGGCGCTGACAAACTGATGGCATAGGTCTGCCCAGGAGGATATGGAGTTGTCCGGCAAGTGCATGAGCCAGGACCTGACGTTGGGCTTGAGCACCAGCGGGAAGTAGTTGGCAAGGATCTTGTCGTCTTGCCCCCCGCCAGCTTGCACCGCGATGGTGTAGATGCTGAGGAACTCCGACGGATGCGTCTTGCCGTCGTACTTCTCTGGAACGTCTGGCTTGAAATTCTTCGTGCTGGGCCACTGGACTTGCCGCAGCTCACGAGTGAACGCAGGGTAACCTACCGCGTACGGCAAGTCGCCTGGTTCCCCTGGCGCATGCATGTCGACAGAGGGCCCAGCGCGCTGGTCCGATTGACGCCGTGCTTCTCTTCGGCGCTCGATGCGAGTACGAGCGTCTTCTTGCTGTCGTTCGTGAAGAACTTGGCGCTGATCGCGACGAGCTCGCGGATCTGATGACGCGGTGGAGTCGCTGTCGAGGTGGATCCGGCGAGTCGGCGATCTCGGCCTTCAGGGCGGAGAGTGCACAGTGGTTGCACCCCCACCGGTCTTGTCGTCACCGGCTCATGCCTGGCTGACTTGCCGCGGCTGCGACGTGCTCGGCAGCCATTGAGTGTCGCCGTTGGCGAAGCCGATGAGACTCTGAATGGTGGCCCTCCAGTCGTCGATCTTGTCTGCCGTTGGAGGGTAGTCCAGGAGCAGTTGAGCTCGCGCCAAAGCTTCTGCTGCAGTGGCGGGTGGTGGTGGCGAACGGTGCGAGGAGCGGGATATGCTCGGACTTCTAACTATGTTAGAAGGAGCAGTATCCCGTCCAGGCGACCGTGCCTCGCTCGTGCCAACATGTTGGCGTGCATGTTGGTCTTGAGCACTTCGGGATCCACCAGCTCGATCTTGGTCCAGCAAACGCATGGTACCGTGAGTGCCATGACGCTGCCGGTCCCGCGCCTCCTGAGATGGGCGCGGTGCATGTAGGGACGCCGAGGTCTTGGAGTGCGCCCGGTCGTTGTCGGAGCCGGCTACGCCGCCGATGGGCAGCGCAGCCTTGTCCTTGGACCTGGCAGCACCGTGAGCTCCCTCGTCGATGCCCGTTCTTCCGCCGGTGCCCGCCCCATCAGCCGTTTGCTCCGGCGGTGGTGGGTTCGACGCGGACAGAGCAGCCGCCTCCGAAACCTTCTTCTTCGGCGGCATGTCGATGAAGATGATGAAGATCTAGCTCGCGTGAACGCCAGATCTGGTTCACACAACCTCGACGCCCCCTACCTGGCGCGCCAAAGATGTCGGGGGACTGATCCACGAACACCTATGGGACCGGCGGGCCGAGTCCCTTTCGGTTCGGCGGGGGCGGAGGTCGCACGAAGAGCAAATCGAGGCGAAGCACACGAGCAGTTTACCCAGGTTCGGGCCGCACGGATGCGTAAAACCCTACTCCTACTTTGTGGTTTGTATTAAGTTCTTGCTCGGGAGCGCGGAGTGCTACAGTACACACCAGCAGCTAACGAGACCGAGCGTGAGTGTTCTGTTTTTTCGAACCTCCCTCTACGTTGCGCATGGGCCTCCTTTTATATGCTCAAGGGGTCACCGACAGGTGGCAACGTAGGCAAGGGTAAAAATGTAAAGGTGCTGCGGTTGGTACAGCTACCTGCTACAGTGTATCATACCTAACCCTGACGGCAGGGGACAAGGGCATTAAATGCCCGTCTGCGTCGCCTAAACAGTGTAAAAGGGACCGTCAGGGACGCCACCGCTTGCCACGATGGCAATCTTGTCAGTGCCGCTTGCCACCGCGCGCCGCTGGCTGCACAGCCTCCCGCCACGCACGCCTGGAAGGGTCCCAGAGCGACACGTTGGTGGATGTGCTGGAGCGCGGGCACAGAGTAGTGGCTTGCCGCGGCAAGCGCCTTGCCGCGGTCGTTGTCTTGTCGCGCCCGGGAGCTTGTCGCTCACCGGGCCTTGCCGGGGCGCGTGGCGCGTCGCGGCAAGTTCCTTGAGGTGCCTTGGTTGGCCTTCCTGGCAAGCTCCTCTTGCCGGGGTCTTGAGATGCCTTGGTTGGCCTTCCCGGCAAGCTCCTCTTGCCGGGGTCTTGTCCCTTTGACTTGGATACTTCGTTCTTGTATGGATCCTAAAGGAACCACGGAGGACCTTGGGGGTCACCCGACAAGCCTTGCCGCGGGATGCTGCAACTGCCCGTGCACAAGTTCGGGATACTAGGGTACCCCTACTCTAGTACACCGACAAAAGTAAATTAATTTTTTTTCATTTCGGGACTGGGAATCCCAAATACCTTTGCCTTACTCTCATGCAATGACAAGTGAATAAACACTCATCGTGAGAATAACACATCTAGCATGGAAAATATTAGCCACCCATCACTGCTCCGCGAGCAAAACGAACACACAAAAGAGAAGTTTATTTTGAAAATTAGAGATGGCACATACAAATTTGCTTAGAACGACAAAAGAATACCGCATATAGGTAGATATAGTGGACTCATGTGGCAAAACTGGTTTAAAGGATTTTAGATGCACAAGTAGTGATCATACTTAGTGCAAAATGAAGGCTAGCAAAAGATTGAGAAGCGATCAACTAAGAAACGGATAATCTCATAAGGAATCATTAAGCATAACTAATACCGAATAATGCACCACAAGTAGGATATAATTTCATTGCATGACTATTGACTTTCGTGCTTGCATAGGGAATCACAAACCTCAACACCAATATTCTTACTAAAGCATAATTACTCATCAAGATGACTCATATATCACATCATCATATCTCAAAACTATTACTAAGAATCAAGTTTATTTTGTCCAATGATCTTCATGAATGTTTTTATTACATCCTTCTTGGATATCTATCACTTTGGGACTAATTTTCATGTTCTTCTTTTCATAAGCTCAAACAAATATAAGTGAAGATCATGAGCGTAATTGTAACATCCCAATTTTCAATTTGGATGTTATACATAGGTCATCATATACATATCATATTTTTATTTGCATTTTGGATTGTGATCCTATAAATCCTAAGCAACTCAAGGATCCAAGGAGAGAGTTGGGGATTTCATTTATTTTCATATTTGAATTTTCTCAAATTTGAAAAGAGGATCATTTTGATTTAAACAATTTCTCCCTCCAAAAATATTTCTTATATTAAAATAAAAGAGAGAAGATAATATGAATTCTTCAAAAAGAGAGGAATATTGGAGGAAAAAATAAAATCAAATAAATATTTAATTTGGGATTTTATTTCCATGTTATTTGAATTAGAAAAATATGCATTTTCAAAATTGCATTATTAGGCCAGAAAAATGTCCACTTTGTGCTAAATATTTTATTTAGCCGGTGAAAATTGTTTTTGGCATTTTTAGAATTTTTTTAATATTTTATTAGGATTTTTCTTCGGCAAAATTTATTAAAAAAACATTTCGGACCTACCTGGCCGAAGGCCCAGCCGGCCTAGTCCGCGCGCCGCCGCCGGCCGAGTCCGAGGCGGACTCCACCTCCCCGCCGCCTTGCACCCTTCCCAAGCCGGCCGACCCCCCCTCTTTAAATACCCCGCCCCAGGCCCCTCTTCACCCCAAGCCGCCGCCGCCCCAAGCCGCAGCAGCCGCAGCATCCCGCCGCCGCCACCGAGCTTCGCCGCCTGCCACCCGCCGCCGCTGCAGCCACCACCGCCGCATGCCACCCCGCCTCGCCGTCTCGCCGGATCCCGCCGTCGTTGCCGCTGGTGACTTTCCTCGGTTAACCGGTAAAAACCACCCTGGTTTTTTTTCAGTTTTCGCTTTAGATCAGTTTTATTTTAGGGTTAGGGTGATTTTCTTCGGTTCTGCTATTTAGCGAACGTTCGCACGAACGAATCTGTTTGCGAACGCGTTCGTTCATTTGTCTCTGTTAACGAACGTTTGTTCGTTAGCCTTTTCTTTTTATTTTATTTTCGGGCAGGGACCTATCCGTGATTATTTTTATCGCAGATTAGCCCCTGATCTTAAATCCCTCGCAACTTTTTAACCGCTCGTCCAAATCCAGTGAAACCAACGCCAAAATCTTCGTCTCGAACCCCTCTTTCCAGTTAGCCAACTTGAACATGATTTTGACAATTTAAAATTTGGTTTCAAGAAGATTTGAATTCGAACTTCTTTTGATCGTGGTTTGAGTTTCATAGCTCCGATTTGATTGATTCTTTTTTCAAATCGAAGCAGTTCGGTTGAACTTTCAGTTTGGAATTTCTCATCTGAGTTTTACACTTGCATCTATGCTTGAGTGCTTATGTTTGCTATTGTTTGCTTGCGACAGAATTTCCGGAGTGTGAAGCATGCTACTACGAGTGTCTAGGGTTTGCAGATCATCAGCAAGGCAAGTAACACTTTGATCATATACCTTTATTACCCAGTTTTTATGCATTAGTTTCAATCCTCAAACACTGCATGGTTAGAATTTGATAACATGTGGGTTTTGGGAAGTAGTTGATGAGGTAGAACCTATTGTCCTTTATTTAAACCCCGGGAGTTACTACGTTATGCTTATACTGCTATGCTATACTCGTAGACGTGGATTGGTTTGAGAGATTCATGACAGTTGTGAGTATTATTATGAACTAAGGGTTTATCTAAGGTGGCTACTTTAACACACATCTGGGTGGATTGTTTGTGGGCACCTGGGGAATCCAGTGTTGTCCAAGGAGATCCTGGGGAATCCGTGATGGTTCGCCATCCATGCTCAAAGGGATCATAAGATCATTCATGCTACAAACTTCTGTGTGCAGCCACAAGCCATTATGGGCTCTGGCATAGTCGAGTAAGTTCTGGGAAACCTTTCCATGATGGGCTAGAAGATGTTGGGGATTGTAGGTGTACTGGCCTATCTATCGGTTAAGGGGGCCTCTTCGGAAACATGTGTCTCGGTCATCCGTTTCTCAAACACCATGTAGTGCGAGAAATACAACGGAGGAGATCGAGTCTTGTGGGGAAAAGTGTGCAAACCTCCACAGAGTGTACAAACTAATCATGGTTAACCGTCACCCCGGTTATGGACATCTTGAGTATCTGGTTCTTGAATTATTGATGTGATCTCAACACTCTTAATTAATTTTGTTGGGTTGTTAATTACTATTTAATAAGGATTGAGATGGGGTTTCCATTCTCAATGTTTATCAACCAACTTTGTAGTTAAATAAAATATATTCATTTGCAGTAGGGAAAAACTGGCTTTTCGCAAAAACATTAACCGTAAAGCCTCCACCAGCCATATATGCATGTAGTGTTAGCATTTATCTTATTGATTGCTCTACAATGTTATTTTGCCAGCATATTCCATGTGCTGACCCGTTTCGGGCTGCAACATATTATGTTGCAGACTTTTTGGGTGAAGAGTAAGGTGCGCTAGGTTGTTGTCGTGCATTCATCTATGCCGTTAGAGTTGATGGACTCATTTACCTTCGATGCTTCCGCAGTTATCTTATTTAGATGGCCTTAAGCCATATTATTGTAATAAGCTCTCTTTTGAGACATTCGATGTAATAAGTGTGTGATTGCACTCTGTTATAAATCCTTCAAGTACTGTGTGTCAACATTACCGATCCAGGGATGACACTTATGCACATAGATTTGACCGTTTGAGGTGGGACGCTACAAGATGGTATCAGAGCACACGCTGATTGTAGGACACGACCACTAAGATAAGCCATAGGTCACTCTTCTCTACTCATTTCTGACTCCTCTCCATTTTCCACTCTATAGATGGCGGACCCAAGGAACAAGTTTGCTCAACCGGATGAAGATACGCCCTTTGGACGACACTTGAAGGAAGTCACTAGGTACCTGAACATTAGAATACCAAGCTTCACCGGGACTTACACCGCCACTTTACCAGAAGAGGAGCGTTGGATGATTCGAGTTCATGTTCCAGGAAGGACATTCACGCCAGTTACTGATCCCATAGAGTTTTCCTTTGATGCACCAACTTGGAGTCTAGGAAAGAGCATGGCAGCCCACATCGCCATGGGACGCATCGGCGAAGTCTACAACAAGGATCTTAAGGACGCCATCTACCAGATATGTGGGCGCCGAGATGAGAAATTGGAGATGATCAGCACCAGGAGGTACAAGTCCATTGCAGCCTTTATCCAGGAGTTAAATCAGCACATTTGCCGCCAGGAGAACCAAATGTGCGCCAGCATGATAGATCTGAAGAAGGTGATGACCAGGAACATGGAGCTTAAAGAGTAACTCAAGTCTACATGCGATGGATATGAGGAGGAAATCACAGTGGTACTAGAGAAGAATGAAGACCTGAAGAAGAAGCTAGGAGTATTCATGGGAGACCCCGCACCAGGAGGAGATGACGACCATCCCGAGGACTACATCATCATCGACGACACCGACTCCGACCCCGACAGTAGTGATGATGATTACGAAGACGAAGCTGGAGCGGATATTATGGAGTCTTCCACCGATCAAAATTTCTAGATGACCACCATATTATCAGTAGTATTCCCCATGTATATAGTAGTAGTCTGAGTACTTTGTAATGGTAGTTAGATCGTTTGTATGCCCTTGTTTGAATTGAGTGGTGTGATATGAATGTGTTTGTCTCATGTGCATATGGGTAGTGCTTTCCCTTTAGACCTCATTCTATTCTAATCTCTCCCCTCTAAACCCATCAGATGCCTCCGAGACGTGACCCCAGATTTGTCTTCCCACCAAAGCTCAGTCAGTTGATCCAACAGCAGAATGTCTTGATGCAGCTACTAGTTCAGAACCAAGGCAACAACAACAACAACAACAACCACCGCCGCCACCACCTCCAGTTGACAACTTGGCCCATTTTCCGAGGTTGAATCTGTCGGTGTTTTCCAGTAGCACCGAGCTGATTGTTGCTGATGACTAGCTGCGCAGGATTGGAAGGGAGTTGACCATCGCAGGTTGCACAGATGCTGAGAAGGTGCGCTTTGCTGCACACCAACTGGATGGACCCGGAGCCTCATGGTGGGAGAATTACACAACCACGTTCCCCATAGCCAATGTTACTTGGGATCAACTTCACCAATGTTAATTACTATTTAATTGGGATTGAGATGGGGTTTCCATTCTCAATGTTTATCAACAACTTTGTAGTTAAATAAAATATATTCCTTTGCGGTAGGAAAAACTGGCTTTTCGCAAAAACATTAACCGTAGAGCCTCCACCAGCCATATATGCATGTAGTGTTAGCATTTATCTTGTTCATTGCTCTACAGTGTTATTTTGCTAGCATATTCCATGTGCTGACCCATTTTGGGCTGCAACATATTATGTTGCAGACTTTTCAGACGAAGAGTAAGGTGCGCTAGGTCGTTGTCGTGCACTCAGCTATGCCATTGGAGTTGATGGACTCATTTACCTTCGATGCTTTTGCAGTTATCTTATTTAGATGGCCTTAAGCCATATTATTGTAATATGTTCTCTTTTGAGACATTCGATGTAATAAGTGTGTGATTGCACTCTGTTATAATCCTTCAAGTATTGTGTGTGTCAGCATTACCGATCCAGGGATGACACTTATGCACAGAGATTTGACCGTTTGAGGTCGGATCGCTACAATAATATTTCTTTCTTTCTCTCAAATTAATTTAAATGAAGCAAGAGAGAATTTCTCGAAAATTTTACTAACTATCAAATAAATCTAAGTGCAAGCAAGAGAGCATTTCTTCAAAAATACTAAGCACACCGTGCTCAAAAAGATATAAGTGAAGCACTAGAGCAAGTCCATAGCTCATAAAAGATTTAAGTGAAGCATAGAGAGCAATTTTAACAAGTCATGACATAATTTTGGCTCTCTCAAATAGGTGTATCCAGCAAGGTATCAAGACTTAAAACACAAAATAAAACAAGAAAAGACTCATATCATACAAGATGCTCCAAGCAAAACACATAGTATGTGACGAATAAAAATATAGCTTCGAGTAAAATACCGATGGTCGTTAGAAGAAAGAGGGGATGACACTCGGGGGAATCCCAAAGCATAGTTGGTTGCTCATTTTTGGATAATAGCTTCGTATGTCGGGTCATCCCCAAGCTTAGGCTCTTCTACTCCTTATTCCTTCAACCATCGTAAGATAACCCAAAACTTGAAAACTTCAATCACACAAAACTCAACAAAACCTTCGTGAGATTCGTTAGTATAAGAAAATAAATCTTTATCTAATATTAAAGTACGGATGGTTTCTCCACTTTTTATGGTTTATGATGGGACCCACAGGATTTTTCGTCCATCTAAGCGTTTTCGTTCGCGTCAGAAAAAAATAAAAAATGCTGAAGCGCGAGTACTCGAACCCAGGCGCTCTCGCTAGGGGGATAAGAGTGCTAGCCGCTGGACTAAACTAGACCTGTTGTTATATAAACACGCACTCAGGAATATGTACGCATCTATCTCGTAGTTCGAAAAAAGAGAAACATATGCATCAAAACATCCCGTATCGTGCAATTAGCCTCAACTAAAGCTTAAATAATGAGCCCCAACTAAAAAATACATATGCATCTGCTCGCACTCAAGAAAAAGAAAACGCATACACATGTGTGTTGGACGAGCACAGCCACGGTGGCCATGCATGCCGTCTGTGGCCGGAATATCAATCGGCTATATGCTCCGCACATCATCATGTGCTCAACTCAAATTTTATTTTCATCTCTACCATATTACACAGTGATTCGGTGCCCAGGCTCCGGTCAGAGAAGAATTCACAAAAAAATTCAAAAAACAAATTCCATGGTAGAAAATTTATTGCGTGAGGTCCGCTCCATTTTTTAGCTCATGTGAACATCTGAGTAGTCTCAGCAAAAAAGACAAATCGGATCAAAACCATGAACAGTAAACTGTTTTACAAACCTCAAATTTGTCTTTTTTGCTGAAAGCTGCTCAGATGTCCAAATATTTGAAAACTCAGCCGGACCTCACGCATCAAATTGTTTACCATGCAAAAAATTGGAAATTTTTAATTTTTTGTAGCATTTGTTTTGATTTTTCTTCAACACGGGTGCAGATGAGTCCGGTTTCAGAGAAGGATTTTCATGTCTAACCTGTCTATTCAAGCCAAATTGAAAAACCGTTTAGTTATGATTCTCACGTGCAGGATGGAGGATTGTTTATCCACCTTTTTGTCATCATTTTTCTTTGGTACGTCCTTTTTATTCCGTTTCTTCTATTCGTTACCGGTCTCATGTAGTTTTTGCTTCGTTTGGTATGTTCATTACCGGTCCCTCAAAAAAGAAATAGCAAGCGTAGAGGGATTCGAACCATGGTTGCGAGGACTTATGCACGAACTCATCCAACCAAGAATCCCGCAGAAAGAGAGGGAGCTTAGACCGTCTCGCCACAAGTGGAATTCATTTACGGCTCGGGAACCTCCATCATGTATGATTCCTTTCTTCAAACCTCCTCCCTATATGTACGTTGCTGACTACGATTACGAATCTGTAGCACCAAGGGCTGAAGCTGCAGGAGGAGGAGTGGGAGATGGGGCTACTAGAGGACGTGATCGGGGAAGATGGTGATGAGGATGATAAGATTGGGAAGGAGAGTGTGGAGGGAAGGTCGTGGGAATCGAGCCGCCACAATCGATGACATGTGCGGCACGCAACGCGTTGTCATCGTGGCCTTGATCCCACCGATCTGGTCATGTGTCAGCGTGACGCATCTCCTGTCTTGAACCATCATCCCGGATAACCTTGCCGTTAATAGATCCATTGTTTTTGCCATCGACAACCATTGTCCCGCTACACAATTCCTTAACCGAGGCAACCTTAATTCATGAAAACTGTTGTTTTCTCCATAGCGAAGCACAAACATTGTGCTTATTGTGCCCAGGACAAGTATTGTTTCCCGTTGCAACGCACGGGCATCTTTGCTAGTCACGAATATAAGTATTGTATCAAACCAATTAATATTTTGCTCTTGCATTATATCTACTGTATTCCAACTTTTCTATGGCAAAAACTCATCAAAGAAAACCATAGAGCCATCAAAATAAGCACACAACACAAAGAAAACAGAATCTGTCAAAACAGAACAGTCTGTAGCAATTGACTATTTCGAATACTTCTGTAACTCCAAAAATTCTGAACAATTAGGATGACCTGAGAAATTTGTATATTGATCTATTGCAAGTGGAATAGGTATTTTATATCTCTCTGCTAAAAAATAAGAATTTTTTTCATGAGTGCAAAAGTTTATGTTTTTTCTAGCAAGATCAAACAACTATCACCCAAGAAGATCCTAAAGGCTTTACTTGGCACAAACACTAATTAGAACATAAAAACACAATCATAACAGTAGCATAATTTTGCTAACACTCAAAAACCGGAAGCAATAAGCAAAAATAAATTTTATTCATTGGGTTGCCTCCCAACAAGCGCTATAGTTTTACGCCCTTAGCTAGGCATAAGGCAAGGATCTATGTTTTGTCATCTTTCTTCTTAATTCCCTTAGAGGTGTTTCCATCATGGGGTTTTGTAAACACAACATAAAACATATTATCCATAGAAACCTTAGCATTATTAAGTTGCCCATTCTCATAACCATGTTGATTTCCGGCAACAATCCAAGAATAATGTTGATTAACATTATTAAAAACTTGTTGAATTACATCTAGGATTGGGACTTCCTTTTTAAGATTCTCATCAAAGATCTTATTGTCCCCAAGCAAATGTCTTAATGCATAATAACTATTATAAAGAATTTCATCTATTACAAGCTTTTCACGATTCATACCATAAAAATCAATGAACTCCCTAGCTTCCCGTATGATGTAGTCAAACTCATTCATAAGAATGAGAGTGGCCAACCTTTAGCCTTAGGATTCTTTATAACGGGGATCTCAAAAAATAATATTTGCAAAGTAGGACGAGTATGGATAAATTTTGTCTCAAGTTTCAGAACTAGTGCTGAAATAGCATCCGCATAAGATCTAGTAGTTTTAAGTATAGGAGCATCATCAAGACTTAGGTTTCCCACACAATTAAAAAATTCTTGGATAAATTTTTTCCCATAACGTTCCCTTGCCCCAAATAAAAGTTTTAGCATCCAGATTACCCATACGTCCAATCATAGGAGTTAGGCCATCATCTATTGGTGCCATACCAAAATCGCTCATGATTGCAAGCAAAGGATAGATCTGACAAGAAAACGGCGAACGGAAAAGAGGGGCGAATAAAACTACAAAATTTTTTGAAGTGGGGGAGAGGAAAACGAGAGGCAAATGTCAAATAATGTAAATTGTGAGAAGATGAGATTTTTGATTAGGAACCTGGTATATGTTGAAGATCCTCCCCGGCAACGATGCAAGAAATTCCTTTCGATGTCGCTTGAAGCTATGTCGGTATTTCTTCAAAGAGGAAGGGATGATGCAGCACAGCGGCAGTAGGCATTTCCCTCAGATATGAAACCAAGGTTATCGAACCAGTAGGAGAACCAAGCAACACAACGTAAACAGCCCCTGCACACAAATAACAACCACTCGCAACCCAACATGTTAAAGGGGTTGTCAATCCCTATCGGGTAACGGCGCCGGAAATTGGTGCGTGGACAGGAGAAAGTTGTAATAGATTGAATAAATAGATTGCAAATAAAAAAAGTGCATCAAAGTATTTTTGTATTTTTGGTTTAATAGATCTAAAAATAAATGCAAAGGAAAAGTAGATCACAAAGGCAAATATATGAGAAAGAAACCACGAGGCCGTAGGTTTCACTAGTGGTTTCTCTCGAGAAAAATAGCAAACGGTGGGTGAACAAATTACTGTTGGGCAATTGATAAAACTTTAAATAATCATGACGATATCTAGGCAATGATCATTACATAGGCATCACATCCAAGATTAGTAGACCGACTCCTGCCTGCATCTACTACTATTACTCCACACATCGACCGCTATCCAGCATGCATCTAGTGTATTAAGTTCATGGTGAAACGGAGAAATGCAATAAGAATGATGACATGATGTAGACAATATCTATATATGTAGAGATATACCCCATCGTTTTATCCTTAGTAGCAACGATACATACATGTCGGTTCCCCTTCTGTCACTGGGATCAAGCACCGTAAGATCGAACTCATTACAAAGCACCTCTTCCCATTGCAAGATAAATAGATCAAGTTGGCCAAACAAAACCCAAATATCGGAGAAGATATACGAGGCTATAAGCAATCATGCATAAAAGATATCAAAGAAACTCAAATACTTTCATGGATATAAAAGGATAGATCTGATCATAAACTCAAAGTTCATCGATCCCAACAAACACATCGCAAAAGAGTTACATCATATGGATCTCCAAGAGACCATTGTATTGAGAATCAAGAGAGAGAGAGGAAGCCATCTAGCTACTAAATACGGGCCCGAAGGTCTACAAAGAACTACTCATGCATCATCGGAGAGGCACCAATGGAGGTGGTGAACCCCATCTGAGATGGTGTCTAGATTGGATCTGGTGGTTCTGGATTCTACGGCGGCTGGATGAATATTTCGTCGACTCACCTAGGGTTTTGGGAATATTGGGGTATTTATAGAGAAAAGAGGCGGTCCGGGGGCACCCAAGGTGGGCAAAACCCACCAGGGCGCGTCTAGGCCTCCTGGCACGCCCTGGTGAGTTGTGCTCTCCTCGGAGTACCCCCAGGCGCAGCCAGGGCCCATTATGTTCCTTCTGGTCCAAAAAAATCTCCGTAAAGTTTCATTGCGTTTGAACTCCATTTGGTATTGATTTTCTGTGATGTAAAAAACATGGAAAATACAACAACTGACACTTGGCACTATGTCAATAGGTTAGTACCAAAAAAATGATTTACCATTGTATTTGTAACAGGAACAATAGGTTACCATCTCCTCGCCAAACTAGTGCACCTATACAATTTACCATTGTATTTGGTGTGTTGGGGACACAAGAGACTTTTTATTATTTGGTTGCATGGTTGTTTGAGAGAGGCCATCTTCATCCTATGCCTCCCATGGATTGATAAACCTTAGGTCATCCACTTGAGGGAAAATTGCTATTGTCCTACAAAACTCTACGCTTGGAGGCCCAACACGTGTCTACAAGAATAAAGTTGTGTAGTAGACATCAGCACTTATGGTCACAATAGTATCAATCTCTCATCAAATTTGATGAACAAGGAGATATACATATGTGAGGACTAAACTGGACTAAATTAAAGATGGAACATAAAGAGTAATATTGTGATAATTTTGTACATCTGGATAAGATGCAACAATGCCCTATGCTCATGACAAACCACTGTGGATGTTCCGAATAAGACAAGCATATACAGAAGGAGGGTCCATCTGGCAAGAAAGCACATAAAATGTAAGCGCTATTTATTCCAAAAGAAAATGCACAGAAAAGATAATTCTAGAAATGGAAGGACCATACAATTTGAACAACCATTCATCTAAGTACCTCAAGAATTAAGGGTATGTTTATTCCACATACTAATATAAGAAGAAAAAGATGACACCTAGAAATTATTTATTCCAAATCATAATGCTAATAATTTGGCATATCATTATTGTACTACAAGATGAAGCAACAAAGTAGAGTAATCATGGTCTTCCACCCTTGTTTATCAATGTCAAACTCCAAACACACATGATACACCGGGCCCCAAAACTAAAGTATTATCCATTTTATACATGCCAGCTAGTTTTATCAGGTAAGGAACTTTAGCATACTAATAATTGGTACATTCAAATTTATAACACCAAAATATTTACCTATAACAAAAAATTTATTTACCTATATTAAATTAATGTTCCATCAAGTAGATGGCTCAAAATTTCTCTATGCTCGCTTTGACTTACTACACTAAAAGTAGATAAGTCAAAACATAGTTGCATGGATCACCTTTTAGTTCATCCATATACATAGGAGATGTATATCAAGTCGTGCATTAAACTAAATTTACCGAACAATACACATTTAATAGTGATACGTCCATTTTGCATCATGTTTTCTTACTGTTATTTATAATGTTTTTATCCATAATAATGCTTTTTGGAGTATTTCTAATTCCTTTTCTCTCATAATTTGCAAGGAACACACCAAGAGGGAGAATTCCGACAGCTGGAAATCTGGACCTGGAAAAGCTACGTCAGGACACCTATTCTGCCCAACTCCAAATGAGCTGAAACTTTTGGAGATTTTTTACGGATTATTTAAGAAATACTGGAGCCAATAAACATCAGAGGGGGGCTACTAGGTGGGCACAACCCACGTGCGCGCGCCAGGCCCCCCCTAGCGCGCCCTGGTGGGTTGTGGCCTCCTTGGCCCACCTCCGGTGCCCATCTTTTGGTATATAAGTCATGTTTACCTAGGAAAAATAAGGAGAGAACTTTCAGGATGAAGCGCCGCCTCCTCGAGGCGGTACTTGGGCAGGAGCACTTTTGCCCTCCGGCGGAGCGATTCTGCCGGGGGAACTTCCCTCCCGGAGGGGGAAATCATCGTCATCATCATCACAAAAACTCTCCCATCTTGGGGATGGCAATCTCCATCAACATCTTCACCAGCACCATCTCATCTCAAACCCTAGTTCAACTCTTGTATTCAATCTTGTTACCAGAACTATAGATTGTTGCTAGGGGGTGACTAGTAGTGTTGATTACATCTTGTAGTTGATTACTATATGGTTTATTTGGTGGAAGATTATATTTTCAGATCCCATATGCTATTTAATACTCCTCTGATCCTGAGCATGACTATTATTTGTGAGTAGTTACTTTCGTTCTTGAGGTCACGGGAGAAATAATCACTACTAGGGAAAACCCTAGCAGCAGCGCGGGTTTTAGGCCTATCAGTACCACGGGATGGTGCGCTACTGGTACGGCGCTACAACTAAATGTTAGCAGTAGTGTGGGTTAACCGACGCTACTACTATATCGACTTAGTAGTAGCGTTTTCTCCAAACAACGCTACTGGTAATTACTAGTAGCGCTTCTCCCTGCATGCACTACTACTATTATTTCATATTTTATTTCTTTTTCATTTCACGTTTTATTCATACACCTTTATACAAGTTTTCATACCGCAACAATTTAGAGATTGTTTTTACATCATAATGAGTTATTACATCACTGGGTGAAAGAACCGTGGACTAGTTTCAAGTGGATGGACATCCACTTGAAACTAATCTGCGGCTCTTTCACCCAATGATATAATAAATATCATCGTCATCGTCATCATCATATCATTAACAACTTATCATTATAATACAACATTGTCATATAACACCTCCTCATGATCATCGTTTTCATCAATGAGACATCACATAGCAAGTTGGTCACTAGTCATAATCACAACTACTCCTCATCATCAACTCTAATACATTGTACCACATAATAAATATTGTACCTCATAGGACCTACAAAATTCTCTTAGGACCTACTATATTCTCTTAGGTAAAATAGCATAAAACAAGATAGCCCCTGACTCTCCATTATGGAGAATGGAGATTATCCTGTCTCCAATTCTTGCCTTTCACACAATGTTGCTTCCAAGTAGCTCCTTACGACTGTCCATACATTTTTACCATTTTGTGGTTTTCATGTCTCCATACCTTTTAGAAATCCGATATGGACAGGTGAGATTCATAGGTCGACCTGGCTGTATGTTCAAAACATTAAGGCGACCTTTCTGATACATCAGATGAGGCACACAATCATCCGGGATTTTCTGTTGAAAAACATAGTAATAACTTCGTAGTTAGCAATGTAGTTAAGTTTTAAAAGAATTTATGCAAAAGATGCACGGATGTCCTAATAGTAAAAAAATCTTACCATGGCATCTCCATGGATGTTACCGTAGTTCAACATGTGCACTAGTGGCACATATTGACCATAATGTGGAGGAGTTATATTATAGATATTGTAATTCTCAAGATCAGTACAAAATGCGACCAGATGATTTTTCTCCTGATATGTTAACTCAGAGCCATCGGTGTAATAGGTTCTGTCTACCATGTTCCGCACATTGTTTGAACAATGAAAATAAGCTGTCAATGGAAATAAGTTGTCAACTATTTTGAAATGAACAATATAAATTAGTTAATAACTATGTTTGAGAAACTCACATAGCAGTAGAATTGGAAGCGTATCAACAAGGACCCAAATGTCCAAATTGTCTTGGTCAATGTCAGGATCACCAAGGTCCATGGTGACAAACATACCCTCTTGAAAATCATACATATTGCAAAGTGCTTCCCAACCCGAGCAACCAAAATGGGATACGCTCCCAGAATTGTATAGATTTACCTCAAAATCCATACCATGATGGGTCCTTAGGTTAATTTTCTTTGTTTCATTCCTCTCATGATCTTCAAAACCCATCCTCTCCAAGACATAGCGTCTTGCATGGCATGGGATAAGCTAGTCGAATTGTAAAAGACAAAAACTACACGTTGAAGTAGTACAAGTCGAGTTTAATTACGAAAAATACACTTTTCGTCGTAGCTTACCGTATCACAATTGAAGGCCTCCTCGAGCTTAATGCTAAAGCGCCAATCTTCGTCCAGGTGAGGCCTGTCCCAGAAACCCCGGTCTTCGTGGCACCAGGAGCACTCCCCCGGGAGACTTTAGTCGTACGAGTACGACATTTCCTATGTTCATAATTCAAATATTAAACTTGTACAATTAAACATATGTACTATAAAAATTAAATTAGATCATTATTATTCATCAAGGGTTGACTATCGGTCTGCCGAGTCGATATGGTGGAGACTCTCCCTCACTGATTCCTACTCTCTGACATTTGCGACCGTCGGTGATGGTCGTTACTCCTTCTTTCCCTTGTGCATAACAAAGGTCTAGCACAAGGAAAAGAAGGAGAAACGACCCCCACGACAACAGTCGGGATTCTTTGTCCTCTCTCATATATGGTGGATACACTCCCTCGCTGATTTTTCGACCTTCGGTGATGGAGCCTCGGCAAACTTAATGTCAACCCAAAATGTCGTTTAAATATTTCTAGAAAATCCAGGCCACTCGATATTTCCTACATATTCTAGCACAAGTCATGCCAAAATTCACGAAAAATTTCGGCATGACCTTTGCTAAAACAGGACATATCGAGCGCCTGAAATTTGCCGGAACGGAAATTAATCAACACTCCGGCAAAACATAGGCCACTCGGAGGTGTAACATGAACATGACCGGCCACTTGGGCAACCACATATCCTTTTTGAGCAAGACAACATATACATGTTTTTATCTACATCATATCTTATAGGACTCATATTGACATCGAGATTTGGCTGGTCTCACCTCGAGGTCGGAGCGGGTCGGTGAAGGGGATGACGGCGGGGTTGATGGAGGGGCTCCTTGAAGGGGATGACGGCGGGAATAAATGCTTAAACTAAAAAAATAACAACAAATGTGACATGTTCAACTAGTTCTATTAATTCAAATAGTTCTCACTAAATATAAACTTACTATAAATAGAAATAAACTGAAAATAAACTAGTTCAACTAGTTATATTAATTTTCTTACTAAAAATACATTAGTTCTATTAATTCAACTAGTTCAACTAGTTTAGTAATTTACTTACTAAACTAGTTCAACTAAAACTAAACTAGTTCAACTAGTTTATTAATTTACTTACTAATTATTTTAAACACTTAATAAAAACAGTAAAAAAAACTACATTATACAATAGAAAAAACATCTACTATTAACCATACTGCCCTAGTTAACTAGTACCATCACTACTACTAATTAACATCTACTACTACTAAAAATCATTATCTATGAACCCTAAATTAACATCTACTACTACTAAAAAACATCTACTAACTAAGAAGAGAGAGAGGGGGTGGGGGGCTTACAGCGAGGGGAGAGACGGTGGCGGGGAGGTGCTCGGCGATGGAGGTAGGGGCGGCGAGGGCGGGCTCCGGATCGGGAGGCGGCGGTCCTGGGCGGGCTCGGGAGGCAGCGGTGAGGTCGAGGGCGGCGACGGTGAGGTCGAGAGCAGCGGCGGACGGCGGCGGTGAGGTTGAGGGCGGCCTCGGGCGGTGGCGCTGACGGCAGGCTTGGGCTCGGGTGGCAGCGACAGAGGAGTAGGGGAACATGGCCGAGGCAAAGGAGAGGACTCAACAAAATTTTGAGCCCGCGCGCAGGTGGTTAAGTCGAACTAGCAGTAGCGCTCTTAAGTAAACGCGCTATAGCTAATTTAGCTATAGCACGTTTTAGGAAAAATCGCTACTGCTAAAGGAAGCGGTTATTTTGTGTAGAATCAAAAATATACATTGGCCATCATTGATATTTTTGTGTAGAATCTAAATAGTCAACATGAATCTTCATCGTACATGTATAGGCACAGGCGAAGATTCATATTGCAGCCACAAATCCTACACATATAGTTCAATTAAGACCAAGTGCTTGAGATAGTTTGAGAAGTAACATATTTAAGGTGGTAAACACCTTGTTCGCTTAGCAGTATGTGACTAAACTTAATTAGTTGCGGTGATACTTAGCAGCAGCGAGTTTTGAAGAAAAACGCTGCTACTGAGTACTTTAGCAGTAGCACGTCTAGGAGAAGGGCGCTACTACTATATCTAGCCCGGGGCAACGCCCTGGCAATTATAGTAGTAGCGCTTGTTTCACCTAGAGCGCTACTGCTATCGGGATGTTAGTAGCGCAGTTTCCTGGAGCTCGCTACTGCTAATTAGCAGTAGCGTTTGTTTTTAAACCAGGCTGCTGCTAAGATTCTGTGTATAAGGTTTTCCCTAGTAGTGCATGTTGCAAGTAATCATGTGAATCTGACATGTGTTCGATATTTTGATAGTATGTATGTTGTGATTCCCTTAGTGGTGTCATGTGAACGTTGACTACATGACACTTCACCATATATATGCGTAAGAGAATGCATTGTGGAGTAGTAAATAGATGGTGGGTTGCGAGAGCGATAGAAACTTAAACCCCGGTTTATGCACTATTCCGTAAGGGACCGATTGGATCCTAGAGTTTAATGCTATGGTCAGAATTTATTCTTAATACTTTTCTCGTAGTTGCGGATGCTTGCGGGAGGGTTAATCATAAGTAGGAGGTTTGTTCAAGTAAAAACATCACCTAATCACTGGTCCACCCGCATATCAAATTGTCAAAGTAGCGAACACAAATCAAACCAACATGATGAAAGTGACTAGATGAAATTCTCGTGTTCCCTCAAGAGCGCTTTGCTTATTATAAGAGACCATTTTGACCTGTCCTTTGCCTCAAAAGGATTGGGCTACCTTGCTGCATACTTGTTACTATTATCGTTACTTGCTTGTTACAAATTATCTTGCTATCAAACTACTCGCTACTTACAATTTCAGCACTTGCAGACAATACCTTACCAGAAACTACTTGTCATTTCCTTCTGCTCCTCGTTGGGTTCGACACTCTTACTTATCGAGAAGAGCTACAATTGATCCCCTATACTTGTGGGTCATCACATAGAAAAGGAGATGCTAATTTTTTGTCTAATTCTTATGGTTATTCTGGTAGAAGCCAGTCATATATTTATAATTAGTCATCTACCGGAAAAAACATCGTATATCACTAACCTATTGTCCTGTTTGCCAAATTATAAACACAACACATGCAAAACTGAAGTATTGTCCATTTTAGACATGCTAGCTGGGTTTTATTAGGTAAGGAAGTTTAGCATACTAATAATTGGTTGCATTCAAATTTATAACACCAAAATATTTACCTATAACAAAAAAATTTATTTACCTATAATAAATTAATGTTCCATCATGTAGATGGCTCAAAAGTTCTCCAAATGCTCGCTTTCACTTACTACTCTAAAAGTAGATAAGTCAAAACACAGTTGCATGGATCACCTATTAGTTCATCCATATACTCAGGAGATGTGTATCAAGTCGTGCATTAAACTAAATTTACCGAACACTACACATTTAATAGCAAAGGAGATGCTAATTTTTTTGTCTAATTGTTATGGATGTTCTGGTAGAAGCTAGTCATATATTTATAATTAGTCATCTATGAGAAAAAATGTCGTATTTCACTAACCTATTGTCCTGTTTGCCAAATTATAAACACAACACATGCAAAAGCAGTAATCTGAACTAGAAATATTGATGAATCTGTCTCTGAAACAACTCGTAACATGAAGTGGCAAACTGTAACAACCATTAATAGGGATTGCTCAAAGCATCCACAAAAGTGCATATGCATAATGAAATCACAACTCGTATCAAACCAAATGAAGCGGTGACAGCACCATAGTGGTAGACAAGGAGAAGCAAAGCAATAGACCTGAATGTGAACTCTCGCAGCTCTTGTGCCTCTTGGATATTGTACATCAAACATAAGTCCTGCAGGAGTCAAAACACATTTGTGTTCAAAGTAGGAACACCTTTTGAGCAATTAGAATACAGACATTCCAATAGTTGTACCTCTATAGAAGCCAAGATCCCAGTTCTGTGTCAGGCACACCTTTCTAGCAATTCCAAATTCCAATACAGAAATTCCAAACAGACAAGCATATTGCTACCTCTTGAGCTTGCGTTGGATTTCCCTGAAGAGGAAGGGATGATGTAGCAGAGTAGCGTAAGTATTTCCCTCAGTTTTTGAGAACCAAGGTATCAATCTAGTAGGAGGCCATGCTCAAGTCCCTCGTACCTGCACAAAACGATAGCTACTCGCAACCAACACAATTAGGGGTTGTCAATCCCTTCACGGTCACTTACGAGAGTGAGATCTGATAGATATAATATTTTTGGTATTTTTGGTATAGAGATGCAAAGTGAAAAGTAAAGGCAAAGTAAAAAGCAAAGCAAGATTAAAGTAATGGATATTGATATGATGAGAATAGACCCGGGGGCCATAGGTTTCACTAGTGGCTTCTCTCAAGAGCATAAGTATTCTACGGTGGGTGAACAAATTACTGTTGAGCAATTGACAGAATTGAGCATAGTTATGAGAATATGTAGGCATGATCATGTATATAGGCATCACGTCCGTGACAAGTAGACCGAAACGATTCTGCATCTACTACTATTACTCCACTCATCGACCGCTATCCAGCATGCATCTAGAGTATTAAGTTAAAAACAGAGTAACGCTTTAAGCAAGATGACATGATGTAGAGAGATAAATTCATGCAATATGAAATAAACCCCATCTTGTTATCCTCGATGGCAACGATGCAATACGTGCCTTGCTGCCCCTTCTGTCACTGGGAAAGGACACCGCAAGATCGAACCCAAAGCTAAGCACTTCTCCCATGGCAAGAACTACCAATCTAGTTGGCCAAACCAAACGGATAATTCGAAGAGACTTGCAAAGATAACCAATCATACATAAAAGAATTCAGAGAAGATTCAAATATTATTCATAGATAGACGTGATCATAAACCCACAATTCATCGATCTCAACAAACACACCGCAAAAAGAAGATTACATCGAATAGATCTCCATGAGAGAGGGGGAGAACTTTGTATTGAGATCCAAAAAGAGAGAAGAAGCCATCTAGCTACTAACTATGGACCCGAAGGTCTGAGGTAAACTACTCACACTTCATCGGAGAGGCTATGATGATGTAGAAGCCCTCCGTAATGACAGCCCTCTTACAGCGGAGCTTCGGAACAGGCCCCAAGATGGGATCTCGTGGATATAGAAAGTTGCGGCGGTGGAATTAGGTTTTTGGCTCCTGTTCTCATCGTTTGGGGGTACGTACGTATATATAGGAGGAAGGAGTACGTCGCTGGAGCTTTGAGGGGCCCATGAGGCAAGGGGCGCGCCCTAGGGGGGGCGCCCCCCACCCTCGTGACCGCCTCTTTGACTCCTTGGAGTAGGGTCCAAGTCTCCTGGATCACGTTCGGTGAGAAAATCACGTTCCTGAAGGTTTCATTCCATTTGGACTCCGTATGATATTCCGTTTCTTCGAAACACTGAAATAGGCAAAAAAACAGCAATTCTGGGTTGGGCCTCCGATTAATAGGTTAGTCCCAAAAATAATATAAAAGTGGAAAATAAAGCCCAATATAGTCCAAAACAGTAGATAATATAGCATGGAGCAATCAAAAATTATAGATACGTTGGAGACATATCAGGCATCCCCAAGCTTAATTCCTACTCGTCCTCGAGTAGGTAAATGATAAAAAAAGAATTTTTGATGTGGAGTGCTACTTGGCATAATTTCAATGCAAATCTTCTTAATTGTGATATGAATATTCAGATTAGAAAGATTCAAGACAAAAGTTTATGTTGACATAAAAATAATAATACTTCAAGCATACTAACAAAGCAATTATGTCTTCTCAAAATAACATGGCTAAAGAAAGTTATCCCTACAAAATCATATAGTCTGGCTATGCTCTATATTCACCACACAAAATATTTAAATCATGCACAACCCCGATGACAAGCCAAGCAATTGTTTCATACTCTAACTTTTTCAAAACTTTTTCAATCTTCACGCAATACATGAACGTGAGCCATGGACATAGCACTATAGGTGGAATAGAATGGTGGTTGTGAAGAAGACAAAAAGAGGGGAAGATAGTCTCACATCAACTAGGCGTATCAACGGGCTATGGAGATGCCCATCAATAGATATCAATGTGAGTGAGTAGGGATTGCCATGCAACGGATGCACTAGAGCTATAAGTATATGAAAGCTCAAAAAGAAACTAAGTGGGTGTGCATCCAACTTGCTTGCTCATGAAGACCTAGGGCAATTTGAGGAAGCCCATCATTGGAATATACAAGCCAAGTTCTATAATGAAAGATTCCCACTAGTATATGAAAGTGATAACATGAGAGACTCTCTACTATGAAGATCATGGTGCTACTTTGAAGCACAAGTGTGGTAAAAGGATAGTAACATTGTCCCTTCTCTCTTTTTCTCTCATTTTTCTATTTGGGCCTTTTCTATTTTTATGGCCTCTTTTCTTTCTCTTTTTTTGGGATTCTTTGGCCTCTTTTATTTATTTTTCATTCGGAGTCTCATCCCGACTTGTGGGGGAATCATAGTCTCCATCATCCTTTCCTCACTGGGACAATGCTCTAATAATGATGATCATCACACTTTTTATTTTTCTTACAACTCAACAATTACAACTCGATACTTAGAACAAAATATGACTCTATATGAATGCCTCCGGCGGTGTACCGGGATATGCAATGAATCAAGAGTGACATGTATGAAAGAATTATGAACGGTGGCTTTGCCACAAATACGATGTCAACTACATGATCATGCTAGCAATATGACAATGATGGAGTGTGTCATAATAACAGAATAGTGGAAAGTTGCATGGCAATATATCTCGGAATGGCTATGGAAATGCCATAATAGGTAGGTATGGTGGCTGTTTTGAGGAAGGTATATGGTGGGTGTATGATACCGGAGAAAGGTGCGCGGTATTAGAGAGGCTAGCAAAGGTGGAAGGGTGAGAGTGCGTATAATCCATGGACTCAACATTAGTCATAAAGAACTCATATACTTATTGCAAAAATATACAATTTATCAAAGCAAAGTATTACGCGCATGCTCCTAGGGGGATAGATTGGTAGGAAAAGACCATCGCTCGTCCCCGACCGCCACTCATAAGGAAGACAATCAATAAATAAATCATGCTCCGACTTCATCACATAACGGTTCACCATACGTGCATGCTACGGGAATCACAAGCTTCAACACAAGTATTTCTCAAATTCACAACTACTCAACTAGCATGACTTTAATATTATCACCTCCATATCTCAAAACAATTATCATGCTTCAATCTTTTCTTAGTATTCAACACACTCAAAAGAAAGTTTCACAAATCTTGAATACCAAGCATATTATTATTAAGCAAATTACCATGCTATTAAGAGACTCTCAAAATGATTTAAGTGAAGCATGAGAGATCAATAGTTTCTTTAAAACAAATCCACCACCGTGCTCTAAAAGATCTAAGTGAAGCACATAGAGCAAAATTATAACGCTAAAAAGATTTAAGTGAAGCACATAGAGCAAAAACTACTTAGCTCAAAAGATATAAGTGAAGCACATAGAGTATTCTATCAAATTCTAATTCATGTATGGCTCTCTCAAAAGGTGTGTACATCAAGGATGATTGTGGCAAACTAACAAAAACAAATACACAAATAATACAAGACGCTCCAAGCAAAACACATATCATGTTGGTGAATAAAAATATAGCTCCAAGTAAAGTTACCGATAGAAGTAGACGAAAGAGGGGATGCCTTCCGGGGCATCCCCAAGCTTTGGCTTTTAGGTGTCCTTATATTATCTTGGGGGTGCCATGGGCATCCCCAATCTTAGGCTCTTGCCACTCCTTGTTCCATAATCCATCAAATCCTTACCCAAAACTTGAAAACTTCACAACACAAAACTTAAGGTAGAAAACTCGTGAGCTCCGTTAGCGAAAGAAAACAAAAGACCACTTCAAGGTACTGTAATGAACTCATTCTTTATTTATATTGGTGTTAAACCTACTGTATTACAACTTGTCTATGAATTATAAACTATTTTACTAGCCATAGATTCATCAAAATAAGCAAACAACACACGAAAAACATAATCTGTCAAAAACAGAACAGTCTGTAGTAATCTGTAGCTAGCGCAAGATCTGGAACCCCAAAAATTCTAAAATAAATTTCTGGACGTGAGGAATTTATCCATTAATCATCTGCAAAAATAATTAACTAAATATGACTCTCCAAATAAAAATGACAGCAGTTCTCGTGAGCGCTAAAGTTTCTGTTTTTTACAGCAAGTTCAACAAGACTTTCCCCAAGTCTTCCCAACGGTTCTACTTGGCACAAACACCAATTAAACACAAAAAAACAACCAAAACAGAGGCTAAATAATTTATTTATTACTAAACAGGCGCAAAAAGCAAGGAATAAAAATAAAATTGGGTTGCCTCCCAACAAGCGCTATCATTTAACGCCCCTAGCTAGGCATAACAAGCAAAGATAGATCTAGGTATTGCCATCTTTGGTAGCAAATCCATAAGTGGCTCTCATGATAGTTTCATATGGAAATTTTATTTTCTTTCTTGGAAAGTGTTCCATGCCCTTTTTAATGGAAATTTAAATCTAATATTCCCTTCCTTCATATCAATAATCGCACCAACCGTTCTAAGGAAAGGTCTACCAAGAATAATAGGGCAAGAAGGATTGCAATCTATATCAAGAACAATGAAATCTACGGGCACATACTTTCTATTCGCAACAATAAGAACATCATTAATCCTTCCCATCGGTTTCTTAATAGTAGAATCCGCAAGATGCAAGTTTAGAGAGCAATCATCAAAATCGCGGAAATCTAGCAAATCACACAAAGTTTTGGGGATAGTGGAGACACTAGCACCCAAATCAGACAAAGCATAAAACTCATGATCTTTAATTTTAATTTTAATAGTTGGTTCCCACTCATCATAGAGTTTTCTAGGGATAGAAACTTTCAACTCAAGTTTTTCTTCATAAGATTTCATCAAGGCATCAACGATATGTTTGGTAAAGGCTTTATCTTGACTATAAGCATGTGGAGAATTTAGCACGGATTGCAACAAGGAAATACAATCAATTAAAGAGCAAATTTCATAATTAAATTCCTTGAAATCCAATATAGTGGGTTTAGCAACATCTAGATTTTTATTTCTGTCAATCCCACTTTCATCAATTTCATCATAAAGATCTAAATACTCCGAATTTTTAGAACGCCTTCTAAGTAAAGGAACATCATATTTAGTTTCATCAAGATTCATATTGCAAAACAAAGATTTAATAGGAGACACATCAATAACTTTTAGATCTTCATCTTGACTTTCATAGGAATTGGAAGAACACGCTTTAATCAAGGCATCTTTGGAAGCACGCATCCTAGCGGTTCTTTCCTTGCACTCATCAATGGAAATTCTCATGGCTTTGAGAGACTCATTGATACCATGCTTAGGAGGAATAGATCTAAGCTTTAAAGAATCAACCTCAAGAGAAATTCTATCGACGTTCCTAGCCAAATCATCAACTTTAAGCAACTTCTCTTCAAGCAAAGCATTAAAATTCTTTTGTGAATTCATAAAATCTTTAACACTATTCTCAAATTCAGAGGGCATCTTATTATAATTTCCATAAGAGTTGTTGTAGGAATTCCCATAATTATTAGAAGGATTACTAGGATATGGCCTAGGATTAAAATTCCCTCTATAAGTGTTGTTACCAAAATTATTCCTACCAACAAAATTCACATCCATAGATTCATTGTTATTCTCAATCAAAGTAGACAAAGGCATATCATTAGGATCAGAAGAAACACTCTTATTAGCAAATAATTTCATAAGTTCATCCATCTTTCCACTCAACACACTGATTTCTTCTATCGTATGCACTTTTTTATTAGAAGATCTTTCAGTATGCCATTGAGAATAATTAACCATAATATTATCTAGGAGTTTAGTAGCATCTCCTAAGGTGATTTCCATAAAAGTGCCTCCCGCGGCCGAATCTAAAAGATTTCTAGAAGCAAAATTCAATCCGGCATAAATTTTTTGTATAATCATCCACAAATTCAAACCATCAGTAGGGCAATTACGTATCATTAATTTCATTCTCTCCCAAGCTTGTGCAACATGTTCATGATCAAGTTGCTTAAAATTCATAATATCGTTTCTAAGAGAGATGATCTTAGCGGGAGGGAAATACTTGATAAAAGCATCTTTGCACTTGTTCCAAGAATCAATACTATTTTTAGGCAAAGACAAAAACCAAGCTTTAGCACGATCTCTAAGCGAAAAAGGAAATAGCTTCAATTTAACGACATCATTATCGACATCTTTTTTCTTTTACATATCACATAAATCAACGAAGCTATTCAGATGAGTAGCGGCATATTCACTAGGAAGGCCGGCGAATTGATCTTTCATAACAAGATTCAACAAAGCAGTATTGATTTCACAAGATTCAGTAGGAGCAATCGGAGTGCTGAGGAAATCATTATTATTGGTATTGGTGAAGTCACACAATTTGGTAGTATCTTGAGCCATTGCAACAAACAAGCAATCTAACACACGAGCAAACAAAAAGGCAAACGAAAAAGAGAGGCGGAGAAGGAGAAGGAGACGGAGATTGGGAAAGAGAGGGCGAATAAAACGGCAACGGTGAAGTGGGGGAGAGGAAAACGAGAGGCAAATGGCAAATAATGTAATGCAAGAGATAGGGATTGTGATGGGTACTTGGTATGTTGACTTTTTGCGTAGACTCCCCGGCAACGGCGCCAGAAATTCTTCTTGCTAGCTCTTGAGCTTGCGTTGGATTTCCCCGAAGAGGAAGGGATGATGCAGCAAAGTAGTGTAAGTATTTCCCTCAGTTTTTGAGAACCAAGGTATCAATCCAGTAGGAGGCCACGCTCAAGTCCCTCGTACCTGCACAAAACTATAGCTACTCGCAACCAACGCGATTAGGGGTTGTCAATCCCTTCACGGTCACTTACGAGAGTGAGATCTGATAGATATAATATTTTTGGTATTTTTGGTATAGAGATGCAAAGTGAAAAGTAAAGGCAAAGTAAAAAAGCAAAGCAAGATTAAAGTAATGGAGATTGATATGATGAGAATAGACCCGGGGGCCATAGGTTTCACTAGTGGCTTCTCTCAAGAGCATAAGTATTCTATGATGGGTGAACAAATTACTGTTGAGCAATTGAAAGACTTGAGCATAGTTATGAGAATATCTAGGCATGATCATGTATATAGGCATCACGTCCGTGACAAGTAGACCGAAACGATTCTGCATCTACTACTATTACTCCACTCATCGACCGCTATCCAGCATGCATCTAGAGTATTAAGTTAAAAACAGAGTAACGCTTTAAGCAAGATGACATGATGTAGAGAGATAAATTCATGCAATATGAAATAAACCCCATCTTGTTATCCTCGATGGCAACGATGCAATACGTGCCTTGCTGCCCCTTCTGTCACTGGGAAAGGACACCGCAAGATCGAACCCAAAGCTAAGCACTTCTCCCATGGCAAGAACTACCAATCTAGTTGGCCAAACCAAACGAATAATTCGAAGAGACTTGCAAAGATAATCAATCATACATAAAAGAATTCAGAGAAGATTCAAATATTATTCATAGATAGACTTGATCATAAACCCACAATTCATCGGTCTCAACAAACACACCCCAAAAAGAAGATTACATCAAATAGATCTCCACGAGAGAGGGGGAGAACTTTGTATTGAGATCCAAAAAGAGAGAAGAAGCCATCTAGCTACTATGGACCCGAAGGTCTGAGGTAAACTACTCACACTTCATCGGAGAGGCTATGATGATGTAGAAGCCCTCCGTGATGACGGCCCTCTTCCGGCGGAGCTCCGGAACAGGCCCCAAGATGGGATCTCATGGATACAGAAAGTTGCGGCGGTGGAATTAGGTTTTTGGCTCCTATTCTCATCGTTTGGGGGTACGTAGGTATATATAGGAGGAAGGAGTACGTCGGTGGAGCTCCGAGGGGCCCACGAGGCAGGCGGGCGAGCCCTAGGGGGGGGCGCCCCCCACCCTCGTGACCGCCTCTTTGACTCCTTGGAGTAGGGTCCAAGTCTCCTGGATCACGTTCGGTGAGAAAATCACGTTCCCGAAGGTTTCATTCCGTTTGGACTCCGTTTGATATTCCGTTTCTTCGAAACACTGAAATAGGCAAAAGACAGCAATTCTGGGCTCGGCCTCCGGTTAATAGGTTAGTACCAAAAATAATATAAAAGTGGAAAACAAAGCCCAATATAGTCCAAAAGAGTAGATAATATAGGATGGAGCAATCAAAAATTAAAGATATGTTGGAGACGTATCACATAACCCTTGAAACAAGCAACAGTAAGTCAGCTGGGCTTGATATGGAAACATCTACGATATCACATGGATGAAGAAGGATCGCTAACTAACACAGAACAAAGCCGCGAACATGGTTGACAAACATCAGGAGGTCTCGATGGAAGGCATAGGGGGTATAACTCCATTTTGCCTTTCAAATTGTACAAAGTGGTCACCTGATTGATGAACAAATCAATGTGGGTAAGATTGATCACATATCATGCATAATCTCTTAGTAGCACGTGCATGTAGGAGTGACAAAATAGACAAGAATATTTAAAGGAGAAAAAAAGAGTAGCAACTATTTCTTCAGAGAAAGAAGTGCTCGCTTGAGTAAATGAACATGTTGTATTAGACATGGCCATGCTTATGGATCAAACACCATGACAGAATAAAATACAGTAAGACAAACAGCAAGAGTCAGCCGACCTTCTGGCAGTGCCGACATGAAGGATGTTGCATGCTTGAACAACTCCATAGGCTCGACCACCGACCCCAAAAAACCGACCTAATCCAAGGCAACAGAATAGAAAAAATACCATTAGCTAGAAAATTCTTCAAATTGACTTGAACCCAATAATTTGGGAAGGTACATAATGGACACAAAAAAATTACTGCATATGTGTAGCTCGGTGAGGCGATCCAGTGCATGGAATTGGAATCGGTGGAGGGTGAGCCGCACACACCTGCGTAGAGCTGGGGATAGGTCACCGCTTTGGTTATGTTGCTCTGCCTCTCTCCTCGCTCAAGGAGAAGTTGGGATGGGATGGGCCAAGTGGTGACGGGTCCTCCTCTGGCACGGTGGAGTAGACCAGACCATTGCCGGTTGAGAAAAGGGGCGGGGTTGGGAGAAGCATCGGACGCCGCCACAATAGATGACCTGCGAGTCGGTGGCGGCGACGGACCTTGGATCTTCCCAAGGTTTAGGACGAGAGGTCGGTAGTACTACTTGGGAGGGATGGGTCCGCTCGTCTATCCCCTCGTGTTGGATCCCCTCGCTGATCCCCTCGTGGGGCGTCGATTGGATCCGTTCCTCCTCTGTCTGCTCCATGAGGATGGTGGCGGCGCTGCCTGTGTCGTTGCCTCGTGGGTGGGAGAGAGGGGAGAGAAGGGTTGGGAATTGAACGAAAGGGACGAAATGTGAGGGTGGGATGGATCCCTCGAAGCCCGGGAGGTAGAATGGGCTGGCCAATGAGCCCAATTTACCATAGGCCATCATTTCGGTCCGTGGAGTAGTAGGCCAAAGGACATTTGGGCCAGAACTGACACAATGTGGAATAGATTGGTGTACGTAGGAAATCCGACGACCAGAAACCCTCCAATCATGAAAATGGACGGCTGAAATCACAAATCTCTATGAGGGCAGGGATTAGGTGCAGTTATACTATCCTTAATGAGCTTACCAAGGTTATTATGCCATTTTTGACCTAAGTAAGCTAATTATGTCATTAATGAACTAAATAAGCTAAGTATAGGTCATTATTGAGCTAACCTAGGTAATTATGTCATATTTTAGTTAATTAAGCATATTATGTCATTTTAGAGGAAACAAAGCTAAGTATAGGTCATTTTACAGCTAACTTAGGTAGAATAGGTCATTTTGGAGCTAAGTAAGCTTATTATGTCATTTTGGAGGAAAATAAGCTAAGTATATGACATTTATGAGCTAACCAAGGTTATTATGCAATTTTTGACCTAAGTAAGCTAATTATGTCATAAATGAACTAAATAAAGCAAAGTGTCAGGTCATTATGCATTTGTTAAGCAAAACACTAGAGAAAACTTACCGTCATCACGGAGGTGAAGCACCTGGGTTGCTCGTGCCGGTTACACTTGGAGAAGGTTCGTGTAATGCTTGTCTCGAGTTACGCTGCGCCAAAGATCATTTGCGATGGCTCGTTAGCATGATGACACTCAAATGTTAAGACTAGTAACTAATGACCATTCAAATGAAAATCATCATGGTCACCGGAGCAATGACTGGCATTGGTGGAGGGGTCTGACCGGTCTTCTCACACACTGACTGCACGCTTGGTTTTGATGAGTCAATCATATTAGTTAGTAATGAAATGAAGACGACGTGCATGATTTCGCTAATATGCAGAAGAAACTTACCATGAGGAGCTCGTACATGGCCCGGTGAGCCGCGTCATTCCGTGCCCTCTCCTCCTCTAACAACGTAGCCGTCCTCTCCTCCAACTCCCTCTCCTTCTCCGCCGCCTGCTGGTCCCTCTCCTGTAGAAGTCCATGGGTTGCCGCTCTCTCTCTATCTACATAGCAGCCTGCAACACCACTCCACATTAACATTGTAATCATCGATGGCTGCACACACAATGTAATGGAGGAAAGATATCTGAGTCCATATAAGTAACCTCGATGGCGAGCACGACTGGCCATGGACGAGGCCTTATCTCAGGACAGGAGCTCGTTTGGCGCGCCTTGATCTCCGAGAGAGTGCGAGGACAACGTATAAGTCCATCTCTAATGGCTATCGAGCCATGGGGCCTCCTGCTACCAGATATCATCACCAGCTCTGGATCAAAGGGATGCTGGCTCGGGTTAAAATCCTCCCCTTTCCTTGCCTTTCCCTCATCTCTATACCTCACGAGCTTGTGGTGGGAGGAGATATTGGTGAAGTTCTCTGGATGATCGAGGTCAGACGCAGAGAATGCCTTGGCCCGCTTATACGAGGCAGTATGGGCCATGGCATAGAGGTCGTACACCTCTGGCACCTCCGTGTTATTGTGTCGCACCTAAAAGAGAGGAACAAAGTATTAGTAATTAAAGAGCTCAAGCTAGCATGAAGAATGAATTACATGAATCATGATGCAAACCACATACCTAGTTTCGCCCGAACTGATATAAGTTGGCGCTGCCTTGATGGTGTGGCACACCAAACATTTTGGCACGCCGGTCCTTGCAATTGTTGTGGACGGCTAGCCATTCGTCTGAGCACCACTCATCCACCAATGCCTCCCAAGAATCCATCTTATCTGCACACCATCTCGGGGGAACCTAAGTTATTAAAGAGAAATTTGAGCGCTACGCCTATGAATTAAATCAAGGAAACTAAGTACAAGGCCTTAAGAATAGGTAATTACCTTCATGTACTGCTCCTTCAGAAACTTTGCACGACATGACGACTTGTCCTTAAGACCAGGCGAGGCGTAGTAGTCTTGAATAGCTTGCAGCTGACCCTCGTGCCCTATGTTTTGTAGTAGGTTCTTACACTTGGCATTGATAACCTATGCCGTGAGCTCCTCATATCCCTCCTCACATATGTAGAAGGTTTGCAATCAAACGAGACAACACTGGTTAGTACAATAACTAGGTATTGTTGATTTTTAATTGTGTAAAGGAGAAATTACCCAAAACTTTCTGATCACCATGTCGGACCTCGTGCGGCACAAGACACCATCGATCATCTCCTCCGGCGGGGCCGGGGCAGCCAAGTAGTGCTCCAAGCTCAATCGTAGCCGTGCAAGCAGACCCTCACCGGGCAACGTGACAAACCCCGGGTAGTTTTGCTGGCTAATCACACCAAGGACTTGGTTGGGCCTGCGGACATCCTTGGCATGTAGCCAACCCCTGCAGTATGACATGGCCAACGCATTAGATATTTGAAGAAACGTGAAGGCAAAACGTTAAAAAAGAGTAAATGCACTTACTTCTCCCCATCAGGTCTAATCAACCACCTCTTCTCGCGGGTCGCCGGCATGGGTGGGAGCTGTGTACTACCACGCTGGTAGACAGTGCCCCCCTCAACCACCTCACCCTCGCTATCAGAAAACTGATCCGCCACCATCAGCATGGCCACTCGGCCCCTCAGGCGGATCCGGCTAGGTACCCCATCCGGACGTCTCCTGGGACGTAGCCGGGTCCAGAGTCTCGTGGGCCGATGGCCCGTCGACCCGAGGCTCGTGAACCAGAGTCCATGTATCCTCCTTCTCAGACGGTTCCACCCTAGCAGTCCTGTTCTCGGGTGAATCAGCTAGGGGTGATGGCGAGGACGGCGTAGCAGCCTGCCTACCTCTCCCGCGGCCACGTGTACCTCTGTACTTCTCTTCTTCCCTCCCTGACCTCCTCTCCTAGTGGGCAACGACGCCCATGAAGAAGCGCCCACCGTTGTCTGCATACTGTCGAGCAACGCTCTCCGGAGAGACTAGGGTGGAATGGAAGTACCCCTCCCACCACGCGCCGACAAAGAAGGAGCCTCTGAGCGCTCTGGACCCGCCCCCACCATCTTTCAACACCTGCCATGACAAAGAGTAAAGAAATTAGCACAACATGGAAAAAATTGAATACCGACATGAATAATAATATGCATATAATTTAAGTGTATCATCATCATGTACAACATAAAAAATTGAATACCTAACATGAACTAATAATATTTATGTATATAATAAATTTTGAACACCTGACATGAACTAATAATAATCATGATCGTCTATATATGCTCCAGGACCAATAGATGCATCATCATCATCACTATCATGAAGGACATGCTCATCGAATTCTGCGGCATCAACATGTGGAAGGCCTCCTTTATGTAATCGGTCAAGCATTGACAGGTCATCTGCAATAGTAACCTCATCTTGTTCCGGCTTAGAGGTGAAGTCGGATTTACTGTTGCTGTCAACGTCAATGTTCTGGGGTGAAGTAGAGCAGTTCTTGAAACATTTTTTTGGAAAGACGTGTTTCTTCGAAGAATTCTCCTTCATATGTGTCTGGGTTAATGTGCGGTTCATAATCCTCTTCATTGGGGGGAGCTGGTCTAACACATGGCGGCACTTCATAAACGACATCCCAACCATTCAGATTTGGGTTAGTTTTGCAGGCCCACGGTAGATAAGAAACTTGGGTCACCTGTTGAGCCATAATATAGACATCAGGAACATCTAAATGGGTGCTTTCTTTGATTTCGACTAGCCCTATATGTTCATGAGTCCTTCTAGTCTCCTTCGGCTAAAACCAATAACATTTGAAGACTACGACGTTCGGTGGGTCTTCACCATAGAATATAAGTTCATAAATTGCTTCAACTCTTCCATAATACCTAGTACCTCCTTTGCCGATAGCAGAGACACAACAATTTGTAGACTTTCGGTTGGCCATAGATAACATTTTGCCAAGGTACTAAAGCGATACCCGTTGATGTCGTATTTGTCCAATGAACGGACCTTATAGTCAAAACCATTAGCGACTTGTCTCAATTCGGCGTCCATAGACTCTGAATTAGCCAACAAGTTTAATACGAAAGGATTGTTGCATTAGCTGCAAATTGGACGAAGAAATGAAATGGTCTAATGGAAATTACCGTTTGTTTGAACCAAGAGATGAAAATGGGATAGCCGCCTCCATGCTTTTCCAGAAGCTCATACTCTTCGATGGAATCCTTCTGGATCACCGCTCCATCCAAGAATTTGGCGACATATTGGCTGTATCAAATATCTGGGAATAAGAGAACTTCAAAGGAATAGAAATTGCGAAATAGTGTACCAAGAACTTACTCGATGTACAGCCGTACTTCTGTTAGGTTGTTGAAGATATACAACGAAATGGTCCGCCAATCTTCGACATCCAACGCTATTGCTTTCGAAGCACCAGCTGGTGTGAGCTTCCTTTTGAATAGGTTGAGGTTGGATCCACCTTTTTAGGGTCGCCAGCATTGTACCGAGGCTTCAGATTATGCAAATGACGATTTTTGGCTTAGTACTGTGTTGTCATGAAGTTTGCCACCTCCTCGGTAATGAATGCCTCGGCCATCAATGCTTCAATTCTACGTTTGTTTTTACATTTTGCTCGAAGCGTCTTCTGCATCCTCTCAGTTGCATAGCACCAATGGTTTTGCATGCCCCCCAATCTTGCCTCGATGGGGAGATGCAAAATCAAATGATGCACTGGATTAAAGAAGCCTAGTGGAAAGATCTTCTCTAACTTGCTGATCAACTCCAGCGCCAACTCTTCCATTTCATCTAGCACGGCAGGCGATAGTTCTTTCACATAAAGAACACGGAAGAAATAGCTCAGCTCTGCCAGTACTAGCCATTCATCCTTAGGGATAAAGCCATGCAACATCACCGGCATTACCCGCTCAAGCCATATGTGCCAATCATGACCCTTGAGACCAAATATTTTCAATTTTTCAAGCTTCACTCCCCTCTTTAGATTCGTTGCATACCAATCGAGGAACATCAAGTGCATTTTCACCCACAAGATAATTTCCCTCATAGCTGGCCTTCCAAGATTGAACCATGCCTTTGGCTTCATCCAGTTCTGCTTTCCTTTCGGTTGTCGCATGTTCTGTAATGGTTTATCACATAGAGCCTCATGGTCGAATCTAGCCTTAGGATTTTCGTTGACTTCCCCTCTATGCCAAACAATGTACCACAAAGGGCCTCGGTGATATTCTTTTTAGTGTGCATCACGTCGATGTTGTGTGGGCAAATGAGGTATTTGTGTTGGGGAACGTAGCAGAAAACAAAAAATTTCCTACGGTTTCACCAAGATCCATCTAGGAGTTCATCTAGCAACGAGTGATTAGATGCATCTACGTACCTTATAGATCGCGAGCGGAAGCATTCAAAGAACGGGGATGAGGTAGTCGAACACGACGTGATCCAAATCACCGGAGATCCTAGCACCGAACGGACGGCACCTCCGCGTTCAACACACGTACGGTCAGCGTAACGTCTCCTTCTTCTTGATCCAGCAAGAGGGAAGGAGAGGTTGAGGAAGATGGCTCCAGCAGCAGCACGACGGCGTGGTGATGGTGAAGCTGCAGTACTCCGTCAGGGCTTCGCCAAGCACTATGGAGGAGGAGGAGGTGTTGGAGAGGGAGAAGGAGGCAACCAAAGGCATGGATGAAGATCCCTCCTTCCCCCACTATATATAGGAGGGCCAAGGGGGGGGGGCTCCGGCCCTAGGAGATCCAATCTCCTAGGGGGTTGCGGCCAAGGGGGAGGAATCCTTCCTCCCCAAGGCACCTAGGAGGTGCCTTCCCCTCCTAGGACTCTTCCTCCTTGAAACCCTAGGCGCATGCGCCTCTTGGGGCAGGTGCCCTTGGCCCATGTAGGCCAAGGCGCACCCCCTACAGCCCATGTGCCCCCCCGGGACAGGTGGCCCCACCCGGTGGACCCCCGAGACCCTTCCGGTGGTCCCAGTACAATAGCGATAACCCCGAAACTTGTCCCGATGGCCGAAATAGCACTTCCTATATATAATTCTTTACCTCCGGACCATTCCGGAACTCCTCGTGACGTCCGGGATCTCATCCGGGACTCCGAACAACATTCGGGTTACTGCATATACATATCCCTACAACCCTAGCGTCACCGAACCTTAAGTGTGTAGACCCTACGGGTTCGGGAGACATGCAGACATGACCGAGACGACTCTCCGGTCAATAACCAACAGCGGGATCTGGATACCCATGTTGGCTCCCACATGCTCCTCGATGATCTCATCGGATGAACCATGATGTCGAGGATTCAAGCAACACCGTATACAATTCCCTTTGTCAATCGATATGTTACTTGCCCGAGATTCGATCGTCGGTATCCCAATACCTCATTCAATCTCGTTACCGGCAAGTCACTTTACTCGTACCGTAATGCATGATCCCGTGACCAAACACTTGGTCACTTTGAGCTCATAATGATGATGCATTACCGAGTGGGCCCAGTGATACCTCTCCGTCATACGGAGTGACAAATCCCAGTCTTGATCCGTGTCAACCCAACAGACACTTTCGGAGATACCCGTAGTATACCTTTATAGTCACCCAGTTACGTTGTGACGTTTGGTATACCCAAAGCACTCCTACGGTATCCGGGAGTTACACGATCTCATGGTCTAAGGAAAAGATACTTTGACATTGGAAAACTCTAGCAAACGAACTATACGATCTTATGCTATGTTTAGGATTGGGTCTTGTCCATCACATCATTCTCCTAATGATGTGATCTCGTTATCAATGACATCCAATGTCCATAGTCAGGAAACCATGACTATCTGTTGATCAACGAGCTAGTAAACTAGAGGCTTACTAGGGACATGTTGGTGTCTGTTATTCACACATGTATTACGATTTCCGGATAACACAATTATAGCATGAATAAAGACAATTATCATGAACAAGGAAATATAATAATAATGCTTTTATTATTGCCTCTAGGGCATATTTCCAACAGTCTCCCACTTGCACTAGAGTCAATAATCTAGTTACATTGTGATGAATCGAACACCCATGGAATTCTGGTGTTGATCATGTTTTGCCCTAGGGAGAGGTTTAGTCAACGGATCTGCTACATTCAGGTCCGTATGTACTTTACAAATTTCTATGTCTCCATCTTGAATATTTTCACGAATGGAGTTGAAGCGACGCTTGATGTGCCTGGTCTTCTTGTGAAACCTGGGCTCCTTGGCAAGTGCAATAGCTCCAGTGTTGTCACAGAAGAGTTTGATTGGCCCCGACGCATTGGGTATGACTCCTATGTCGGTGATGAACTCCTTCACCCATATTGCTTCATCTGCTGCCTCCGAGGCTGCCATGTACTCCGCTTCACATGTAGATCCCGCCACGACGCTCTGCTTGCAACTGCACCAGCTTACTGCCCCACCATTCAAAATATACACGTATCCGGTCTGTGACTTAGAGTCATCCAGATCTGTGTCGAAGCTAGCGTCGACGTAACCCTTTACGACGAGCTCTTCGTCACCTCCATAAATGAGAAACATTTCCTTAGTCCTTTTCAGGTACTTCAGGATATTCTTGACCGCTGTCCAGTGTTCCTTGCCGGGATTACTTTGGTACCTTCCTACCAAACTTACGGCAAGGTTTACATCAGGTCTGGTACACAGCATGGCATACATAATAGAACCTATGGCTGAGGCATAGGGGATGACGCTCATCTCTTCTATATCTTCTGCCGTGGTCGGACATTGAGCTGAGCTCAATTTTACACCTTGCAACACAGGCAAGAACCCCTTCTTAGACTAATCCATATTGAACTTCTTCAATATCTTATCAAGGTATGTGCTTTGTGAAAGACCTATGAGGCGTCTTGATCTATCTCTATAGATCTTGATGCCTAATATATAAGCAGCTTCTCCAAGGTCCTTCATTGAAAAACTCTTATTCAAATAGGCCTTGATGCTGTCCAAGAGTTCTATATCATTTCCCATCAAAAGTATGTCATCTACATATAGTATGAGAAATGCTACAGAGCTCCCACTCACTTTCTTGTAAACGCAGGCTTCTCCATAAGTCTGCGTAAACCCAAACGCTTTGATCATCTCATCAAAGCGAATGTTCCAACTCCGAGATGCTTGCACCAGCCCATAAATCGAGCGTTGGAGCTTGCACACCTTGTCAGCATTCTTAGGATCGACAAAACCTTCCGACTGCATCATATACAATTCTTCCTTAAGGAAACCATTGAGGAATGCCGTTTTGACGTCCATTTGCCATATCTCATAATCGTAGAATGCGGCAATTGCTAACATGATTCGGACGGACTTCAGCTTCGCTACCGGTGAGAAAGTCTCATCATAGTCAACCCCTTGAACTTGTCGATAACCCTTAGCGACAAGCCGAGATTTATAGATGGTCACATTACCATCCGCGTCTGTCTTCTTCTTAAAGATCCATTTATTTTCTATGGCTCGCCGTTCAACGGGCAAGTCAGTCAAAGTCCATACTTCGTTTTCATACATGGATCCTATCTCGGATTTCATGGCTTCTAGCCATTTGTCGGAATCCGGGCCCGCCATCGCTTCTTCATAGTTCGAAGGTTCACCGTTGTCTAACAACATCATTTCCAAGACAGGGTTGCCGTACCACTCTGGTGCGGAACGTGTCCTTGTGGACCTTCGAATTTCAGTAGGAGCTTGATCAGAAGTATCTTGATCATCATCATTAATTTCCTCTCTAGTCGGTGCAGGCGCCTCAGGAACATTTTCTTGAGTTGCGCCATTTTCCGGTTCAAGAGGTAACACTTCATCAAGTTCTACTTTCCTCCCACTTACTTCTTTCGAGAGAAACTCTTTCTCTAGAAAGAATCCATTCTTGGCAACAAAGATCTTGCCTTCGGATCTGAGGTAGAAGGTATACCCAACAGTTTCTTTAGGGTATCCTATGAAGACGCATTTTTCCGACTTGGGTTCGAGCTTTTCAGGTTGAAGTTTCTTGACATAAGCATCGCATCCCCAAACTTTCAAAAACGACAGCTTAGGTTTCTTCCCAAACCATAATTCAAACGGTGTCGTCTCAACGGATTTCGACGGAGCCCTATTTAAAGTGAATGCGGCAGTCTCTAAAGCATAGCCCCAAAAAGATAGCGGTAAATCGGTAAGAGACATCATAGATCGTACCATATCTAATAGAGTGCGATTACGACGTTCGGACACACCATTACGCTGAGGTGTTCCAGGCGGCGTGAGTTGTGAAACTATTCCACATTTTCTTAAGTGTGTGCCAAACTCGTGACTCAAGTATTCTCCTCCATGATCTGATCGTAGAAACTTGATTTTCCTGTCACGTAGATTCTCAACCTCACTCTGAAATTCCTTGAACTTTTCAAAGGTTTCAGACTTGTGTTTCATTAAGTAGATATACCCATATCTACTCAAATCATCAGTGAGGGTGAGAACATAACGATAGCCACCGCGAGCCTCAACACTCATTGGACCGCACACATCAGTATGTATGATTTCCAATAAGTTGGTTGCTCGCTCCATTGTTCCTGAGAACGGAGTCTTGGTCATCTTACCCATGAGGCATGGTTCGCACGAGTCAAATGATTCGTAATCAAGAGACTCTAAAAGTCCATCTGCATGGAGCTTCTTCATGCGTTTGACACCTATGTGACCAAGGCGGCAGTGCCACAAGTATGTGGGACTATCATTATCAACTTTACATCTTTTGGTACTCACACTATGAATATGTGTAGCATTACGCTCGAGATTCATTAAGAATAAACCATTCACCATAGGAGCATGACCATAAAACATATCTCTCATATAAATAGAACAACCATTATTCTCGGATTTAAATGAGTAGCCATCTCGAGTTAAACGAGATCCCGATGCAATGTTCATGCTCAAAGCTGGCACTAAATAACAATTATTAAGGTTTAAAACTAATCCCGAAGGTAAATATAGAGGTAGCGTGCCGACGGCGATCACATTGACCTTGGAACCATTCCCGACGCGCATCGTCACCTCGTCCTTTGCCAGTCTCCGCTTATTCCGCAGCCCCTGCTTTGAGTTACAAATGTGAGCAACTGCACCGGTATCAAATACCCAGGAGCTACTACGGGTACTAGTAAGGTACACATCAATTACATGTATATCATATATACCTTTTGTTTTGCCAGCCTTCTTGTCCGCTAAGTATTTGGGGCAGTTCCGCTTCTAGTGACCACTTCCCTTGCAATAAAAGCACTCAATCTCAGGCTTGGGTCCATTCTTTGGCTTCTTCCCGGCAGCTTGCTTGCCGGGCGCGGCAACTCCCTTGCCGTCCTTCTTGAAGGTTTTCTTATTACCCTTGCCCTTCTTGAACTTAGTGGTTTTATTGACCATCAACACTTGATGTTCCTTCTTGACTTCTACCTCAGCTGATTTCAGCATAGCAAATACTTTAGGAATGGTCTTTTCCATCCCCTGCATATTGAAGTTCATCACAAAGCTCTTCTAGCTTTGTGGAAGCGACTGGAGGATTCTGTCAATGACCGCGTCATCCGGGAGATTAACTCCCAGCTGAGTCAACCAGTTATGTAACCCAGACATAGTGAGTATGTGCTCACTGACAGAACTATTTTCCTCCATCTTACAGCTGAAGAACTTGTCGGAGACCTCATATCTCTCGATTCGGGCATGAGCTTGAAAAACCATTTTCAGCTCTTCGAACATCTCATATGCTCCATGTCTCTCAAAATGCTTTTGGAGCCCCGGCTCTAAGCTGTAAAGCATGCCGCACTGAATGAGGGAGTAGTCATCAGCACGTGTCTGCCAAGCGTTCATAACGTCTTGGTTCTGTGGGACGGGTGGATCACCTAGCGGTGCTTGTAGGACATAATCTTTCGTGGCAGCTATGAGGATGATCCTCAGGTTCCGAACCCAGTCCGTATAGTTGCTGCCATCGTCTTTCAGCTTGGTTTTCTCTAGGAACGCGTTGAAGTTGAGGACTACATTGGCCATTTGATCTACAAGACATATTGTAAAGATTTTAGACTAAGTTCATGATAATTAAGTCCATCTAATCAAATTATTCAATGAACTCCCACTTAGATAGACATCCCTCTTCTAGTCATCTAAGTATAACATGATCCGAGTCAACTAGGCCGTGTCCGATCATCACATGAGACGGACTAGTCAACGTCGGTGAACATCTTCATGTTGATCGTATCTTCTATACGACTCATGCTCGACCTTTCGGTCTTCTGTGTTCCGAGGCCATGTCTATACACATGCTAGGCTCGTCAAGTCAACCTAAGTGTTTGCATGTGTAAATCTGTCTTACACCCGTTGTATGTGAACGTTTTGAATCAAACACCCGATCATCACGTGGTGCATTGAAACAACGAACTGTCGCAACGGTGCACAGTTAGGGGGAACACTTTCTTGAAATTATTATGAGGGATCATCTTATTTACTACCGTCGTTCTAAGTAAACAAGATGCAAAACATGATAAACATCAAATGCAATCAAATAATAATAGTGACATGATATGGCCAATATCACATAGCTTCTTTGATCTCCATCTTGGGGCTCCATGATCATCTTGTCACCGGCTTGACACCATGATCTCCATCATCATGATCCCCATCATCGTGTCTCCATGAAGTTGCTCGCCAACTATTACTTCTACTACTATGGCTAACGCGTTTAGCAATAAAGTAAAGTAATCTACATGGCATTTCTCAATGACACGCAGGTCATACAAAAATAAAGACAACTCCTATGGCTCCTGCCGGTTGTCATACTCATCGACATGCAAGTCGTGATTCCTATTACAATAGCATGAACATCTCATACATCACATATAGATCATTCATCATTCATCACAACTTTGGCCATATCATATCACAAAGCACTTGCTGCAAAAACAAGTTAGACGTCCTCTAATTGTTGTTGCATGTTTTACGTGGCTGAAGTAGGGTTCTAGCAAGAACGTTTTCTTACCTACGTGAAACCACAACGTGATTTGTCAACTTCTATTTACCCTTCATAAGGACCCTTTTCATCGAATCCGCTCCAACTAAAGTAGGAGAGACAGACACCCGCCAGCCACCTTATGCAACTAGTGCATGTTAGTCGGTGGAACCGGTCTCACGTAAGCGTACGTGTAAGGTTGGTCCGGGCCGCTTCATCCCACAATACCGTTGAAGCAAGATAAGACTAGTAGCGGCAAGAAAGTTGACAACATCTACGCCCACAACAAATTGTGTTCTACTCGCGCAAGAAGAACTACGAATAGACCTAGCTCTGATACCACTATTGGGGAACGTAGCAGAAAACAAAAAATTTCCTACGGTTTCACCAAGATCCATCTAGGAGTTCATCTAGCAACGAGTGATTAGATGCATCTACGTACCTTGTAGATCGCGAGCGGAAGCGTTCAAATAACGGGGATGAGGTAGTCGAACACGACGTGATCCAAATCACCGGAGATCCTAGCACCGAACGGACGGCACCTCCGTGTTCAACACACATACGGTCAGCGTAACGTCTCCTTCTTGATCCAGCAAGAGGGAAGGAGAGGTTGAGGAATATGGCTCCAGCAGCAGCACGACGGCGTGGTGATGGTGAAGCTGCAGTACTCCGTTAGGGCTTCTCCAAGCACTATGGAGGAGGAGGAGGTGTTGGAGAGGGAGAAGGAGGCAACCAAAGGCATGGATGAAGAGCCCTCCTTCCCCCACTATATATAGGAGGGCCAAGGGGGGGCGCCGGCCCTAGGAGATCCAATCTCCTAGGGGGTTGCGGCCAAGGGGGAGGAATCCTTCCTCTCCAAGGCACCTAGGAGGTGCCTTCCCCTCCTAGGACTCTTCCTCCTTGAAACCCTAGGCGCATGGGCCTCTTGGGGCAGGTGCCCTTGGCCCATGTAGGCCAAGGCGCACCCCCTACAGCCCATGTGGCCCCCCGGGACAGGTGGCCCCACCCGGTGGACCCCCGAGACCCTTCCGGTGGTCCCGGTACAATAGCGATAACCCCGAAACTTGTCCCGATGGCCGAAATAGCACTTCCTATATATAATTCTTTACCTCCGGACCATTCCGGAACTCCTCGTGACGTCCGGGATCTCATCTGGGACTCCGAACAACATTCGGGTTACTACATATACATATCCCTACAACCCTAGCGTCACTGAACCTTAAGTGTGTAGACCCTACGGGTTCGGGAGACATGCAGACATGACCGAGACGACTCTCCGGTCAATAACCAACAGCGGGATCTGGATACCCATGTTGGCTCCCACATGCTCCTCGATGATCTCATCGGATGAACCATCATGTCGAGGATTCAAGCAACACCGTATACAATTCCCTTTGTCAATCGATATGTTACTTGCCCGAGACTCGATCGTCGGTATCCCAATACCTCGTTCAATCTCGTTACCGGCAAGTCACTTTACTCGTACCGTAATGCATGATCCCGTGACCAAACACTTGGTCAGTTTGAGCTCATAATGATGATGCATTTCCGAGTGGGCCCAGTGATACCTCTCCATCATATGGAGTGACAAACCCAGTCTTGATCCGTGTCAACCCAACAGACACTTTCGGAGATACCCGTAGTATACCTTTATAGTCACCCAGTTACGTTGTGACGTTTGGTATACCCAAAGCACTCCTACGGTATCCGGGAGTTACACGATCTCATGGTCTAAGGAAAAGATACTTTGACATTGGAAAACTCTAGCAAACGAACTATACGATCTTATGCTATGTTTAGGATTGGGTCTTGTCCATCACATCATTCTCCTAATGATGTGATCTCGTTATCAATGACATCCAATGTCCATAGTCAGGAAACCATGACTATCTGTTGATCAACGAGCTAGTCAACTAGAGACTTACTAGGGACATGTTGGTGTCTGTTATTCACACATGTATTACGATTTCCGGATAACACAATTATAGCATGAATAAAGACAATTATCATGAACAAGGAAATATAATAATAATGCTTTTATTATTGCCTCTAGGGCATATTTCCAACAATTTGAAGTAAGGAAAACCCCACATGCATATCTTGTGAGTCCAGGTGTGTTCCAAATTATATCCCTTGAAATACCCTGGAAGCTCTGGATCAGGCTCGAGAGTGTTGAACTGATCCAGGGTCTGTTGGCCTGTCAACGCAGGTCGTGTAGAGTTTTTGACAACTCAACCTTTGATGAAGTTCTTCTTCTCTTTTCTGAACTTATGGCGAGGATACAGGAACTGTCTATGCAAGTCGACGCAAGAAAACTTGCGACCCGCCTGCAGCCAACGAAACTGAAGAGCTGTGTTGCATGTGGGGCACATGAACCTTCCTTGCACACACAAACCAACAAATAGCGCATACGCCGGCAAGTCATGCATCGAGTACATGTACCAGACACGCATTATGAAGTTTTGTTTTCTAGTGGTGTTGTATGTCTTGAACCCATTATCCCAAGCTTCTTGCAATTCATCCTTAAGCGGTTGCATGTACACATTCATATTCTTCCCCGGATAGTTGGGCCCTGGAATTACCAACGTCAGGAAAATGTTCTTTCTTTGCATAATCTGTCCGGGGGGGAGATTGAGTGGAATGACAAATATAGGCCAACAACTATATTGGGTTGCCGTCAAAACAAACACATTGAACCCATCCGTGTTGATGGCAACTCGAGGATGCCTTGGATCTGCCGCTTTTTGCTCATGTAATGCATCGAAGTGCTTCCACGCAAAACCATCCGATGTGTGTACCATCATCTGATTCCCATCTGCATCTAGTTCGGTTCTTTTGCCCATTTTGTGCCATGTCATCTGTCTGGCCATCTCTTCGACCATGAAAAGACGCTAAAGTCTACGTACAATTGGCATATATCGAAGAACATTAATGGGGATTTTGGTCTGCCTCCTCTCACCCATACCGTTATCTACCACAACTTACCTAGAAGACTTGCAAATGGGACAATAGTTCAAGTCCACATACTCAAGCCTAAATAAGGCACATCCTTTCTCACAAGCATCTATCTCCTCATAGGGCAACTTAAGTGCATGGAGGATTTTGTCTGACTGGTACAGGTTTGCAGGCATTACTTGGCTTTTGGGTAGAAAGCGCCCATATATTGTCATCATCGCGTCGTAGAATTATCTGCCCAAGTTGAATTGAGCCTTCAGAGCCATTACTTGTGTGATAGCATCCAGCTGACAAAGCTCAGTGTGCTCGTGGAGAGAATGTTTTGAAGACTCCAACATTTCATTGAAGGCCTTTGTAGATTACATCTTATCGTTCGAATCCCGAGCATCATCAAAGTCTTCCACCATGTCTTCGATCCCGGTACCATACTCATCGGTGTGACGATGAACCACCTCAACTCTGGCATGTTGGGCAGACTCACAATAAAATGTCCATACCGTATAATCAGGCGTAAAACCCCACTTCTGTAGGTGTTTACCCATTTCACCCTCTGCTCTCTTTTTCAATTGTCGCACTAGACACAGGGGCACCAGGTTGTTCTCTGACCATTTGCAAATGCGGCTTTCACAAACCCCTTCGTTTTTGTTAACCATTCATTGGTCATATCTTCCTGACTAGTGTGACCGGTGTACATCCACGCGCAATCACTCATCTTGCCAAGCTACTAGACACACAAGAAATATATATAATTCAGCATATATATTCATCAATTAATCAAGTTTGTCAGTTTTATTTCGTCCATGCAACCTACATGCTAATAGGTAAAGATTGGTCCTAATCCCACCCGAGTATGTGTAGATTGGGTTCCTTTTCCCATGCTCTGCTCCACATCCGACGCAAAATTTTGCCAGCACCTCCCCACTGTTCTCCTGATACACGACCCGGCAATAAGCATAGAGGATGTGTACCCGGAGAACAATAGGGAGGCACTGACAAAATTATGCATCGGATCCATAGCAGAGCATATGGGAAACGAACCCAATCTACACATACTCGGGCTGTCCATGGATAACGTTGGACAATTCAAAAGAATCATGGTTATAAATATGCAAATGCATGCATATTTATAACTGTAACCCTTTCGAATGGGAGATGCATACTGGTAATGCATACTGATGATTTAATCTACCTATAGCTAGCAAGTTTCATCAGCACGAAGACCGAAATAGAGCGAATGAAGGGGGAGGAGATGTCATTTGTGCTCACCCATGAACACAGGGGTGGAGCTCGTCGAACGCCAGACCTTCGCACCGACGAAACAACTGCACATTTAAATCCAAAGATGAGTAACATAGCATTATTATTTTTTCCGTCAACCTAACTAAATATTTACAACATGATGCCACCGCCAAGTTGTAAAAAACGATTCACACTGCTTGTTCCCCGCAACAACCCCTAACCTAAAGAGTTATCATTTAGGATTCCGTCGACATCGAGGCACCCGCTAACCTAAAACATCTGTCGTTTAATGTTCCATCGATGTCGAGGTACGCCCTAACCATAATTGTTGTTATTTAAGGTCCCGTCCACGTGGAGGCACTCCTACCCGAAATATATGTCATTCATGGTTCTGTCGACGTCGAGGTACCCCTAACCTATATAGATGTCATTTAGGATTTTGTTGATGCCAAGGCACCCCTAACCTAAATAGACGTCATTTAGGGTTCCATCGACCCCGAGAAACCCCCTAACCTGCTCGTCCTCGGGTGCCCCGAGGAACCCCCTAACCCGCTTGTCCTCCTCCTCTTCTCTTGTTTTTCTTCTTCTTCTCCTATTTTTCTTTCTCTTTTCTTCTTCTTATTTTATTCTCCTCCTCCTCTTCTCCGTCTTCTTCTTATTTTCTTCTCCTCCTCCTCTTCTTCTTCCCTTCTTCTTATTCTTCTTATTTTCTTCTCCCCCCTCTTCTTCTTCCATTCTTTTCCTCTTCTTCTACTTCTTCCATTTTTTTCATATCTTACCTAACCTAGCACTAACCTAATTAACAGTAGAAAAAAATAAAAAAACAGAAGATGAATGCTCACCGAAGTGGGGCGCCGGGGCGGGCCATGGGGCGATGGGGCGCAAGGGCCGCGGGGGCGCAGGAGCCGCGGGGCAGCGTGACGGGGTCGGTGGTGGGCGTCGGGGCCGTGGCTACGCTGGAGAGAGAGAGATATGGGGGTGCCGGCCATTAGTTAGGTAACTTCTATGCCATCTGCTTGCAGACGGTAAAGAAGGGGTGGGCCGGGGGGACACGGCCGTTAGTTAGGCACCTTCTTTGCCATCTGCTAGCAGATGACAAAGAGAAAAAAGCTGACGACAAAGATTTCACAGACTGCATCCATTTGACCTAGCTAGCTCCATGTCCAGTGGGGCCCATTTGGGGTCTTTGCCGTCTGCCTTTGGGACCTTTGCCGTCTGCTGGCGGACGGCAAAGAAGTAGTTGATGGCAAACCATATCTTTGCTATCAGCCAGTTCTTTGTCATCTCCTTTTTGCAAGCGGACGGCAAATGCCTTTTGCGCGTCTGCTAGCAGACGGCAAAATACTAGCACATAGTAGTAGAGTGGATTTGATAACCTTGCTTTCATAACTGAGGAAAATACTTACCTTTGTTGTGCTACATCATTCTCTCCTCTTTGGGGAAATAACAACGCAGATACAAGTAATCAGGAAGAATTTCTAGCGCCGTTGCTGGGGAGACATCATCAGCATCTATCAACTACCCGATCACATATCTCATCTCCTTGCAATTTACATCATTTGCCATTTTCCTCTCACTTTCATCTCCCCCACTTCTAAAACGTTTTTGCAAAAGCACAAAAATATCTACCTTTTTTTCCCTCTTTTCGTTTGCCTTTTGCTTTAGTCATCTCGTCAACAACACTACCCCTCCTTTTTGCAAGATGCTCGGTATAGGTTCATGGAATCTTACTGCACCTGCAATATAAAAGGAGATGCAAAGATTTTTCTTCGTAATTTTTATATAGGTTTAACCCTGCATCATAGGCAACTCTTGGATTTTGCTACTAAGGGGAAATTTGTTGAAATTGATGCTAATGTTGCCTATGAAATAATAGAAGGAATATTGGGAGTTCCACCACCAAAAAAGGGGTTTAGTTTTACACAAGAATGGATTCAAATATTAGAAAATTTTGGAGATTTACAGGAAAATTTTGTTGAGTTGCAAAAAGCTAATGAACCCCACAAACATATTAGTGGAAACCTCAATCGCATGAATACTTTGATTACTCTTTGCAATAAGCGGTTGGATATTTTAGATCGTAAGATAGCCTCTTTTCCTAAGAATACTGGGACGTGTAAAGAGCCTCCCGGATTAGAGAAAGCCCTCACAAAGGTAGCAAAAACTGAAGATGACAATACTTGAATCTACGCAATTATGCCTAGCTAGGGGCATAAAATGATAATACTTGTTGGGAAGCAACCCAATGAATAAAATATATTTTCTCTTTCTTCTTTCCGTTCTGGTGTGTTCACACAATTATGCTACTCTTATGATTGTGTTTTTATGTTTCAATTAGTGTTTGTGATTATGCTATGGGAAAATTTTGTTTTGGCCACTCTAGTTTTTGCCAATTTTTCTTATGCCATTCTAGAATTTGACATCTCACTTTTGCTACTCTTGGCTTTTGACAATACATCACAAATGCCATTCCATGGCAAAAACAATAATTTTTCATTTCACTTTTGCCACTCTTAGCTTTTGACAATGTATCACAATTGCCACTCTGAAATTTTTTCTTTTGCCACGGAATGGAAAAGTGATATATTGTCAAAAGCTAATAGTGGCAAGAGTGAGATGTCAAATTCTAGAGTGACATAAGCAAAATTGGAAAAAGCTAGAGTGGCAAAAACAAAATTTTCCCATAGTTGATTTAATCCTGTTGAAAAACAAAAACTTCTACGTCCAATAGCAGAATTGTTAAAAATCATAGAAGCGAAGAAAAAATTTGAATTTTTTATGCAAGATTTATATACAAAGTTCCTACGTTTTCCTTGTTTTCAGAATTTTTGTAGTTACAGAAGTATGGACAAAGTCCAGATTACTACACACTATTCTGTTTTTGACAGATTTTGTTTTCATTGCATTGTGTTATTATTTTGATGAATCCATGGACTGTATCGGGGGTTTAAGCTATGGTAAAGTAAGAATACAGTAGGTATAATGCAATAATAAAATATGAATGGGTTTGCAACAATACTTAAAGTGGCGATTTACTTTATTATACCAACAGATCTCATGAAGGTTTTGCTGAGTTTTGTGTGATTGAAGTTTTCAAGTTTTGGGTGAGATCACGATGGATGAAGGAATAAGGAGTGAAAAGAGCCTAAGCTTGGGGATGCCCATGGCACCCCAAGGTAATATTGAAGGAGAACCAAGCAACTAAGCTTGGGGATGCCCCGGAAGGCATCCCCTCTTTCTTCTAACAACCATCGGTAATTTTACTTGGAGTTATATTTTTATTCATCACATATCATGAGTTTTGCTTGGAGCATCTTTTATTATATGAGTCTTTCCTTGTTTTACCTTTTAGTTTGTCACAATCATCCTTGCTGGATACACCTATTTGAGAGAGCCATAATGATGCTATGATTGGTTAGAATTGCTCTATGTGCTTCACTTAAAAAAATTGAGCTATGGAATTGCTCTAGTGCTTCATTTATATCTTTTTGAGCACGCTGGAACTTTATTTTTTGAGAAAATTATATCATGCTTCACTTATATTATTTTGAGAGATGAAAAATATATTTATGCTCATGTTCTTCACTTAAACTTATTTGAGAGCTTGTTATAAGTCCCGAAGTGGTAGATATCCAAGGGGGATATAATAAAAACTTTCATGAAGATCATTGGATATTATAAACTTGATTCTTTGTAATAGTTTTGAGATATGGAGATAGAAATATGTGAGTCATGTTGGTGAGCAATTGTGCTTTAGTAAGAATATTAGTGTTAAGGTCTGTGATTCCCTATGCAAGCACGGAAGTTAATAGTTATGCAATGAAGTTACATCCTACTTGTGGAGCATTATTCAGTGTTAGTTATTTTTAATGCCTGTTTATTATATTTTTTGGTTCTTGGTTGGTTGCTTGTCAATCTATTCGCTAGCTTTTCCTTGTACTAAGTGGGAATACTGCTTGTGCATCCAAAATACTAAAACAAAGTTGTGCCAAATGAGTCCACCATACCTACCTATATGCAGTATTTCCATGCCGCTCTAAGTAAATTTGTATGTGCCAACTCTAATTTTCAAGATGAATTTCCTTTTTGTTTGCCCGTACAGCTCATGAAGCGGCAGGGGGTAGTCGGTAATTTTCCATGCTAGATGTGTTACTCTCAAGATGAGTGTTTATTCACTTGTCATTGCACAAGAGTGTGGCGGTAATAGGGATGTCCAGTCCCGAAATGAAAAAGAAATTTACTTTATGTTGTAAAATAATAAATTCCTTGGAAAGTGTTGGTATGGAAGGCACCGCTGGATACGGCTGGCCATGGATTGTGAAAGAATGGTGGAAAAAGGAATAAACTTTATGTTATGTTTGGGAACCTCCTATGATGTATCTAGCATGGAAAGTATTGGAAATTCTCGATCGCTTTCGTTGACGGGAAAAGCATGCCTCTGAAAATGTTTTTATCTCTTAATTTAAGCTTTGAGCTTTGGCACCTCTACAAATCTCTACTTCCCTCTACGAAGGGACTATCTATTTACTTTATGCAATTTTTATTTTTATTTGAGTCTCCATCTTCTCTTATAAAGCACCAACTAGGGAGCAGTATGATCATACTTGTGCATTGGAGGTACTTAATATTCGAGTGTGTTTCACGAATGGATCAATGATTGAGCATAATGGTCTAGGGATATCTTTCTTAAGTGTTGATATTTTGAAAGACATGGTTCACTACAAAAAAAATACACTTTTGTGATTATACGTGTTTGTCACAGTAGGTCACATTTTTTGTCATGCATGTACATCCATGATGAGTTTATGACAGAATCAAGATAGTCATACCTGTACTGTCGTAGAAGTGTTCCATGACATTACCAAAATTATCATCACGGAAGTGTCCACTTCCATGACGATAAATCGCGCGTCATAGAATTGCTCCCGTCAAGGGTAAACAACATGTGGCATCCACCATAACGGGTCGCCATTAAGCTACCGGGTTCTGGTTTTGATTCGATAACCCGTTAACAGCCCAGACCAATGGGGATTTTCCACATGTAAAATTCTCAATGGCCAGAGGAACCACGTGGCGGCTCACCGTTGGGACAGATGTCATCCACTTATTGGACCGAAGGCGCCTATGATACGTTGACACATGGCACGGCCCACCGGAGGCCCATTACGGTGAAAAGATCGTCCCGTTTGAATTGGTCAAAAGGTAGCGGGCCGGCCCACAGAAAGCCTATTAACGGCATGTTCGCATATAGCCCATTTACAACCCGCTAAGTCACGGCCCGTTACGGCTTATCCAAATTAGGCCCAGTAGTGTCATATGGGCTGTCCAGTATGATTCCAGCCCGTTGTAACTTCAGGCCCATGTATGGCCCATGATGTCTTTCGGCCCATATGAGGCCCTTTGTAACTCTTGGCCCATTAACGACCCATGGTGAAACTGGCCCGTAATGAACAGTGTATTGCTTTATGCCCATTAACGGGCGCCCATTAGTCAGTCGACCGTTTCCATCTCGTGTTAACTTGCGGCCTTCTAAGGGCCCATTTATTCTTGGTCTAATTTCGAGAATTTGATTACTTACGGTCTGTTACTGGCATGTTCCACTTGTGGGCCAAATTCAGCCCGTGGTTAGAGTTGGCCTGTTTGTGGCCCGTTAACTCGTTGGGCTGTTTTCATAGCATCATCAATTACGGCATATTAATGGCCCATTATGGCCAAGCCATAAAGCAGACGATTTCCGCTCTAGCCCGTTTACGGCCCATTTTGCGGTCCGTTATTGGTCCACGAATAGTATGGCCCATGTTTGGCGAAATGATTATATGGCCCATAGAAGGCCCATAGATGAGACGACCCGTAGAAGGCCCATGGATCCTACGGCCCATAGAAGGCCCATGGATCCTAAGGCCCGTAGAAGGCCCATGGATCGTACAGCCCGTGGAGGGCCATGGTCACTACAGCAGGTAGCAAGACCATGGACACAACAGTCTGTGTGTTGCAATGGTTATTGTGGCCTAGTTATAAAAATAGGTTATTGTGGCCACTAGAAAAACACGGAAAAAGAACTACAGTGACTACAAGCAAACAACTAAAGAAGACAATAAGGAAATAAATAAGCAAGCAACTAACGCTAGGCTATTATGGCTATTACACATATTACATCCACTGGACATCAAAGTTCACCACCAGTGCAAATATAGGGAACAAAGCAGTATATTACATACACTGGCCGTCTAAATTTGCCAACAGTGCCAATAAACTACAAGAAATATGCTCAATTGTGACCTTCTGGCAGTGACCGTGGAAGAAATCGTCATAAATCTATGACCATTTTGATCCAATTGGTCGTGGCCTGTTTAGGAGAGTCGAAACCATAAACCATAGTGACTATTCTGGTCAAAAAGGTCATAATTGCCTTACACAAAATGGTCATAAGCAGACAACACAAAATGGTCATAAGCAGACAACAGTGGTCGACAGCCTTATTTTTAGCTGATTACGACCAATCCAGATGGTCATGATGTTGTAACATGGATGACTGGACGTCCACATCAACAATTTTACCTATGTGTCATTTCATTTTGGCTTATGTGTCGGTTGTAGCGTCAGTCCATCCATAGATTGACTTGTTGACTAAACTGGGTCTACATTTACAGACGGGGCCAACTAACACAATACAAATGACATGTGGGACCCGTCCCACAAAGGTGAATAAACCAGAAAAATGCGAAAATTCACTTTGGCTCATAGGTGTATATGCACCTATTGTCTAAATATATATATTTTAAAAAGTTAAAAAAATTTGAGAAAAAATCCCGCGTGTAAATCCGGACACTATATGTGTGTGCACCAAGTTTCGATGAAATATGACATTTTTTGGCTTGTGTAAAAAAGACATTTTTCGATGCTTGATTACAGCTATTCACAAGCCATTTTAAATCTTTTTTACACATGCAACAAAAATGCCCTTGTTCACCGAAATTTTGTGTGCGAACATAGGATGTTTAGATGTACACACGGGATTTTTTCTATACATATTTCATAATAGGTGTATTTACATCTAAGATCCAAAACGCCAGTCTCAAAGGAAAAAAAAGACCCGTCCCACAAACATGAATAAAGCAAAAAAGAAAGGCCACCGCGCCAAAAGGCCACTCTCAAAGAAAAAAAGGACCTGTCCCACAAAGGTGAATAAAGCAAAAAAAGAAATCATGGCATGTGATTCGAACTAGCTAACACTCGAGTTCCCCTAAGGAGACAAACCACAACACCGTAACAAAGACACTGGTACATTCTCGCCCGTAACCTATTTAATGGGTAGTGTCCAGTGGGCTTGGGCCTTGGTGGGACAAGGGCACCTTTTTTTCTTTTATATTTTTCATCCGCCGAGTGGGCCAACTACTGGGCCGCGGCTCGTTTTTTGGTCTATTTTTTGTTCGTTCATTATTTTTTTACTTTTTATTATTATTTATACTTCCAATTATTATATATATATATATTGAAAAACAAACTTCACTAAAACGTTTGAAAAAATATTAACCAAGCATTTAAAAATCTTACATGTGTATAAAGAAAATGATTACCATATGTACAAAAAATATACAATGTGTGTGGAAAAAGTTGATCATGTATTTAAAAATGTTAATCGAGCATTTAAAAAATGTTAAACAATTATATAAAAATGTAAATCAAGCATTTGAAAATGTTAAAATGTGTAAGTACAAAATATTAACCATGTATTAAAATATTAATCTTGTATTTAAAAAATATTTAAATGTTGTATATAAAAATGTTGACTATGTATTCAAAAAGTTCTAACCAAGCACTTGAAATTGTTGATTGTGTATAAAAAATTTGTGTCTCATGTATAAGAAAAATGTATACAGATAATATACAATGTGTGTGAACAAAGTCAATCTTGTATTTAGAAAATTTTAAAGCAAGCATTTCAAAAAAAATGTTAAACAAGTATATGAAAAATGTAAAATGAAAACCAATAGAAAGAAAGAAAAATGTTCTCGACGTATATGGAAAATATAGGATGAAAACAAGGTCACATATAATGACACAATGCAAATATTTTACATATTTCTATTTTGAGCATTATAATGAAAACCAATAGAAAGAAAGAAAACTAGGTCACATATAATGACACAATGCAAATATTTTACATACAATGACACAATGCAAAATTATCATATTACAAGTTTATTATTTTTCCTGATAACTTGGCCACATATAATGACACAATGCGAAGGTTTTCTATTTTTTTGATTTGTTTTGAATTTTTTATGCCTGTTTCAAAATGCAGTCAAAACGGCGGGCTTGACCGTTCCTAGCTAGTGGTTGAATCTTGGAATTTTTTTGTATTTCTCTGATTAAATAGATACTTTTGTACCTAAAAATAATTTTTGGAAAAAAAGAGTAAACTATGAGGCAGCTGTAGTTCAAATTTGACCCGCTTCCAGCTGAATCGGCAGAAATTTGTCTTTTTCACGAGAGGTGGATAAAACCTTTTGGCACCCAACCATTTGGTAAATTTTGCATTAAATATGACCTAGTATTTTATAAAATTGATTTGGTCCAAATTTGCAAAAAATATATGATAGGTCCTTCACAAAAAAAACTCATTTTGGGCATTCGGAAAATGGAAAATGATTTTTTCATCCAAAGAAAATGGAAACTTACTTAGGAAACATTGTTTGCCATTCCAATATGCACCCTTGTGCACAATATGAGATCATTTGAACAAACTATGCCATGAATGTGGCCATAAGATTGATCATTTGGCTTGAAAGCCATTGATCTCCACGCATGATAGCTTGTTTCTAAGAACATTTTTTAAAATAATTATCGTATTACATGTTTATTATTTTCCCTGGTAACTTGGCCACATATAATGACACAATGCGAAGGTTTTCCATTTTTTTGATTTTTTTTGAATTTTTTATGCCCGTTCCGAAATGCGGTCATAACATTGAGAATCATCGTTGCTAGCTAGTGGTTGAATCTTGGAACTTTTTTTATGTTTATATGATTAAATAGATACTTATGTACTTATAAATGATTTTTGAAAAAAAATAAAGAGCAAACTATGAGGCAGATGCAGTTCAAATTTGACCCGCTTCCTGCTGAATCGATGGAAATTTGTCTTTTTCACGAGAAGTGGATCAAATCTTTTGACACCCAACAATTTGGTCAATTGTGCATTAAATATGGTCTATTATTTAATAGAAATTATTTGTTCCAACATTGCAACGAATATATGGTAGGTCCTTCACAAAAAAAACTCATTTTGGGCACTCGAAAAATAGAAAATGAATTCTTTGTCCAAAGAAAATGACAGCTCCCTTAGGCAACATTGTTTGCCATTCCAATATCCATCCTTGTGCACAATATGAGACCATTTGAACAAACTATGCCATGAATGTGGCCATAAGATTGATCATTTGGTTTGAAAGCCATGAATCTTCATACATGATAGCTCATTTCTGAGAACACTTTTTTAAAAGAATCGCCATATTACAAGTTTATTATTTTTCCTGGTAACTTGGTCACATGTAATGACACAATCCGAAAGCTTTCCAAATTTTTTTGATTTTTTTTGAATTTTTTACGCCCGTTTCAAAATGTGGTCAAAACGGCGGGAATGACCGTTCCTTGCTACTGGTTGAATCTTGGAAAACTTTTGGTGTTTCTCTGATTAAATAGATACTTTTGTACCTAGAAATTATTTTTGGAAAAAATAAAAAGCAAACGATGAGGCAGCTGCAGTTCGAATTTGACCCGCTTCCCGCTGAACCGACGGAAAATTGTCTTTTTCACGAGAGGTGGACCAAAACTTTTGACACCCAAAAATTTGGTCAATTGTATATTAAATATGGAGTAGTATTTTAGAAAATTGATGAAGTCCAATTTTGCAACAAATATTTGGTAGGTTCTTCACAAAAAAACCCATTTTTGCCACTCAAAAAATGATTAAAAATAGCTAGAAAGATCAGAAATGCATACAAATTGGTCCTTATCCATAAAGTGTGGTCTTACTCTAGTGAAAATTTCTGTGGTGCCCTTTAGAAAAATATTTTTGATAGCCACTTCACAAAATCCCTCTATTTTTAGTACTTGAAAACTATTTTAAATCACTGATTTTTCGAACCAATCAGTACTCTTCCCATGGATCGATGACATGGCGCCCATCCATCCATCCATCCATCTCTCCATCCCACATCCATCCATCCATCTATCTACAAAAAAAGAAAAAAAGAAAAGAAAAAGAGATACCCCCCACCCGCAGCCCAAACCCTAGCTTAGTTCCCATCCCCGCATCGCACCCCTCCTCCCTCGTCCCCATCTCCTCGCCGCCACCACTTACGGCGGCCGATGCCGGCAACTTCTGGCGTAATCTGCGGCTCCCAGCACACCACCGTGACCCCTCCCCTCCGCTCCATCCTCCCCTCAGACTAGATCCGGCGCGCATGTCCCCATCGACCAGATCCACCGCACCCTCCACCCCGGCCCCGACTATGCTACAGATCGAGTACGACAGCCATGGCGTCGCGGCTGGCGGGTTCATCTCCTCCATGGTGGCCTCCTCTGCGTCCTCCGCTGCAGCAGCCAGAGAGCGGCGGGTCCATCTCGTCCATGGTGGCCTCCTCCGCATCCTCCGCGGTGGCCGCGGCTGCGGACTACACGTGCCAGGGCGAGGCCTTCGGGGCAGACATGGTCCCTTCTACACGCCTCCCTCCACCACTCGCTCTGCGTCCCCTCGATACAAATCCTCTCCTTCATTCCCTCTCTGATTCCCTCATTTTTCTCTTGGTAGGATTCGATCTGGAGCAGCAGCCGCCCTCCACGAACGATGGCATCACCATGGAGATGGAGCCGCTGCAACATCACCAACTCACCCGATGCATGTAGTGTAGGCAGAAGATGACGATGCCCGGCTATGGAATTTGAGCGGCAGCTGCTCAAGGTCCCTTGGTCTAATCAGTTTTTTTTTCATGTGCCATTTCTTTTTGTGTTTGTTTCTGACCAGTAGACTTATGGATGAATTACTAGAGATCTTCATCTACCAAGTGTTGTTGATTTACTTGTTTGATTTCAGTTCACTGGCCATGTCACCTGTAGGTTTGTCCTTGTTCCCAAATGAGACGCTTGTGTTGTAGATTTACTGGCATTGAGTTAATAAGTCTGTGTACAGATGAGGCTAAAATGATAGTAATTTTGATCTAATAAAGCATACTTTTGAGCAGTTGAAGGAGGTGACTTGTCTTTTCCAGTACTCCTTCCTTCCCGATAACTATCTACTGCCATGCTCTTTTGTTCAGTCAACTGTTTAGTTTAGATGCGGCTTCAGTGCCAAGTTATCTGTCGGAAATATGTCTTCACCGGTGTCTAGGGAGATTAAGTGTCTAACTGTCAGCGCTAGCTGCTTGGACGACTGTTAATCCAGTTCTCTGTGCTTCTGTACCTGTCTTGACATTGATATCCTTGATCGTTTTTGGTTGTATGTCGTACTAGTAGTTAGTCACCGCAGTAGTCTTGGTTGACAGATCGGCTACTTCATATGCTGCTGCTGGTGAGAGGGATTGAGGGGAGGAGAGAGAGAGAGATTCTTCATACACTGTTGATGTGTATGCACCCTGTTCCGTGCAATGCGCGAGGCAATTCACAGACTGAGATCGTTTTTGTGTGCTTGGAGAGATTTGGAATTTTTTTGCTCTGTTCGTCTAGAGATGGAGCCTGTGTAGATAGAGTTCATTAGTTTTTGGTGTATTCATCTTCATTTAGCAAAGTTCAGAAATGCAAACAACAGCAGTTCATTAGTTACACTAAGCATTTGCCTGCCTATGTTGTATTTAGACCAAAATTTGCTAATAGACACCCCCTTCACAGATATGCTATTTTTTGGCGTGCACATATCTGTATGTCTTAACAGTTTCTAGCAGTTGTGTTCTTGGTGTATAGTTTGGTGCAATCTTCTGCCCTGAAATCATCAGGAAATGCCTTTGCTGGAGCTCACCTATGGCCTTGTTTGTACTGTAGGTTAGTGAGCATCATCAGGACTTTTGATGTTGAGTTGTTTGGACCAGGGGTTGATCAGTTTCTTTGACTGCACATGTGAACCACAATATGGACCAGAGATTGGTTATGGTTTGATGAGGTTGTGTTTTGGTTGGTGCATCTTATGAAGCCATTTGATTATTGTCGGCAACGTTACTTGTGCACATTAGTGATCTACACCATACATTGCATATCATATTGGTATCATCATATCATCTCTTGTGCCTCAAGTTTGTTCCCACATATACACAATTGCTATCTTGGTTTGTGCATTGCGCAAAAGTGGCCATACAAAAAAACAAAGAAAGAATAAGCTTTTAAGCAAAGAAAAAGAGTGAACAAAGAGCTTATAAGCAAGTGCCATAGCACCATACCACATTGCATATAAGATTTTCATATCCGATCATCCTGGATCATACCACCGGAACATCATATACATAGCATACTTGGGATATAAGTCGTTGCATTTTTGTCTCCTCTAGGTTGTGCACAAGTGTCGTATCCGCCTATTGAGCAATCGTGCTAGCGTCTCTCTAGAGTTGTGCAACAAGAGCATTTTCCATGGATTCCACATTTTGAGCTCATCCTTGGTTGCACGACCCCATTTATCTAGCTGTGTGTGCGTTTCCGTGTGCCACCCATATTGTTGTTGGTCTACTTGTTACACTTGCGAATTTGTGAATCTCTTTCAACATTGTTGACTCTTGCTAACATTTTGCATCAAATTTTTGTGCCACTATCCTCACCGAGCTCCACCATAAGCCTTATTTGTGTAGGTGTGAGAAACTGACAATAATTGGTACCAATTGTGCTACTTCCTTGTCTACATTGGAGTGATCATTGATCCAATTTCAACTTCGGTCAAGGTACATTTGGTGTTCGTTCTTCTCTTTCTCCCACTCATATTTGCTCGAGTCTTGTGATGGCTAGGCAAGGCATTTCATCTTCGGTCTACAACAACAATGACGAGTTCGATGCCACGAACAACTCCAACGACGCCAAGATGCAAGCTCAAATGGAGGAGATCAAAGCCCTCATCAAGTCCTACAAGCGATCTTCCTCATCTTCGAGAAGACTCTCAAGAGCACATCTCTCCGAGCTGCCATTTCCGGCAAAATCAAATCGGCATCGACACCATCACCAACAAGGACGTGAAGGTCAAGAGCTCAACACCAACAACCGCTCAACGACTTCACCATCGCCCTTGGAATCTTTGCCAAGCGACTTCAAGGCATCTTCGCCTACGGACATACGACATCTTCGCCCACAAGCACTTCAAGAGAAGCTCCCCAAGCTCAAGTCCGTGACTTCCATGAGCTACTACGACCTCGACACCGACCATGAGATTCCTTTCTATGAGACTCTAGAACCTGAGGAGTATCTCGAGTGGGAGCGTTTGATGGACGACTACCTCGAGCTACATGAAGTTCCTCCCGAAGATCAAGTGAAGTGCGCCACAAGGAACTTCCACGACTATGCGTCCACATGGTGGCTTCACGCACCTTCGGAGACCTACGACATGAGTTGGTGCAAGATGAAGAGAGCTTTGCGGCGAGAGTTCGTGCCTCCAACCTACACGGAACAACTTCAACACCAATTGGAGAACACCTTCCAAGGATCCAAGTCCATCGACGAGTACTTCAAGGAGATGAAGATTGCCTTGCGACGAGCCGGCGTGGACGACCCCATTTCGATGAAGTTCCACTTCATGATGGGATTACACAACAACATCTCCAAGACAATCTTCCTCGAGAACTACAAGTCCCTCGACGATAACTACATTAGTGCTCTCAAGGCGGAACAAGAACTCATGAAGGCCAAAGCTTCTCCACCCCAAGCTCACTTCGCGATGACCAAAGCTCCATGAGAACGAGAATGAGGCTAGTACCACCAAGATGTCCAAGCCCGACGAGCTCCAAGACGATGCTCCCAAGTTCGACTTCACCGCCATCCCTCTTTGTGGCATTGATGATGCCGAGTCTACTTCGACTCTTTTTCAAGATGGTGCGGCGACAAGTACGACTACGGAGAACCTCAAGGACCAAGCTTTGGAGGCGAGCGACAAGGTGGCAAGCAAGGATGATGCTTCCATCTTAGGAGGCGAGTGTGATGATGTGCCATCTTCGGCCTTCATCCACGGCGACGACGATGATATGGTTGAGAATGGGATTTTCCCTTCGACCACGGCGACATGTGATGATTTGAGTGACTTTAGCCACCATACTGAGAGTGAGAGTGACTTCACCACTAGCCCCATATATGATGTGTTGCCCCAATTCCCATGTGAGGAGAACCAAAACCCCCACCTCTTGAGTGAGATGAGTGACTCCACCATATGTGAGTTTGAGTGCACCTATTTTGAGGGAGTGAGTGAACCACCACATAGAGAGAGTGAGATAGTTGATAGGTCATGTGAGGCCACTTTCAACACTAACGACTTGACCTCTACCTCTATTGTGTCTTCTCATTTGGTGCTAGGTCCCATCTATGATGATGCGCCGATTCGTGATGACTTCGTCCTCCCTTTGGACAAGACGATGGCCATGGTGGAATATGATGCACCCCCACATGGTTCCATCAAGATGAAGATGACCACCATTTGGCATTTCCCAGCTCACCTACACCACATGAGTGGAATGACAAAGGTAACATAGGTGAAGGTGATGCTCTAGTCCCACTAGTGGACATTCTTGACGTTGATTGCTTGCATGATGTTGATTAACCTATTTCCATGTTTCATGCTAGTTTGACTTCCCCATGCGATGATTTACCCATTTATGATGAGTATGATGATTGCCATGTGGAGTCTATTAGTTGTGATGCCATGTTACATAGGATTTCTTGTGCTAATTCTCTCGGTCACATCATGTTTGCCAATCCACTTGACCTGTCATATGCTATGCATGAGATCGACCACATGTCATATTTGCAATCTCTTCATAGTGACTATGCATATGCCATTAAGATTAACCCAATTTGCACTTATGGCATATATGACAAGCCCATGGATATTGGCATTTGTTTTTCTTGTGATGATATTGATACGCTTCCTTTGCATCATTTATCTCATATGCCATGCCATGACCACCTAGCTTCGGATATGCATTGTTTTGGGTGTTGCCCATTTTCTCCATACGATGTTTCCAATATTGCTCATGAGGAAACCCCCATAGTTTCCTCATACATTTTAGGAGATTTTGATCACCCCAACCATTGCATGATCCTCATACTTATGTGCACAATATGCTCCCCATGAATAAACATGCTATTGATGTGCCATATACTTGCGTCCTCAATTTGTGTCCCCATCGTGTTATACACAATAACTATTCTTTCATGATGGATGACATGTTCTTATACCATGCATCAAATTTCTTTGAGCGATGCTTATCTTGTGCTAACTCTCACATGCACATACACATCATGATGGATGATGTGTACATTTACCACACACACAATCTCTTTCGTTTGTGTCTCTTTTGTGTAGGTACACATGAATTCTTGTCAACCTCGCAATCCCACGAGTTGACAAAACGAGCTCTAGAGAGCACTGATGACTTGGGATCCCATGGAGTGTCTTTCCCACCGCTCTCTTCGATCAAAGACTTCGCGCATTTCTTCTACATGGCCCTCACTTGGCTATGGGTTATTGTCCATTACATATTCTATGCCCATCTTGCCATGTTCACTTTGCATGATATGATTATTCTTATGCATTTGCCATGCATTTGTGACCCATGCTTTGCATTGCACATGATGATTGATTCTACTACTTGTATGTGTATTTGCAAGCTTGGTGGAGATATCACTTGTTATTGCCATATTTGCTTTGTGCCCCATGCCTATAATGATACTATGATCTTGCTTTGTGTCCGTGCTTGCGATATGTCATGTGCATTGTCTATGCCTATTATTTGCTCAGTTGACATGATTGCCATGATTTCCTCTAGTATGGTGCATCTTCGCACTACTAGCTTGCACGACTTGATTACTATGTTTGCTTATGTTGCATCACCAATGATTCATACTTGCTCACTTCATGCGGTTGATGACAACCATCTACATGCTTTGCACATGATTTTATTGCTTCTTGTCATATCTCTCCATATGTTGCCTCTCTCATGCTAGATGATTTGCCATGTATTGAGTGCAATTATGCCTTTAGTCTTGATAATGAGTTTGCCCCCATAGCATTCTCACATATATTTGGAGATTTTGACATATTCCTTATGAAGCATGCTTGTCTTACCTCTTTGCACCATATACCTAGTGCCATGAATATTGCCATTGTTGCATCATATTCTTCACGCACTTGTGCTTCTAATGGTTATGTGCAAGAGAAGAGAACCATCATGATGGATGATGTTTTTATCTACCATGCGCATACGTTCTTTCTTTTGTTGTGTGCATGTGTAGGATACTTGAACTTCGTGTCAACTTCCACGTCACGTGAGTTGACAATCCGAGCTCTTGAGAGCGAACCACCTTCTACCACGACGATTCTACATCGCACTTGCTTGTACTTCGGCATTGTGAAGGACGCACAAGAACATGCTTTCAAGGTGATATCCTTCTCTTTTGAGAACCCCCAAACCATGAGCATGCATATTGTGGATCATACTACTTGTGTTGCTTGCGCCATGAGACTTGATTGCACACATGTTAGAGATCTTGTTTCAACTTGTCATTTCACGGTTCCATGAACCATGATATGTATACCTTGTGTGTTGCATCCAATTCTTGGATTATTTGCTCCTATCACATGCTTGGTTGCAACAATATCATTTCTTCACAGATGCCATGTCTCATTGATTGCTACATGCTTGCCTTGATTGCCTCACACATGATGAACAATTGCTCTTTCTTTTGTGTTGAGTGCCACACTATATTCACTACACCCTATGCACGTATTGCTTGGATTGTCTTGCACTTGATCCATGTGTTTAGACATCTCTCCTTCTTTGGTGTTGTGAATGATTCATATGCCTACCATAGACCTTTCATTGAGCAATTTCTGAATGCTTGCTATGATCTTGAGGTAGATGCTTCTTCTCTTGACACGCATATTTGCATCACTACCTCATAATTGCATACTTGTCCGCATGATTTCTTTGCTTGTGCTCGATTGATATGATTACATGCCATGTCACAATCCTTTGTCACACCTTGATGAGGACATCAATACCATTGTTACACCCACAGCCCCTACTGTTACATATACTGGACCAATTACTAGAGCTCGCGCACGCCAATTAAATTACCAGGTACTTTCGTTTCTTGGTAATGATTCTAATGTTCATGAGATTATGATGCTGCCTAAATTGGATACATTTGTTTTGCTTTCAAATGAAGGGCCTAGCTTGGAGAAGGATGAACATTGGAGCAAGAACACGCATGGAGTTGATGGCATGCGCAAGGGGATCAAGAACGGAGTTACAAGTGATGATTTCAGGACTTTGAAGCCGCCATAAGGAGTGCATGAAGCCATGGACGAAATATACAAGATGCCACTTCATAATATTCGTCCATAGGCTATTCTAGGTGCTGCGTCACCTTATTAATGGGCCAGGCCCATGTAATTTCGAAATACTTAAGTATAGGCTATTTTTAGAGTCCGTATGTGTGGGGAAACAAGAGTTAGGGTTGGTTTCGGACCCCACCCTCAAGGGACACGAAATTCCCCTCTCTTCCTCCATATATACAGCCCTTAGGGCGTCGTTTAGACTTTGGGTTTTGTTTAGATTAAAAGTTCGCCATAGCTGCAACTTCTCGTACTTCGTTTGTGTCCAACGACCAGACCAAGACGTCACAGAACCCCACCTTGATCAATAAGGCTTTCATCTTATATTCGCAATATCCAGATTGCAACCTCAGTTTCTTGCTGGTTCTTCGTTTGCTCACAGGAAACAGGCCCTCGTGGTCAGGTTGATCGTGCTCCGGCGTGGTCAATAACCCCTCGGAAGTTGGTTTAGCGATTGCTAAGGCGCGACGTCTCGCACGTTCGTAGTCAGATCGTCAAGGTCGACTCCCACAGAAAACGATAGCCACCATCTCATCGAAACATCGGGACACCTTTGCCTCTATCAAGTGGTATCAGATTTCCAGGTTCCTCGGTGAGATTTTTACAGTTTTTCGTAGATTAGATCGAGTCTGTTCTTCATACCTACAGTCCACGAAAAAGCCACAAAAAAATTAGGGTTAGTTCATCATATCCGAACCAATCTGAGCCTTTGCATAATCTTTTTAGGGTTTTTGCTTTGTTGAATTTGTGGTTGCATCGTCGTGTCAAGTTGCTGGTCTTAGAGTCTAGTCTTTTAGAGTTTCGAGTTCTGGTCATAAGTTGTCACGCCGCCGCCGCACCATCATCATCGCCCATCTACCACCATTGCTTATCCGCCACCGTTCTGAATCCGTATCCATATACCACCACCAATCCGTATCTATATACCACCACCAATCTGTAACCATATATCCACCACCAATCCGAGTTCTTCTCATATTAGGTTTGTTCTTGAGATCAATCTCAATTCCGATTCGTGTTTCCTTGCCTGCGTAGGTCTCGAAAAAAAAAAGAGTCTGGAGACCCCCGGGCAGTTTTTAGGCCAAAATTTTCACGGGCAAAAATATTTTTTCCCTATCATATTTTTAGGTTTTTCTGAGTCTTTTGAGCCACGTGCCATCATAGTGATTTTTTGTCGCACTTTTTCATCGTCGCTGCCCTGATTTCCAAAAAAAAGTGAAAAAAAAAATTCCGTGCCCATCCTATCAGTTTGACGAGGGAAGAGTTTTGAGACACTCGCCATTATAGTAATTTTTCGCAAAAAAAAAGAGCGCAAAAAAAAGAGGAGCGCAAAAAAAAAAGTTCCAGAGTGTGCTTTTCCCTTATTTACGTGCAACGCCGTGATTTTGTTAGTGTTCTAGGCTCGCGTCTCTAGCACGGTCTAGCCTAGGACCAGCACAGTACCGTCGTTGAGCGTTTATTCTACTTTGCATCTCTGAATTGATTATTGCTGACCCTTTTTGCTACCATACTATAAGCCTTCCCAGCTCCACATACCTCTACGTCGTGCGTTTGACTCTCCCTGGCAATCGCTCTATCCAAGCTTTTGAGAGTTTTGACTACAACGGTTGCCGATCACCGCCTGCTGCTGGGTAAGAACTGGTAAGAATTTGAGATTTGCTTGACGGATTTGTGACACCCGCCACCACCACCTCTTATTAGTATTCTGTAGGATCGTACTCTTGTGTGTTTTCTATTGTTTCTAACCATGGCAGGATCACAAGCCGACGAGACTGACTGGGAGAACATGACGAATCAGGAGTTGCATGATAAATTTCAGCAAATGATGAATGGACAGGTGCAGGATGTGCTAAACAGATTTGAAGAGGCCATGGAGAAGATAGATGACATGGAGAAGACGTTCGAAACAAATCTCGATAACAGGTTTAATGAATTGCTCGCGCGTCTTCCACCACCACCACCGGCTGCACCTAACGCACCTCTACAACAACAACAACGACGACTACCTACACATCGTGAAACAGCCCTCCGCCAAGCGAGCCGTCTCCCTCTTGCACCTGGCCAAACTGTTGGTGTTGTTGTTGCTACTTCTGTGGCTCCTGCTGCTGATGCGGAGGAGGATGATTATGCTGGCGATTACGAGGATGAGGTTGATCAAAATCAGAACTACGTGCCACCACCAGCACAGCAACCATCAGGTCGTCCACATGCAAATAATGGCAATGGTAGGGCTCACCCTCAGGTACGAGATCATGACCATCTCCCTAAACTAAAATTGAATATTCCACCATTTGAGGGTAGATATGTTCCTGATATATATCTTACTTGGGAGTTAGAAACTGAACAACGATTTACATGTTTACAATATCCCGAGGAGAGACGTGTTCCTGCTGCTGTTTGTGCATTCACTAGTTTTGCATGTGTTTGGTGGTCTGAGCATTGTAGATTATATCCCATTCCTGCTACTTGGGCTGCTTTGAAAACTGCTATGCGTACTCGTTGGGTTCCACCATATTATCAACGTGAATTACTTCAAAAATTGCAGCGCTTAAGACAGGGAAAAAATTCTGTAGAAGAATATTATCAGGAATTACAAACTGGCATGATTAGATGTGGTATTGTTGAGGAGAATGAAGCTATGCTTGCACGTTTTATGGGTGGATTAAATAGAGAGATTCAGACGATTCTAGAGTATAAGGAGTATACTAATATCACTCGTTTATTCCATCTTGCTTGTAAAGCTGAACGTGAAGTGCAGGATCGACAGGCATTGGCGCGGACTAACTTTTCTGCAGGTCGACCTTCTTCATGGACACCACGTGCATCATCTACTTCCACACGTTCTGCTACACCGGCGCCTCCGTCGGCTGCCACCTCCAACCGTGATACAATAAAGCAGGCACAATCACCACTATCTGCCAAGAGCACACCTTCTGGGCCTGCAAAGAGCTCTTCTTCATCCATGGCATCAACAGGGCAAACACATGATATTATTTGTCGACGTTGCAAGGGTGGAGGTCATTATGCGAGAGAATGCCCATCTAAGCGTGTGATGATTGTTACTGAGGATGGTGGGTATGAGTCCGCTAGTGACTATGATGAGGAGACTTTGGCTCTTATTACACGTGACGAACACGGTGGAGATGATTCTGATCATGAGACGCAATACATGGGTCCTGAAGATGCTGACAGGTATGAATGTTTAGTTGCTCAACGTGTTTTGAGTGTGCAGGTTACACAAGCTGAGCAAAATCAGAGGCATAATTTGTTCCATACAAAGGGAGTTGTGAAGGAACGTTCTGTTCGCGTGATCATAGATGGAGGGAGTTGCAACAACTTGGCTAGCATCGAGATGGTGGAGAAGCTATCTCTCACCACAAGACCACATCCACATCCTTACTACATCCAATGGTTCAACAACAGCGGCAAGGTTAAGGTAACACGTACTGTTCGTGTGCATTTTAGTATCTCTACATATGCTGATTATGTTGATTGTGATGTGGTACCTATGCAAGCATGTTCCTTATTACTTGGTAGACCATGGCAATTTGATAAAAATTCTATTCACCATGGTAGAAACAATCAGTATACTCTTGTTCATAAGGATAAAAATATTACTTTGCTTCCTATGACTCCTGATTCCATTTTGAAAGATGATATTAATAGAGCTAATAAAGCAAAACAGGAGAAAAATAAGAGTGAAAATCAGATTGTGGCAAAAGAATTTGAGCAACAAATGCAGCCTAATAATAATAAACAATCTAGTGTTGCTTCTGAAATTAAATTGAAAAGTGCATGTTCACTTGCCACCAAATCTGATATTGATGATCTAGATTTTAGCAAATCTGTTTGCTATGCTTCTGTGTGCAAAGCGGCATTATTTTCATTCGAGGACGTGCCTTCCTCTTTGCCTCCTGCTGTCACTAACATTTTGCAGGAGTTCGCCGACGTCTTTCCACAAGACGTGCCACCGGGATTACCACCTATTCGCGGGATTGAGCATCAAATTGACTTAATTCCCGGTGCATCATTACCCAACCGTGCACCATACCGTACCAATCCAGAGGAGACGAACGAGATTATGCGTCAAGTACAAGAACTGCTCGACAAAGGTTATATACGCGAATCCCTTAGTCCTTGTGCTGTTCCTATCATTTTAGTGCCGAAAAAGGATGGTACGTCGCGTATGTGCGTTGATTGTAGAGGCATTAATAATATTACTATTCGTTATCGTCATCCTATTCCTAGGCTAGATGATATGCTTGATGAATTGAGTGGCTCTACAATATTCTCCAAAGTTGATTTGCGTAGTGGTTACCATCAAATTCGTATGAAATTGGGAGATGAATGGAAAACAGCATTTAAAACTAAGTTTGGATTATATGAGTGGTTAGTCATGCCTTTTGGGTTAACTAATGCACCTAGTACTTTCATGAGGTTAATGAACGAAGTTTTACGTGCTTTCATTGGACGATTTGTCGTAGTTTACTTTGATGACATATTGATTTATAGCAAATCTTTGGAGGAACATTTGGAACATTTACGTGCTGTTTTTATTGCTCTACGTGATGCACGTTTGTTTGGTAACCTTGGAAAGTGCACCTTTTGCACCGACCGAGTATCTTTTCTTGGCTATGTTGTTACTCCACAGGGAATTGAAGTTGATAAAGCCAAGATTGAAGCTATTGAGAGTTGGCCGCAGCCCAAAACGGTCACACAAGTGAGGAGTTTCCTTGGCCTCGCTGGTTTCTATAGGCGTTTTGTGAGAGATTTCAGCACCATTGCTGCACCTCTCAACGAGCTTACAAAGAAGGATGTACCTTTTGTTTGGGGTACCGCACAGGAAGAAGCCTTCACGGTATTGAAAGATAAGTTGACACATGCTCCTTTACTCCAACTTCCTAATTTCAATAAGACTTTTGAGCTTGAATGTGATGCTAGTGGAATTGGATTAGGAGGTGTGTTATTACAAGATGGAAAACCTGTTGCATACTTTTCTGAAAAATTGAGTGGGCCTAGTCTGAACTATTCTACTTATGATAAAGAATTATATGCTCTTGTTCGGACCTTAGAAACATGGCAACATTATTTATGGACCAAGGAATTTGTTATACATTCTGATCATGAATCTTTGAAACACAATTAAAAGTCAAGCAAAACTGAACCGTCGACATGCTAAATGGGTTGAATTCATTGAGACTTTCCCTTATGTCATTAAACACAAGAAGGGTAAAGAAAATGTTATTGCTGATGCCTTGTCTCGTCGTTATACTATGCTTTCACAACTTGACTTTAAAATATTTGGTTTGGAGACCATCAAAGATCAATATGTTAATGATGCTGAATTTAAAGATGTATTGCAGAATTGTAAGGAAGGGAGAACTTGGAACAAGTTCGTTCTTAACGATGGATTTGTGTTTCGTGCTAACAAGCTATGCATTCCAGCTAGCTCCGTTCGTCTTTTGTTGTTGCAGGAGGCGCATGGAGGAGGATTAATGGGACACTTTGGCATCAAGAAGACGGAGGATATACTTGCTACACATTTCTTTTGGCCAAAGATGAGACGGGATGTTGAGCGTTTTGTTGCTCGCTGCACTACATGTCAAAGAGCTAAGTCACGACTCAATCCTCATGGTTTATATATGCCTTTGCCTGTACCTAGTGTTCCTTGGGAGGATATATCTATGGACTTTGTTTTAGGTTTACCTAGAACAAAGAAGGGGAGGGATATCATATTTGTTGTCGTGGATAGGTTCTCGAAAATGGCACACTTTATACCATGTCATAAAAGCGATGATGCTGTTAATGTTGCTGATTTGTTCTTTCATGAAATTATTCGCTTACATGGTGTGCCAAATACTATTATTTCAGATCGTGATACTAAATTTCTTAGCCACTTTTGGAGATGTTTATGGGCTAAGTTGGGGACTAAGCTACTTTTTAGTACTACTTGTCACCCCCAAACTGATGGACAAACTGAAGTAGTCAATAGAACATTGTCTACTATGCTTAGGGCTGTTTTTAAGAATAACAAGAAAATGTGGGAAGAATGCTTGCCTCATATTGAATTTGCTTATAATCGTTCATTGCATTCTACTACTAAGATGTGCCCTTTTGAAATTGTGTCTGGTTTTCTACCTCGTGCACCTATTGATTTGTTGCCTCTTCCATCTTTGGAGAAGGTTAATTTTGATGCTAAAGAACGTTCTGAATTGATTTTAAAAATGCATGAGTTAACTAAGGAAAACATTGAGCGTATGAATGCTAAATATAAACTTGCTGGAGATAAGGGTAGAAAACATGTTGTGTTTGCACCTGGAGATCTTGTTTGGTTACATTTGCGTAAAGATAGATTTCCTAATCTGCGCAAATCAAAGCTAATGCCACGTGCTGATGGTCCTTTTAAGGTTTTAGAGAAAATAAATGATAATGCATATAAACTTGAGCTACCTGCAGATTTTGGGGTTAGTCCCACTTTTAACATTGCAGATTTGAAGCCTTATTTGGGTGAGGAAGATGAGCTTTCGTTGAGGACGACTTCAATGCAAGAAGGGGAGGATGATGAGGACATCAATACCATTGTTACACCCACAGCCCCTACTGTTACATATACTGGACCAATTACTAGAGCTCGCGCACGCCAATTAAATTACCAGGTACTTTCGTTTCTTGGTAATGATTCTAATGTTCATGAGATTATGATGCTGCCTAAATTGGATACATTTGTTTTGCTTTCAAATGAAGGGCCTAGCTTGGAGAAGGATGAACATTGGAGCAAGAACACGCATGGAGTTGATGGCATGCGCAAGGGGATCAAGAACGGAGTTACAAGTGATGATTTCAGGACTTTGAAGCCGCCATAAGGAGTGCATGAATCCATGGACGAAATATACAAGATGCCACTTCATAATATTCGTCCATAGGCTATTCTAGGTGCTGTGTCACCTTATTAATGGGCCAGGCCCATGTAATTTCGAAATACTTAAGTATAGGCTACTTTTAGAGTCCGTATGTGTGGGGAAACAAGAGTTAGGGTTGGTTTCGGACCCCACCCTCAAGGGCCACGAAATTCCCCTCTCTTCCTCCATATATACAGCCCTTAGGGCGTCGTTTAGACTTTGGGTTTTGTTTAGATTAAAAGTTTGCCATAGCTGCAACTTCTCGTACTTCCTTTGTGTCCAACGACCAGACCAAGACGTCACAGAACCCCACCTTGATCAATAAGGCTTTCATCTTATATTCGCAATATCCAGATTGCAATCTCAGTTTCTTGCTGGTTCTTCGTTTGCTCGCAGGAAACAGGCCCTCGTGGTCAGGTTGATCGTGCTCCGGCATGGTCAATAACCCCTCGGAAGTTGGTTTAGTGATTGCTAAGGCGCGACGTCTCGCACGTTCGTAGTCGAATCGTCAAGGTCGACTCCCACAGAAAACGATAGCCACCATCTCATCGAAACATCGGGACACCTTTGCCTCTATCACACCTTATGCTTTGAATGATGACGACACTTGTTTGGTGACTCACCTCTTGAATGCTTGGTTTTGCACTAACGCTAACCACATTTGTTTTTCCAAGTGTTTGTTGTCCTTACTCCTTTTCAAGGAATCACAAGACGGTGCGACATTGGAGAGTGCCCATTTCAAGCTTCAAGATGACAACTACTTGGTGAACGTCCATTTCTACATGGCGAAGCCATCTCTTTCCCATGGTGATTTGGTTTTCGATCCGAGGTTGGATATTTCCCAAGGGAGGGGAGATGATGCGGAGCATCCTATGGACATCACCATGTCAAGAGTCTGTTCGGCGGGTGACACGTGCGACATCTACTTCACATACATAAAGGTGAATCATCTCCTTTACACGTGCTCACTTGACCCCTTCGAGGATGGTATACTACTTGACACTTCTACCGTGTGCATGCATAGGTATTGCCGGAGCTTCACGGATGTTGAGGAGGAGTGCAAGCGCCAAGGAACAACTACACCATCCGCGAGGGAAGCCTGGAAGCGACGACGGAAGAAGACAGCGCTGCTGAAGCTACAGCGGCCGTACATCCGGGCCAGAGGCCGGACTTCCGGCGCGTGTGCAGCCGCCCAACTGCTACACCAACAGTCGGCCGAACAAGCCTCAGCGGCCGGACATCCGGCGCCTCCCGACAGCCCGGACATCCGGCATCTCCCCCGGAAATCCGGCACCGACGTATCCAGAGAGCAGCTGAACCTCCACTTCAGCCCGGACATCCGGCCGCGACCCCGGACATCCGGCCCCCAGCCCGGACGTCCGGCACCTGTGCATGCCTAACCGGGCCAAAGGCCCATGTATCCCCTCCTCACTTACCCCTTCATGGCTCTAGACTATATATACTCCTCCACCTCCTTCTAGTTAGGGTTAGCATTGGTTTAGCTCATTTTAGAGATAGAGCATTGCTCATCCACATCGGATCTACTCCACGAGAGAGACCGCGGCCTCTACAGAGAAGATCCCTTTGGATTCAAGACCTCCTTTTGGAGAAGAACTTCAAGACCTCCTCACGGAGAAGACCGATTACCGTGTATCATCCCTAGTTGATCGTGGATCGTGTATCTTACTTTATGTACTCGAGGATCTAGCACATGTGTGACTATTTCTTGTTGGTTGAGTGATTCTCTCGTGTTTCCCCTCGTTTTCACCCTCGTGTTCCTCGTGTTCTTCGTGGGATCCGCTCCTTTCATGAAAGATCGGCCGATTAGGGTTCTACCCTACATCAAACAAGGCGCGGGTTGAATTTTAGGGACAAGCCTAATGTTTAATATTGTACTTGTACGTACCAAATCAATTCGCACTTCCCTCAACGAAAAAACGAAAAAAATAAAACTATTCACACCACACAAAGAGAGAGTCTTGTCCCATTTTACTATACAAATGCCATTCAAAGCTATGAATCCATGTTATGGCCAATTAAATTTTTTTGTTGGTTGTATAATGCATGTAACCTACTCATACCAACATTTTAAAGCATTTCAAATGTCTATACTACCGCTACAATTGAAACTAAATTTGAATTTGTTTCTCTATTTGAATAAGAATCTACAATCATGATTGTTGCCAACTTCAACTGTTATTCGTGTATTACCTTAACAACACACCACATAGATAGATATGAACTATGTGTACTATATGAACTCGAATTCAATTTTTTGAATACACTTCATGTTGATTCCACATAATAGTACATTTGATGTACTAACTAGATATTCATAATATAAACCATGTTCCATACGTACACTGTGTTTATCACACAAAGTATCGTGCCCTGCACCCTACATTATGACAAGTATTTAGCCCTGAGCTGCAAAACCCACACATTATCCCAAATTATAATCAATGTTCTACATTATTATATCTTCTTCAAATATCTGTATCCACCTTTCTTATAATGAATTATGATCTATGTTCGTCTTTTACACCTTCACGATCCTCTTCTCTTTGTAGCTAGCTAGCGATAACTTTCTATCATGCATGCACACGCCCACCCCCCTTTCACCCTCCCTCAGCGTCCCCTCCATCGCGCACATTTGTTATTTGTCTTTAGATCGTTCACCCAGGGTGTGTGTAGGCCTCACAGCTCCTTCTTTCCGGCACACACCGGTCGATATACCTTTCTAGCCAAGTGTGCCTACCACAAACACACACTTCCCCTCTTTTCTTCTCACCGTCCAGGCCCCCCTATGTTTAATACGGTTCCACGCAGGTGCACACTACCGCCCATCTTTTCATCGATCTCATACTCGCACACTCCTCCCCCCTCGACACAGTAGGCCACTCGCACCACCTCCTAGCCGCACCTCTCTCCCCAATGTCCGTCTCTCTGGACCTTATTTGCTTCTAACACATGCATGCATGTATACATACCAATCTGCCTACATATAGCTAGGTCGACTATAATTCTTTTTCCCCATGCACCGATAGACTTACCTCACTAGTTATGTCTCTCCCTTTCTCGGACACATGATAGTTGATCTTCCTATGTAGTTATGTCTGCTACCACAACCATATCGTCCCCCCTCATCATCCTTGCATACCTCCCGACCCGTCTCTCACACACACGTGCATAGAGAGGCAGACATCCCTGGCCCTCTCTTATTGATATTGCACTCGTACCCTCCGTTTTTCTAGCATGCCTCTCCCACCATTTGTGAGAAGCAACTCCACCACCAACCCTCCGACATTCTACCTTTGTCTTTCTCCCAACCTTATTCCTCTGCTACACATATGCATGGATGCCGATCGATCTCCCTCAATACATAGCTAGGTCTCTCTCCTTCTCCACACATATACTAGTCGATCTACCTCTCTATAGTTAGGTCTCTGCCCCCCCCCCCACACACACACCGATAGTCGAACATTGTAGGTAGGTATCCATGCCACAGAGAAAAACTGCACCTCTGTCCTCTCAAATTACAGTAGGCCAGTCGCCATGTATCTTTGACGTGGGCAAACACAAATTTGATGGCACTCTTTATCGACCGCAAAGCCATACACTTCATCCCTGTTTTCAATTCTATCGATATCTCACGCCGATGATCCCTCCACTCTCTTCTCGTGGATCGCTCCCTCTATATATGATATATCCATGACTCTATTTCACACACATTGCATATGTTACATTTTTTTGTTTGAGATATCATCGACACATTGCCTATGTTTCGCACAAACCATCTCTCTCACACCCACCCACGTACGTACTTGCACCTAAAGAAGAGGTGCACGCATGACACACGTACTCACGTCTCGTTCTTGGCCACATGGCCACACCCGCGCGGGTGCACGGTGGAGTTCATTTCTGTATGAAAAGGCAGCCGACATGATAATTGGACGCATGTAGTGGTTGTTTACTCGAAGGAGGGTCGTGTACCACGCGTAGACGGAACAAAGTTCGACTTGACACGTAAGTATTAAATAAAGTTATATTCCTCGATGGCAAGTACGGAATATAAAACAATTGCCGTCGGGAAAAAAGAAAAATCTGCTCCACTATATATGATGGAGCCTGCCTGTCGGGATTTGTCTCTCGTCACACCATCTCACAAAAGGCGGCGATGGCCTCTCTCTCACCGTTGGTCACTGATCTGGCCGCATCCCATCCGCCGACGGGAAGGGAGGACATGCATCATTTCTCCGGTCGACGACGTTGAGGCAGCACGTCCCGGTCTATGGTACCCGTCGTTCTCTCTGACCAAGCTCCAGCGTGGTAGGGCCTTCGCCACTTGCTCGCTGCCGCAGTATGGGCAGATCCCGGCCGCCAGCGCCCTCCTAGTTACATCCCGACAACCCTTAGGTACAACTTCCTCCGGCCTTGCTCCACTTCCCATCTTCCCACGTTGCTGCATGTGGAAAATCCTACATGTGGATCTTCTTTAGTTGTTTGCTTAAACCGTATCTCGGCCGACGTACTTTCCATCTTGCAATCTCGTCCTCAAACCATTTTTGATAAACCACCATGCTGCTATATTTCCCTTATTACATGGAATGTGCTTCTTTTTTGTCGGCGTATGTGTCTTCAACTCATGTTATTGGGCAGTAATTGTTTCCTTTCTACCTCCTTTTGCAAACAGGGCTATCCATTTCACCTTGTTGCTATTGCGACCTTTTGGTGAACTGCACAAATCAATTTTTTCTTAAGAGTGTTTTGTGCAGTTCCGCCAAAATGTCACACGGGCAACATTTTTACATTTCTATGGGACTGCAGAAAGGGAGACTGGTTTTGCTATACTCCTCATCCAACTCCATGCCTAATCTTCTCCAACAAGTACTTAGTCCTAAAGAGAGATTGCAGAGGTGATCGGCTTCTATTTGAGTGTGTTATGTTTCATCATCTAGTTGCACTATTATTGTAATCACACTGACTGGATATCTTTGCAAATAGGGATGGTCAGCTCGATTTTAGTGGAGCTGCACACAATGATCGAATTGTTATGTCCTCCATACACCTCTTTTTTGACTATAGAGCTGGGTGAAACTAGCTGCCAACCAATGAACAATGTGCCTAGGAAATGGAGCCATGCCTACGAACAACATCGATCAATTATATATTTTTCTTTATTTGCACACCTTCTCACAACTTTGTCTTCAGTTGTGATGTGAATATTGGCGCTGATCTGCGAACCATTGAGATGCATTAGCAGCCATGTCAGTTTCATTTGTATTTGACGGAATGTTGTAACGAGACAATCTTGAGGCAAGAGGACACATGAATCCTAAGTTGAAACCTTTTTTTCCTGCAGGAACCAAAGTGCAAACCTTCATAGCATCACAGTACAATTTGATTAAAATTATACGTACATATAAACAAATCCTGAAGGATTGATAGCAATGCCAGAAACAATTCAACTTCGTTTCGCCGACATGTTGGACTTCCTTCATCCGACTCCACCTACCATGCAGCAATATTGAGCGCACAACTACAGGGAAAGATTCGCCCTGGTCGTTGCGCCACACTAGTAATGACTAGTGAGCAGTCAAATCACAGAGTCCCACCTTCGCCACAGTAAGTTGCTCGGACGAAGCAACCATCATTTCTCTGTTCGTTGAATCTGCTGGTACTCCCATATTCCTAGAGTAATAAGTTGCTCGAGAAAAGCAACCATCACTTCACCTTTCCCACAGTAAGTACTACCTCCTTTTTTTATTCTAGAAACAACCACACGCGAATATTGGATGGTAGCAGCACAGCAACTGAATCAAAAATCAAAACCAGCCAATGAACTACTACTAATGGTGAGCGTTTGCTAGTATCATGTACTCCGTCTGTCCATGTATATAGGGCTTAATGCGTTTTGGGAGACTAACTTTGGCCCTATTTGGATCCATGGGTTAGAGTTAGTTTGAGCTAGTTGGGGCTCAAATAGCCCTAAAGTATCCAAACATGAGGGTTAAATTGGAGCAAGTCACACCAAACCCACCAAAAAAACTAGCCCACCCAAGAGGTGTTAATTGGAGATAGTTCTCATTGGGCCCACTGAAAAATCACTTTTCTCTGTCTATCCAGCCAGCCAACTGGTGCTACGACTAGCCACAATGGGTAGTAACATAGACTAGTAACATGAATATCTCTATAGTGGATAGTAACATATGTGTGGTAACATGCAACACTTCATTTATTACACTATAGACTCATCTTGCCTTGATATGTGTGATGTTACTCATACTACTAGGCTAGTCATAGTGGGAGTAACTTAGCTAGTAACATAGCACACTTCAAGAAAATTCTGCTTATGTGGCAAGTAATTAATGAGATGTGGTAACATAATATGTTACTGTAACATAGCGCTTTCCAAGACAAGATGAGTCCATGAGCTAATAAATGAAGCCATCTATGATACTACTATTATGTTACTTTGCATTATGAAGGTGGTAACTTAGACTAGTCTAAGTTACTCCCCACTATGACCAGCCTTACCACTTTCCTCTCTTTCTTCATTTATTGCTTGCCACGTCATCTATTTTATCTAGATATGTATACTACCTATGTTACTCCCACTTTGGTTAGTCTAGTTGGAGCTAGGTATCATGGGGCCCACTAAAAAGTCACTTTTCTCTCTCCATCAAGTGCATTTATTGTCAATCTAACCCTGTCATCCAAACACCTCTTTGGCTACAATTAGTTCAGGATTAGTCATGAGTCAGTCTAACCTCTAGCTAAGTTAGAGTATCCAAACATGAGCAGTATAGGACATGCAAGTTGCTCAAACATACTGTCAAATTCATACGTGAAAGGATCTTTTTTAGACGAAACATGAAAGGATCTTCGAATGATATAATTTTCAAATTATATAAAATAATTCAATAGTCAAAGGCAACCTCAAAGAATACATTAGGCCCAATATAAAATCTTATTAGTAGTCAAAACCAAGTGTTAATACTACACCGAACAAGTTCAAAATGAGAAACTGGACCCACTCATGACACTGCATGGCTATCTCGTTTGGTCCATCGGTCAAAGTGCTTCCTCTTCTTGGCATAACTATAGAGTACAGTAATTTTTTTAGAATGCTCTTGGCATGTTGCTAACATGTGATGAGTTAACCGACCTCAATACAGACGGCACAAACGCCAGCCCGCCGCACTTTGAGAGAGACGAGGAGTGAGAAGCGCTATGGGCTGGTGGATTACTAGAGCTAGGTGTCGCACGGAGGCCAAGAAATATAGTGATAGCATGGGCTGGCCATGTATGATTTAACTACATTGGGCTGCCATGTTTTGTACTCTTCCGGTCTACTGTGGAGAAGATTGGTTGATTTTATATCATTGAATAATATAAAATATTATGAGTGCAGACGCTCCACGTCAGGAATCTATGTTCTTCCACTCTTTTTTACATGAGCTTTGTTCATCCTTTTGCCAACACGCGGGACATCTAGCATCAAGGTGCACGTTTCATGCAAGAAAATGGAGATAAATAGTGCATAAGTGAGTCGTGCACTACGATGGCACCTAGTACTACACAATATTTTTCCTCCTCGATGGCACGTGAATAGTGCACGTACTCAATGACAGATCACGGGATGGTAGCCATGGACATGGTCTGCCCTTTTTGGAGAGAGTACTAAATACGTATTAACTTCGATGTGTCGCGTCAACTCGCATAACGACGAGAAGCACATACTGAATGACGAAGCACGGGATGGTAGCCATGGACATGGTCAACCCTTTTTGGAGACTAACGCACTACTTTTGATGTGTCCTGTCAACTTGCAAACAAGGAGAAGCTTTGCTTACTACTAGTACGACCTCTCCCTCGCTCAATCACGTGCGGTGGCTCGCAGGACAAGAAGCTTTTGCTTTACGATGGTCCGCTTAATACAGGTAGTGGACGTGCAACAGTTCATTCGGTGTCAGATTGCCAGAAGTATCTATACTATAGTACCATCATCATTGTTTGACTTTCGGAAGAGGCGAAGAGCCAAGCGCACGGTCACCTACTCACAGTATAATCGGCCGTGTTTGCATGATTTTTTTAACGTAGTACAATCTGAGTGGATTGCTCCACTTGTCATCACACGTGAGCCAATCGATTCGCAGCCTTCCGTGCTCCATTTTGTCTTGTGTTCCTTCCTCCGTCCAGCACGCTGATAAGTGGGCCCCATGCTCATGTATGCCAACATGGTAGTCAATTATTTTGCAAGAGTCAGCTATCACACCCTTTCGATGCCACGCCAATGTACCCACTAGAAACAAGTTACTCCCTCCGTCTAGGTGTATAAGTCACTTCATGAAAACCAAATAATCCCAAAACACTTAGGCGTGGTGCATTAACTCCCACCTCGTTTCTTGTTTCTTGACATATCAACCAATAAGAGATGTGGGCGTGCATGTTTTCAATCACTCGAGACCACCAAACACGACATGCAGTGGTTAGTTCATTGCCTGCAATGTTATCAATTAGCAAATAAAAATCAAGTTCTCTTGTTTTTCCCTCCTTCTTGGTCACGGTGCACAACCAAAGATGACTTGTTCACCTGGACGGAGGGAGTAGTACTTGCTATGCCACTGCAAGAGCCCCCTATATTAATTAACCATGCTCTAAAAAGGTGGACCAGCTTTAGCTATAGTAGTGTATTGTACTTGGTTAGTAGGTGACCTTGCGCTTGGCTCTTCACTTCTTCCGGAAGTCGAACAATAATGATGGTACTATAGTAGTACTTCTGGCAATCTGATACGAAATGAACTGATGCACATCCACCGCTTGTAAGCAAAAGTTTCTCATCGTGCTACGAGCCACTGCGCACGCGTTGGAGAGGGAGAAGGCATAGTAAGCAAGCTTCTCATCGTTCTACAAGTTGACAGGACACATCAAAGTTATTTAGTACGTACTCTCTCTCTCTCCAAAAAAAGGCTGACCATGTCATGGCTACCATTTTGTGCTCCGTCGTTGAGTACATGCACTATTCACGTGCCATCGAGGAGAAAAGATATTCCGTAGTAGGTGCCATCGAAGTGCACGACTCACTTATGCACTGCTTATCTGATTATCTCCATTTTCTTGCATGACACGTTCACCTTGACGCTAGATGTCTCGCGTGTTGGCAAAAGGATAAACAAAGCTCATGTCAAAAAAAGAGTGGAAGAACATAGATTCCCGACGACCAAGAAGGAGCAAGGAACCTCGCAGTGGAGCGTCTGCAAGGAACCTCGCGCGTTTTCCCCTGTTTTTTGCCACCCGCCCACCTATAGAATTGCCTCGCACTGGCCAATTCCTCTCCAAACACCTAGGGAGGAGCTTGAATCGAACAAGTCTAGTACTCTCTTCGTAGGAACTTAAAACGCAGGAATAGGAAAATTATGAGGGGGGTGTCTCCAAGAGTGTTCCTCGGCTCGCACCTAGCATCACGGTGGTCGAACTTAGAGTCATTCATTTGGTACACGTGGCATCTTAGATCTGGACATAAGGTTACGTACACCGTCAAGGTCCACGGTCAGGGGGGTCAGGGCGGATGCGACCTCTCACTGCTTCTTCCATTTGAAGCGGCGCGCCGGCCCAGGGCGCCGCCCGCTGCACCCACCTCCTCGCCACATTCAAAAACATACATTTAAACCCGCGTGGAATGCGGGAAACCAACTTCGGCCACACACGTTCGTTCAAGAGCAGTACGCCAGCCAAGCTCCTCCTTCCACCATTTTGTCCACTCTTTCGGCAGCATCCGACGAGCAGGAAGAGCAGTTCTCCGGCATAAAAGCTGTCTGGGTGGCCAGCCAAACCCGGCAGTTACGAGCGAGGCAGCTCGCTGCTCCACCTATCATGCCTAGCTCATCCGAGGCAGTTGCTGCACTAAGCCAGCGTGTGGTTCTGCAGCTGGCCTCTCCAATACAGCTCAAGGAAGAGTGCCGACTTGCTCCACGTCGGCTTGTCGGGGAGCATGGTCGCATGGGCATCGTCACTGCCCTCGACGCCGCCGCGTCGTATAGTGCCTCCAGTGTCTGTGACTGCGCCATCCGCCGTCGACGCGCGCGTAGCCGTGACATGCAGGCAGAGAAAGAAGCCGCTGCGGATGTCAATGAGGTGGAGCAGCTACGCGGATGTCGACGAGGTGACGGCCAGCACGTCTCCGCCCGCCGTCATCATCGAGGAGAAGTAGAACACGGGAGGCCGCCACCGATTGTATCCCAAGGCCACTTCCGTGGCGACGCTGATGAATACAGTCGGTGTCTTGCACGATTCTTCTTCTGTTGTATGCTGGAGGAGGACAAAGAGATCGGGCGGCGACCATTTAGATTAGGTATATTAATTCTACAAGGCTGGTTGTACTGGGAGTATCATAAGTATTATTATCATGCATGCTAACTAGTAGGCAAATTTGATGAGGTCATGTATAATTAAATGAAGAAAGAGAGGGTTGGGTATCATATTATGATACCGTATGGAATTAAGTTACTCCCACTTAGTCTTAGGCATTGTTCTGTTCAACCTCCTCCCAAGGGGTTTGGAGAGGAATGGAGGGGAATTTTTCTTGTACATGATTTAATCCCCCACAATCCATGCATGTTAATCTATGTATATTGTGGGCATGTTATTTGACCCTTTATTTTGCTGCGCTACGACCAGCGTGAGTGTCTGCATGCAGTACACCATCCTCTAATTTGGTGGATGCCAAGTCGGCCCGAAAAGGACCTATAACTTTTTTTCAAGTTGAAATTTTGTACCGATGAGGAGCCATAATTAAGCTGGAGGCATCTCTTATTTTCTTTCGAATGGGCAATTAGCTGGAGAGCTGGAGAGTGTCTCTAATGGGCTGCCTCTAGTGTTAAGGCCCTCCAGTACGAAACATGGGCAGCCGACTGGGCCGATACAAAAGCCTATCTATCTTAAAGCCCATTTGTTTTTGTTTTTTGCGAGGAGCAGCCCATATTTCTTGAAGAGGGGGCGATCCCAGAAAACCCTCCTTCCTCCTCGCTTCCACTTATACTATAGCACGCTGGACTCTCCCGCTTCCGTCGCCCCCCAATTCCCCCCGCTCCCATCTTCCTCACTCGTACAGAAAACCCCCTCTTACCTTCTTCCTCACTCGTACAGAAAACGCCTACTCCTCTTCTTCCACTCCTATAGAAAAACCCAGCCCTCCTTCTTCCCCACTCGCACTGCCATAGGCTCGTTTCTGGCCACTCTGCTCAAACCCGTGAGCTCGGTGCAACACCCACAAGGAAAATGGAGTCGGCAGGCCCCAGCGCCAAGAAGATGAGGCTCCCGCCAGTGACGACGCTGGTTGTAGATCCCGCACCCGGTAGCGCGGGGAGACGCGGCGAGCCCCCCCCCCACCCGTATCGAAGGAACCCGTAGAATCTCCGGTGGACCACATCAGCGATCTCCCAGACGACATCCTTGGGGAGATCATCTTGCTTCTCCGCAACAAGGATTGCTGCCGCACACAAGTCCTCTCAACTCGGTGGCGCCCGGTATGGCGCACCGCGCCCCTCAATCTCAACTGCCGTAGTGCTTCTTCAACCTTTGGTCTTCTTGCTCTAGCCGCCCAAACCAGCGCCGGTCATGCCGCCTTCTCCTGCCTCCCATGGCCGGCTATGCTGCCATGGAGGCCTTGATACGTCTCCAATGTATCTATAATTTATGAAGTATTCATGCTATTATATTATCAACCTTGGATGTTTTATATGCATTTATATGCTATTTTATATGACTTTGGGGACTAACCTATTAACCTAGTGCCCAATGCCAGTTTCTGTTTTTTCCTTGTTTTTGAGATTTACAGAAAAGGAATATCAAACGGAGTCCAATTGACATGCCAATTTTTGATGATTTTTTATGGACCAAAAGAAGACCCAGGAGTAAAAGAGTTGGACCAGGAGAGTCCCGAGGCATCCACGAGGGTGGGGGGCGCGCCCACCCCCCTAGGCGTGTGGTCCTGCCTCGTGGACGTCTCGGGCACCTCCTTGACGTGAGACCGACACCAAAAAGTCCTATAAATACAGAAACGTCGGAAAATTAACCTAGATCGGGAGTTCCACCGCCAGAAGCCTTCGTAGCCTCCGTAGCCACTGAAAACCAATCTAGGCCCTCTCTGGCACCCTGCCGGAGGGGGCCATCATCACCGGAGGGCATGGAGGAGGATCCTGAAGGGGCCATCATCACCATGAAGGCCAAGGACCAGAGGGAGAACCTCTCCCCATCTAGGGGGGAGGCCATGGAGGAGGAAGCACAAGGGGGTGAACCTCTCCTCCTCTCTCTCGGTGGCACCGGAGTGCCATCGGGAGGGGAATCATCGCCGTGGTGATCATCTTCATCAACATCACCATCCTCATCTCTTTTACGCGGTCCACTCTCCCGCACCCCTCTGTAATCCCTACTTGAACATGGTGCTTTATGCCACATATTATGATCCAATTATGTGTTGCCATCCTATGATGTTTTGAGTAGATATCTTTTGTCTTTGGGTTGATTGATGATATAGATTGGTATGAGTTGTATGTTTTACGTTGATGTTGTCATATGGTGCCCTCTGTGTCGCGCAAGCGTGAGGGGTTCCCACTGTAGGGTGTTGCAATACGTTCATGATTCGCTTATAGTGGGTAGGTGAGTGACTGAAACACAAACCCGAGTAAGGGGGTTGTTGCGTATGGGAATAAAGAGGACTTGATGCTTTAATGCTATGGTTGGGTTTTACCTTAATGATCTTTAGTAGTTGCGGATGCTTGCTAGAGGTCCAATCATAAGTGCATATGATCCAAGTAGAGAAAGTATGTTAGCTTATGCCTCTCCCTCATATGAAACTGTAATAGTGATTACCGGTCTTGTTAACAATTGCCTAGGACAATTCCGCACACCGATCCACCATTATTCCACACTCGCTATTTATAATACTTAGTAATATATTCTAACTTTATGATAACAGAACCTACTTTCATATTTTAGCATCACGGGTATCATACAAAGTTATCCACTTCATACCCACAACGTAGTTTTATTTCTCGTTTCTAGTTGGAAGCAAACGTTCGTTGTACATAGAGTCATATAAGTGGAAGATAGGGCTTGAGAGAATATTGATCTTACCTTTAGCTCCTTGTGGGTTCGACACTCCATACTTATCACTTCCACCTTTGGAAATTGCTACGATGATTCCCCGCACTTTGGGTTTATCAAGCTCTTTTCTGGCGCCGTTGCCGGGGAGCAATAGCGTGGGGTTGATATTCTCGTATGTGCTTGTTTGCTTTCTTTCACTAAGTAGATTTTGTTTTTACTTTTTGTTTCTGTTTAGTTGTGGGTGACACATACAAATTTTTTAAAAGAATGAAAATACGAAAAAAATTTACTTGCCTCTCATGCCTAAAAAGTTTTTCAAAAAGAGAAGTGATTGGAAAGTTATGCATTGAAGAAGTGAGGGTCGACCTTGAGCACTCGTTTTCATGCTCATGGAAACAATGTAGAATTTTTTATGGAAGTTTATCTGTAAATAATTATCCCCTTTGTATATCCATTGTATTATAAAAACAATGTGCCAAGCTTTGGTTTTAGGATGATTAGATTGCTTGTTTACTATGTGTAGAACAAAAACAGAAACTTTGGCTGTAGCGCGTGATTTTACATTTTTTTTACTGGAACGTCAAATGGGTCTGAAACTTTTTGCACATTACTTATGTACAAATGGTTCAAATTTTCAAATTTATTTCATAATTTTTGGAGTTACAGAAGTTACTAAACCTTCAGATTACTACAGACTGTCCTGTTTTAGACAGATTCTGTTTTTCCTGTGTTGTTTGCTTATTTTCATGAATCTATGGGTAGTATCGGGAGGTATGAACCATGGTGAAGTTGGAATACAGTAGATATAGTTCTAATATGAAATTGGAATGAGTTTGCAACAGTACCTAAAGGTAGTGATTTGCTTTATTATACTAACAGATCTCACAAATTTTTTGTTAAAGTTTTTTGTGGATGAAGTGTTCGAAGAACGAGGAGTTACCGATGTGAGAAGAATAAAGGCAAGAGCTCAAGCTTGGGGGTGCCCAAGGCACCCCAAGTAAATATTCTAAGGATACTCAAGCATCTAATCTTGGGGATGCCCCGGTTGGTATCCCATCTTTCTTCTTCAACAATTATCGGTATACCTTGGTTTTTGTTTCGTTCACATGATTTGTGTCCTTTGTTTTTTTGTTCTTACTTTATGAACCATGCTATTATGAGATAGCCCTTCATTTATTTATAGAATGCTTCATGTGCTTCACTTATATCTTTTAAGTATGATCTTATAGAATTGCTCTTTGTGCTTCACTTAAATCTTTTAAGTATGGTTTTATAGAATGCTTCGTATGCTTCACTTATACATTTTGAGCTTGGAAATTGGTTAGTTTATATTAATTGTAGAATGCTCCATGAACTTCACTTATATATTTTGGAGTATGAATAATACTATCATCTAAAGCGGGTTTGGAAGAGTGTCAACTCTAGGAACTAGTGATCCCGCTATTCCGAATGAGAAGAATTTTGCTTATGTGGAGAGTAGAAAAATTTCTATGCTTGTAGATCATGAAAAGAATGCTTTATGTGATGGTTATGTTGTTGAATTCATTCATGATGATACTGAAAATTATTATGAGGGAGGAATATATGCTTGTAGGAGTTGCAATAATATCAAGTTTCCTCTCTATGTGCTTACAGTTTTGAAGTTATCCTTGTTTTTCCTTCCTATGCTAGTTGATTCTTGTTCCCATAAGTTGTGTACTCACAAAATCCCTAGGCATAGGAAGTGGGTTAGGTTTAAATTTGTTAGTCATATTCTTCATGATGCTCTCTTTATGTTTCAGTTCTTATCTTCTGTGTGAGCATCATTGAAATCATCATGCCTAGCTAAAAGGCATTAAAGAAAAGCGCTTGTTGGGAGACAACCCAATATTTACCCTTACTGTTTTTGTGTGTTTATATGATTAAGCTACTGTAGTAATCATGTTTTATAGTCTTTGTTTCAATAAAGTACCAAGTAAGACCTTTGGGAAGACTTGGGTGAAAGTTAATGTGATCTTGCTGTAAAAAACAGAAACTTTGCGCTCACGAGATTAGCTGCCATTTTTACAGAAGAGTGATTTGGTGCTGATTCTTTTTGCAGAAGATTAATAAACAAATTCCTCACATCCACCAATTTATTTCATAATTTTTTGTGTATCATATGTATAGTTAGTGTTCAGATCATTACAGACTGTTCTGTTTCTGACAGATTCTGTTTTCATTGCATAGTTTGCTTGTTTTCTAGTTGCCATGACTTATATTCCTCAATATAAATTGTAGAAATGATATGGTACAGTAGGCATTGTGTGAGAACAATTATGATCTTTGTCTTTGACAGTACCAAGGTGAATGGTTTACTCTTTATCATACTAACCTATCTCACGAAGTTCCTTTAAGTTTTGTGTGATTGAAGTTTTCAAGCTTTGGGTGAGATATCGATATGAGGAGAATAAGGAGTGGAAAGACCCTAAGCTTGGGGATGCCCGATGCACCCCAAGGTAATATTCAAGGAAGACTCAAGCGCCTAAGCTTGGGGATGCCCCGGAAGGCATCCCCTCTTTCGTCTTCAAAATTATCGGTATACCTTACTCGGAGCTATATTTTTATTCGTCACATGATATGTGTTTTGCTTGGAGCGTATTTTCAATTCTACTTGCTATTTGAATAAAATCATTGGATCTGAGTTATTAAATGAAAAAGAATCCTCCCATGGCTAGTTAATTATTTGACTACTCAGTGTCCTTCACTATTATCTTTTGGAGTAGTTTGTCATTTACTCACGTGCTTCACGTATATCCTATGAGTAAATGGTTGAATAATTGAATATCATAAATCTGAACTTATATATGTTTCATATGCTTATACCATGGGGAGTAATGACTTCACATAGAATACGTATAGGTAGTAAACTTATTGAAAGTTAGTAAATGTAGAATTGATCACTTGAACAATTCATGAAAGAATATTGAAGGAAGAGAGATTTCACATATAAATATATTATCTTGGACATCTTTTGTAATTGTGAGCACTCATTAAAATATGACATGCTAAAAGGTTGATGTCGGACAAGGAAGACAACGTAATGGGTTATGTTTTCTTATATCTGAAATAAAGTATATTGTCTTGGATCATCCAACATGTTGAGCTTGCTTTTCCCCCTCATGCTAGCCAAATTCTTTGCACCAAGTAGAGATACTACTTGTGCTTCCAAACATTCCTTAGACCAGTTTTGCCATGAGAGTCCACCATACCTACCTATGGATTGAGTAAGATCCTTCAAGTAAGTTGTCATCGGTGCATGCAATTAAAATTGCCCTCTAAATATGTATGATCTATTAATGTGTAGAAAATAAGCTTTATACGGTCTTGTGATGTGGAAGAAATAAAAGCGATGGACTGCATAATAAAGGTCCATATCACAAGTGGCAATATAAAGTGACATTCTTTTGCATTAAGATTTTGTGCATTCAACCATAAAAGCGCATGACAACCTCTGCTTCCCTCTGCGAAGGGCCTATCTTTTACTTTTATCTTCTACCTTATGCAAGAGTCATGGTGATCTTCACCTTTCCTTTTTACATTTTATCCTTTAGCAAGCACATTGTGTTGGAAAGATCCTGATATATATATATCCAATTGGATGTAAGTTATCAAGAACTATTATTGTTGACATTACCCTTGAGGTAAAAGTTGGGAGGTGAATCTATAAGCCCATGTCTTTCTCTGTGTCCGATTAAAACTTTGAACCCATAAATATCACGTGAGTGTTAGCAATTGTGAAAGACTAAATGATAGTTGAGTATGTGGAGTTTGCTAAATCAAAGCTCTGACATAGACCCTTCCTGAAAATAAGATGAACTGCAATTGTTTGATGACTGAGAATATAGTTTGTTAGTTTCAAGAGAGTTTATGATCTATACTTTAACATGTGGATAGCTTGTTACTTGATCATGAAAATTTTAATGAAAATGAGCTGCTGTTATGATATATAATGATGCTAGAAAAAGTGATTGGAACTATCACTGATGAAACTTATGCACTTGCTAGCATTCACACTTCATAAATTATTTCTTCTACCATTTACCTACTCGAGGACGAGTAGGAATTAAGCTTGGGGATGCTGATACGTCTCCAACGTATCTATAATTTATGAAGTATTCATGCTATTATATTATCAACCTTGGATGTTTTATATGCATTTATATGCTATTTTATATGATTGTTTGGACTAACCTATTAACCTAGTGCCCAGTGCCAGTTTCTGTTTTTTTCCTTGTTTTTGAGTTTTATAGAAAAGGAATATCAAATGGAGTCCGATTGACGTGCCAATTTTTGACGATTTTTTATGGACCAAAAGAAGACCCCTGAGTAAAAGAGTTGGGCCAGGAGAGTCCCGGGGCGTCCACAAGGGTGGGGGCGCCCCCCCCCCCAGGCGTGTGGTCCTGCCTCGTGGACGCCTCGGGCACTTCCTTGAAGTGAGACCGACGCCAAAAATTCCTATAAATATAGAAACCTCGGAAAATTAACCTAGATCGGGAGTTCCGCCGCCAGAAGCCTCCGTAGCCACCAAAAACCAATCTAGGCCCTCTTTGGCACCCTGCCGGAGGGGGCCATCATCACCGGAGGGCATGGAGGAGGATCCCAGAGGGGCCATCATCACCATGAAGGCCAAGGACCAAAGGGAGAACCTATCTCCATCTAGGGGGGAGGCCATGGAGGAGGAAGCACAAGGGGGAGAACCTCTCCTCCTCTCTCTCGGTGGCACCGGAGTGCCATCAGGAGGGGAATCATCGCCGCGGTGATCGTCTTCATTAACATCACCATCATCATCACCATCCTCATCTCTTTTACGTGGTCCACTCTCCCGCACCCCGCTGTAATCCCTACTTGAACATGGTGCTTTATGCCACTTATTATGATCCAATGATGTGTTGCCATCCTATGATGTTTTGAGTAGATATCTTTTGTCTTTGGGTTGATTGATGATCTAGATTGGTATGAGTTGTATGTTTTACGTTAATGCTGTCCTATGGTGCCCTCCGTGTTGCGCAAGCGTGAGGGGTTCCCGTTGTAGGGTGTTGCAATACGTTCATGATTCGCTTATAGTGGGTTGGCGAGTGACTGAAACACAAACCCGAGTAAGGGGGTTGTTGCGTATGGGAATAAAGAGGACTTGATGATTTAATGCTATGGTTGGGTTTTACCTTAATGATCTTTAGTAGTTGCGGATGCTTTCTAGTGTTCCAATCATAAGTGCATATGATCCAAGTAGAGAAAGTATGTTAGCCTATGCCTCTCCCTCATATGAAACTGCAACAGTGATTACCGCTCTTGTTAACAATTGCCTAGGACGATTCCGCACACCTATCCACCATTATTCCATACTCACTATTTATAATACTTAGTAATATATTCTAACTTTATGATAACAGAACCTACTTTCATATTTTAGCATCACGGGTATCATACAAAGTTATCCACTTCATACCCACAACGTAGTTTTATTTCTCGTTTCTAGTTGGAAGCAAACGTTCGGTGTACATAGAGTCATATAAGTGGAAGATAGGGCTTGAGAGAATATTGATCTTACCTTTAGCTCCTTGTGGGTTCGACACTCCATACTTATCACTTCCACCTTTGGAAATTGCTATGATGATTCCCTGCACTTGGGGATTATCAGCCCTCACCGCCCCCTACTACTCCCACCGCTGGCTAGGCCATCCCTTTACTCACCCACACCCCCTATTATTCTACGGCGATGGCAGCCTCACACCGCAGCCGAACCAGTGAACCCTCGTACTCCTCTCCGCGTGGGCATCCACTGCGACGTCTTCCCCGGCTCCGCATCGTCCCCTTCCTAGGCCTCACCGTCGTCCACCGCCTTGGTGATCTTGGCGCGGCGTGGTCAATGTGGTCAAGGAACGATTTCCATTGAAAGAGTACTATATGTGGAGAGGCTGACAGCTGGGTCCACGGCTGCAGCTAGGAAGTGCCTCCTTATTACGCGCAATATAATGATTCCTCCACCTGATAGCAGGGACCCACCGGACGGGCCACCGTATTTCTTGAAAAAAACGTTCCCCCTGACTGTTGGGACCCACCAGCTACATCTTCGCACACAAGGAAGTGCCTCCTTATCCTGCCTGACAGTCGGGATTGTGATAGCCTCGCTTATTAGGGATGATAGACTACTCATATCAATAAGGAATTCCTTCTTTTCCAGGAGCCCATTCGGAAAGAACTCCAAAGTTAAGCATGCTCAGCTTGGAGTAATTATAGGATGGGTGACCGACCGGGAAGTTACTCCCAGGTGCTCACGAGTCAGGACAAAGTGCGCAGAAAAGACTAGTATTGATATGTGGGGCCAGTTGAAGGAAATATGGCCTAGAGGCAATACTTGACTAGCTCGTTAATCAAAGATGGTTAAGTTTCCTAGCCATGGAAATGTGTTGTCATTTGTTGAACGGGATCACATCATTAGATAATGATGTGATGGACTAGACCCATCCATTAGCTTAGCACTATGATTGTTTAGTTTATTTCTAGTGCTTTCTTCATGACTTATACATGTTCCTATGACTATGAGATTATGCAACTCCCGAATACCGGAGGAACACTTAGTGTGCTATCAAACGTCACAACGTAACTGGGTGATTATAAAGATGCTCTATAGGTGTCTCTGATGGTGTTTGTTGAGTTGGCATAGATCAAGATTAGGATTTGTCACTCCGATTGTCGTGGAGGTATCTCTGGCCCTCTCGGTAATGCACATCACTGCAAGCCTTGCAAGCAATGTGACTAATGAGTTAGTTGCGGGATGATGCATTACGGAACGAGTAAAGAGACTTGCCGGTGACGAGATTGAACTAGGTATGATGATACCGATGATCGAATCTCGGGCAAGTAATATACCGATGACAAAGGGTACAACGTATGTTGTTGTGCGGTTTGACCGATAAAGATCTTCGTAGAATATGTAGGAACCAATACGAGCATCCAGGTTCCACTATTGGTTATTGACCGGAGATGTGTCTCGGTCATGTCTACATAGTTCTCGAACCCGTAGGGTCCGCACGCTTAACGTTCGATGATGATATGTATTATGAGTTATGTGATTTGATGTACCGAAGGTTGTTCGGAGTCCCGGATGAGATGACGGACAGGACGAGGACTCTCCAAATGGTCGAGACATAAAGATTCATATATTGGAAAGCTACATTCGGACACCGGAATGGTTCGAGTCATTTCGGAGTATCGGGGTTTGTCGGAACCCCCCGGGAAGTTATTGGGCCTCATGGGGCTAATGATGGAAGAGAGGAGGCAGGCCAAGGTGTGGTGCGCGGCCCCCTAGCCCAAACCAAATTGGACTAGGCATGGGCCCCCTTTCCTTCTCTTCTTCATCTCCTTCCTTCTTCTCCTACTAGGACTAGGAAAGGGGGAAACCTACTCCTACTAGGAGTAGGATTCCCCACTTGGGCGCGCCCCTTATGGACGGCCCTCCTCCTCCTCCCCTCCTTTATATACGGGGGAGGGGGCACCCCATAGACACACAAGTTGATATTTAGCCGTGTGCGGTGCTCCCCTCCACAGTTTTACACCTCGGTCATATTGTCGTAGGTAGTGCTTAGGCGAAGCCCTGCCGACGTTAACTTCATCATCACCGATGACACGCCGTCGTGCTGACGGTGTCAGCGTTCTGGGAACGGGGGTCCCCAAACTTGCCTGCCTGCGGCCTGCGGTGTGGCTCAGATGGGGTCCAGTGCGGCCCATCTTCATCAGCCCAAGCTCAAGACCCTCGCGAGGGGCCAAGCCTTGCGGGGCGGACGACAGGAAGCTTCCTCAAGAGCGGCCTCATCAGGTAGGCTCACGAGGAGGCGGAGAGATCAAGGCAGGGATACCTTGCGAGGAGCCCGTGACGCAAGCCATGACGAATCAAGACCAGGCGGGCGCCAGGCGGGCACCAGCCTGTGCAGAGTCCTTGTTTCCCCTTTGGTGCAAAGGGGGCAAGCACAGCCAAGGCATCAGGCAAAGGTTACCATTCCGGTGCAACGAGACCAAGACCAGCAGAGCGGCAGGACGGAGGTCACCGTGGAGCCCAAGACGGCGTCATCACCAGTACTTTTGGCAGCCGAAGACCACCTTTGGTTAGGATAACTTGTACTAGATGTTCCCCTTCAAAATGGCCAATTGTTGGCGCCCTTCCCGCTCAATTATTCGGGGAGAGGCCCAGGGCCTCTATAAATAGAGCAAGCCACCACAGAGTAGGGGGACAGCTAGAGATCTGGTAGAACCCTAGCAGAGAGAGAGAGAAAACCCAGTAGAGACTAAGTAGAACACACCGCATCAGCTCAAGAACACCCCTCGCGAGGCTGTTCTTCCCTTGTACTGTTCATCATCAGCCCCAGGGGCAATCCACCACACCACACACTGGAGTAGGGTATTACACCACAACGGTGGCCCGAACCAGTATAAACCTCGTGTCTCTTGTGTTGTTCATCATTTTCATCTTAGTTCGCACGAGAGGATCGGACGTAGATCGGTAGGGGAGAGATCTCCGCGCGCACCCCAGTGTTTGAACCTTAAGGGTCTGCCAGAACTCGAAATCCGATATTTGGCGCGCCAGGTAGGGGTGCACCGGAGTTCCCTCCCGACGGCCCGCTCTCCACCAACACCGCGCTCCGTCCTCATGGCGGACAATGCGCCGCCCGCTCCGGCAGGAGACGCCGGCGCTGGGGCCAGGGGGCTCCAGGCCTTGGCCCCCGCCTTGCGACGGGCGCAGTGGCCGCACAAGTTCAAGCGCGAGATGCCGCCACGCTACGGCGGCGCGACGGACCCGCTGGTTTTCCTGCTGGCGTATGAGGACGCTGTCCTCAAGGCCAGGGGCGACGACCGGGTGATGGCCAACTGGTTGCCCATGGCCCTCACCGGTGTCCCGCACATGTGGCTCCTCCACCTACCAATAGCTTCTGTGACCTCTTGGGAGGAGCTACGCGACTTCTTCCTCGCCTGTTTCGCCGCGCCAGCACCGCCCGTCGTCGCGGCTCTCCTGGGTGGTTCCCAAGCACCACCCTCGAGCCACCATGTCAAGCCATTCACCTGTCAGATCAGCGTTGCATCCAAGCGCAAGAGGCCCCCCGGGGCTGGGCGGCGCCCGAGGCCGATCTGACTTTCGACGCTGATGATCACCCCTTCAACCCCTCCGGTTCGGGCGCACTCCCGATGCTGTGCACCCCCACCATCTGCCAAGTGGTCGTCACCAGGACCCTCATCGATGGTGGTGTTGGCCTCAACGCGCTCTCGGTGGAGGCCTTCAGCCTCCTTTACGTGCCACCGGAGCGGCTCCAGCCCAGCAGGCCTTTCTCAGGCGTCGGAGCCGGTTCCACCGCCTCCTTGGGGCAGATCTGCCTCCCAGTGACCTTCGGCACCTACGACAACTTCCGCATAGAGCTGATCGACTTCGACATCGCCCCCATCGGCCTCCCCTACAACGCCATCCTCGGCTACCCGGCCTTGGCCCGGTTCATGGCAGCAACTCACCCAGCGTACAACCTCATGAAGAAGCCCGGGAGCAGCGGCGTCCTCACCGTGCCAGGGGACGCGAGGGATGCGCTGCAGGTGCTCCCACTCGCCTTCAAGGCGACCGCGGTGGCACAGCCCACCAGCACCGACGCCCTTGAGCCCAAGGGGGCTGCACCGGCTAAAGAGAAGCAGTTGTTCACCCAGGATAAGGCGGAAACCAAGCAAGTACCGGTCGACGAGGACGAGTCCACCGGGGCCACCTTCACCATAGGGGCCAACCTCGAGCCCGAATAGGAGAAGGCCCTGATCGGATTCATGCGCGCGAACAAGAAGGTGTTCGCGTGGGAACTTGATCAGTTAGCAGGAGTCCCGAGAGGTGTGATCGAGCATCACCTCAACGTGTGCCCCAACATACGCCCCGTGAAGCAGAAGGCAAGGAGGCAGTCTACTAAGAAACAGGCTTTCATCGTTCAAGAGACCCGGAAACTGGAAGCGGCAGGGGTTATCCGTGAGGTCCGCTACCCCGATTGGCCGGCTAATCCTGTTGTCGTACCAAAGAAGGGGGAAAGGAGCGCATGTGTGTCGACTTCACCAACCTCAACAAATCCTGCCTGCAGGACCCATTTCCGCTCCCCCGCATTGACCAGATAGTCGACTCCACCGCAGAGTGTGACCTATTGTGCTTCCTGGATGCCTTCTTGGGCTATCACCAGATCAAGATGGCGGTGGAAAACGTGGAGAAGACTGCTTTCCTAACCCCGTGTGGGGTGTACTGCTATACGTGCATGCCATTTGGGTTACGCAATGCAGGCGCGGACTTTCAGCGGCTGATGCACATCGCTTTAGGCCTGCATCTCGGGAGGAATGCTGAGGCTTACGTGGACGACATCATGGTGAAGTCTCGGGAGGCAAAAACCCTGATACAGGACCTGGAGGAAACCTTCGCGAGCTTCAACGAAGTGGATCTACGGCTCAACCCGGAGAAGTGTGTGTTTGGAGTCCCCTCGGGCAAGCTCCTGGGCTTCCTAGTATCCCACAGAGGCATAGAGGCCAACCCGGAGAAGGTCAAGGAGGTCGATGCAGAAGCTCACCGGGCATGTAACCGCGCTAGGGCGCTTCATATTCAAGCTTATGAAGAAGAAAGGCCCCTTTGAATGGACTGAAGAGGCCGACAAGGCGTTCCAATAACTCAAGACGTACCTTACCAGCCCAGCGGTGATGGTAGCCCCTCGCCCTCAGGAGCCCCTGGTGCTCTACCTTGCGGCCACGCCCTACTCCGCTGGCGCAACTCTGGTGGCGGTCAGGGAGGAGCGCCGGGCCAAGGCCGCATCGGCTGACTAGGCTGAAGCGGAGCAAGGCCAGGAGGGCCTCGCGAGGACCGCGACCACAGCCAGAGAGGGGCAGCTGCAGCAGGAGGGCGCACCCGGGGCAGGGGAGGCCCCTTCAAACGATCAAGAGCTGGGGGCTCCGTTGCCTCAGGAGACGCCTCGACCCCAGGAGGACGCAAGCTGTGTCAGCACCCTCAACCTCGTCAAGCACCCCGTGTATTTCATCAGCACAGTGCTACGGGACGCGAGGGCACGGTACCCCATGCCTCAAAAGCTCCTCCTCGCGCTATTGGTGGCCTCACGCAAGTTGCGGCACTACTTCCAAGGCCACCCCATCAAGGTCGTCTCGGCATACCCCTTGGAGAGGGTACTCAGGAGCCCCAACTCAGCCGGAAGGGTCGCCGAATGGAACATCGAACTGCAAGCATGATAGAGGCTAAGGTGTCCCGATGTTTCGATGAGATGGTGGCTATCGTTTTCTGTGGGAGTCGACCTTGACGATCCGACTACGAACGTGCGAGACGTCGCGCCTTAGCAATCGCTAAACCAACTTCCGAGGGTTATTGACCACGCCGGAGCACGATCAACCTGACCACGGGGGTCTGTTTCCTGCGAGCAAACGAAGAACAAGCAAGAAACTGAGATTGCAATCGGGATATTGCGAATATAAGATGAAAGCTTTATTGATCAAGGTGGGGTTCTGTGACGTCTTGGTCTGGTCGTTGGACACAAACGAAGTACGCGAAGTTGCAGCTATGGCGAACTTTTAATCTAAACAAAACCCAAAGTCTAAACGACGCCCTAAGGGCTGTATATATGGAGGAAGAGGGGGGAATTTCGTGGCCCTTGAGGGTGGGGTCCGAAACCAACCCTAACTCTTGTTTCCCCACACATACGGACTCTAGAAATAGCCTATACTTAAGTATTTCGAAATTACATGGGCCTGGCCCATTAATAAGGTGACGCAGCACCTAGAATAGCCTATGGACGAATATTATGAAGTGGCATCTTGTATATTTCGTCCAAGGCTTCATGCACTCCTTATGGCGGCTTCAAAGTCCTGAAATCATCACTTGTAACTCCGTTCTTGAACCCCTTGCGCATGCCATCAACTCCATGCGTGTTCTTGCTCCAATGTTCATCCTTCTCCAAGCTAGGCCCTTCATTTGTAAGCAAAACAAATGTATCCAATTTAGGCAGCATCATAATCTCATGAACATTAGAATCATTACCAAGAAATGAAAGTACCTGGTAATTTAATTGGCGTGCGCGAGCTCTAGTAATTGGTCCAGTATATGTAACAGTAGGGGTTGTGGGTGTAACAATGGTATTGATGTCCTCATCATCCTCCCCTTCTTGAAATGAAGTCGTCCTCGACGGAAGCGCATCTTCCTCACCCAAATAAGGCTTCAAATCTGCAATGTTAAAAGTGGGACTAACCCCAAAATCTACAGGTAGCTCAAGTTTATATGCATTATCATTTATTTTCTCTAACACCTTAAAAGGACCATCAGCGCGTGGCATTAGCTTTGATTTGCGCAGATTAGGAAATCTATCTTTACGCAAATGTAACCAAACAAGATCTCCACGCGCAAACACAACATGTTTTCTACCCTTATCTCCAGCAAGTTTATATTTAGCATTCATACGCTCAATGTTTTCCTTAGTTAACTCATGCATTTTTAAAATCAATTCAGAACGTTCTTTAGTATCAAAATTAACCTTCTCTGAAGATGGAAGAGGCAACAAATCAAAAGGTGCACGAGGTAGGAAACCATACACAATTTCAAAAGGGCACATCTTAGTAGTAGAATGCAATGAGCGATTATAAGCAAATTCAATATGAGGCAAGCATTCTTCCCACATTTTCTTGTTATTCTTCAAAACAGCCCTAAGCATAGTAGACAATGTTCTATTGACTACTTCAGTTTGTCCATCAGTTTGGGGGTGACAAGTAGTACTAAAAAGCAGCTTAGTCCCCAACTTAGCCCATAAACATCTCCAAAAGTGGCTATGAAATTTAGTATCACGATCTGAAACAATAGTATTTGGCACACCATGTAAGCGAATAATTTCACGAAAGAACAAATCAGCAACATTAACAGCATCATCGCTTTTATGACATGGTATAAAGTGTGCCATTTTCAAGAACCTATCCACGACAACAAATATGCTATCCCTCCCCTTCTTTGTTCGAGGTAAACCTAAAACAAAGTCCATAGATATATCCTCCCAAGGAACACTAGGTACAGGCAAAGGCATATATAAACCATGAGGATTGAGTCGTGACTTAGCTCTTTGACATGTAGTGCAGCGAGCAACAAAACGCTCAACATCCCGTCTCATCTTTGGCCAAAAGAAATGTGTAGCAAGTATATCCTCCGTCTTCTTGACGCCAAAGTGTCCCATTAATCCTCCTCCATGCGCCTCCTGCAACAACAAAAGACGAACGGAGCTAGCTGGAATGCATAGCTTGTTAGCACGAAACACAAATCCATCGTTAAGAACGAACTTGTTCCAAGTTCTCCCTTCCTTACAATTCTGCAATACATCTTTAAATTCAGCATCATGAACATATTGATCTTTGATGGTCTCCAAACCAAATATTTTAAAGTCAAGTTGTGAAAGCATAGTATAACGACGAGACAAGGCATCAGCAATAACATTTTCTTTACCCTTCTTTTGTTTAATGACATAAGGGAAAGTCTCAATGAATTCAACCCATTTAGCATGTCTACGGTTCAGTTTTGCTTGACTTTTAATGTGTTTCAAAGATTCATGATTAGAATGTATAACAAATTCCTTGGGCCATAAATAATGTTGCCATGTTTCTAAGGTCCGAACAAGAGCATATAATTCTTTATCATAAGTAGAATAGTTCAGACTAGGCCCACTCAATTTTTAAGAAAAGTATGCAACAGGTTTTCCATCTTGTAATAACACACCTCCTAATCCAATTCCACTAGCATCACATTCAAGCTCAAAAGTCTTATTGAAATTAGGAAGTTGGAGTAAAGGAGCATGTGTCAACTTATCTTTCAATACCGTGAAGGCTTCTTCCTGTGCGATACCCCAAACAAAAGGCACATCCTTCTTTGTAAGCTCGTTGAGAGGTGCAGCAATGGTGCTGAAATCTCTCACAAAACGCCTATAGAAACCAGCGAGGCCAAGGAAACTCCTCACTTGTGTGACCGTTTTGGGCTGCAGCCAACTCTCAATAGCTTCAATCTTTGCTTTATCAACTTCAATTCCCTGTGGAGTAACAACATAGCCAAGAAAAGATACTCGGTCGGTGCAAAAGGTGCACTTTCCAAGGTTTCCAAACAAACGTGCATCACGTAGAGCAATAAAAACAACACGTAAATGTTCCAAATGTTCCTCCAAAGATTTGCTATAAATCAATATGTCATCAAAGTAAACTACCACAAATCGTCCAATGAAAGCACGTAAAACTTCGTTCATTAACCTCATGAAAGTACTAGGTGCATTAGTTAACCCAAAAGGCATGACTAACCACTCACATAATCCAAACTTAGTTTTAAATGCTGTTTTCCATTCATCTCCCAATTTCATACGAATTTGATGGTATCCACTACGCAAATCAACTTTGGAGAATATTGTCGAGCCACTCAATTCATCAAGCATATCATCTAGCCTAGGAATAGGATGACGATAACGAATAGTAATATTTTTTATGCCTCTACAATCAACGCACATACGCGACGTACCATCCTTTTTCGGCACTAAAATGATAGGAACAGCACAAGGACTAAGGGATTCGCGTATATAACCTTTGTCGAGCAGTTCTTGTACTTGACGCATAATCTCCTTCGTCTCCTCTGGATTGGTACGGTATGGTGCACGGTTGGGTAGCGAAGCACCGGGAATTAAGTCAATTTGATGCTCAATCCCTCGAATAGGTGGTAATCCCGGTGGCACGTCTTGTGGAAAGACGTCAGCGAACTCCTGCAAAATGTTAGTGACAGCAGGGGGCAAAGAGGAAGGCACGTCCTCGAATGAAAATAATGCCTCTTTGCACACAAAAGCATAGCAAACAGATTTGCTGAAATCTAGCTCATCAATATCAGATTTGGTGGCAAGTAAACATGCACTTTTCAACTTAATTTCAGAAACAACAGTAGATGGTTTATTATTAGGCTTCATTTGGTGCTCAAATTCTTTTGCCACAATCTGATTTTCACTCTTATTTGTCTCCTGTTTTGCTTTATTAGCTCTATTAATATCATCTTTCAAAATGGAATCAGGAGTCATAGGAAGCAAAGTAATATTTTTATCGTTATGAACAAGAGTATACTGATTGTTTCTACCATGGTGTACAGAATTTTTATCAAATTGCCATGGTCTACCAAGTAATAAGGAACATGCTTGCATAGGTACCACATCACAATCAACATAATCAGCATATGTAGAGATACTAAAATGCACACGAACAGTACGTGTTACCTTAACCTTGCCGCTGTTGTTGAACCATTGGATGTAGTAAGGATGTGGATGTGGTCTTGTGGTGAGAGATAGCTTCGCCACCATCTCCATGCTAGCCAAGTTATTGCAGCTCCCTCCATCTATGATCACGCGAACGGAATGTTCCTTCACAACTCCCTTTGTATGGAACAAATTATGCCTCTGATTTTGCTCAGCTTGTGTAACCTGCACACTCAAAACACGTTGAGCAACTAAACATTCATACCTGTCAGCATCTTCAGGAGCCATGTATTGCGTCTCATGATCAGAATCATCTCCACCGTGTTCGTCACGTGTAATAAGAGCCAAAGTCTCCTCATCATAGTCACTAGCGGACTCATACCCACCATCCTCAGTAACAATCATCACACGCTTAGATGGGCATTCTCTCGCATAATGACCTCCACCCTTGCAACTCGACAAATAATATCATGTGTGTTGCCCTGTTGATGCCATGGATGAAGAAGAGCTCTTTGCAGGCCCAGAAGGTGTGCTCTTGGCAGATAGTGGTGATTGTGCTTGCTTTATTGTATCATGGTTGGAGGTGGCGGCCGATGGAGGTGCCGGTGTAGCAGAACGTGTGGAAGTAGATGATGCACGTGGTGTCCATGATGAAGGTCGACCTGCAGAAAAGTTAGTCCACGCCAATGCCTGTCGATCCTGCACTTCACGTTCAACTTTACAAGCAAGATGGAATAAACGAGTGATATTAGTATACTCCTTATACTCTAGAATCGTCTGAACCTCTCTATTTAATCCACCCATAAAACGTGCAAGCATAGCTTCATTCTCCTCAACAATACCACATCTAATCATGCCAGTTTGTAATTCCTGATAATATTCTTCTACAGAATTTTTTCCCTGTCTTAAGCGCTGCAATTTTTGAAGTAATTCACGTTGATAATATGGTGGAACCCAACGAGTACGCATAGCAGTTTTCAAAGCAGCCCAAGTAGCCGGAATAGGATATAATCTACAATGCTCAGACCACCAAACACATGCAAAACTAGTGAATGCACAAACAGCAGCAGGAACACGTCTCTCCTTGGGATATTGTAAACATGTAAATCGTTGTTCGGTTTCTAACTCCCAAGTAAGATATATATCAGGAACATATCTACCCTCAAATGGTGGAATATTCAATTTTAGTTTAGGGAGATAGTCATGATCTCGTACCTGAGGGTGAGCCCTACCATTGCCATTATTTGCATGTGGACGACCTGGTGGTTGTTGTGCTGGTGGTGGCACGTAGTTCTGATTTTGATCAACCTCATCCTCATAATCTCCCACATAATCATCCTGCTCCACATCAGCAGTAGGAGCCACAGAAGTATCAACAGCAGCACCAGCAGTTTGGCCCGACTGAAGAGGGACACAGCTCGCTCGGCGGAGGGCTGTTTCCCGACGTGGAGGTAGTCGGTGTTGTTGCTGTTGTTGCAGAGGTGCGGCAGGAGCAGCCGGTGGTGGTGGTGGAAAACGCGAATGCAATTCAGCAAACTTGTTATCTAGCTTTGTTTCAAACATCTTCTCCATGCCATCTATCTTCTCCATGGCCTCTTCAAATCTGTTTATCACATCTTGCACCTGTCCATTCATCATTTGCTGAAACGTATCATGAAGCTCCTTGTTCGTCAAATTCTCCCAGTCAGTCTCGTCGGCTTGTGATCCTGGCATGGTTAGCAGCAATAGAAACACACAAGAATATGATCCTACAGACTACTAACAAGTGGCGGTGGTGGCGGGTGTCACAAATCCGTCAAGCAAATCTCAAATTCTTACCAGTTCTTACCCAGCAGCAGGCGGTGATCGGCAACCGTTATAGTCAAAACTCTCAAAAGCTTGGATAGAGCGATTGCCAGGGAGAGTCAAACGCACGACGTAGATGTATGTGGAGCTGGGAAGGCTTATAGTATGGTAGCAAAAAGGGTCAGCAATAATCAATTCAGAGATGCAAAGTTGAATAAACGCTCAACGATGGTACTATGCTGGTCCTAGGCTAGACCGTGCTAGAGACGCGAGCCTAGAACACTAACAAAATCACGGCGCTGCACGTAAATAAGGGAAAAGCACACGCTGGAACTCTTTTTTTTTCGCTCTTTTTTTTGCGCTCCTTTTTTTTTGCACTCCTCTTTTTTTTGCGAAAAATCACTATAATGGCGAGTGTCTCAAAACTCTTCCCTCGTCAAACTGATAGGATGGGCACGACTTTTTTTTCACTTTTTTTCGGAAATCAGGGCAGCGACGACGAAAAAGTGCGACAAAAAATCACTATGATGGCACGTGGCTCAAAAGACTCAGAAAAGCCTAAAAATACGATAGGGAAAAAAAATTTGCCCGTGAAAATTTTGGCCTAAAAACTGCCCGGGGGTCTCCAGACTCTTTTTTTTCCGAGACATACGCAGGCAAGGAAACACGAAACGGAATTTAGATTGATCTCAAGAACAAACCTAATATGAGAAGAATTCGGATTGGTGGTGGATATATGGTTGTGGTATATGGCAGCGGTGGTGGTATATGGTAGCGGTGGTGGTATATGGATACAGATTGATGGTGGTATATGGATACGGATTGGTGGTGGTATATGGATACGGCTTCAGAGCGGTGGCGGATAAGCAATGGTGGTAGATGGGCGATGATGATGGTGCGGCGGCGGCGTGACAACTTATGACCAGAACTCGAAACTCTAAAAGACTAGACTCTAAGACCAGCAACTTGACACGACGATGCAACCGCAAATTCAACAAAGTAAAAGCCCTAAAAAGATTATGCAAAGGCTCAGATTGGTTCGGATATGATGAACTAACCCTAATTTTTTTGTGGCTTTTTCGTGGACTGTAGGTATGAAGAACAGACTCGATCTAATCTACGAAAAACTGTAAAATCTCACCGAGCAGCCCGGAAATCTAATACCACTTGATAGAGGCTAAGGTGTACCGATGTTTCGATGAGATGGTGGCTATCATTTTCTGTGGGAGTCGACCTTGACGATCTGACTACGAACGTGCGAGACGTCGCGCCTTAACAATCGCTAAACCAACTTCCGAGGGTTATTGACCACGCCGGAGCACGATCAACCTGACCACGAGGGTCTGTTTCCTGCGAGCAAACGAAGAACAAGCAAGAAACTGAGATTGCAATCGGGATATTGCAAATATAAGATGAAAGCTTTATTGATCAAGGTGGGGTTCTGTGACGTCTTGGTCTGGTCGTTGGACACAAACGAAGTATGCGAAGTTGCAGCTATGGCGAACTTTTAATCTAAACAAAACCCAAAGTCTAAACGACGCCCTAAGGGCTGTATATATGGAGGAAGAGGGGGGAATTTCGTTGCCCTTGAGGATGGGGTCCGAAACCAACCCTAACTCTTGTTTCCCCACACATACGGACTCTAAAAATAGCCTATACTTAAGTATTTCGAAATTACATGGGCCTGGCCCATTAATAAGGTGACGCAGCACCTAGAATAGCCTATGGACAAATATTATGAAGTGGCATCTTGTATATTTCGTCCAAGGCTTCATGCACTCCTTATGGCGGCTTCAAAGTCCTGAAATCATCACTTGTAACTCCGTTCTTGATCCCCTTGCGCATGCCATCAACTCCATGCGTGTTCTTGCTCCAATGTTCATCCTTCTCCAAGCTAGGCCCTTCATTTGTAAGCAAAACAAATGTATCCAATTTAGGCAGCATCATAATCTCATGAACATTAGAATCATTACCAAGAAACGAAAGTACCTGGTAATTTAATTGGCGTGCGCGAGCTCTAGTAATTGGTCCAGTATATGTAACAGTAGGGGCTGTGGGTGTAACAATGGTATTGATGTCCTCATCAAAGCATTTCAGCTGGAATTCAGTACGACCAGGGTCATCAAGGGAGCCGCACTTGCGGATTTCGTGGCAGAATGGGCAGAAGCACCAGGTCTCGAGGCAGGCGAAGACCGGTCACTTTCCCCATGAAGCGAAGCACCGGACGGCTGGGTCATGTACTTCGATGGGGCGTTCTCCCGACATGGCGCGGTAGCTAGCGCAGTGCTCATATCCCCCACTCAGGACAAACTCTATTACGTTGTGCAACTCTGCTTCTAGCACAGAGAGAAGGTCTCCAACAATATAGCAGAGTACGAAGGCCTGATAGCAGGCTTGAAAGCCGTGATCGCCTTAGGGGTAAAGCGCCTCACCATCAAGGGCGATTCACAGCTCCTCGTCAACTTCTCTAACAAGATATACGAGTCAAAGGACGAGCACATGGAAGCTTACCTCGCTGAAGTCCGCAGGATGGAGAAATAGTTCTGGGGGCTAGAGCTGCAACATGTGCCTCGCGGCACCAATCAGGAGGCCGACGACATTGCCAAGAGGGCGTCTAGGCGGCTGCCGCAGGAACCTGGCGTCTTCGATGAGCGGCTCTTCAAGCCCTCGGCGGCGCCGTCGCTGTCAGGCACGGCGCAACCAAGGGAGGAGGCTCCTCAGCCGCCTGCCTCGGGAGCTCCGGTCTACGGCCCGGCCTCAGGGGCACGCCTGCTCCTGGTGTTGGAGCCTCAGGAGGGATGTTGGATCCCAGAGCTCAAGGACTACCTGATGCAAGGGATTCTACTGGAGAATGAGGAGGAGGCGGAGCGTGTGGCGCGGCAGGACACGGCTTACTCCATCCAGGATGGCGAGCTCTACAGGAAGTGGCCAAATGACGTGTCCCTACGTTGCATTTCCAGGGAGCAAGGAAAGGAACTGCTGGCAGACATACACAACGGAGACTGCGGGCACCACTCGTCGTCGTGAACCCTCGTTGGCAAGGCGTTCCGCAGCGGGTTCTACTGGCCCACAGCACTCAACGACGCCGTTGAGCTGGTGAAGGCTTGCGAGGCCTGCCAGTTTCACGCAAAACAGATCCATCAGTCTGCGGGGGGTCTGCAGACCATACCCCTCTCATGGCCGTTCGCATTGTGGGGGTTGGACATTCTGGGCCCGTTCCCTCGGGCGCCAGGGGGCTATCGCTACCTCTACGTCGCTGTGGACAAGTTCATCAAGTGGGCCGAGGTGGAAGCTGTCCGCACGATTCCAGCAGGCTCGGCAGTCAAGTTCATCAAGGGCCTCGTGAGCCAGTTTGGAATGCCTAACCGCATCATCACTGACAACGGTTCGCAATTCCCCAGTAATCTCTTCAAAACGTACTGTGCTAACCTTGGAACGCAGATATGCTATGCTTCGGTAGCACACCCCCGGAGCAATGGCCAGGCTGAACGAGCCAACGCCGAGGTCCTGAGGGGCCTCAAGGCCAGGACCTTCAAGAAGAAGCTAGAGGCCTATGGCAGGGGCTGGTACGACGAGCTCCAGTCCGTGCTATGGTCAATCCGCATGACAGCGACCAAGCCGACTGGCGAGACCCCGTTCTTCCTCGTCAACGGAGCAGATGCTGTTCTCCCCCACGAGGTCAGGTGTCACTCCGTGCGGGTCCTGGCATTCGACGAGGCTCAGCAGGACGCCATGCGGGGGACGGACCTCGTGCTAGGGGAGGAACGCCGTTGGCAAGGTATCAGCAGGTGCTATGACGATACCACTGCCGCAACATCCGCCCCAGGACCCTTGAGGTAGGGGATCTCGTGCTCAGACGGGTTCTCTCCAGGGAGGGGCTGCACAAGCTCTCTCCCATGTGGGAGGGCCCGTTCAAGGTTGTTCATGTTTCCAGGCCTGGCTCCGCGCGCTTGGAGACTCCGGAGGGAGTACCCATCCAGAACGCATGGAACATTCAACATCTCCGGAGGTTCTACCCCTGAGCGAGGCCTAGCGCCTAGGAAAGGCCCGGTGCCTGTGAAGAAGGTGAACGCCTGTGAAGCTATCGCGTTTTGGGAATGATAGAGGCTAAGGTGTCCCGATGTTTCGATGAGATGGTGGCTACCGTTTTCTGTGGGAGTCGACCTTGACGATCCGACTACGAACGTGCGAGACGTCGCGCCTTAGCAATCGCTAAACCAACTTCCGAGGGTTATTGACCACGCCGGAGCACGATCAACCTGACCACGAGGGTCTGTTTCCTGCGAGCCAACGAAGAACAAGCAAGAAACTGAGATTGCAATCGGGATATTGCAAATATAAGATGAAAGCTTTATTGATCAAGGTGGGGTTCTGAGACGTCTTGGTCTGGTCGTTGGACACAAACGAAGTACGCGAAGTTGCAGCTATGGCGAACTTTTAATCTAAACAAAACCCAAAGTCTAAACGACGCCCTAAGGGCTGTATATATGGAGGAAGAGGGGGGAATTTCGTGGCCCTTGAGGGTGGGGTCCGAAACCAACCCTAACTCTTGTTTCCCCACACATACGGACTCTAAAAATAGCCTATACTTAAGTATTTCGAAATTACATGGGCCTGGCCCATTAATAAGGTGACGCAGCACCTAGAATAGCCTATGGACGAATATTATGAAGTGGCATCTTGTATATTTCGTCCAAGGCTTCATGCACTCCTTATGGCGGCTTCAAAGTCCTGAAATCATCACTTGTAACTCCGTTCTTGATCCCCTTGCGCATGCCATCAACTCCATGCGTGTTCTTTCTCCAATGTTCATCCTTCTCCAAGCTAGGCCCTTCATTTGTAAGCAAAACAAATGTATCCAATTTAGGCAGCATCATAATCTCATGAACATTAGAATCATTACCAAGAAACGAAAGTACCTGGTAATTTAATTGGCGTGCGCGAGCTCTAGTAATTGGTCCAGTATATGTAACAGTAGGGGTTGTGGGTGTAACAATGGTATTGATGTCCTCATCATCCTCCCCTTCTTGAAATGAAGTCGTCCTCGACGGAAGCGCATCTTCCTCACCCAAATAAGGCTTCAAATCTGCAATGTTAAAAGTGGGACTAACCCCAAAATCTACAGGTAGCTCAAGTTTATATGCATTATCATTTATTTTCTCTAACACCTTAAAAGGACCATCAGCGCGTGGCATTAGCTTTGATTTGCGCAGATTAGGAAATCTATCTTTACGCAAATGTAACCAAACAAGATCTCCAGGCGCAAACACAACATGTTTTCTACCCTTATCTCCAGCAAGTTTATATTTAGCATTCATACGCTCAATGTTTTCCTTAGTTAACTCATGCATTTTTAAAATCAATTCAGAACGTTCTTTAGTATCAAAATTAACCTTCTCTGAAGATGGAAGAGGCAACAAATCAATAGGTGCATGAGGTAGGAAACCATACACAATTTCAAAAGGGCACATCTTAGTAGTAGAATGCAATGAGCGATTATAAGCAAATTCAATATGAGGCAAGCATTCTTCCCACATTTTCTTGTTATTCTTCAAAACAGCCCTAAGCATAGTAGACAATGTTCTATTGACTACTTCAGTTTGTCCATCAGTTTGGGGGTGACAAGTAGTACTAAAAAGCAGCTTAGTCCCCAACTTAGCCCATAAACATCTCCAAAAGTGGCTATGAAATTTAGTATCACGATCTGAAACAATAGTATTTGGCACACCATGTAAGCTAATAATTTCACGAAAGAACAAATCAGCAACATTAACAGCATCATCGCTTTTATGACATGGTATAAAGTGTGCCATTTTCGAGAACCTATCCACGACAACAAATATGCTATCCCTCCCCTTCTTTGTTCGAGGTAAACCTAAAACAAAGTCCATAGATATATCCTCCCAAGGAACACTAGGTACTGGCAAAGGCATATATAAACCATGAGGATTGAGTCGTGACTTAGCTCTTTGACATGTAGTGCAGCGAGCAACAAAACGCTCAACATCCCGTCTCATCTTTGGCCAAAAGAAATGTGTAGCAAGTATATCCTCCGTCTTCTTGATGCCAAAGTGTCCCATTAATCCTCCTCCATGAGCCTCCTGCAACAACAAAAGACGAACGGAGCTAGCTGGAATGCATAGCTTGTTAGCACGAAACACAAATCCATCGTTAAGAACGAACTTGTTCCAAGTTCTCCCTTCCTTACAATTCTGCAATACATCTTTAAATTCAGCATCATGAACATAATGATCTTTGATGGTCTCCAAACCAAATATTTTAAAGTCAAGTTGTGAAAGCATAGTATAACGACGAGACAAGGCATCAGCAATAACATTTTCTTTACCCTTCTTGTGTTTAATGACATAAGGGAAAGTCTCAATGAATTCAACCCATTTAGCATGTCTACGGTTCAGTTTTGCTTGACTTTTAATGTGTTTCAAAGATTCATGATCAGAATGTATAACAAATTCCTTGGGCCATAAATAATGTTGCCATGTTTCTAAGGTCCGAACAAGAGCATATAATTCTTTATCATAAGTAGAATAGTTCAGACTAGGCCCACTCAATTTTTCAGAAAAGTATGCAACAGGTTTTCCATCTTGTAATAACACACCTCCTAATCCAATTCCACTAGCATCACATTCAAGCTCAAAAGTCTTATTGAAATTAGGAAGTTGGAGTAAAGGAGCATGTGTCAACTTATCTTTCAAAACCGTGAAGGCTTCTTCCTGTGCGGTACCCCAAACAAAAGGCACATCCTTCTTTGTAAGCTCATTGAGAGGTGCAGCAATGGTGCTGAAATCTCTCACAAAACGCCTATAGAAACCAGCGAGGCCAAGGAAACTCCTCACTTGTGTGACCGTTTTGGGCTGCGGCCAACTCTCAATAGCTTCAATCTTGGCTTTATCAACTTCAATTCCCTGTGGAGTAACAACATAGCCAAGAAAAGATACTCGGTCGGTGCAAAAGGTGCACTTTCCAAGGTTTCCAAACAAACGTGCATCACGTAGAGCAATAAAAACAGCACGTAAATGTTCCAAGTGTTCCTCCAAAGATTTGCTATAAATCAATATGTCATCAAAGTAAAGTACCACAAATAGTCCAATGAAAGCACGTAAAACTTCGTTCATTAACCTCATGAAAGTACTAGGTGCATTAGTTAACCCAAAAGGCATGACTAACCACTCATATAATCCAAACTTAGTTTTAAATGCTGTTTTCCATTCATCACCCAATTTCATATGAATTTGATGGTATCCACTACGCAAATCAACTTTGGAGAATATTGTAGAGCCACTCAATTCATCAAGCATATCATCTAGCCTAGGAATAGGATGATGATAACGAATAATAATATTATTAATGCCTCTACAATCAACGCACATACGCGACGTACCATCCTTTTTCGGCACTAAAATGATAGGAACAGCAAAAGGACTAAGGGATTCGCGTATATAACCTTTGTCGAGCAGTTCTTGTACTTGACGCATAATCTCCTTCGTCTCCTCTGGATTGGTACGGTATGGTGCACGGTTGGGTAGCGAAGCACCGGGAATTAAGTCAATTTGATGCTCAATCCCTCGAATAGGTGGTAATCCCGGTGGCACGTCTTGTGGAAAGACGTCAGCGAACTCCTGCAAAATGTTAGTGACAGCAGGGGGCAAAGAGGAAGGCACGTCCTCGAATGAAAATAATGCCTCTTTGCACACAAAAGCATAGCAAACAGATTTGCTGAAATCTAGCTCATCAATATCAGATTTGGTGGCAAGTAAACATGCACTTTTCAACTTAATTTCAGAAACAACAGTAGATGGTTTATTATTAGGCTTCATTTGGTGCTCAAATTCTTTTGCCACAATCTGATTTTCACTCTTATTTGTCTCCTGTTTTGCTTTATTAGCTCTATTAATATCATCTTTCAAAATGGAATTAGGAGTCATAGGAAGCAAAGTAATATTTTTATCGTTATGAACAAGAGTATACTGATTGTTTCTACCATGGTGTACAGAATTTTTATCAAATTACCATGGTCTACCAAGTAATAAGGAACATGCTTGCATAGGTACCACATCACAATCAACATAATCAGCATATGTAGAGATACTAAAATGCACACGAACAGTACGTGTTACCTTAACCTTGCCGCTGTTGTTGAACCATTGGATGTAGTAAGGATGTGGATGTGGTCTTGTGGTGAGAGATAGCTTCTCCACCATCTCCATGCTAGCCAAGTTATTGCAGCTCCTTCCATCTATGATCACGCGAACAGAACGTTCCTTCACAACTCCCTTTGTATGGAACAAATTATGCCTCTGATTTTGCTCAGCTTGTGTAACCTGCACACTCAAAACACGTTGAGCAACTAAACATTCATACCTGTCAGCATCTTCAGGAGCCATGTATTGCGTCTCATGATCAGAATCGTCTCCACCGTGTTCGTCACGTGTAATAAGAGCCAAAGTCTCCTCATCATAGTCACTAGCGGACTCATACCCACCATCCTCAGTAACAATCATCACACGCTTAGATGGGCATTCTCTCGCATAATGACCTCCACCCTTGCAACGTCGACAAATAATATCATGTGTTTGCCCTGTTGATGCCATGGATGAAGAAGAGCTCTTTGCAGGCCCAGAAGGTGTGCTCTTGGCAGATAGTGGTGATTGTGCCTGCTTTATTGTATCACGGTTGGAGGTGGTAGCCGACGGAGGCGCCGGTGTAGCAGAACGTGTGGAAGTAGATGATGCACGTGGTGTCCATGATGAAGGTCGACCTGCAGAAAAGTTAGTCCGTGCCAATGCCTGTCGATCCTGCACTTCACGTTCAGCTTTACAAGCAAGATGGAATAAACGAGTGATATTAGTATACTCCTTATACTCTAGAATCGTCTGAATCTCTCTATTTAATCCACCCATAAAACGTGCAAGCATAGCTTCATTCTCCTCAACAATACCACATCTAATCATGCCAGTTTGTAATTCCTGATAATATTCTTCTACAAAATTTTTTCCCTGTCTTAAGCGCTGCAATTTTTGAAGTAATTCACGTTGATAATATGGTGGAACCCAACGAGTACGCATAGCAGTTTTCAAAGCGGCCCAAGTAGCCGGAATAGGATATAATCTACAATGCTCAGACCACCAAACACATGCAAAACTAGTGAAAGCACAAACAGCAGCAGGAACACGTCTCTCCTCGTGATATTGTAAACATGTAAATCGTTGTTCAGTTTCTAACTCCCAAGTAAGATATATATCAGGAACATATCTACCCTCAAATGGTGGAATATTCAATTTTAGTTTAGGGAGATGGTCATGATCTCGTACCTGAGGGTGAGCCCTACCATTGCCATTATTTGCATGTGGACGACCTGGTGGTTGCTGTGCTGTTGGTGGCACGTAGTTCTGATTTTGATCAACCTCATCCTCATAATCTCCCACATAAGAATCCTCCTCCAAATCAGCAGTAGGAGCCACAGAAGTATCAACAGCAGCACCAGCAGTTTGGCCCGACTGAAGAGGGACACGGCTCACTCGGCGGAGGGCTGTTTCCCGACGTGGAGGTAGTCGGTGTTGTTGCTGTTGTTGCAGAGGTGCGGCAGGAGCAACCGGTGGTGGTGGTGGAAAACGCGAAAGCAATTCAGCAAACTTGTTATCGACCTTTGTTTCAAACGTCTTCTCCATGCCATCTATCTTCTCCATGGCCTCTTCAAATCTGTTTATCACATCTTGCACCTGTCCATTCATCATTTGCTGAAACGTATCATGAAGCTCCTTGTTCGTCAAGTTCTCCCAGTCAGTCTCGTCGGCTTGTGATCCTGGCATGGTTAGCAACAATAGAAACACACAAGAATATGATCCTACAGACTACTAACAAGTGGTGGTGGTGGCGGGTGTCACAAATCCGTCAAGCAAATCTCAAATTCTTACCAGTTCTTACCCAGCAGCAGGCGGTGATCGGCAACCGTTGTAGTCACAAACTCTCAAAAGCTTGGATAGAGTGATTGCTAGGGAGAGTCAAACGCACGACGTAGATGTATGTGGAGCTGGGAAGGCTTATAGTATGGTAGCAAAAAGGGTCAGCAATAATCAATTCAGAGATGCAAAGTTGAATAAACGCTCAACGACGGTACTGTGCTGGTCCTAGGCTAGACCGTGCTAGAGACGCGAGCCTAGAACACTAACAAAATCACGGCGCTGCACGTAAATAAGGGAAAAGCACACTCTGGAACTTTTTTTTCGCTCTTTTTTTTGCGCTCCTCTTTTTTTTGCGAAAAATCACTATAATGGTGAGTGTCTCAAAACTCTTCCCTCGTCAAACTGATAGGATGGGCACGGAAAAAAAATTTCACTTTTTTTTCGGAAATCAGGGCAGCGACGACGAAAAAGTGCGACAAAAAATCACTATGATGGCACGTGGCTCAAAAGACTCAGAAAAGCCTAAAAATAGGATAGGGAAAAAAATTTGCCCGTGAAAATTTTGGTCTAAAAACTGCCCGGGGGTCTCCAGACTCTTTTTTTTTCCGAGACCTACGCAGGCAAGGAAACACGACTCGGAATTTAGATTGATCTCAAGAACAAACCTAATATGAGAAGAACTCGGATTGGTGGTGGATATATGGTTGTGGTATATGGCAGCGGTGGTGGTATATGGTAGTGGTGGTGGTATATGGATACAGATTGGTGGTGGTATATGGATATGGATTGGTGGTGGTATATGGATATGGATTCAGAGCGATGGCGGATAAGCAAAAGTGGTAGATGGGCGATGATGATGGTGCGGCGGCGGCGTGACAACTTATGACCAGAACTCGAAACTCTAAAAGACTAGACTCTAAGACCAGCAACTTGACACGACGATGCAACCGCAAATTCAACAAAGCAAAAACCCTAAAAAGATTATGCAAAGGCTCAGATTGGTTCGGATATGATGAACTAACCCTAATTTTTTTGTGTGGCTTTTTTTCGTGGACTGTAGGTATGAAGAACAGACTCGATCTAATCTACGAAAAACTGTAAAAATCTCACCGAGCAACCTGGAAATCTGATACCACTTGATAGAGGCTAAGGTGTCCCGATGTTTCGATGAGATGGTGGCTATCATTTTCTGTGGGAGTCGACCTTGACGATCCGACTACGAACGTGCGAGACGTCACGCCTTAGCAATCGCTAAACCAACTTCCGAGGGTTATTGACCATGCCGGAGCACGATCAACCTAACCACGAGGGTCTGTTTCCTGCGAGCAAACGAAGAACAAGCAAGAAACTGAGATTGCAATCGGGATATTGCGAATATAAGATGAAAGCTTTATTTATCAAGGTGGGGTTCTGTGACGTCTTGGTCTGGTCGTTGGACACAAATGAAGTACGCGAAGTTGCAGCTATGGCGAACTTTTAATCTAAACAAAACCCAAAGTCTAAACGACGCCCTAAGGGCTGTATATATGGAGGAAGAGGGGGGAATTTCGTGGCCCTTGAGGGTGGGGTCCGAAACCAACCCTAACCCTTGTTTCCCCACACATACAGACTCTAAAAATAGCCTATACTTAAGTATTTCGAAATTACATGGGCCTGGCCCATTAATAAGGTGACGCAGCACCTATAATAGCCTATGGACGAATATTATGAAGTGGCATCTTGTATATTTCGTCCAAGGCTTCATGCACTCCTTATGGCGGCTTCAAAGTCCTGAAATCATCACTTGTAACTCCGTTCTTGATCCCCTTGCGCATGCCATCAACTCCATGCGTGTTCTTGCTCCAATGTTCATCCTTCTCCAAGCTAGGCCCTTCATTTGTAAGCAAAACAAATGTATCCAATTTAGGCAGCATGATAATCTCATGAACATTAGAATCATTACCAAGAAACGAAAGTACCTGGTAATTTAATTGGCGTGCGCGAGCTCTAGTAATTGGTCCAGTATATGTAACAGTAGGGGCTGTGGGTGTAACAAAGGTATTGATGTCCTCATCAGGGAAAGGCCCGGTGCCTGTGAAGAAGGCGAATGCCTGTGAAGCTATCGCGTTTTGGGAAAGGCCCGGTGCCTGTGAAGCTATCACGTTTTTGGAAAGGCCCGGTGCCTATGAAGAAGGCGAATGCCTGTGAAGCTATCGCGTTTTGGGAAAGGCTCGGTGCCTGTGAAGAAGGCGAACGCCTGTGAAGCTATCGCGTTTTGGGAAAGGCCCGGTGCTGTGAAGAAGGCGAATGCCTGTGAAGCTGCTGCGTTTTGGGAAAGGCCCGGTGCCTGTGAAGCTCTCCGCCCATGACACTCTCACGTAATAATGAGTGGGGTTGTACATGCGCGGAGTCTCTAGAGTGCCGCCCTTGGGCCTCGAGGGCTCCCGCCCACGCCCAGTGGCAGCACTTAGCTCCGCGCTGGTGAGAAGACGTCGAAGACTAGAATAGGTGCCGGACGCGGCTTTCCCATTTGCTTTCTGCAGTTGGCGTGTTTATTCCCGTTTAAAGTCTTATTGGAGTTGTTGGCGTTCTTGGCTTGTGACTCTCTGCCTTTTTCTTCCGCTCGCCTCGTTTTCTCTCGCACAAGTCTCGCGAGGGATGTTCGCGGGCGCCCTCGCGAGCGTCTTCTGCCCCGATCGTCTGGAGCTTTCCTGTCTGAGTCCTCTGCAGGAGCACCCCTCCCAGTCCATGCCTCACGGGCATCGCGACACAAGCGCAGGACCTAGGCTGATCGCCCCCGCGCCGGGACCAAAAGTTACCCCTCTAACTAATCCTTGCAGGGCATGAAGCGCACAGCGAGGCCTCAGCATCCGGAGGCGAGGGCCACGTCAAGCTCCACGAAGCTCAAATGACTCCCGCACATGGACACGCAGCACGAAAACATAGCGCAGAAATGGCAAAAGCAACGCGACACTTGACAGCAACAGTTGTAACACGCCCCCACGGGGCCCTGTACTACCTTATTCTTATGCAGGAAAGGAAGGAAACAAAATGGACACGACCTGTCCAACACCAACCTACAGCAAAAGCTCGAGTTGCTCTTGGGGTTCAGGCGGACGCCTCCCCTCGCTTCACCAGGGCGCGGCGGCGGGTGGACCCGCTGCCTTCACCCAGGCGAGCGCGACGGCGCGGGGGCTGGTCGCGGCCACCGCTGGAGGAGTTGCTGCCTGAGGGAGAGTCGCCGAAACTTGGCGAATCCCAAGCACCGCCGCCTGTACGCCAGTCGCCATCTTCATCCTTGTCAGTGCCGGGGCTAGCCAGGCGGCCGCGGTCGTCGTCTTCAGGGCAGCACCTGGCACCGCGACCATCTTCCCTGAACACCCTCACGTAGAGGGTGGCGTCGCCATCAAACTTGAAGTACAGGGTGCACCACCGGCCCAGGCCGCGCGCACGGGCAAACGTCTGCCAGCCACGTGTCAGAGCCCCATTCCCAGAAACGGAGACCTCTAGCGAAGCCCAGGAGGCCCTACTGCAGCAGTCGTCTGCCTGGAGCCAGAAGCCGCACCGAGCGCTGGCCGGCAGTTCATCTACGAAGAAACGGGGGAGCTAGAGCCTGGTGCTGGATGGGTCTGCCGACCACACGATGAACTCCGGCAGCACCTCCACGGAGCGAAAGCGTGGCCTAGGGGGGCGCACACCCACGACGTGCCCCCCGTCGGCAACCGGGCGCTCACCACCGCGCAGGGAACCGCCTCCATGGCCGCAGGGGCCACCAAAGGGACCGTGGTATACTTGCGAGGGCGGCCTCGACCGCGCTTGGTTGGGGGGAAGTCAGGCCCTGCCTGGGTGGCCTTTCCTTTCTCCGTGGCCGAGAACCTCTTTGGGGCCATGGGGACGGCGAGTAACCAAGAAGAAAAAAAGGAGCAGCAAGAAGGGATGGGCTGAAGGGCCTCGCGCGGCCCCGTACTTATAGCCGGAGGAGGCCAACCGCCGAGCACCACGATCACAGGTAATCATGATCGGTTTCTCTGTATGCAGGGACTTATCAAGTCATGCGGTCGCTGAGGCGTCATGGGGAAGCGCAGTCGCCCACGTCCAATCAACCGCCACACGGCACCCAAGGCCGCAGGCTGTTAGGGCCCACGGCGCTTCATGCTTGCCCCTTCGCTTCTCTGCTAAGCCAAGCCCGCGCATGCCTTGGGCCCGGGGGCTACTGTCGGCGTTCTGGAAATGGGGGTCCCCAGACTTGCGTGCCTACGACCTGGGGCGTGGCTCAGATGGGGGCCCAGCGCGGCCCATCTTCATCAGCCCAAGCTCAAGACCCTTGCGGGGCGAACGACAGGAAGCTTCCTCAAGAGCGGCCTCATCAGGCAGGCTCGCGAGGAGGCAGAGAGATGAAGGCAGGGGTACCTCGTGGGGAGCCCGTGACGCAAGCCATGACGAATCAAGACCAGGCGGGCGCCAGCCTACGCAGAGTCCTTGTTTCCCCTTTGGTGCAAAGGGGGCAAGCACAGGCCAAGGCATCATGCAAAGGTTACCATTCTGGTGCAACGAGACCAAGACCAGCAGAGCGGCAGGACGGAGGTCACCGTGGAGCCCAAGACGGCGTCATCACCAGTACTTTTGGCAGCCGAAGACCACCTTTGGTTAGGATAACTTGTACTAGATGTTCCCCTTCAAAATGGCCAATTGTTGGCGCCCTTCCCACTCAATTATTCGGGGAGAGGCCCAGGGCCTCTATAAATAGAGCTAGCCACCACAGAGTAGGGGGACAGCTAGAGATCTGGTAGAACCCTAGCAGAGAGAGAGAGAGAGAGAGAGAAAACCCAGTAGAGACTAAGTAGAACACACCGCATCAGCTCAAGAACACCCCTCGTGAGGCTGTTCTTCCCTTGTACTATTCATCATCAGCCCAGAGGCAATCCACCACACCACACACTAGAGTAGGGTATTACACCACAACGGTGGCCTGAACCAGTATAAACCTCGTGTCTCTTGTGTTGTTCATCATTTTCATCTTATTTCGCACGAGAGGATCGGACGTAGATCAGTAGGGGAGAGATCTCTGTGCGCACCCCAGTGTTCGAACCTCAAGGGTCTGCCGGAACCTGAAATCCGACAGACGGGACTCACCCTCGGTCTCAGCTGGATCAAGGGTACGAGGGACATCGCCGAATTGAATGCGTGCAGATCATGGAGGTTCCATCCGTTCGATACTTGATCGGTTGAATCACGAAGGCGTTAGACTACATCAACCGCGTTACTAAACGCTTCCACTTTTGGTCTATGAGGGTACGTAGACACACTCTACCCTCTCATTTATGTACATCTCCTAGATAGATCTTGCGTGATCCTAGGAATTTTTTTGAAATACTGCGTTCCCCAAAAGTGGCATCCGAGCCAGGTCTATTCGTAGATGTTATATGCACGAGTAGAGCACAAAGAGTCGTGGGAAATAATAGTCATACTGCTTACCAGCATGTCATACTTTGTTTCGGCCCAGACCGATATTACATGACCTCGTTCATGAGACTGGTTCTACCGACGTGATTCGCACACAGGTGGCTAGTGGGTGTTTGTTTCTCCAAATTTAGTTGAATCGAGTATGACTACGCATGGTCCTTGTTGTAGGTTCAAACAACACACTTGACGAAAAATCGTTGTGGTTTTTGATGCGTAGGTAAGAATGGTTATTGCTAAGCCCATAGCAGCCACGTAAAACTTGCAACAACAAAGTAGAGGGCGTCTAACTTGTTTTTGCACGGCATGTTGTGATGTGATATGGTCAAGACGTGATTATATAAATTGTTGTATGGGATGATCAAGCTTTGTAACAATGTTATCGGCAACTGGCAGGAGCCATATGGTTGTCGCTTTATTGCATGAAATGCAATCTCCATGTAGTTGCTTTACTTCATCACTAAGCGGTAGCGATAGTCATGGAAGCAATAGTTGGCGAGACGACAATGATGCTACGATGGAGATCAAGGTGTCAATCCGGTGACGATGGTGATCATGACGGTGCTTTGGAGATGGATATCAAAGGCACAAGATGATGATGGCCATATCATATCACTTATATTGATTGCATGTGATATTTATCTTTTATGCATCTTATTTTGCTTAGTACAACGGTAGCATTATAAGATGATCTCTCACTAAATTTCAAGGTATAAGTGTTCTCCCTGAGTATGCACCGTTGCTACAGTTCGTCGTGCCGAGACACCATGTGATGATCGGGGGTGATAAGCTCTACGTTCACATACAATGGGTGCAAGCCAGTTTTGCACAAGCAGAATACTCAGGTTAAACTTGACGAGCCTAGCATATGCAGATATGGCCTCGCAACACTGAGACCGAAAGGTCGAGCGTCAATCATATCGTAGATATGATCAACATAGTGATGTTCACCATTGAAAACTTCTCCATCTCACGTGATGATCGGACATGGTTTAGTTGATATGGATCGTGTGATCATTTAGATGACTAGAGGGATGTCTATCTAAGTGGTAGTTCTTAAGTAATATGATTAATTAAACTTTAATTTGTCATGAACTTAGTACCTGATAGCATTTTGCATGTCTATGTTGTAGATAAATTGCCCGTGCTACTGTTCCTTTGAATTTTAATGCGTTCCTAGTGAAAGCTAAGTTGAAAGATGATGGTAGCAACTACACGGACTGGGTCCATAACTTGAGGATTATCCTCATTGCTGCACAGAAGAATTACGTCCGGGAAGCATCGCTAGGTGCAAAGCCCGCTGCAGGAGCAACACCAGATGTTATGAACGTCTGGCAGAGCAAAGTAGATGACTACTCGATAGTTTAGTGTGCCATGCTTTACGGCTTAGAATCGGGACTTCAACGATGTTTTGAACGTCATGAAGCATATGAGATGTTCCAGGAGTTGAAGTTAATATTTCAAGCAAATGCCCAAATTGAGAGATATGAAGTCTCCAATAAGTTCTATAGATGCAAGATGGAGGAGAATAGTTCTGTTAGTGAACATATACTTAGAATGTCTGGGTACCACAACCACTTGACTCAACTGGGAGTTAATCTTCCTGATGATAGTGTCATTGACAGAGTTCTTCAATCACTACCACCAAGCTACAAAAGCTTCGCGATGAACTATAATATGCAAGGGATGGATAAGACAATTCCTGAGCTCTTCGCGATGCTAAAAGCTGCAGAGGTAGAAATCAAGAAGGAGCATCAAGTGTTGATGGTTAACAAGACCACTAGTTTCAAGAAAAAGGGTAAAGGGAAGAAGGGTAACTTCAAGAAGAACGGCAAGCAAGTTGCTGCTCAAGTGAAGAAGCCTAAGTCTGGACCTAAGCCTGAGACTGAGTGCTTCTACTACAAAGGGGCTGGTCACTGGAAGCGGAACTGCCCCAAGTATTTGGCGGATAAGAAGGATGGCAAAGTGAAGGGTATATTTGATATACACGTTATTGATGTGTACCTTACTAATGCTCGCAGTAGCACTTGGGTATTTGATACTGGTTCTGTTGCTCATATTTGCAACTCGAAACAGGGCTATAGATAAAGCGAAGATTGGCTAAGGACGAGGTGATGATGCGCGTGGGAAATGATTCCAAAGTCAATGTGATCGTGGTCGGCATGATACGTCTACATCTACCTTTGCACTACTAGGAAAAGGCTTATACATAGAACTTTACCAGTAGCACGTGTTAAAGACCCCACGCTACTGATAAGTACCACTAGCGTCTGTTATAAAGCGTGCTACTGGTACAACTTAGCAGTAGCGTGGGTTTCCAGCGGGCACACTACTGGTAAGTTAGCCACACCACACCCCCCGTCCAAAAAATAGTAGCAGCGTTTGTACTCTAACGAGCGCTACTGTTAAGAAAATAGCAGTAGCACCTGTCCACCAAGAAGCGCCACTGCTACTTCTTCTATGTGTAATCTTTTACCAGTAGTGTGGGTTTTGGACAAGCACTATACCTAGTTTTACTTACCGGTAGATATTTTGGCTGGCATACATAGCAGTAGCATGCTTTGGTGTCCCGCGCTACTACTATGGTCGCCGGCCAAAATATCTGCCACCTTTTCCCCCTCTTCTTCCCCCTTTCTTTCTCCCTCCTCCCTCTTGCACTTGCTTGTTCTTCAATGCTTCCCCTCTTCTTTGCCCCTCCTACCCCCCTTAAATCTGAGAAAAGTTTGAGAACTAAAATATATCTCAACCAAACCTGCACGAATAAACATGGCAACCCAAACCAAACTAAACTCAGTTTATATATATATCAGCCCAACCAAACCAAACCAACTTGACTTTCCACCCAAATTGAACTGAAACCGAGTGCTTACCTGTGGTTGAAGGCAGTTGCCGAAATGGTTTGAAAACCATTCTAGTAGTAAATAATAACCATTGTCCTATGGCACACCCCGCCTCTTCCTCAACTCCCCTATCGCCACCCCCACCGCCTCCTCCTTGCACCCCTGCCTCCGCTCCCTTGACTCCCGCCCTCGCGCTCGCGCAACGTGGCCCCGCCGCCGCCGGCCTGCTTGACTCCTACGCGCTCTGCTTCACCACGCCTCCACGGCCCAAGCGGTTCCCCTAAGTGTGCTCGTCGCGAGGTCCGGGTGGCTCGGTCGCGTCTTCGTGCCTTGCGCGCTCACCGCATCCTACGGCGGGTCCGGCTCTAGAGTTCGTGAGGAGGTTTCAGGAGTTTGGACTGTCGGCTGATGGGTACACGATGACGGCCGTGGGGAGGGCCTGCGGAGAGATGGCGAATGCTGATCTGGACGGAGGGCGGCCGCGGAGGCCAGTCTGATGAGTGGCGCGGCGATGGCGACCGCAGACGCCGGGCCGGGAAGCTGCACGTGAGCGACGCTTGATGGCAGCAGCTTTGGAGGCCAGTCCGGCAAGCTGCGTGCGACAATGGCGGCAACGGAGGCAGGTCCAGAGAGCCGCGCGTGAGCGGCGCTCGACGGCAGCGGCCGCGGAGGCAGGTCTAGAGCCGCACCTGAGCGGCGCTCGAAGACAGTGGCCGTGGAGGCCGGTCCGGCAAGCCGCGCACGATGGTAGCTCTGGCAAAGGCGGGGCCTGCAAGCTACTCCGGCGAAGGCGAGGCCGACGCGCCAAGCGCGAGCGACAGCAGTTGAGGTCCGATGAGCCGAGAAGAATGGGCTCGATATTTACTAACAACCGGGCATGAACTGCAGGTCTAAACTTTTTGGAGCTGGACCTGTTCATGCCTATAACCGACCAGACCCAACCATTTTTCGTAAGAATCCAAACTGATCCAAACTCTTTCAGAGTCAGCCTATTAACATCTGAACCAAACGAACCCGTCAGCAAAAACCAAACCGATACACCCGGTTAATCCAAAACTATTCTCAGATTTAATCCCCCTCCATTAATGCCCTCCCTCCTTTCTCTTCCTTTCTTTTGCCCCTCCTCCCCTTCTCTTCTTTACCCCTCCACCGCCCCCTCCATTAATGCCCTCCCTCCTTCCTCTTCCTTTCTTTTGCCCCTTCTCCCCTTCTCTTATTTGCCCCTCCACCACCCCCTCCATTAATGCCATCCCTCCTCCCTCTGATAGCTCTCTCTCTCTCCCTAGCTAGTTGGAGCTATATTTATGTAGGTACCTCACTATCTAGAGCTACTAGCTAATTATAAGAAGGTGCTCGATATCCCTCTCGACAAATAGGTGAGCAAAAAAAGAGTTGTGCAAGAATGAAATTATGCGTGTTTGCGATTAGGACCAAAACTATGTGCGATATGAATATACCGAATTGTGTGTGGCATGTGAGTGACATGAGTTGCGTATGTTTTGCCGAAATGTCGATTAAATTCCGTTTTGGCGAATTTCGGGCAAACTCAATATGTCCTATGTTTAGGGAAGGTCATGCCGAATTTTTGTATGAATTTGATCCATGCATGCATACATACGTGGTTATAATATTTTGCTCCGCGGACAGGTGATCATGAAGGTCAATGGAAGGATGGTGGAAAGATACTGGCAATCCTCTATGGAGGACATGTATGAAAAAAGACTGAAGGATGTTTTATGTCCATGTCGAAAATGCAATGGAATAGTAAGGCTCAACCCCTTTGAGGCTGGCACATTCAAGGCACACCTGCTCATGCATGGTTTCATGCATGGCCATACTTGGTGGATAAGTGATGATGATGAGGATGTCAACGGGGCAGGAAATAATGACATGGGGCCACCAGGCGAAGAGAGGACCGATTATGTGCCCGAAGAGGAAGACAACCTCGGAAATGTCGATGGCGAAGAGGCAGTTCAAGGCGGAGAAGACGCGGACACGCCGCCGTCTTCGTCGCTACTAAGTTCACCAATGCGGGACCCGCATGTTTGAGACCTGCTTCGCAAAAAGATGACTAGCGACAGAGCTGCTTCTAGAGAGGGGGCCAAACTGGCGCAACTGGAAGTAGACTCGAAGACTCCTTTGTATGATGGTTGCAATCCCGAGGTGACCCGCTTGAGTTTCACACTAGAACTTCTAAAGACGAAGGCAAAAAACAAATGGACAGATACAAGCCTGGATGATCTTCTGAAGTATCTAAAGAAGGTTCTTCCCGCGGGAAGCCTGTGTCCTACTAGTGTCGAGGAGGCAAAGAAAATCGTGTGCCCTCTTGATCTGCCACACGTTAGATATCACACATGCATCAATGATTGCATCATATATCGGAACGAGCACGCGGGAAAAACCATTTGTCCAAAGTGCAATGCTCCACGATATAAAAAGGCCGGAAAGAAAGCTCCACAGAAAGTTGTATGGTACTTTCCTATCACTCCGCATCTACAACGGTATTTCGTAGATCCTAAGGAAGCAAAGCTTATGTGCTGGCACACGGAGAGGGTGAAGCCAGGTGACAGAGATGAGCCAAAGCTGAGACACCTCGCAGATGCTAGCCAGTGGAGAGCATTAAATGCTGAATTTGATTTTTTCGCAAATGATCCAAGGAACATCGTGCTTGGCGTTAGTCGTGATGGCATGAATCCATTTGGCAACCAGAACACCAATCATAGCACATGGCCCATGTTTGTATGGACGTATAACCTCCCGCTGGTTGTGCATGAAGGAAAAATACATACACATGGCTATGCTTATTCAAGGGCCGGGACAACCGGGAAATGATATAAATCTGTATCTCGGGTTACTGAAAGAGGAGCTACAGACCTTATGGACAACGCCGGCCAAGACATGGGATGTAAGCAAAGGAGAGTAGTTCTACATGAGAGCCGCGCTGATCACGATGGTGCAGGACTATCTCGGTTACGACTATCTCTCCGGCCAGGTGTGCCACCGATATTGCGGATGCATGAGTTTCATGGATGATACAACTTCTTTGCAGCAATCAAAAGATGGCGAATCTTCGAAAATCGTGTACATGGGGCATCGAAGATGGCTCGAGAAGGATGACCCGTGGAGAAAGCATGGATATCTATTTAATGGTAAGGCTGAGCATCGAGGTCCTCCACGTAAGCGTAGCGGTGCAGAAATATATGAGTTATTGAAGAACTGTGAAGAGTGCCCCTCGCCGGGAAAGATGAAGAAAAAGGCATTGGAGCCCCTGCGGAAGGTATGGAAGACGAGATATGTTTTCTGGGACTTGGAATATTGGCCCATACTCGACATACCTCATAGCCTTGATCAAATGCATATCACAAAAAATATCCTTGAGAGTTTGCTTGGAACATTGATGAACATGCCGGAGAAGACCAGGGATGGGCCGAAGGTAAGAAAAGACTTGGAATTTTTGAATATCAGGAAAGATCTCCAAATTCCCGGTAAAAGGTCGTCAGAGGAGACTGAGACGGAGAGACGAAGACGGAAGATAGGGGCAAAAAAGTAAACAAGAAGGAAGAACAATATTGCCCGCCCTCTTGCTTCACCTTAGATCCGAAGGAGGTCGATCAATTGTTCAAGTGCCTTGCCGGAATCAAAGTTAGTTTTGGATACTATGGGAAGATAAGCAGATATCTGGACATTAAGAAAAAAAGGTTCAGTGGGATGAAGTCTCACGACTATCATGTGATGACGATGCAGTTACTCCCGGTTGCACTTAGAGGGATTATGGACACACATGTGTGTGAGACGCTTACTGACCTATGCCACTTTTTTGATGCTATCTCTCGAAAGTCAATCAGTGTGAAGCAACTCCATGGGCTACAGGAAGAGATTGTTGTCATACTGTATGAGCTAGAGATGTACTTCCCTCCTACGTTATTTGATGTCATGGTGCATCTATGTCTCCACATCATGGACGACATCATCAACCTAGGGCCGACATTCCTGCACATCATGATGCCGTTAGGGAGGATGAATGGTTTCATCAAAGGATTCATCTGTAACATGTCCCGTCCAGATGGAAGCATAGCGCATGGATATCTGACCAAAGAGTGCATCTCTTTTTGTGAGAGTTATCTAGTAGGCACCGGACCCTGTTGTTAGTTTGCCTGTCAACAAGCACTGTGGAAGGCTCGAAGGCGAAGGTCACACCAACGGTCATAGGGATGTGAATGTGTTACGCTCGGGCTTACAAAACGACCTTGACAGGGCAAACTTAGTAGTGCTACAACACCTAGATGTGCTAGAAGATTTCGTGACACTGCACAAAGAGACCATCGTAGAGAAGTACCGTGACCATGGGGTGCACAGGACGGACGCTGAAGTTATTAGAGAGCACAACTCCACTTTCTTGCATTGGTTCAAAGAGCGAGTTCTGGCTAATCCCCCGGAAGAGGGTTGTCCGAACGGAACACTCATATACGAGTTAGCACATGGCCCCTCGACCAACCTCGCAACTTATCAAGCATACGATATCAACGGATACACGTTATACACGGAGGAGAAAGATATAAACAGTGATGACCAAAAATCAGGGGTGATGATGCAATCCATGACCGGGAATGTAATTGAAAGATATTACGGAAGGGTCGAAGAGATATGTTCCATGTCAGATGGGCTAAGAATGTATAGAGAGAAAATCGACATTTCACTACTATGTGTATACCCGACTCCGATAGCGTTCCGTAAACGCCATCGCCAAAAATGAGCCATGGGTACACGCTAAACACGTGACACAATGTTTCTTCATAACTGATCCGATCAATCCCAGCCGTGTTGTCTAAGGAGAAGCAAAAGGAGCATCGCTGGAATGGATGGAGTCGCCAACGAGGAATACTATGACCAGTATGGTGATCCGATGATGGAAGATGATGCTGACGACGATGAAACATACATCAAAAGAAGAATGAAGACTACATTACCTACGAAAGATCATAATCCCTAGAGAAGGAAAAGTCACAACCATGGGCTCAATTATTCGACAACAAACAAAAGAGGGAAGAAGATCAGTCTGAAGCGTCGTCGTCGCCCAAGCTGACAAACTAATCCACAATTTTTGTGTGTGTCGAGCTATTTTGTATACCGCCGATAGTGGTCAAATGATGTAATATATATTATACTAATTATTATCCGGAGGGTAACAATGGTATTGCTCCAAAGACATGCCAAATTAAAGGAAGGAAAGTGCAAAAGAAAGATAAGAAAAAGAAAAGTGCAAATGAAAGAAAAAGAAAAAGAAAAGGAAAGGAAGTTTTGCAAAATGAAATGAAAGAAAAAGAAAACGAAAAAGGAACTAATAATTTGTGGAAAATGAAATGAAAGAAAAAAAGGAAGGAAGTTTGTGGAATATGAAAAACAAAAATAAAAATAAAAATAAATATAAAATAAAAAGGAAGGAAGTTTGTGGAATATGAAAAAGAAAAAGAGAAAGAAAAAGAAAAAGGAAAGAAGTGTGTGGAATATGAAAAAATAAAAATAAAGAAAAATAAAAAGAAAAAGAAAAAAGTTAGCAGTAGCGCGTTTTGGCCTGGGCAGCGCTATAGCTAACTTAGCTATAGCGCGTTTCGCCAACACGCTCAATAGCTAAGGAAACTAAAAAGAAAAATAAAAAAGTTAGTAGTAGCGCGTTTTGGCTAGGACAGCGTTATAGCTAACTTAGCTATAGCGCGTTTTGCCAACACGCGCTATAGCTAAGTTGCCTATAGCACCGGTTCGCTAGCTCCTATCTCTTTCCTCTCTCTCACTCTCTCCCCCTCTCAATTCCCTTTCTCTCTGAGCTCGCGCCGCGCCATCGACGCCGCACCCACCCATTCCGCAGTCGACGCCGCACCGAACCGCAACCCCGCACCCGCCCACGCCGCCGTCGACCCCCCGGCCCGGCCCCTCCCCCGAGAACGACGCCCAACCCCCTCTTCTTCAGACAACCCCGACCCCGGCCGTCCCCATCACTAAGGTGTGCCATCCCTCCCTCTTCTTCCTCTCCCTCCTCCCTCCCTCCCTCTCTCCCTCTCTCTCTCTAAATGGTCTCTCTGCAGATCGATGAGGAGGAGAAGGACGCCCACAACCTTACCCCCTCTGCCCCGGCGACCATGACACCGACCCCCTCAGCCCCGTGCCGGCGACCCTGACCCCGACGCGCGGTTAGCCACCCCTTCCCTCCCCTCCTCTTATTCTTTGACATGAGCAGAGTAGATATAAAATGAAAATGAGCTTTGACAGAGAATTAAAATGAGCTTTGACAAAATATTGAAATGAAAATTAGCTTATGTTGCTTTGTTTTTAAATGAAAATGAAAATTACAGTTTTTGAAAATTAGCTTTTGTTGTTGTCCATTTTGAAAATGAGGATTTTTAATGGCAGTGTTTGAAAATTTGGAGAGTGGAGCTGTTAGATTGGTTAATGAGCTTGTAGTTTTGCAACTAAGTCTGTGATGTTTGTTTCAGCTTCTTAGAGTGCTCATATAATGTGGCTATTAAAATGGTTGTTAGAGTGCTGAAATGCTTGCTGTTAAAAAAGTGCACGAGTCAGCTACTTCTGCACATAGTGCTTATTGTCATTTGCAGGGAAACCAATTGCAAGTGACCTATGTTTTGCTGGAAATGTTGATTCATTTCCATTCCAACAAATTTCAGGCGCTCTATATGTGCACTTTCTAGCAAAGGTCATGCCTAAATTTTCCATGAATTTCGGCATGACTTGTTCTAGAAAGTTGGACATATCGACTGCTCGAGATTTGTCGCGACGGGAATGAAACGACATTTGCGGCAAAACAAAGGTCACTTTTTTCCATTATTCACTTTATTATATACAACTCGATAATTAAACGACTACGACATTGAACCCTAGGAAACATGACCGACACCGATGAGGCCGGAGGTTCTCAGTCCCTATTAGTTTGAGCACACGCCTACCTCGACTTTCTGGCGGATCAGGAGAGACAGCAAGCTGATGACGACGGTGGTGGCATCGGTGCCGACACTGATGCCACCAATGACACCGGCACTAAGACTGGCGCTGATGATGTTCCTAACTATAGCACGGAAGGTGGGACCTCCCAAGCCAGTGAGGGAAAGAAGGAAAAGAGGACATGATGCCCAAATGAGCTCGGCACCGGAAGACTGGTGGTCACGGCGGTGCACCCAGGCGAGTTCGAGCCAATAGAGCAGCGGGAAGTGGCAGCGTGTTACGGCAACCAACTAGCATGCATCCTTCGGGATACAGCTAACATCAACACCACGAAAATACAGAAGAATGAAAATTTGAAGAAGCTGCTCCTAACTAGGTTGCACGCAAGATTCCTGTTTCCCGGTCGAAATGACGATGTCGACCCATGGGATGATGATGCCATGAAAAAAATCAACAACAAATCCCTAGGGAAGTTCAGCAACGCATTGAGCGCTTGGAAAACTAGGGTGAAAAGGGCGATTGAAGTAGACCATGAAACCTATGCCGAGATTGTTGCAGACAATCCAATAATTACGAAAGAGGACTTTGAAAAGTTCAAGGAGACTTGAATTGAAGAAGCTGCCAAGGCCAGGTCGGAGAGAGGCAAGCAGCTGCAGGCAAAGAACATGGGGAACCACCGCCTTGGAAGTCGTGGTTACACTGGAAAGAGGCCCGTGTGTGCTAAGGAGGACGCAGAACGTGAACGTCAGGGGATCCCAGACCCATTAGCTGAGTTCACCGACCAGCAGGAGCACGACTTCATCAGAGCCCGATTCTCTTGGGACCCCCAAAAAAGATTTTTTTTCACTGACGGGCCGACTAGGAAATTCATTAGATTACTACTCCCTCCGTTCGGAATTACTTGTCGCAGAAATGGATGTATCTAGACGTATTTTATTTCTAGATACATCCATTTCCGAGACAAGTAATTCCGAACGGAGGGAGTAGTAATTATCCTTTTACCACCTTACATATTAGCTTCTAATCAATGAAGTCTACTACATTCTAGTCGCATTCGCAAATGATTCACGGTCCATTTTGTAGAGAGAGCAACACAAGCTTGTGGCCGAAAGAGAATCGGCGACTCAATCATCGGCGAAGTACAAGTGGGACACTCCTTTCAACCGGGCCATGAACATAATGATGGGACACCCGCCCGGCCAGCGTCCGCAATTTGGACGTGTGCACGGCACCGGGGATGGCACCACGTGGAAGTGCTATTATAACAAGGACCCCGAGGCCAAAAGACAGAGAAAGAAGTTCAGTCAAGTGACTATCGACGAGAAGGTGCCGCGGGCGATGGAGAAAGCAAAAGCTGAGACCAAAGCTGAGATAATCGCTGCCTGTAGAGATGATATGGTGGCTGCCTTTACAAGCTTGATTCCAACAGTGGTCACATGTGTGCAACAAAATCCAAACGCGCCACCAAGTGATTTTCCGATGCGCAGATTCACCGGGAGCAACTCAATGAACACCGCACACATACCCTTACCTAGTATGGCAACCGCACCTGCTCCTGCACCCAGCTCTCACAGTAGCCCTAGCTCTGTCTCTGGCTTGAATGTCGGGCCGTCGACATTGGCTGAGCTCGATGCCCTCACTGTAAATACGCGTCACACCTTCATCAACTCAACTAATTAATTAATCTTCAGTTGCCGTTCTTTTTGGATCTCTGACGCCGCACATATATGTCTTTGTAGGCCGACTCCACTCCGTGCACCCTCCTTTACCACATGAAGGGCGGGTTGGTGGATGTGGGGAAGGGTACTATAGTCAAGCCTAAGGATCGATTGTTTCACCGCCGGCAGATGCCTGATAACGCCTTAAGGGTCTCTGTGGCGAGTGTGAAAGCGGGTTACGAGGGTTTCCCTCATCCGATACAAACCAATGGAGAGGATGACAAGACCCCCACGCAGCTTGGCCAATGCAAAAATTGGCCGATCCTATGGCCGAAAGATCTTCTTTGTGTCAAGGTGGCCTGGAGCACACCAACGGGACCTCAGGAAGGTATGACCACAACACCACCTATACAAGTACAACCATCATCTGTGCTGCTTGCTGAGATCGAGAGACATGAGGAAGGAGGGCCCACCGTTCTGGCAGATGATGCCATCTGCCCCACGGAAGAGGATATGGATCATGACATGGAGGAGGCCGATGACCCTCTCTAGTATATCAATACTGCCTTTGACAACTAAGTAACAATGAGTCAACCATATGAATATGAGATGCATGTACCAGAGCCGGAACGTCCTCGGGAGTGCAAGAAGTATTTGTTCATGCAACCCTCGCAGGACACGCCTCCAGATGTCGGCTCCACCCAAGCTCAACTAATTAGCCAGAGTCTTCCAATGTTGAGCCCAACAACACTAGGGGTGGTGCTCAGGGAGGGTCTAACAGACCCACCTGCACCTAAGCCCACCAAGAAGAAGTAGAGGAAGAGACCTATGGCGAGAAAATCCAATAAAGCTGGCAATGTTGGTTCTAGCAGCCAGCCGCCTTCGACCAAGGTTGACCGTGTACTGATGAAACATGCGCCATTAATCCATGTCACGGGAGAGCCAATGGTACCGGCAAATGCACTAGCTGCCATAGCAGGGGATCTCAGGAGACTCCATGACCATGTGCTTATGACAGAGAGAAGCCTCCTCGCCTCGGATGATCCAGGATACCCACTTTATACGGTTCGGGTGTCGAGCAGTTGCAAGATGTATGTCCACACATGCCCTGCAGACCTCTTCTTCCCGAGGTTTGATTACATCTTCCAGATGATTCAAATGAGGACACTCGATTTTACGTTCATCCTCCTTTATGCACCGCACATGAACTACATCGTCAGGAGAGAGAAAGTCACCGGTCTTGCGGTCGCGGACCCATACTACATGCATGAGGGCTTCTTGTCAATCAACGATGCCAACCGTCAATATGCGAGTCAGTACATCGAAGAATTCTTGGTCAGCAATAAGGACAAAGAAATGATTCTCCTACCTTATCATCCCAGGTAAGTCGTCCGCGGATAGCACTATAACACATACGTGCATTTCTATAGTTACTTTGCACGCATGGAGGCTAACTTGATCGTGTATTTTGCGCAGCGGGGGTGTCGTGTCATTCCCATCGTTCTTTACCCGCATTACTCACGCGCTCTATATTTGGACCCGTCAAAGAACATACAGGAGCAAGATTACACACACATAAAGCATGTTCTGGACAAAGCTATGCTGGGCTTCAACATGCGGGGTGGCTACATCCAATGCAAAAAAAACAAATAAGGCCGGTCTTTGTTTTGGCTACAAGACTGACTTCTGTTGCATCCAGCAACCGGCAAGAAGTGACAATGATGGATTCTATGTCATCCATCTAATGATGGAGTACAGAAGGGATGTGCAATCACTTTGCATGAAATCTTCATCCAATACCCATATCCAGAGATGGGTCGAAGCCTTTGGAGCCGTGCCGGATAATCAAGTTCAAAATGATATCTACCGGATCTAGCAGGAAATTGAGTCCGTCATCATGAAAGATGTCCTCGAAGAGAATGGGATGTTCTACGACAGCCCAATATCGCGAGCTGACGTCCGAACCTGCATTGACCTACAGCGTCAGGACACGACGCCTTTCACTAAGCTTGGGTGCACCCTTCCAGATATGGACAGATGGGAAGAGTGCACTGCTTAAAAACAATGTGTCTGTTTAGTTACTTGTTACTTTCTGTACGACGAAACTTCGAATCTCCCAGTACGATGAAACTATTAGATGTATGATGTTGCACTCTAGTTAATTACTATCGGTATGATGGAATTTGTTAACTATGTTTACTATATATGTTGCTTCTATTTCATAACTGTTTCATTGAATTCGCTTCATGATATATATATATATATATATATATTTGTGTGTGTGTGTGTGCATCTCTAACAGATATATACATCAACAATGGCGAGGAAGTGGTATGCCGTGTATGTAGTGCATGTTCCGGGTGTGTATGATGAGTGGCCAGAGTGTGAGGCCCAAGTCTCTGGCTTCTCCGGCGGAAGCCAGAAAGGGTTTGATAGCAGAGCGGAAGCCGAAGCTAATTACTTGAGATTCAAAGCGCAAGAGGGGATTCAGAACCAGCGCCGCTGCAAAAACTACTACATAATACCGCTTTTGATCATCGTGATCGCTCTTATCTCGTATGTCATAGTTTAGGTAGATGACGAAACATGTGTCTATGGTGACAATGTAAGAGACATGTGATCATTAACTTGTATCGCTATTTCGAGATGATGATGAGATCGACATCATTTGTGTTGAGACTATGTTGATATGATGAGACTATGTTGTACCACTTCGATGATGATGATGATGAGACATTCCTTTGTCATATAGTTTTAGTGCATGTGTATGTTGTAATTGTATACAAACTGTAAAAATATGAATACAACAACATAAAAAAAAGAAAATACTAGCAGTAGCATGGGGTATTGGAGTAGTAGCAGCGCTGCCTTACCAGTAGCGTTTGTTGTAGGGGCACACTACTAGTATTAGCAATTGCGATGGACATGGACGCGCTACTACTAGATATAGATAGCAGTAGCGCTGGTTCAAACAAGAGCTGCTGCTAAAAAATAGCTGTAGCGCCGTAACAGTAGCGCACCTGCCCGCGCTACTAATAGCCAAAAAACCAACACTACTGGTAAGGGTTTTCCTAGTAGTGTTGTGATTAGTATTAGACCTGAATAGTTGTTATTTGGTGCCAGCGTTAAGCATGAACATTATATCTGGATCTTGTTTGATGCGAGGCAGTTATTCATTTAAATTAGAGAATAATGGTTGTTCTATTTATATGAGTAATATCTTTTATGGTCATGCACCCTTGATGAGTGGTCTATTTTTATTGAATCTCAATAGTAGTGATACACATATTCATAGTATTAAGCCAAAAGATATAAGTTTAATAATGATAGTGCAACTTATTCGTGGCACTGCCGTTTAGGTCATATTGGTGTAAAGCGCACGAAGAAACTCCATGCTGATGGGCTTTTGGAATCACTTGATTATGAATCACTTGATGCTTGCGAACCATGCCTCATGGGCAAGATGACTAAGACTCCATTCTTCGGAACAATGGAACGAACAACAGACTTATTGGAAATAATACATACTGATATGTATGCGGTCCGATGAGTGTTGATGCTCGTGGCGGGTATCATTATTTTCTGACCTTCACAGATGATTTGAGCAGATATAGGTATGTCTACTTGATGAAACATAAGTCTGCAACATTTGAAAAGTTCAAAGAATTTCAGAGTGAAGTGGAAAATCATCTTAACAAGAAAATTAAGTTTCTACGATCTGATCGTGGAGGTGAATATTTGAGTTATGATTTTGGTCTTCATTTGAAACAATGTGGAATAGCTTCGCAACTCACGCCCCCTAGAACACCACAGCATAACGGTGTGTCTGAACGTTGTAACTGCACTTTATTAGATTTGGTGTGATCTATGATGTCTCTTACTGATTTATCGCTATCATTTTGGGGTTATGCTTTAGAGACGGCTGCATTCACGTTAAATAGGGCACCATCGAAATCCATTGAGACGACACCATATGAACTGTGGTTTGGCAAGAAACCCAAGTTGTCGTTTCTTAAAGTTTGAGGCTGCGATGCTTATGTGAAATAGCTTCAACCTAATAAGCTCGAACCTAAATCGGAGAAATGTGTCTTCATAAGATACCTAGAGGAGACTGTTGGGTACACCTTCTATCACAGATCTGAAGGCAAGATATTTGTTGCTAAGAATGGATCCTTTCTAGAGAAGGAGTTTCTCTTGAAAGAAGTGAGTGGGGGGAGAGTAGAACTTGATGAGGTAACTGTACGTTCTCCCTTATTGGAAAGTAGTTCATCACAGAAATCAGTTCCAGTGATTCCTACACCAATTAGTGAGGAACCTAATGATGATGATCATGAAACTTCTGATCAAGTTACTACCGAACCTTGTAGGTGAACCAGAGTAAGATCCGCACCAGAGTGGTATGGTATTCCTATTCTGGAGGTCATGTTACTAGACCATGATGAACCTACAAACTACGAGGAAGTGATGATGAGCCTAGATTCCGCAAAATGGCTTGAGGCCATGAAATCTGAGATGGGATCCATGTATGAGAAAAAAGTGTGGACTTTGGTTGACTTGCCCGATGATCGGCAAGCCATAGAGAATAAATGGATCTTCCAGAAGAAGACTGATGCTGACCGTAATGTTACTGTCTACAATGCTCGACTTGTTGCGAAAGGTTTTCGGCAAGTTCAAGGACTTGACTATGATGAGACCTTCTCACCCGTAGCGATGCTTAAGTCCGTCCGAATCATGTGAGCACTTGCCGCATTTTTCTGATTATGGAATTTGGCAAATGGATGTCAACACTGCATTCTTTAATGGATATCTTAAAGAAGTGTGCAAGCTCCAGCGATCCATTTATGGACAGGTGCAAGCATCCCGGAGTTGGAATATATGCTTTGATAGTGTGATCAAAGCATATGGTTTTATACAGACTTTTGGAGAAGCCTGTATTTACAAGAAAGTGAGTGGGAGCTCTGTAGCATTTCTGATATTATATGTGGATGACATATAGTTGATCAGAAATGATACTGAATTTCTGAATAGCATAAAAGGATACTTGAATAAGAACTTTTCAATGAAAGACCTCGGTGAAGCTGCTTATATATTGGGCATCAAGATCTATAGAGATAGATCAAGACGCTTAATTGGACTTTCACAAAGCACATACCTTGACAAAGTTTTGACGAAGTTCAAAATGAATCAAGCAAGGAAACGGTTCTTGCCTGTGTTACAAGGTATGAAGTTGAGTCAGACTCAATGCCCGACCACTTCAGAAGATAGAGAGAAAATGAAAGTCATTCCTTATGCCTCAACCATATGTTCTATCATGAATGCAATGCTGTGTACCAGACCTGATGTGTGCCTTGCTATTAGTTTAGCAGGGAGGCACCAAAGTAATCCAGGAGTGGATCGCTGACAACGGTCAAGAACATCCTGAAACACCTGAAAAGGACTAAGGATATGTTTCTCGTTTATGGAGGTGACAAAGAGCTCGTCGTAAATGGTGACGTCGATGAAAGCTTTGAAACTGATCCGGATGACTCTAAGTCACAAACCGGATACGTATTTTTATTGAGTGGTGGAGCTGTCAGTTAGTGTAGTTCTAAGCAGAGCATCGTGGCGGGATCTACATGTGAAGCGGAATACATAGCTGCTTCGGAGGCAGCAGATGAAGGAGTCTTGATGAAGGAGTTCATATCCGATCTAGGTGTAATCCCTTGTGCATCGGGTGCAATGAAAATCTTTTGTGACAATACTGGTGCAATTGCCTTGGCAAAGGAATCTAGATTTCACAAGAGAACCAAGCACATCAAAAGACGCTTCAATTCCATCCGCGATCAAGTCAAGGAGGGAGACATAGAGATTTTCAAGATACATACGGATCTGCATGTTGCAGACCCGTTGACTAAGCCCCGCCCCTCTCATGAGCAAAACATGATCAACACCAAGACTCCATGGGTGTTAGAATCATTACTGTATAATCTAGATTACTGACTCTAGTGCAAGTGGGAGACTGAAGGAAATATGCCCTAGAGGCAATAATAAAGTTGTTATTTATATTTCCTTATATCATGATAAATGTTTATTATTCATGCTAGAATTGTATTAACCGGAAACTTAGTACATGTGTGAATACATAGACAAACAGAGTGTCACTAGTATGCCTCTACTTGACTAGCTCGTTAATCGAAGATTTTTAAGTTTCCTAGCCATGGACATGTGTTGTCATTTGATGAATGGGATCACATCATTAGAGAATGATGTGATGGACTAGACCCATCCGTTAGCTTAGCACTATGATCGTTTAGTTTATTGCTATTGCTTTGTTCATGACTTATACATGTTCCTATGACTATGAGATTATGCAACTCCCGAATACCGGAGGAACACTTACTGTGCTACCAAACGTCACAATGTAACTGGGTGATTATAAAGATGCTCTACAGGTGTCTCCGATGGTGTTTGTTGAGTTGGCATAGATCAATATTAGGATTTGTCACTCCGATCGTCGGAGAGGTATCTCTGGGCCCTCTCGATAATGCACATCACTATAAGCCTTGCAAGAAATGTGACTAATGTGTTAGTTGCGGGATGATGCATTACAGAACGAGTAAAGAGACTTGCTAGTGTAGAGATTGCACTAGGTATGATGATACCAATGATCGAATCTCGGGCAAGTAACATACCGATGACAAAGGGAACAACGTATGTTGTTGTGCGGTTTGACCGATAAAGATCTTCGTAGAATATGTAGGAACCAATATGAGCATCCGGGTTCCATTATTGGTTGTTGACCGGAGATGTGTCTCGGTCATGTCTAAATAGTTCTCGAACCCGTAGGGTCTACATGCTTAATGTTTGATGACGATATGTATTACAAGTTATGTGATTTGATGTACCGAAGGTTTTTCAGAGTCCCGGATGAGATCACGGACATGACTATGAGTCTCGAAGTGGTCGAGAGATAAAGATTCATATATTGGAAGGCTACATTCGGACACTGGAATGGTTCGGATCGTTTTGGAGTACCAGGGGTTACCGGACCCACCCCCCCCCCCCCCCGAGAAGTTATTGGGCCTCATGGGCCTAATGGTGGAAGAGAGGAGGCAGGCCAAGGTGTGGCGCCCCCTAGCCCAAACCGAATTGGACTAGGACTAGGGGGCGACCCCCTTTCCTTCTCTTCTTCCTCCCCTTCCTTCTTCTCCTACTAGGAGTAGGAAAGGGGGAAACCTACTTCTACTAGGAGTAGGATTCCCCTCCTTTATATATGGGGGAGGGGAGCACCCCATAGACACACAAGTTGATCTTTAGCCGTGTGCGATGCCCCCTCCACAGTTTTACACCTCGGTCATATTGTCGTAGTGCTTAGGCGAAGCCCTGCATCGGTAACTTCATCATCATCGTCGACACGCCGTCGTGCTGACGGAACTCACCCTCGGCCTCAGCTGGATCAAGAGTACGAGGGACGTCACCGAGCTAAACGTGTGTAGATCGAGGAGGTGTCATGCGTTCAGTACTTGATCGGTTGGATCGCGAAGACGTTCGACTACATCAACCGTGTTTCTAAACACTTCCGCTTTTGGTCTATGATGGTACATAGACACACTCTCCCCTCTCGTTGCTATGCATCTCCTAGATAGATCTTGCGTGATCGTAGGAATTTTTTTGAAATATTGCGTTCCCCGACACCAGTCTAGGTCCCGCCAGGAGTAACGACCACCGGTGGGTGTGTCCGGGGCATGACAAGTTGGTATCAGAGCCGACCCTCGTGGTTACACGGATGTTTATGGACAGGTGCGTGGTCAGGTTGTGCATGACGTTTGTGACCCGTCGTGGCACACTACATGGCACATGTGCTGGACTAGATGCACAGACGTATGTGCCAAGACGGAACGTTCATGTGGACCGACGAGGACGTCAGTTCCTCTGAGTGGGGGTGTATGTGATAGCCTGGCTTATTAGGGATGATAGAGTACTCATATCAATAAGGAATTCCTTCTTTTCCGGGAGCCCATTCGGAAAGAACTCCAAAGTTAAGCGTGCTCAGCTTGGATTAATTTCAGGATGGCTGACCGACTTGGAAGTTGCTCTCGGGTGCGCACGAGTGAGGACAAAGTGCGCAGAAAAGACTAGTATTGATCTGTGGGGCCAGTCTAGATCCTGCCAGGAGTAACGACCACCAGCGGGTGTGTCCGGCGCGTGACAGGGACCCACCTAGTCGAAGTGTACATAACGTTGTCATTCGGGTCGTGAACGTGTACGTACATACGATCTGTCTTTCTATAGGTTGTAGGGATGAACCGTGGCCGAGTAAGGAAGGGGACGTGTCATAGTAGAGGCGCGCACGTAGCATGTCACGCAGTCCCGTTAATATCATGTACACGTACGTACAACCAGGGTGCAAGAAAGTAAATACGGCCATGTACGTACATACTGGCAGGGTCTCGAAAGCCTACTTGTGCATACGTACGGCCAGGGCTCGTGTACATGGCTGGGTCAGAATCGAGAAGCTACATCGTCATGTTCATCGGGAGGCAACGTAATGCGTCATGTTCATGGGGAGCCAACCAGCTTGGATGGAACAACCGATCGAAACGAGGCCTGGCGTACCTCAGAACGGAGGAAACAACCTTGTGTTCAACCGCCTATGGTCGAAAAGGGATCCTGTTCACCGGGAGGGGTGTGGCATATCGCAAAATGGAGGAAACAGACTTCTCTTCAACCTCCTACAGTTGAAACGGGCTCCTGTTGATTGGGAGGGGTGTGTCGTACCACAAAACGGTGGAAATGGACTTGTGTTAGAGCGCTACGGTCGAAATGGTGGTACTGTTCATCAGGAGGGGTGTGGCGTACCGCAAAATTGGACTCCACGACTACTATTTATCTCCACCGTCGAACTCCTCCAGCCTCCACGGGCTATTGTTCATCAACCTTCGACCTCCTCCAGCCTCCACCAGCGATTGTTCGTCCACGTGCTCCTGTTAATCCAGCCTCCACTGCTCCTCCACTGGCTACTACTCAACCAGCCCTCTCCACGGGGTCCTGTTCAACCACTCCTCCACGGGCTACTATTCATCCAGCCCTCCACCGGCTACTATTCAACCAGCCCTCCACGGGTTCGTCCTGTTCATCCAGCCCTCCATGGATCCTGGTCATCCACCCCCAACCGGCTCGATCGATCGGGGTCCTGTCCATCCAGCGGTAAAGGCGTCTACTACCATGGGGTCCTGTTCATCCAACCCCCACTAGGAACTATTCATCCACCCCCCCCCCCAAAACGCCCACTGTTCATCAAGAGGCAGTAGGTTTGATCGGCTTCAGTTAGCAGCAGTAGAGAAGCAATCACTCGATCGGGTTCAGTTAATAGCCAGGGATCGATCGATCGCTCGGGTTCAGTAATGTGTAGCCTGCAGTACAATCGCTCGGGTTCAGAAGGCGAATGCCTTGCTCGGGTTCAGTTAGAGCCCAACACCTCGAACCCACGCACGTATGTGTACGAGAGAAACGCACATCGCTCGGCCCCGACCACCCACCGTAACCGGGAACTCCTCGATATTTTCCTCGACCTCGCTTCTACTACGATTTTTTTCGTCATGGACGTGAAGGAAATATGCCCTGGAGGCAATAATAAATTTTTTATTTATATTTCCTTATATCATGATAAATGTTTATTATTCATGCTAGAATTGTATTAACCGATAACTCAGTACATGTGTGAATACATAGACAAACAGAATAGTACTAGTATGCCTCTACTTGACTAGCTCGTTGAATCAATGACGGTTATGTTTCCTAACCATAGACATGAGTTGTCAATTGATTAACGGGATCACTTTAACACCCCGGATGTAACTTTCCATATTTGTAACTTCGACTCTTGCCATTTTCGGCTATGTGTTATGATATTCCCTTCGTGGTTGGATTTTTGTCTTCCATTTTGTATTTTGTTCATGTCATGCATTTCATATCATGTCATCATGTGCATCGCTTTTGCATTCATGTTCGTCTCATGCATCCGGTCCTTTTCCCCATTGTCTGTTTCACAATCTGACACTCCCGCATGCAAGCGGGGCTCCCTTCTAACCTCGTTTCATGAGCGGGAGAAAAACATCCTCAGAATGGGCCAACATTTGTCAAGTGGCCTAGGTACATCACCGGTAGACCGCCTGTCAAATTTCGTTCCATTTGGAGGTCTTTTGATGCCCCAACGGTTAACCGGGTAACCGCAAAAGCCTCTCTTGTGTTGGGGTCCAACACCCATCCAAAACAGCCCAATAACCCATCTGAACCCCCTCCATGCTCTCCGTCGTTGGATCGCGATCGTGTGGGCGAAAACCGCACCTCATTTGGACTCTCCTAGCTCCCTCTACCTATATAAATGCATTCCCCTTCCAAAATCCCGGGTCCAAACCCTAGTCCTTCTTCCCTCCGCGCCGCCGGACATTTCTTCCTGCACCGACAGACGAGTGCGCCGATCCCTCCGCCGCCACGTGACAGCCCGCAGTTGGCTGCCGCCCGCACCCACATCGCCGCCTCCCCGCCGGCCCGCCGAGGCCCGGGGCGTGCCCTCCCCGGCCCGCGCGTCCGCCCACCGTCGCCCGCTCGTCCCACCGCCTCGTGCCATCGTGCTCCTCCCCGCGCCGGCTCGCCGCATCCGCGTGACTCCGCTGCGCCGGAGCTCGGCTCTGCCCGGCGCCATGCGCCATGCCCTGCCGCCCGGGGTCACGCCCCCGACCTCCTCCGGCCAGATCCGGTGCCCTGCCGCCCGGATCTGGCTGCCATCGTCCTTCTCCGGCGACAGCCTCCAACGCCAGTGAGTTTTTCTGGCGACCTCGGTTCGAATGCCGCGAGGTCAACCCTAGGTTCGTGGGGTAATTTTCACCAAGTCCCGAAACCCCCTGATATTTTTATGCTACCTTTGACATGTCGTATCTCGCTGACCGTGGCTCCAAATCATGCATATGATATGACAAATATTTTCCTCGTTAAGGTCTTCATGTTTTTGGCATTTGCATGCATGTTACTGTCCATGTTGATGCCATTATCATCGTTGCAAGAGTGCTATAAAATGTTAACTGCTGGTTCTTAACAGAACTTGATGATTTGTCATTTTTGTTGCATTTGGTGTGTGCATACTATGTGCACGAGGTCTACATGTGTTTTGAATTACTACATGCCATCTTTACAGAGGTGCAAGTCTTGTATTTTTTGATCTATGTGGTGACTAGCACAAGCATGCAAAGTCCTTTTCCTGCTGTTATCTTGATGCCATGTAAACATATTGCTACCATGAGATCCATGCTTATTTTGAGATACTTTAGTTACGATGTTTTGAAGATATGGTTATGCTCTATCCATTCATGCCTCTGCTGGCAATTATGGAGTACTCTAGCATGTCATTTTCTTGCCCTACTTTTGCTAAATATTGTTCCTAGCAGATTGTTAACATGTTAATCAATATTGCCATGTGTTTTGCTAGAGATCTATGCATCCTATGAACTTGCTCTTGCCATGTTTAGCTTCATGAACATGTCTTATTACTGGCGGTATGCTTGGTTGTCATGTAATGCTTTGTGGTGAGTGGCATGAGCTTGCAAAGTTGCTATCATGAATCTGTGTATGCCATGCTCTCTTTTTCTTCTAAGTCTGAAACTGTTAATATAACTTGCTATGTTTACATGGGTGCCATCATATCTTGTGTGCCTTTTTGGCTCATGTTCAGTAAGGGAGTTTTGTTAAGTGCATTTAGTAGAAGCATGCTATGCCTTTGTATACCATGATATTTTCTCATAACATTCTGTTTGCTTGCTCTAAACATTGCTTCCTGATGTTGTTTTTGACATGTTAGTATTTTCACTAAGTCTGTGAAGATGATATCTTTTGCACTTTTGCCATGCTTGTTCGGACCTATTCTAGTGTGATTTAGCCGTAGCTCAGTGTTCATCTTTTGTCAAGCATCTCTTTTAAATCACTGCCATTTGCTTTGTTGCTATGTTGGAGTGCAATAGCTTAGTTTATTTTTGCATTCTAAGTGCTATCGTGCTGTTAGTCGGAGATTTGCGTCATTCTTGTATTGCTTGCCATTTGCAAACCGTGCATCCGTTTCGGGTGATCCTTATATCGATTTCGACCGAAATCACCTCATCTTTCTAGCAGCATACTTGGTTTGCCAAGTTTATGCCTCGATCAATCTTTCCCTTCGAGGGCATGCATATGCATTGCATATCATATCTTGCATATCATGCCATGTATTGCATCATGTTGCTTGTGCATTGCACCATGATTGATTGTTGTTCCATTGTTTTGTGTTCTTGCCTTGGGTAGAGCTGGGAGACGAGTACGTGAACAAGGAACCTATTGAGTACGCTAACAAGGAGCAAGCTTTCGACAACCCTGAGAACATTGCAGGCAAGATGACCATACCCTCGATATCACTTCTATCTTTGCTTGCTAGTTGTTCGCTATATCGCTATGTCGTGCTACCTACCACTTTTTATATCAAGCCACCCATATTTCCATGACAATCCTCTAACCCACCTTCCTAGCAAACCGTTGTTTGGCTATGTTACCGCTTTTGCTCAGCCCCTCTTATAGCGTTGTTAGTTGCAGGTGAAGTTGAGGTTTGTTCCATGTTGTAACATGTTTATGTTGGGATATCACAATATCTCTTATTTAATTTAATGCATCTATATACTCGGTAAAGGGTGGAAGACTCGGCCTTTTGCCTAGTGTTTTGTTCCACTCTTGCTGCCCTAGTTTCCGTCATACCGGTGTTATGTTCCTTGATTTTGCGTTCCTTACGCGGTTGGGGTTATGGGACCCCCTTGACAGTTCGCTTTGAATAAAACTCCTCCAGCAAGGCCCAACCTTGGTTTTAACATTTTCCACCTAAGCCTTTTCCCTTGGGTTTTCGCGAGCCCGAGGGTCATCTTTATTTTAACCCCCCCCCCCGGGCCAGTGCTCCTCTGAGTGTTGGTCCGAACCGGGCAGCCCGCGGGGCCACCTCGGGGAAACTTGAGGGCTGGTTTTACTCGTAGCTTGACCTATCCGGTGTGCCCTGAGAACAAAATATGCGCAGCTCCTATCGGGATTTGTCGGCACAGTCGGGTGGCTTTGCTGGTCTTGTTTTACCATTGTCGAAATGTCTTGTAACTGGGATTCCGAGACTGGTCGGGTCTTTCCGGGAGAAGGAATATCCTTCGTTGTCCGTGAGAGCTTCTGCAGGGTATAAACTTTCGAGAGCCGTGACCGCGGTTATGTGGCAGATGGGAATTTGTTAATATATGGTTGTAGATAACTTGACACTTGCCTTAATTAAAATGAACCAACCGCGTGTGTAGCCATGATGGTCTATTTTCGGCGTTGTCCGGGAAGTGAACACGATCTTGGGTTATGTATGAACGTAAGTAGTTTTAGGATCACTTCTTGACCACTTATAGCTTCACGACCGTTGCGTAGCTTCTCATCTTACTCTCATTTGCGTATGTTAGCCACAATATTTAGCTTAGTGCTTGCTGTAGCTCCACCTCACTACCTTATGCTACCCATGAGCTTAAATTGTCTTGATCTCGCGGGTGTGAGATTGCTTAGTCCTCGCGACTCACGGATACTTCCATATAGTTGCAGGTGCCGATGATACCAGTGAAGGAGATGCTACCAAACTCAAGTGGGAGTTCGACGAGGACCTTGGTCGTTACTATGTTTCTTTTCCTGATGATCAGTGGTGGAGCCCAGTTGGGACGATCGGGGATCTAGCATTTGGTGTTTTATCTTCCTTTTTATTCGGATTTGATTGTAGTCAGTCTATGAATGTATTTGGATGATGTATGAATTATTTATATATTGTGTGACGTGGCGAGTGTAAGCCAACTCTTTACCCCTTTCTTATTCAGTACATGGGATTGTGTGAAGATTACCCCTCTTGCGACAAAACCACCATGCGGTTATGCCTCTAAGTCGTGCCTCGACACGTGGGAGATATAGCCGCATCGTGGGCATTACAAGTTGGTAATCAGACCCATCCCCGACTTAGGAGCCCCCTGCTTGATCGAATCGCTGACGTTGTTGAGTCTAGGACAAAATGTTTTTAGTCTTAGGATTATATATATCGGAGAGTAGGATTCTTTTTACTCCTCAGTCCCTTCGTCGCTCTAGTGAGGCCTCCTGGCGTAGAAGTTTTGACTTTTCTCTCCTCAAATTTCATGAAAAAAAATTAAGATCACGCGGGTATCTTGGAATCGTTTCGATATTCTTGTGATGAGAACATTGTTCTTGGTGCCTCCTGACATTTAGGGGTTTTGGCAGTGTCGCGGGGAGTTGAGCTCCGAGGTGTTGTCGTCACAATTTTATCATTGCGGTTCTAGAATACCTGAGTTCGCCGACATCGAAAATCTCTTTTATGCAGTTGTTGGTGAGATAACCTCGACGCCACCCAGTACTGGGGCGGAAGTTCGGGAGTATTGCCATAACTCGTATAACGGATGCTTTATTAGGGCTGAGGTACATGATTTCCGAAGGTTTCTTGGTTATGTTTGAAGGATGGATACAGCTGGATGTAGGGATTGTTAGTTTGGGTGAGATATTATGCTTCCCTGTATCCCCAACACCTGATTGCATAACCAGAAAGTTTCGAGAGTTTATAGGTGGGAATTCAAGTAGCTCTAGTATTTCTCCCCACGGATATTTGGTTTGTGATTGGGTAATCCTTACCACTTATTTCTTCGTATTCGTACCTTGATGTTTCATTCATATACCTTTATCTAAGTGGCTTCTCAACTTAATGGACGTGTGATGATTTACTTTGGAATTCATTCGTTCATCCTTGTTCGAATGTTTATTGTGAAGACTATATGTTGCAATTTCTATCTGTTGATTCATCTTGTATATCTGTTTACCAAGATTCTAACGGATGTCGCCCTCTTTGGGATGGCTCCTCCAATGCGTCTGAATCTGGAACGCAATGATGGGAGTCAGGCGAACCCTCCGCCACCACCTCCACCTTCGGAGGCATGGCAAGCTATCATGGCAGCCACCAACGCCAACACTCATATGCTTTTGCAAATCTTGCAAGAGCACAACCAAGGTCAAGGCAACCAAGGAAATCAAGGCCAAGGGAATTTCAACAATCAGCCTTAGTTTGCTACCCTCAACCAGTTCCTTGCAAACCAGCCGAAGTCTTTCAGCAACTGTGTTGAGGCCACAGACGCCGATGATTGGCTCGTGGACATCTGCAAGCATTTTGAATGTAGCAATGTCAGGCCTAAGGACTTTTTCAACTTTGCTTCCTTTCAACTCAAGGAACAAGCTGCTGATTGGTATCAACAATACAAAGATTCCAGAGGAGGTCGTGTGATTACCTGGGATGATTTCCGCCGAGACTCCAAAGCTCATCATATTCCAACAAGTGTTGCTGAGAGAAAGCATGAGAAGTTCCACAATCTCAAGAAAGGCAGCATGTCCGTGTATCAATACAATATCCAGTTTCAGAAACTTGCTCGCTTCGCTAAACAAGACGTTCCTGATGAAAAGTGTAAGATCTATCAATTCAGAGGTGGCCTCAGAGAAGATCTGCAGTTAGCTCTCATGCTTCTTGAGCTAACTGAGTTCGATTAATTCTATAACATGGCACTCAAGCAAGAAGCTGCTCAGCTCAAGTGTGAGGCTTCTAAGAAGAGATTCATGGATGCAGTTCAGTGTTCTTCTTCCTCACAAGGGGTAGCTAAGCAACAGAAGTTCTTGCTTCCTCCTCCTCCGTTTCACCAGCCCTACCAGCAGAAGAGCAAAGGTGGCCATGGATCTTCCCACCCACCCAACCTAGGCTATAGAACAAATCTCAGTCTCAAGCTCCAAGGTCAAGTGCTCCTTATCATCGTCCGCTCTCAGAGGTGACTTGCAACAAGTGTCAACAGAAAGGGTACTATGCAAACAAGTGCTTCAACCAAAGGCGCCTTCCGCCTCCTCCTCCTCCTCCTCCTGTGAGATCTTCAAGCAATGCAGTGGTCAAGCATAATCCCAAGCATGCTAAGGTGAACATGATGAACGCAGCTCAGGCAAAGGATTCTTCAGATGTGATCATGGGTAACCTTTCAATTGACTCCTTTCCTGCAAAAGTCTTATTTGATACTGGTGCATCGCATTGTTTCATGTCAAGACCGTTTTTTTCCAAGCATGAATTCACTTCTTCACATTTGGGTAAACCCATGGATATCGTTTCTCTGGGTAAATGGTTGAGTTCCAGTTTGGTGGCTCCGGATGTTTCTGTCGAGATGGGAAACTATAAATTTCTGTCTTCTCCAATGGTTCTTGGTGACTCGGATATTCTTCTAATTCTCAGGATGGACTGGCTTTCTAAGCACAAGGCTCAGCTTGATTGTGCTGCCACAGAGATTCAATTGACACACTCTTCTGAGGATGTGATCATCTATGCCGCTCATGATGAAACAATTTGACTGTTTTCTCTCAATGAGAAGGGCGAGTTGAATGCCATCTCTCAGATTCTAGTTGTTTGTGAATACCAAGACATCATTCCAAAAGAGCTTCCGGGAATGCCTCCTCACCGGCCAGTTGAATTCGTTATCGATCTTGAGCCTGGTACGGAACCCGTTTGCAAGCGTCCTTACAAGCTTGGACCTGAGGAGCTAAAGGAACTGAAGAAATAGCTTGATGAACAAGAGCGTCTGGGTCTGATCAGACCAAGTTCATCTTCATGCGGTTGTGGTGTTCTTTTTGTCCAGAAGAAGGATGGCATGGACTGACTTTGTGTGCACTACCATCCATTGAACAAGAAGAAAATTAAGAACATGTATCCACTTCCCAACATCAGTGAGCTATTCAAGCAACTTAAAGGTGCTAAAGTATTCTCCAAGCTTGACCTCCATATGGGTTATCATCAGATTCACATTCGTGAAGCAGATATCCCCAAGAGCGCATTCAGAACAAGCTATGGTTCTTATGAATATACCAGTATGTCTTTCGGCCTTGTCAATGCTCCTCCAACATTCTCTCGCATGATGAACTTCATCTTCAACCCTTACACAAATGATTTCGTCCTGGTGTATCTCGACGATATCTTGGTCTTCTCCAAGAATAAGGAGGATCATGCCAAGCATTTGAGATTGGTGCTTGACAAACTCAGAGAGCATCAATTCTATGAGAAGTTTTCCAAGTGTGAGTTTTCGCTTGATGAAGTTCTTTACCTTGGTCATATCATCTCCGCCAAAGGCATCACTGTTAATCCCGAGAGGGTGTTTGCAATTGTGAACTGGGAACCTCCTCAGAAAGTCAAGCATCTCCGCGGTTTTCTTGGACTTGCAAGCTATTGCCGAAGATTCGTTGAGAATTTCTCTAAGATTGCAAAGCCTCTTTCCAACCTCCTCCAGAAGCATGTCAAGTATGTCTGGACACCTGAGTGTGATGTTGCTTTTAGCACCCTCAAAGAGAAGCTAGTCTCAGCTCCTGTCTTGACTCCTCCTGATGAATCCAAGCCGTTCAAAGTTTTTTGTGATGCCGCATTGCAAGGTCTCGCCGCTGTGTTAATGCAAGAGAATAAAGTTGTGGCCTATACCTCTCGTCAGTTGAAGCCCAATGAAAGGAACTATCCCACTCATGATCTTGAGTTGGCGGCAGTTGTCCATGCATTAATAACATGGAGACATCTCTTGTTGGGATGGCAAGTTGACATTTTCACAGATCACACGAGCCTCAAGTATATCTTCACTCAACCCAACCTCAACCTCAGAAAACTCGATGGGTCGAAATGATTCAAGAGTACAACCCAAGTATTGAATATACTCCAAGCAAGGCCAATGTCATTGCAGACGCTTTGAGCAGGAAGGCTTACTGCAATAGCTTAATTCTCAAGCCCTTCCAACTGGACCTTTGTGAAGCTTTCTGCAAACTGAACCTCCAAGTTGTTCCTCAAGGTTTTCTTGCCAACCTTCAAGTCTCTCCTACTTTGGAAGATCAAATTTGTGAGGCACAACTCCTTGATACCATGGTGAAGAGAGTGAAACATGGTATTGCGAAGAGCCAACCCAAATACAAGTGCTATCGCATTGATGACAAAGACACTTTATTCTTCAAGGATCGGGTTGTGGTTCCTAAAGGTGATCTAAGGAAGGTCATAATGAATGAAGCGCACAATTCTCTTCTGTCCATTCATCCTCGAAGTACGAAGATGTACCATGACCTCAAGCATTCGTATTGGTGGACTCGAATGAAGCGAGAGATTGCTCAATTCCTGAATGAATGTGATGTCTGCCGAAGGGTGAAAGCAGAACACTAACGACCAGCTGGTCTCCTCCAACCTCTTCTATTCCAGAATGGAAGTTCAACCATATTGAAATGGACTTCGTGACTGTATTTTCAAAGTCCAAGCATGGGAATGATGCTATCTTCGTTGTCATTGACAAGCTTACAAAAGTGGCTCATTTCCTTCCAATCAAAGAATCTATTACAACACCTTAGTTGGCAGAGCTATACACCTCCAGGATTGTCTCCTTGCACGGTATTCTGCAATTGATCTCTTCAAACCACGGAAACATTTTTAGTTGTAAGTTCTGGGACTCCTTCCAGAAGGCCATGGGCACCAACATTCGCTTAAGCACAACTTTCCATCCTCAAACAAGCGGCCAAGTCGAGTGAGTAAATCAAATCCTTGAAGATATGCTCTGATCTTGTGTCATCTCCTTCGGTAGTAAGTGGGAAGATTGTCTCCCATACGCCGAGTTCTCCTACAACAACAGCTTCCAAGCGAGTTCGGCCAAGGCCCCATTCGAAATTCTCTATGGCAGGAAGTGTCGTACCCCTCTCAATTGGTCAGAGACTGGTGAACGCCAACTTCTTGGCAACGACTTGATCATAGAAGCTGAAGAAATGTGTAAAGTCATCCGTGAAAATCTCAAAGCCATGAAATCGCGCCACAAGAGTTACTATGATAGCAAGCACCGTGACTTGGCTTTCGAGATCGGAGACCATGTCTACCTCCGCGTCTCTCCAATGAAAGGCACTCGTCGCTTCGGTATCAAAGGGAAGGTTGCCCCGAGATATGTGGGTCCTTTCAAGATCATTGGCAAAAGAGGCGACCTCGACTATCAACTTGAGCTTCTGTCCAACTTCGCAAACGTGCACCATGTGTTTCACGTGTCATAGCTTCGCAAGTGCTTCAAGACCCCCGAGCGCACTATCAATTTCGAAGATATTGATCTCCAAGAAGATCTGTCTTATCATGAGCACCCCGTTGCTATTCTTGAAGAAACCGAGCGCAAGACTTGCAACAAGTCAATCAAATTCCTGAAAGTGAAGTGGTCACACCATTCCGATCGAGAAGCCACCTGGGAGTGCGAGGATCACCTCCATTCCGAATATCCGGAGTTCTTTCAGTCCTAGATCTCGGGACGAGATCCTCTTGTAGTGGTGGAGTGCTGTAACACCCCGGATGTAACTTTCCATATTTGTAACTCCGACTCTTGCCATTTTCGGCTATGTGTTATGATATTCCCATCATGGTTGGGTTTTTGTCTTCAGTTTTGGATTTTGTTCATGTCATGCATTTCATATCTTGTCATCATGTGCATCGCTTTTGCATTCATGTTCGTCTCATGCAACCGGTCATTTTTCCCGTTGTCCGTTTCACAATCCGACACTCCCGCATGCACCCGGGGCACCCTTCTAACCTCGTTTCGTGAGCGGGAGAAAAACATTCTCGGAATGGGCTGAGATTTGTCAAGTGGCCTTGGTACATCACCGGTACACCGCCTGTCAAATTTCATTCCATTTGGAGGTCGTTTGATGCCCCAACTGTTAACCGGGTAACCCCAAAAGCCTCTCTTGCATTGCAGCCTAACACCCCTCCAAAACAGACCAATAACCCATCTAAACCCCCTCCATGCTCTCCGTCGTTGGATCAAGATCATGTGGGTGAAAACCGCACCTTATTTGGACTCTCCTGGCTCCCTCTACCTATATAAATGCATTCCCCTTCCAAAATCCCGGGTTCAAACCCTAGTCCTTCCCTCCGCGCCGCCGGACATTTCTTCATGCACCGATGGACGTGTCCGCCAACCCCTCTGCCGCCACGTGTCAGCCGGCGGTTGGCTGCCGCCCCATGCCCACATCGCCGCCTCCCCGCCGGCCTGCCGAGGCCCAGGGCGGGCCCACCCCGGCCCGCGCGTCCGCCCGCTGCCGCCCGCTCATCCCGCGGCCTCGCGCCACCATGCTCCTCCCCGCTCCGGAGGTCGCCGCCGTGCCGGATCGCCGCGTCCGCCCGACTCCGTCGCGGCGGAGCTCGGCTCCACACGGCACCGCGCGCCGTGCCTCGCCGCCCGAGGTCGCGCCCCCGACCTCCTCCGGGCAGATCCGGCGCCCTGCCGCCCGGATCCGTCTGCCCTCGTCCTTCTCCGGCGACAGCCTCCAACGCCGGTGAGTTTTTCCGGCGACCTCGTTTCGCATGCCGCGAGGTCAACCCTAGGTTCGCAGGGTAATTTTCACCAAGTCCCGAAACCCCGTGATATTTTTATGCTACCTTTGACATGTCGTATCTCGGTGACCGTGGCTCCAAGTCATGCATATGATATGTTTAAATTTTCGTCTCGTTAAGCTCTTAATTTTTGTGGCATTTGCATGCATGTTACTTTCCATATTGATGCCATTATCATCGTTGCAAGAGTGCTATAAAATGATAACTGCTGGTTCTTAACAGAACTTGATGATTTGTCTTTTTTGTTGCATTTGGTGTTTGCATCCTATGAGCATGAGGTATACATTTGTTTTGAACTACTACATTCCATCTTTATAGAGGTGCAAGTCTTATATTTTTGTGATCTATGTGGTGACTAGTACAAGCATGCAAAGTAGGCTCCATGATGTTACTGTTTTCAAGGACTTTGGATTTTGCTAATTCCTTTTCCTGTTGTTATCTTGATGCCATGTAACCGTGTTGCTACCATGAGATCCATGCTTATTTTGAGATACTTCAGTAAGGATGTTTTGAACATATGGTTACGCTCTCTCAATTCATGCCTCTGGTGGCAATTATGGAGTATTCGAGCATGTCATTTTCTTGCTCTACTTTTGCTAAATATTGTTCCTGGCAGATGGTTAACATGTTAATCAATATTGCCATGTGTTTTGCTAGTGATCCATGCATCCTATGTACTTGCCCTTGCAATGCTTAGCTTAACGTACATGTCTTATTACTGGTGGTATGCTTGTGTTGTCATATAATACTTTGTGGTGAGTGGCATGAGCTTTAAAAGTTGCTATCATGAATCTGTTTATGACATGCTTTGTTTTTCTTCTACGCCTGAAACTGTTAATATAACTTGCTATGTTTACATGGGTGCCATCATATATTATGTGCCTTTTTGGCTCATGTTCAGTAAGGGAGTTTTGTTAAGTGCATTTAGTAGAAGCATGCCATGCCTTTGTTTGCCATGATATGTTCCTGTAGCGGGTTGTTTGCTTGCTCTAAACATTGCTTCCTGATATTGTTTTTGACATGTTAGTATTTTCATTATCTGTGAAGCTGATATCCTTTGCACTTTTCCCATGCTTGTTCAAACCTGTTCTAGTGTTATTTAGCCATAGCTCAGTGTTCATGTTTTGTCAAGAATGTCTTGTACATCACTTCCATATGCTTTGTTGCTATGTTCGAGTGCAGTAGCTTAGTTTCTTGTTGCATTCTAAGTGCTATCGTGCTGTTAATCGCAGATTTGCGTCATTCTTGTATTGCTTGCCATTTGCAAACTGTGCATCCATTTCCGGTGATCCTTATATCGATTTCGACCGAAATCCCTCATCTTTCCAGCGACATACTTGGTTTTCCATTTTTATGCCTCGATCATTCTCCTCCTTCCGGGGCATGCATATGCATTGCATATCATATCTTGTATATCATGCCATGTATTGCATCATGTTGCTTGTGCATTGCACTGTGATTGATTGTTGTTCCATTGCTTGTCTTCTTGCCTTGGGTAGATCCGGGAGATGAGTACATGAACGAGGAACCTGTTGAGTACGCCAACGAGGAGCAAGCTTTCGACAACTCTGAGAACATTGCAGGCAAGATGACCATACCCTCGATATCACTTCTATCTTTGCTTGCTAGTTGTTCGCTCTATCGCTATGTCGCGCTACCTACCACTTGTTACATCATGCCTCCCATATTGCCATGTCAAGCCTCTAACCCACCTTCCTAGCAAACCGTTGTTTGGCTCTGTTACCGCTTTTGCTCAATCTCTCTTATAGCGTTGTTAGTTGTAGGTGAAGTTGAAGTTTGTTCCATGTTGGAAAATGTTTCTGTTGGGATATCACAATATCCCTTATTTAATTTAATGCATCTATATACTTGGTAAAGGGTGGAAGGCTCGGCCTTTTTCCTGGTGTTTTGTTCCACTCTTGCCGCCCTAGTTTTTGTCATACCGGTGTTATGTTCCTTGATTTTGCTTTCCTTACGCGGTTGGGGTTATGGGACCCCATTGGCAGTTCCCTTTGAATAAAACTCCTCCAGCAAGGCCCAACCTTGGTTTTAACATTTTCCACCTAGGCCTTTTCCCTTGGTTTTTCGTGAGGACAAGGGTCATCTTTATTTTAACCCCCCCCACCCCGAGCCAGTGCTCCTCTGAGTGTTGGTCCGAACCGGGCAGCCTGCGGGGCCACCTCGGGGAAACTTAAGGGCTGGTTTTACTCGTACCTTGACCTAACCGGTGTGCCCTGAGAACAAGATATGTGCAGCTCCTATCGGGAATTGTCGGCACAGTCGGGTGGCTTTGCTGGTCTTGTTTTACCATTGTCGAAATGTCGTGTAAACGGGATTCCGAGATTGATCGGGGCTTTCCGGGAGAAAGAATATCCTTCGTTGTCCGTGAGAGCTTGTGATGGGATAAGTTGGGACACCCCTGTAGGGTATAAACTTTCAAGAGTCATGCGCATGGTTATGTGGCAGATGGGAATTTGTTAATGTCTGGTTGTAGATAACTTGACACTTGACTTAATTTAAATGAACCAACCGCGTGTGTAGCCATGATGGTCTCTTTTCGGCGGAGTCCGAGAAGTGAACACGGTCTTGGGTTATGTATGAACGTAAGTAGTTTCGGGATCACTTCTTGATCACTTATAGCTTCACGACCGTTGCGTAGCTTCTCATCTTACTCTCATTTGTGTATGTTAGCCACCATATTTTTCTTAGTGCTTGCTGCTGCTCCACCTCACTACCTTATCCTACCCATAAGATTAAATAGTCTTGATATCGCGGGTGTGAGATTGCTGAGTCCTCGTGACTCACAGATAGTTCCAAACAGTTGTAGGTGCCGATGATACTAGTGAAGGTGATGCTACCGAACTCAAGTGGGAGTTCGACGAAGACCTTGGTCGTTACTATGTTTCTTTTCCTGATGGTCAGTAGTGGAGCCCAGTTGGGACAATCGGGGATCTAGCATTTGTGGTTCTATCTTCCTTTTTATTCGGATTTGACGTAGTCAGTCTATGAGTGTATTTGGATGATGTATGAATTATTTATATATTGTGTGACATGGCGAGTGTAAGCCAACTCTTTACCCCAGTCTTATTTAGTACATGGGATTGTGTGAAGATTACCCCTCTTGCGACAAAACCACCATGCGGTTATGACTCTAAGTTGTGCCTCGACACATGGGAGATATAGCCGCATCGTGGGCGTTACAATCACATCATTAGAGAATGGTGTGATTGACTTGACCCATCCGCTAGCTTAGCATGATGATCGTTTAGTTTGTTGCTATTGCTTTCTCCATAACTTATACATGTTCCTATGACTATGAGATCATGCAACCCCCGAATACCGGAGGAACACTTTGTCTACTACCAAACGTCACAACGTAACTGGGTGATTATAAAGGTGCTCTACAGGTGTCTCTGATGGTGTTTGTTGAGTTGGCATAGATCAAGATTAGGATTTGTCACTCCGATTGTCGGAGAGGTATCTCTAGGCCCTATCGGTAATGCACATCACTATAAGCCTTGCAAGCAATGTGACTAATGACTTAGTTGCGGGATGATGTATTACGAAATGAGTAAAGAGACTTACCGGTAACGAGATTGAACTAGGTATTGAGATACCGACGATTGAATCTCAGGCAATAAACATACCGATGACAAAAGGAACAACGTATGTTGTTGTGCGGTTTGACCGATAAAGATCTTCGTAGAATATGTGGGAACCAATATGAACATCTAGGTTCCGCTACTGGTTATTGACCGAAGACTCGTCTCGGTCATGTCTACATAGTTCTCGAACCCGTATGGTCCGCACGCTTACGTTCGGTGAAGATAGGTATTATGAGTTTATGTGTTTTGATGTACCGAAGGTAGTTTGGAGTCCCGGATGTGATCACGGACATGACGAGGAGTCTTGAAATGGCCGCGACATAAATATTGATATATTGGACAGCTATATTCGGACACCGGAAGTGTTTCGGGTGATTTCAAAGAAAATCGGAGAGCCGGAGGGTTACAGGAACCCCCCAGGAGAACTAATGGCCACATGGGCCTTAGTGGAGAGAGAGAGAGGGCCGGCCAGGGCAGGCCGCGCGCCCCCTCTCCCTCTGGTCTGAATTGGACTAGGGAAGGGGGGCGGCGCCCCCCCCCTTTCCTTCTCCCTCTCCTCCTTCCTTTCCCCCTCCTAGTAGGAGTAGGAAAGGGGAGTCCTACTCCTACTAGGAGGAGGACTCCTCTCCTGGCACGCCCCAAGGGTCGGCCGGCCTCCCCCTTGCTCCTTTATATATGGGGATAGGGGCACCGTAGGACACACAAGTTGATTGTTTCCAGCCGTGTGCGGTGCCCCCCTCCACCATAATCCACCTCGGTCATATCGTAGCGGTGCTTAGGCGAAGCCTTGTTCCGGTAGCATCATCATCACCGTCATCACGCCGTCGTGCTAACGAAGCTCTACCTCGACACTCTGCTAAATCGTGAGTTCGTGGGACGTCACCGAGCTGAACGTGTGCAGATCGCGGAGGTGTCGTACTTTCGGTACTAGGATCGGTCGATCGTGAAGATGTATGACTACATCAACCGCGTTGTCAGAACGCTTTCGCTTACGGTCTATGAGGGTACGTAGACAACACTCTCCCCTCTCGTTGTTGTGCATCACCATGATCTTGCGTGTGCATAGGAATTTTTTTAAAATTACCGCGTTCCCCAACAGTGGCATCCGAGCCAGGTTTATGCGTAGATGTTATATGCACAAGTAGAACACAAACGAGTTGTGGGCGTGGGTATATACATATGTCTTGCCGTCACTAGTTGATTCTTGATTCGGCGGTATTATTGGATGAAGTGGTCCAGACCGACATTAGGCGTATGCTTACACCAGACTAGTTCTTCCGATGTGCTTCACACACAGGTGGCTAGTGGGTGTCAGTTTCTCCAACTTTAGTTGAATCGGATTCAATGGACAGGGTTCTTTCTGAAGATCAAAAAGCAATCACTATACCGCATTGTGGTTTTTGATGCGTAGGTAAGAACGGTTCTTGTTCAACCCGTAGAAGCCACATAAAACTTGCAACAACAAAGTAGAGGACGTCTAACTTGTTTTTGAAGGGCATGTTGTGATGTGATATGGTCAAGACATGATGCTAAATTTTATTGTATGAGATGATCATGTTTTGTAACAGAGTTATAGGCAACTGGCAGGAGCCATATGGTTGTCACTTTATTATATGAAATGCAATCGCCATGTAATTGCTTTACTTTATCACTAAGCGGTAGCGATAGTCGTAGAAGCAATAATTGGTGAGACGACAATGATGCTTCAATGGAGATCAAGGTGTCAAGCCGGTGACGATGGTAATCATGACGGTGCTTTAGAGATGGAGATCAAAGGCATAAGATGACGATGGCCATATCATATCACTTATATTGATTGCATGTGGTGTTTATCCTTTATGCATCTTATTTTGCTTAGATCGGCGGTAGCATTATAAGATGATCTCTCACTAAATTTCAAGGTATAAGTGTTCTCCCTGAGTATGCACCGTTCCTATAGTTCGTTGTGCCGAGACCCCACGTGATGATCAGGTGTGATAAGCTCTACGTTCACATGCAACGGGTGCAAGCCAGTTTTGCACACGTAGAATACTTAGGTTAAACTTGACGAGCCTAGCATATACAGATATGGGCTCACGACACTGAGACCGAAAGGTCGAGCGTGAATCATATAGTATATATGATCAACATAGTGATGTTCACCATTGAAAACTACTCCATCTCACGTGATGAACAGACATGGTTTAGTTGATATGGATCTCGTGATCACTTAGAAGATTAGAGAGATGTCTAAGTGGGAGTTCTTAAGTAATTTGATTAATTGAACTTTAATTTATCATGAACTTAGTACCTTATAGTATTTTGCATGTCTATGTTGTTGTAGATAGATGGCCCGTGCTGTTGTTTCGTTGAATTTTAATGTGTTCCTAGAGAAAGCTAAGTTGAAAGATGATGGTAGCAACTACACGGACTGGGTCCGTAACTTGAGGATTATCCTCATTGCTGCACAGAAGAATTACGTCCTGGAAGCACCACTAGGTGACAAACCCCCTGTAGGAGCAACGTCAGATGTTGTGAACACCTGGCAGAGCAAAGCTGATGACTACTCGATAGTTCAGTGTGCCATGCTTTACGGGTTAGAATCGGGACTTCAATGACGTTTTGAATGTCATGGAGCATATGAGATGTTCCAGGAGTTGAAGTTAATATTTCAAGAAGATGCCCTGATTGAGAGATATGAAGTCTCCAATAAGTTCTACAGCTGCAAAATGGAGGAGAATAGTTTTGTCAGTGAACATATACTCAGAATGTCTAGGTACCACAACCACTTGACTCGGCTGGGAGTTAATCTTCCTGATGATAGTGTCATTGACAGAGTTCTTCAATCACTGCCACCAAGCTACAAGAGCTTCATGATGAACTATAATATGCAAGGGATGGATAAGACGATTCCCGAGCTCTTCGCAATGCTAAAAGCTGCGGAGGTAGAAATCAAGAAAGAGCATCAAGTGTTGATGGTCAACAAGACCACCAGTTTCAAGAAAAAGGGTAAAGGGAAGAAGGGGAACTTCAAGAAGAACAACAAGCCAGTTGCTTGTCAAGTGAAGAAACCCAAGTCTAGACCTAAGCCTGAGACTGAGTGCTTCTACTGCAAAGGGACTGGTTATCTGGAAGCGGAACTGCCCCAAGTATTTGGCGGAGAAGAAGGATGGCAAAGTGAAAGGTATATTTGATATACATGTTAATGATGTGTACCTTACTAATGTTCGTAGTAGTGCCTGGGTATTTGATACTGGTTCAGTTGCTAACATTGGCAACTCAAAATAAGGGCTACGGATTAAGAGAATATTGGCTAAGGACGAGGTGACGATGCGTGTGGGAAATGGTTCCAAAGTCGATGTGATCGCCGTCGGCACGCTACCTCTACATCTACCTTCAGGATTAGTTTTAGACCTAAATAATTGTTATTTGGTGCCAGCGTTGAGCATGAACATTATATCTGGATCTTGTTTGATTCGAGATGGTTATTCGTTTAAATCAGAGAATAATGGTTGTTCTATTTATATGAGTAATATATTTTATGGTCATGCACCCTTCATGAGTGGTCTATTTTTACTAAATCTTGATAGTAGTGATACACATGTTCATAGTATTGAAGCCAAAAGATGCAGAGTTGATAATGATAGTGCAACTTATTTGTGGCACTGTCGTTTAGGTCATATTGGTGTAAAGCACATGAAGAAACTCCATTCTGATGGACTTCTGGAATCACTTGATTATGAATCACTTGGTACTTGCGAACCATGCCTCATGGGCAAGATGACTAAAACTCCGTTCTCCGGTACAATGGAGCGAGCAACAAAGTTATTGGAAATCATACATACTGATGTATGTGGTCCAATGAACATTCAAGCTCGCGGCAGATATCGTTATTTTCTCACCTTCATAGATGATTTGAGCAAATATGTGTATGTCTACTTAAGGAAACATAAGTCTGAAACATTTGAAAGTTCAAAGAATTTTAGAGTGAAGTGGAAAATCATCATAACAAGAAAATCAAGTTTCTACGACCTGATCGTCGAGGTGACTATTTGAGTTATGAGTTTGGACTTCATTTGAAACAATGCGGAATAGTTTCGCAACTCACGCCACCTGGAACACCACAACGTAATGGTGTGTCTGAACGTTGTAACCGCACTTTATTAGATATGGTGCGATCTATGATGTCTCTCACTGATTTACCGCTATCGTTTTGCGTTTATGCTTTAGAGACGGCTGGATTCATGTTAAATAGGGCACCATCTAAATCCGTTGAGATGACACCTTATGAACTATGGTTTGGCTAGAAAACTAAATTGTTGTTTCTTAAAGTTCAGGGTTGCGATGCTTATGTGAAAAAGCTTCAACCTGATAAGCTCGAACCCAAATTGGAGAAATTTGTCTTCATAGGATACCCAAAGGAGACTGTTGGGTACACCTTCTATCACAGATCCGAAGGCAAGATATTCGTTGCTAAGAATGGATCCTTTCTAGAGAAGGAGTTTCTATCGAAAGAAGTGAGTGGGAGGAAAGTAGAACTTGACGAGGTAATTGTACCTTCTCCCTTATTGGAAAGTAGTTCATCACCAAAATCAGATCCAATGATTCCTACACTAGTAAGTGAGGAAGCTAATGATGATGATCATGAAACTTCTGATCAAGTTACTACCGAACCTCGTAGGTCAACCAGAGTAAGATCCACACCAGAGTGGTATGGAAATCCTGTTCCGGAAGTCATGTTACTTGACCATGATGAACCTACGAACTATGAGGAAGCGATGATGAGCCCAGATTTAGCAAATGGCTTGAGGCCATAAAATCTGAGATAGGATCCATGTATGAGAACAAAGTGTGGACTTTAATTGACTTGCTTGATGATCGGTAGGCCATAGAGAATAAATGGATCTTCAAGAAGAGGACTGACGCTGACGGTAATATTACTGTCTACAAAGCTCGACTTGTTGCAAAAGGTTTTCGACAAGTTCAAGGAGTTGACTACGATGACACCTTCTCACCCGTAGCGATGCTTAAGTCCGTCCGAATCATGTTAGCAATTGCCGCATTTTATGATTATGAAATTTGGCAAATGGATGTCAAAACTACATTCCTTAATGGATATCTTAAAGAGGAGTTGTATATGATGCAACCAGAAGGTTTTGTCGATCCAAAAGGTGCTAACAAAGTGTGCAAGCTCCAGCGATCCATTTATGGACTGGTGCAAGCCTCTCGGAGTTGGAATATATGCTTTGATATTGTGATCAAAGCATATGGTTTTATACAGAATTTTGGAGAAGCATGTATTTACAAGAAAGTGAGTGGGAGCTCTGTAGCGTTTCTGATATTATATGTAGATGACATATTGTTGATCGGAAATGATACTGAATTTCTGAATAGCATAAAAGGATACTGGAATAAGAATTTTTCAATGAAAGACCTCGGTGAAGCTGCTTATATATTGGGCATCATGATCTATACAGATAGATCAAGACGCTTAATTGGACTTTCGCAAAGCACATACCTTGATAAAGTTTTGAAGAAGTTCAAAATGGGTCAAGCAAAGAAAGGGTTCTTGCCTGTGTTACAAGGTGTGAAGTTGAGTCAGACTCAATGCCCAACCACTGCAGAAGATAGAGAGAAATGAAAGGTGTTCCCTATGCTTCATCCATAGGCTCTATCATGTATGAAATGTTGTGTACCAGCCCTGATGTGTGCCTTGCTATCAGTTTAGCGGGGTGGTACCAAAGTAATCCAGGAGTAGATCACTGGATAGCAGTCCCGTTAATATCGTGTACACGTACGTACAACCAGGGTGCAAGAAAGTAAATACGGCCACGTACGTACATACTGGCGGGGTCTCGAAAGCCTACTCGTGCGTACATACGGCCAGCGCTCATGTACATGGCTGGGTCAGAACCAATAAACTGCATTGTCATGTTCATCGGGAGCCAACCGGCTTGGACGGAACAGCCGATCGAAACGAGGCCTGGCGTACTGCAGAACGGAGGAAACGGCCTTGTGTTCAACCGCCTATGGTCAAAACAGGATCCTGTTCACCAGGAGGGGTGTGGCTTACCGCAAAACCAAGGAAACGGACTTCTCTTCAACCTGCTACGGTGGAAACGGGGTCCTATTGATCGGCAGGGGGTGTGGCGTACCGCAAAACGGAGGAAACGGACTTGTGTTGGAGCGCTACGATCGAAATGGGGGTCCTGTTCATCAGGAGGGGTGTGGCATACCACAAAACTGGACTCCAGGGCTACTGTTTATCTCCACCGTCGACCTCCTCCAGCCTCCACGGGCTATTGTTCATCCACCGTCGACCTCCTCCATCCTCCACATGCGACTGTTCATCCATATGCTCCTGATCATCCAGCCTCCACTACTCCTCCACCGGCCACTGTTCAACCAGCCCTCTCCACGGGGTCCTGTTCAACCACCCCCCCACGGGCTACTGTTCATCCAGCCCTCCACCATCTACTGTTCAACCAGCCATCCACATGGTCATCCTGTTCATCCAGCCCTCCACGGGTCCTGTTCATCCACCCCCAACCGGCTCGATCGATCGGGGTCCTGTTCATCCAGCGGCAACGACCTCTACTACCATAGGGAACTGTTCATCCAACCCCCCCAACAATGCTTGGTATTCATCCAACATGTAGTAAGTTCGATCGGCTTCAGTTAGCAGCAGTAGCGAAGGAATCACTCAAACGGGTTCAGTTAACAGCCAGGGATCGATCGATCGGTCGGCTTCAGTAACGCGTAGCCTGCAGTACAATCGCTCGGGTTCAGTAGGCGAACGCCTTGCTCGGGTTTAGTTATAGCCCAATGCCTCGCACCCACGCGTGTACGTGTACGAGAGAAACGCACATCGCTCGGGCCCCGACCACCCACCGTAACCGGGAACTCCCTGATATTTTCCTCGCCCTCGCTTCTACCATGATTTTTTCTGTCATGGACGTGAAGCACATATGCCATAGAGGCAATAATAAAGTTGTTATTTATATTTCCTTATATCATGATAAATGTTTATTATTCATGCTAGAATTGTATTAACCGGAAACTTAGTACATGTGTGAATACATAGACAAACAGAATGTCACTAGTGTGCCTCTACTTGACTAGCTCGTTGAATCAATGATGGTATGTTTCCTAACCATAGACATGAGTTGTCATTTGATTAACGAGATCACATCATTGGAGAATGATGTGATTGACTTGACCCATCCGTTAGCTTAGCACGATGATCGTTTAGTTTGTTGCTATTGCTTTCTCCATAACTTATACATGTTCCTATTTCTATGAGATGATGCAACCCCCGAATACCGGAGGAACACTTTGTGTGCTACCAAACGTCACAACGTAACTGGGTGATTATAAAGGTGCTCTACAGGTGTCTCCGATGGTGTTGGATGAGTTGGCATAGATCGAGATTAGGATTTGTCACTCCGATTGTCGGAGAGGTATCTCTGGGCCCTCTCGGTAATGCATTACGGAACGAGTAAAGAGACTTATCGGTAACGAGATTGAACTAGGTATTGAGATACTGACGATCGAATCTCGGGCAAGTAACATACCGATGACAAAAGGAACAACGTATGTTGTTATGAAGTTTGACCGATAAAGATCTTCGTAGAATATGTGGGAACTAATATGAACATCTAGGTTCCGCTATTGGTTATTAACCGGAGACTTGTCTCGGTCATGTCTACATAGTTCTCGAACCCGTATGGTCCGCACGCTTAACATTTGGTGAAGATCGGTATTATGAGTTTATGTGTTTTGATGTACCGAAGGTAGTTTGGAGTCCCGGATGTGATCACAGAAATGACGAGGAGTCTTGAAATGGTCGCGACATAAATATTGATATATTGGATGGCTATATTCGGACACCGGAAGTGTTTCGGATGATTTCAGAGAAAACCGGAGTGCCGAAGGGTTACCGGAACCCCCCTAGGAGAACTAATGGGCCACATGGGCCTTAGTGGAGAGAGAGAGGGCCGGCCAGGGCCGGCCGCGTGCCCCCTCCCGCTTTGGTCCGAATTGTACTAGGGAAGGGGGGTGGCGCCCCCCTTTCCTTTTCCCTCTCGTCCTCCTCTCCTGGCGCGCCCCAAGGGCCAGCCAGCCTCCCCCCTTGCTCCTTTATATACGGGGGCAGGGGGCACCCTAGGACACACAAGTTGATTGTTTACAGCCGTGTGCGGTGCCCCCTCCACCATAATCCACCTCGGCCATATCGTATTGGTGCTTAGGTGAAGCCCTGTTCCGGCAGCATCATCATCACCGTCATCACGCCGTCGTGCTGATGAAGCTTTCCCTCCACACTCTTGTGGATCGTGAGTTCATGGGACGTCACCGAGCTGAACGTGTGCATATCGCGGAGGTGTTGTACTTTCGGTACTAGGATCTTACGATCGTGGAGACGTACGACTACATCAACCGCGTTGTCATAACACTTCCACTTACGGTCTACGAGGGTAAGTAGACAACACTCTCCCCTCTCGTTGCCGTGCATCACCATGATCTTGCGTGTGCGTAGGAATTTTTTTTGAAATTACTACATTCCCCAACAGGACGACCCAAAGAATGTCATGCAGCTGCGTCTTCGGCCCGCCCAGGACGAAAAGCCCATTTTCTGTCATGTATTTTGTCATAGAAGTAGGAGCCCACCACATATACGATGATATCGGGTTTTGTCACAATTATCGTCATAGAAGTGTCATAGGCATGATAGGAAAAAAATTCGTTCGGCCCAAAATGTCACGGATGTGTCTTTTTTTGTAGTGGTTGCTTGTTGATATGATTGAGTATTGAGGTCTTCATGTCAATTATAGACTATTTCTTTGAATCATCTAAAATTCCAAATGTCCATGCTACAAAAGAAAAGAATATGTGATGAACATGTTAGGCAACATTCCACATCAAAAATTTCGTTTTTATCATTTACCTACTCGAGGATGAGCAGGAATTATGCTTGGGGATGTTGATACGTCTCCAAGGTATCTATAATTTTTTATTGTTCCATGTTGTTATGTTATCATTCTTGGATGTTCAATATTCATTTTGTAGCAACTTTATAACATTTTTTGGTACTAACCTATTGACATAGTGCCCAGTCCAGTTGCTGTTTTTTACTTCGCAGAATATTCATATCAAATGAAGTCCAAATGCAGCGAAACTCTTTGGAGATTTTTTTCTACCAAGAACAGGCCCAGTGAGCCCAGGAGGTGCACGAGAGGAGGCCCGCAGGGCCCACAAGTCACCACGGCGCGCCAGAGGTCCCTAGCGTGCCCTAACGCCTTGTTGGGCCCACGAGAAGCTTCCCACCGCCTCTCAGCTCTATAAATACCCAAATAGTCTAGAAACCCTAAGGGAGTCAACGGAACACAATTCCAGCCGCCCCAAGTTCCAAAACCACGAGATCCAATCTTTAGCCCTATTCCGGACCCTTGTCGGAGGGGAAGTGATCAAATAGGGGTTCACCATCCTCATTGGTGCTCCTCCGATGATGTGTGAGTATTTTACCACAGACCTATGGGTCCGTATGTAGTAGCTAGATGGATTCTTCTCTCTTTTTGATTCTCAATACATTGTTGTCCTCGATGTTCTTGGAGATCTATTTGATGTAATGACTTTTTGCGGTGTGTTTGTTGGGATCCGATGAATGGTGAGTTTATGATTAGATCTATCTATGAATATTATTTGAGTCTTCTTTGAACACTTATATGCATGATCTCTATAGCCTCGTATTTCTTCTCTGGAACTCTGGTTTGGTTTGGCCAACTAGATTGATTTTTCTTGCAATGGGAAGTGGTGCTTTGTGATGGGTTTGATCTTGCGGTGCTTATTCTCAGTGACAAAGGGAGACAGGGCACGCATGTATTGTTGCCATTAAGGATAAAAAGATGGGGTCTATTCCTACATGAATAGATCTTGTCTACATCATGTCATCGTTCTTATTGCATTACTCCATTTCTCCACGAACTTAATACACTAGATACATGCTGGATAGCGGTCGATGTGTGGAGTAATAGTAGTAGATGCAAAATCGTTTCGATCTACTAATCTTGGACGTGATGGCTATATACATGAGCATTGCCTTGGATATCATCATAATTATTTGCTCTTCTATCAATTGCCCAACAGTAATTTGTTTACCCACCGTATGCTATTTTCTCAAGAGAAGCCACTATTGAAATCTACGACCCCCGGGTCTATTTCCTATCATAATGTTTTCCTATCTATTATTCTAAAAACTAAAAAAATACCTTGCTGCACTTTTTCTTTATTTATTTTATTTCGTGTTTTTGCTAGACCTATTTATCCAATCTCATACAATTTAATCTATCTCAATACAGAGGAGGGATTGACAACCCCTCTTACATGTTGGGCTGCAAGTATTTGTTATTTGTGTGCAGGTGCTATTTACATAGTGTTTCTTGGTTCTCCTACTGGATTTATTACCTTGGTTTCATAATGGAGGGAAATACTTAACTTTGTTATGTTGCATCATCCTCTCCCCTTCACGGAAATACCAACGCTGATACAAGCAATCAATACCTTGGTTCTCAACCGAGGAAAACACTTATCTTCACTTTGCTGCATCACCCTTTCCTCTTCAAGGGAAAAAACAACGCAAGCTCAAGAAGTAGCAAGGGAGCAGGCGGCGGTGCAGGATCCGGGCCTGGGCGGGCCTCCAAATGGACTTCGCAGGCCCACAGCGCTAGAGGTGGGAGGAGATAGGGGCAAGGTGGCAGCGGCTAGGTGGTGGAGCATGGAAAACAAGGAGGGATGTAGGGTTTCCACAAATGGAAGGATATGCTTTCCTTATATAACAGGGATGCTTGGGTTTGAGGGTTTGGGGTGGTTTCGAGACCTCTGATCACGATCAGAGGTTCTGATCGAGAGGGGGGGCTAGGTGGGTTTAGGTGGGATGTGCTAGTAGGGATTGGGCTAAGAAGAGAAGTCACAAATGGCCCGGCAATAGGGGTATCTAATACCAAAATGTTTGGCATTTGACCAACTATAGTCCCAATATAGGTATAATCGTTGGGGTATCACACGACCTCCCAATGCAACGAAATTTGGCAGGAAGACTACATAAAATACAACGAGACCGCACGCCAGCTTTCAACCCATTCCGAGAATGTTTTATCGCACATGGAAAAATATATTTCGCAGATGTCGCAGGCGTGTGCAACTGTGGTTGGTCTCAAAACAGTCAATGACGATGTCGGATTCAGGGCTCCGCAGACAAAAGAAAGGTTCGAACTTTGGGGCGTGTGCGAAGAACTCAACCTCTCTAGCCAGCCAATTGGTCACCCCCGCGGCCCAGCTTGATGAACAAGAAGGGAAAGGGACACAACAGTTTACCTAGGTTCGGGCCACCTTGCGATCTAAGACCCTACTCCTGCTTTATGGTGGATTAGCCTCGCGAGGGGCTGAGGATGAGCGAGTACAAGGGAAGAACAATCTCAACATGTCTGTTCTTCTGTGAGTGTCGGTGCAACAAACCCTCGGTCTGTTGCCCAGACTGTGCATAGGCCTAAGGACAAGATTGCAGCACCCAAGATCAGACCAAGCATAATAGATCAGTTCTTTGAAGGATCAAAGGGCAGATCAAGAAGACCAAGACAAGCCAGAGAAGCAAAGATATCTCTAAGGGAAAACCCTCCTATGACGGGCAGGCGAGCCTAGCGAGGACGAGGATTGCCTTGAAGACAAGCCACCAGACAGCCCCGGCAGGCTTGCCGGGCGCAGCAAGGGCGGACTGCCCCGCCAAAGCTTCACCGCTCCACCTCACAACGATGCAAGTTGTCGATCAATGCGGTGTCAAGCCCCTAAGTGACTAAGTGGCTGCTTCCTGCCACATGGCAGCCACTTTCTATGGAAAACACCTCCAGATGACACCCGTCCTGAGACGTGTCAAGCAAGCAGGCGCGAAGCTGGCAAAGCAGCCCAGCATGCTTGCCGGGCACGCTATGATGTGACACTGAGCGGCACATTTAATGCACTCTGTCCGCCTGCAGAGTTAGGTATGATAGCACTGTTTGCTATCTAATCAGTGTGTAGAAGACTGATTTGCCACTGTGGTGACCCCTTTATCTATAAAAGGAGGCCCGTTGCAACCGCAGAGAGGATTTAGACCCTCACATATTCATACGCGCGTAGCCACTCTCGCCCCGAGGCAACACTGCCGGGCAAGAGCGCCGTGTTTTTCCGCCATTATCCACCATCAATCCACCAAAGCAGGAGTAGGGTTTTAAGCCTCACATTAGCCCGAACCTAGGTAAAATTGCCCGTGTGATCTCTGTCGTGTTGTGCTACGCTTCTTCGCTCTTTGTGCAACGTGCCTATCCCCCGCCGAACCAAAAGGGGCTCATGGCCCGATAGATGGTCGTGGTTTCGCACGACATCTTTGCCATGCCAGGTAGTGGGAGTCACTTGTGTGAACCCAAGAGCGTAAGCCTGCATCCCCGCTTTGTCCCGCGGATGGCCTCCAAGGAGCTGGTGTATTTGTTGTAGAGCCATGGTGGCTTCTCTTCTATAAAAAAAGCTGAGGCGGGAGCATGATTCAGTTGTTACGGACAAAGGCACTCCCAAGAGAACTGTAGAATTTAAGAGGGAGGATGAGCTCAACAGCTCTCCAAACTAGAACTTGTGTGCCAAATATACTTCAGTTGGTAGTAGAAAGCAGAAACCAGCAAACTAATTTTTATACTTCAATTCTATCTTTCGTGATCAAAAGAATGGTCCCAATGCTGCTGACTGCTATCAATAGAGTTGCATGATTATGCTTCCCCCTCCTGTTAGGAGCATTTTTGATACTTTTTGTGCAGATGCATGCATGCAGCATTGTAAGTGGATGGGCAACTGAACTATAAGAGTCATTGGTGCCATCCTCGAAAAGACTTGAGTGAGGTAATTAAGACATTTGGCCTGAATTCTTAGTTTTTTCTTTCACAGTACACTCTTAGACTCGAGTTTGACAAAGTGAGTGGGCTACGCTTTCCGGTGATGATATGCAGGCAAAGGAATACAAAAAGAGTTTGCCATATGCTACAAAGATGACTACATCAGTCATGGATGTAAGAAAATGCTCATTTCAGTCATTGAGTTTTAAATAATGGACATGGAGCCAGGGATTATATGAAGGAACATCCTAAATTGTTTGAAGTATGTGGGATTGCCTGTTTTAAGCTAGGAGAATTTTGATATACATAACTCATTTTTTGAATTCTGAACTGAAGTTTTCCACACCTTGAATCTTTTACAAAGAAAGGAAGATAGATGTATGTGGCACTGTCTTCCTTTATTTATTTATTTCTCTTTGTGGCTACAGGCGCATCAGGAGAAGGTATGATGCATCCTTGTGAACTATAGTGATGAGGACTGAGGTACATGATCATTTCACCTTATCTTTCTCTACTTATTAGGATTTAGAAGCAGAAGCTAGGATTTTGCATGCGAACTACTACCTCTACCAAAATATAAGACGTTTTTGTAGGCTAACTAGCCTATAAAACATCTTATATTTTGGTATAGAGGGAGTGCATGGAGTTCTTCTTGACTGTTCCTTTGGCATTTTTCTGAGTTTTTCTGGAGTTGCACCTTCTATCTTGACTGATCCTTTGGCATTTTGGTAAAGAGCGAATTGTACCTTCGGTCTTGGTATATTTAGCCAACAATTTCTATTACCATGACATGCAGGCTACATCTCGTTGAGCCTTACCAATTATCAGTACTCTCTATTTTCAATGGGAAGTTTGAAATACATCTCACTGGTCGTTATGTTTTCGAGCATGACAAGTGCATTGCACGTACACGATACCAGTGATCCCATAATTGTTTGGAATGTGATGCTTTTCTTTTTACAGTTGGTGATCAGATCCGATTCGAGGTGATCTTAGAATAATCACCTAACATAGTGTTTCTTATAATAATGCTCCGATGTTTGGTATTTGATATGCGCATTTCATATTAATCAAGACATACATTGGCCTTTGATCCTTTAATTTAGAAGCTAGAGTAATTAGCTCTGTTTTATACGATGAACAAGATATAAATATTCTTCTACTTCACCTATAATTAGGATTCACACATCTAAGCAGGAGAGGGTACTGATGTAATCAATTTATTTTTCATGTTTTTGTTGCCTTCTTGTTTCCCCACAAGCCTTATAACCTCGAGTAATTAGCTCTGTTTTATACGACTAACAAGATATAAATATTCTTTTGCTTCAGCTATTTGAGTCAGTTTCCCTTCATTGCTATCATTGATTGTTGCTTTGGCAGATTCAGGGGCAGGTATTTTGTGCACATAAGTTGCTATTGACAGTGGATAGATTGTCTATGCATAGATCAGCTTTATTGAGTTTAGAGTAAAAGCTGAGTGGTTCCACTTTATGTGATGAGAATGTTCACAATTCATCTTAAATTTAGGAGAGATATGAACCCATAAAGGATTTAGCAATGTATGTCTTCATAGGTATGAACTGTCCAGTGTTCTAGATAGCCCAAAGATGTTAAATATTACAATTGTGTTCACCTTTTTTCCAGGGAGAGCTGAATGGCAAAATGTTTCAGGTGGTGAGGCTGAAGGCGCCAGGTTTGCGAGTTTTATGTGTTGATACTATTTTTTTCTTGAAATATTATATGTGAGAGCAACCAGGAGGAGGACGAGCATGTAAATCAAGCTTGCCTTTTCCTTTTGTTGCCTTCATTTGTTCTGAACATTTTGGAAGTCATATGTTCTACCTTATTTTACTTACGGTCTATACCATCAGCATGTTCAGGTTTGCCTTAAGGTGGTAAGTCTTATCCAGAATGGATTGCATGTAGCCCCTTTTGCTACTTAAGAAACAAGCTATAGCTGGCTTGCGGTGTCCCAATAAGCTTTAGGTATTCTATTCCTACATATTTCTAACAAGCTATGGCCGGCTTTACGGTCTGTACCACTCGCTGTTAGTTAACAATGTTACTTGGTGTGCACAATTTCAGGTGTTTAAATTTTTTTTAGGGTATAGGTGTTTAAATTCTTTATGTTCATATGAGCTGATAGTGTAGTACACTTTTGATACTGTGTTGGGTTCTTGGTATGCCCTTCCCCCCTCTTTGTCTTATGAACTGAAAGCTAGGCTATATGTCAGTCCTAGCTACCTCTATATTGTTTTGCTATGTAGGTTGGGGATAGATGAAATAGTAGAAAGCAGAAGAGGGTGTTGATCGAATCAGTTTATTACTTGGTTTTTATATTCCCTTTCCAATGCATTTTTTACGCATTATCGACTTGAGATGATATCTCACAATCAAGTTTGAAGTTATTCTAAAAAAATCATAACATGGTTGGGCAGTGTGGTCAGTACATTATATTATGTTCATTGTCTGTTATGTGAGCAATATTGGACCATATGCCATCCATGGATCTTATCTTCGGTGCCCACTTTTCAATGTAACCCGATTGACATGATCATAGCGAGCCATATATGGTGGCTATTATTTTCAAGCTTCGTGAGTGTTCTGTTTGATCTAGATACATGTGTGTTTTGTAGTAGGTGTATCACTAAAAAGAGTATTGATCGAGACGTGTTGTACGTGCAAGCTTACTAGCACTATTGGTGGGGAGAAGCACTCGATCATCAAGGTTATAGATGAGATGAAGGCATACAAGGCATACAACAAGCTCCGTGTCAGATGGATTAACCGACGCCAGTTGGGTGCCCGTGCCCGGATGAAGGATGCCGATCGGAGAAAGAGAAGAGGCAATGAGATGATTATGGCAGCTAATGGATACCCTGTTCGATGTATGAAGAGCCCTTTTTGCCCAATGTTTAAATCAACCTTTCATTTTGGTGTAACTGGTCAAACAATGCACTTCAAATAATTAAGTTGTTATCCCAAAAATATTTTACAAAATGATGTACTTATCATCACAGAAAATCCTTATTCATTACACAGATCGAATTCAAAAAAACTACAAATACATGATATAATATCTGTTAGTATAGACGTGCGTTACACGTGCAAGCTTACTAGTTTTTATTATATGTTTCCCTTCAGTTGTTTGATTTTGATCCAGTCAAAAACTGAAATTGTTTCTTTAACAAATGCTTGATTCATACCCTAGCTTAAAGGGGATCTTCCTCCCGTGGGTACGATAACTCAAGGTCACCTCTGGGAAAAAAGGCAAGAATCATTTCTGCTCAATTCTCGAATAACCAAAGGAACCAATCACCTCCTGTGGTAGCAGGGTCCTAATGGAACTAAAGGTAATTAAGGTGATGCTTTTAATAAAGAACTAGAACAAAGCATTAACACATAGAGAATACATCAAATCCTCAAGTTAAAGTCATCCCCGTCGATATCCCAATTATTATCACCTTGGGGTCTAGGGCTCAGAATCATAATAGGTGCATAGAACTTGCAGATAGGACCAAGAACACAAATATATTCATGAAAGCATAGAGTATTCAGATGTGAAATCATGGCATGATAATCCACAAGTACAGGGGATCGCAACATTTTTCGAGGGTAGAGTATTCAACCCATATTTATTGATTCGATACAAGGGGAGCCAAAGAATATTCACGAGTATTAGCAGTTGAGTTGTCAATTCAACCACACCTGAAAGACTTAATATCTGCAGGAAAGTATTTAGTAGAAAAGTAGTATGGAAGTAATGGTAATGGTAGCAAAAGTTGTCGGTGTTCTAAGAACCAGGGTACCCAGACTTGCCTGCCTGCGGCCCACGGCGTGGCTCGATCGGCGGCCTGGTACGGCCCATCTTCAGCATCGACAACACAAGACCTTCGTGAGGGGCCAAGCCTTGCGAGGCGGGCGACGCCAAGACCTCCAAAAGGAGCTGCCTCTTTAGGCTGGCTCCAAAGGAGTAGAGATTTCCATGCGAGCCCTCACCTTGTGAGGTTCAGATGATGCAAGCCATGATGACCAAGGCCAGGCGGCCGCCGGCGGGTGCAGTGCAGCATGTTTCCTCTTTAGTGCTAAAGAGGCAAGCATAGGCACGGAGTCCTGAGGAATAAACCAAAGGTTTCCATTTCTATGCTACAAGACCAAGGCCGCCAAGACGGCAGGAAGGAGGTCATCGCCGAGCCCACCACGAGGTCACGACCAGAAGCTTTGTAGGCCCAGACCACCTCTCGTTAGGATAAGATATTCTAGTTGTCTCCCTTCGAATTTGGACATTGTGGGATCCCTTCCCGCCTTCATTTTGGGAAGAGGACTAAGGCCACTATAAGTATAGCCTAGCCGCCACCATAGAGAGGGACGGATCATCCAGACCATCCTCACCAGCTACACGAACACAAGAACACACCTCCTAAAGTTTTCTTCCTTTGTACTAGCCCATCCTCAACCCACCTCAAGGCTAGTCCACCACAAAGCAGGAGTAGTGTATTACAACGCAAGGTGGCCCAAACCTAGGTAAATTTCCTTATCTGTTCATTCCTCAGTTCATCGAGCTCGGCCGTGAGATCAATGAGTTGGCAGGCTAGGGAGGTTGGGTTCTTCACACGCACCCCAGAGTTCGAATCTATCTTGGGTCTACAGAGCCCCGAATCTGACATTTGGCGTGCCAGGTAGGGGTGCGTCAAAGGTTCACCCCTTCGCCTGCTGCATCTCGCCCGCGCCATTCGGCTCTCATGGCGGGCGCCGCTCCGCCGACAAGACCCCCGAGTGCGCTCGGAGGCTCCATGGGCCTCCGGGCTTTCACCCCCGCCTTGCGACGAGTGCAGTGGCCGCTCAAATTTAGGCCGGAGCTGCCGCCTCGATACGACGGCATGGCGGATCCGGCAGGATTTCTCCAGGCATACACGGAGGTTGTTGGGCGGCCGATGGCGACGGCAAGGCCATGGCGAACTGGCTACCCATGGCCCTTACGGGTGCATCATGCGCCTGGCCCCTGAGCTTGTAGGAGTCTTTGGCCTCCTAGGAGGAGCTGCACGGCCTCTTCAACGCGCGCTTCGCGGCGCCGGTGTGCCACACCGTCCCAGCCCTCCTTGGCGGCTCACAGGAGCCGTCCTCGAACCACCATGCCAAGCAGTTCTTCCGCCAGATGGGCGCCGCCTACGTGCAGCGGGGAGCTCCTCCGGGCTGGGTGGCGCCTAAGGACGACCTCACCTTCGACTCAAGGGACCACCCTGCGACCACGGCCAGCACTGGCGCGCTCCTGATGCTCTGCACCCCCACCATCTGCAACGTAGCAATCACTAGGACCCTCATCGACAACGGCGCCGGCCTCAATGTCCTCTCTATGGAAGCATTTGGCCCGCTTCATGTGCCCCACGGCCGACTCCGCCCCACCAAGCCTTTCTCCGGGATTGGTGATGGCTGCACCTGCCCCTTGGGGTAGATCCTCCTCCCGTCACCTTCGGTACCCGCGACAACTACCGCACGGAGCTCATCGACTTCGATAGCGCCCGCATTGGCCTCCCATACAACGCCATTCTTGGGTACCCGGCCTTGGCCAAGTTCATGGCGGCAACTAATCCTGGCTACAACATCATGAAGATGCCTGGAAGCAGCGGCGCCCTCACCATGGTGGGGGACGCTAAGGATGCACTCTCAACCCTCAAGCTCACCTTCAGGGCCGCGACAGCCACGCAGCCAAGCGGGGAGGGAGCCCCGGAGGGCCCAGGAGGTGCACCAGCAAAGAAGAAGCAGTTGTTCTCTCAAGATCAAGCCAAAACAAAGCAGGTGCCGGTCGATGAAGACGGGGGATCGGGCTCTACCTTCACCATAGGCGCCGGCCTCCCTCCAGACCAAGAAGAGGCACTGGTCAGCTTCCTCCGCGCGAACAAGGACGTGTTTGTGTGGGAAGTGCCAGACCTGGTCAGGGTCCAGCGGGGGGTAATCGAGCACCACCTGATGGTGTGCCCCAACGCACGCCCTGTGAAGCAGAAGGCATGGAGGCAAGCCCTGAAAAAGCAGTCATTCATCATCCAGGAGACCCGCAAGCTGCAGGAGGCCGGCATCATTCGGGAAGTGCGGCACCCGGATTGGCTCGCGAACTCGGTCATCGTCCCCAAGAAGGGCGGGAAGGAGGCATGTGCATTGACTTCACCAACCTCAAGAAGGCTTGTCCTCAAGACCGCTTCCCTCTCCCACGCATCGATGAAATCATTGACTCCACCATCGAGTGCGATTTATTATGCTTCCTGGATGCCTTCTCGAACTATCACCAAATCAAGATGGTGGTGCAGGGCGTTGAGAAAACGGCTTTTTTTGACCCCGTGTGGGGTGTACTACTACACATGCATGTCGTTCGGGCTGTGCAATGTCAGAGCGACCTTCCAGCAGCTAATGCACATTGCCATGGGCCAGCAGCTCGGGATGAACGCCGAGGCATATGTTAATGACATAGTGGTGAAATCTCGGGAGGCGAGAACGCTTATCAAGGATCTGGAGGAGACTTTCACCAGCCTGCGCTAGGTAAACCTACGGCTCAACCCAGAGAAGTGTGTATTAGGTGTCCCGCCAGGCAAGCTGTTAGGCTTCCTGGTGTCGCATAGAGGGATCAAGGCCAACCCAGAGAAAGTCAAGGCCATAGAAAGGATGAGTCTACCGCAAACCCGCAAGGAGATGCAGAAGTTGGCAGGCTGCGTAACCTTGCTCGGGTGCTTCATCTCCAAGCTGGGGGAGCGCGCCCTCCCCTTTTTCAGGATGATGAAAAAGAAGGGCCCGTTCGAGTGGACTCCGAAGGCTGACACGGCCTTCCAAGACCTCAAGAAGTACCTCACCAGCCCTCTGGTGACGGTAGCGACGCGTCCCCTTGAACCTTTGGTGCTCTACCTGGCCGCCATGCCTCATTCTGCCAGCGCAGCAGTGGTGGTGGTCCGCGATGAGCGCCCGACCAAGGGCTTGCGGGCTAGCACCTTGCACCCGATCGGGGCACCGCGGCCTTAGGATGACACGCCTGAGGCCACGGCCGCCGCACCGATCGGCGGGGCTCCTGAGGATAGCACCCCCGAGGCCATGGCAGCCCCGACAGATGACAAGGCTCCTCAGGCCCCCCAGCCTCGGGAAGAGCAGGACCCCGCCAACGCCTTCACCCTCGTCGAACACCCGGTATACTTAGTCAGCACAGTATTGCGTGATGCGCGGACGCGCTACCCCATGCCACAGAAGTTGTTGCTCGCCTTCCTTGTCGCCTCCCAAAAGCTACGCCACTACTTCCAAGGCCACCCCATCAAGGTTGTCTCAGCTTACCCCCTTGAAAGGGTGCTCCGGAGTCCTAACGCCGCGGGGAGAGTCGCCGAATGGAACATTGAACTGCAGGCGTTCCAGTTGGAATTCAGCACCACCAGGATCATCAAGGGTGTAGCCCTCGCCGACTGCGTGGCAGAATTGACTGACGCCCCTGACCTAGAGGTGGGCGAGGACTGTTCCCTCTCGCCCGAAAATGAAGCATCAGATGGTTGGGTCATGTACTTCGACGAATCATTCGCGCGTGAGGGCGCGGGGGCTGGAGCCGTGCTCATCTTGCCCACCTAGGACAAGCTCTACTACACCGTGCAGCTCTGCTTCCAGCAAGGCGAGAAGGCCTCACACAACATCGCAGTGTACGAAGGCCTGATCGTCGGCCTCAAGGCTGCAGCAGCTTTTGGGGTAAGGCGCCTCACCATGAGGGGCGACTCCGAGATCCTCGTCAACTTCTCCAACAAAGCATACAAGCCAAAGGATGAGCACAAGGAGGCATACCTCGAGGAGGTACGCAAAATCGAGAAACGATTCTTTGGCCTGGAATTGCAGCACGTGCCACGCGGCACGAACGAGGAAGTGGACAACATCGCCAAGAGGGCATCTCGGTGTCTACCTCAGGAGCTTGGTGTCTTTGAGGAGCGGCTTTTCAAGCCCCCGGCAGCTCCCCCTGGTGCAGGACCAGCATCGCCTCAAGAGGAGCTTCCTCCAGCACCCCCTCAGGTGCCCCAGCTTGTGGCCTGACCTCAGGAGCCCGCTTGCTCCTCGCGCTTGAGCCTCAAGAGGAGTGTTGGACCGAGGAGTTCAAGGCGTACCTGCTCCAAGGCACCCTGCCGGAGAAGGAGGAAGACGCACAGCATGTGGCCCGCCAGGCCACTATGTACTGCATCTAGGATGCTGAGCTCTAGCAAAAACGGTCAAATGATGTTTCCCTACGATGCGTCTCCAGGGAGCAGGGATGCGAACTTTTTTCCGACATACATGGCGGGGACTGCGGGCATCACTTTTCATCGCGCACCCTCGTGGGCAAGGCATTCCGCAGAGGATTCTACTGGCCTACAACACTCAATGATGCCAGCGAGCTGGTAAGATCCTATGAAGCCTGTCAGTTCCATGCCAAGCAGATCCACCAGCCCGCTCAGGGTCTCCAGACCATCCTGCTCTCATGGCCATTCGTGGTCTGGGGGCTGGACATCCTGGGCCCGTTCCCCCGAGAGCCCGGGGGCTACCACTACCTCTACGTCGCCTCGACAAGTCCACCAAGTGGGTCGAGGTAGAAGCCGTCCGCGCCATCCCGGCTGGCTCGGCCGTCAAGTTCATCAAGGACCTCGTGAGCCGTTTTGGGGTCCCTAATCGTATCATGACCGACAATGGCTCGCAGTTCACTAGCAACATTTTCAAAACATATTGCGCTAACCTTGGAACATAGATATGTTATGCTTTGGTGGCACACCCTCAGAGCAATGGCCAGGCTGAGCGCGCCAACGCAGAGGTCCTGAGAGGCCTCAAGGCGAGGACCTTCAAGAAGAAGCTCGAGGCCTGCGGCAGGGGTTGGCTCGATGAGCGCCAGTCCGTGATGTGGTCCATCCACACCACCGCAACCAAGCTAACGGGCGAAACTCCATTCTTCCTCGTCTATGGAGCTGAAGAGGTTCTCCCTCACGAGGTCAGGCATCGGTCCACGCAGATCTTGGCGTTTGATGAGGCACACCAGGACGGCTAGCGGGGGATGACCTCGTGCTGGGGGAGGAACGCCGCCGCCAAGCCTCACTCAGAGCAGCGAGGTACCAGCAGGCTCTGCGGTGGTACCACTGCCGCAGCGTCTGCTCTAGGATGCTCGAGGTGGGTGATCTCGACCTGAGGCGGGTGGTCTCCAGGGAAGGGCTGCATAAGCTCTCGCCCATGTGGGAGGGCCCGTTCAGGATCGCCCGTGTCTCCAGGCCTGGCGCCGCGCGCCTGGAGATGCAGGACGGGATCCCCATCCAGAACACCTGGAACATCTAGCACCTCCAGAAGTTCTACCCATGAAGCAAGGCCCCGCTCCTGTGAAGGTCTACACTCGTGACACTCTCACCTAATAATGAGTTGGGGCTGTACATGCCCCGGAGTCTCCTAAGTGCCACACCTGGGCCTTACGGGGGCTCCCACCCACATCCTAGTGAAGGCCCCATGCTCCGCGCTGGTGGGAATACAAGAAGACTAATCTACGTGCCGGACGTGGCTGTTCTTTTGCTTGCTTTCTGTAGCTGGTTTTCAACTTCTTGAATGAAATTTGGAGCTTTCGTGTCTTTCGTTCACCAGGGTTGGAAATTTTCTCTCTTCTTGTTTTGGATTTGCCTTTCCAGCCTTGTCTCAGGAGGAGCGGTAGTTGCGCGTCGCTCTTCCTCGTGCACCCCATATGCGGGGGTTGGGTACGGTGTGTGTACGTCTGGCCTCACCACACCTCGCCGAAGCCCTGGTACCTTAGCTTGTGGCATCTTTATCCTCGCGAGACGCTCTCAGCGAGCTCGTGCACATGCGCACCCTCTTAAGTCCGTGCCTCCGGGCATCGCGACGTGGTGCGCTGCCACAACCAACCCATGCTCGGGGGGCTTATGCGAGGAAGGACGAGACGCCTCATGAGTCGAGTCGACAAGAAGAAAGCCCTTGGAGGACGCCCTGGAAATGCGTTCCCTCGTGACATGGGAGTCCACCACAAGCACATCGAGCTAAGTTGCCCAAACCACACCTAGTAGAAACACGGGTATCACGACATAATATAAAAATAACGAGCATAGCATAACAGCGCAAGCAACATGGTTCATTGCATGCCCCAGCAGGGCCCACTACTTTTTTTATGCAGGAGAAAAGAGGAAACAAAAGCAAATCACGTGACCATGGCAACTCCTAAGGCTCAGCCCAGTGACAACGGAGCTCAGTCGGAGTCTTCCTCCTGTTTCACTGGGGTGCGCCGGCAATGCAGCTCGTCGCCCTCCCCGGTCCGAGCCCGGTGGCGTGGCGGCTTGTCGTAGTCGCCATTGCTCGTGCTATGCCCCGAGGAGGAGCCCCCGCTGCTGGAGCCGTCGCGGTCGTCGCCAAGGACAAGCTCACCAGCAGCGGCACCATTGCCGCCGTCATCGTCGTCGCTATCGCTCTCCGGGCAGCACCCCAGGCGCCGACCGCCTTCCCAAAGACCCTGACGTAGAGGGTCGTGATACCGTCATACCTGAAGTGAAGGGTGCACCTCCCATGTAGGCCACACGCATGGGCAGACAGCTGCCACCCACGGTTCAGGAACACATTGTCGGAGGCGGTGACCTCAACATCCACCCATGAGGCCTTGCTGCAGTAGCCGTCGGCCTATAGCCAGAGGACACCAGGCCCTCCAGCTGGTAGCCCGCTCGCGAAGGAGCACGAGAGCTGGAGCCAGATGCCCGCTGGCCTCTCCAACCGTACAACGAACTCTAGAGGCGCGTCGGCGGAGTGGGAGCGCGGTCGTGGTGGCCGGATGATCGCCGCGCGCCTCCCCCCATGTGACGCCCATGATGCAGCTATATCTCCCACATTCAAGGCACGACTTAGAGGCATAACCGCATTGTGGTTTTGTCGCAAGAGGGGTAATCTTCACACAATCCCATGTACTGAATAAGAAAGGGATAAATAGTCGGCTTACAATCGCCACTTCACACAAATAAAAGTTAAACATACATCATCCAATGTACATTCAGGGTCCGACTACGGAACCAAAAGAAAAGAAGACAACCCCAAATGCTAGATCCCCGATCGTCCCAACTAGGCTCCACTACTGATCATCAGGAAACTAAACATAGTAACGACCAAGGTCCTCGTCGAACTCACACTTGAGTTCGGTAGGATCACCTGCACTGGTATCGTCGGCACCTGCAACTGTTTGGAAGTATCCGTGAGTCACGAGGACTCGGCAATCTCACACCCGCGAGATCAAGACTATTTAAGCTTCTGGGTAGGATAAGGTAAAGAGGTGGAGCTGTAGCAAGCGCTAAGCAAATATGGTGGCTAACATATGCAAATAAGAGTAAGATGAGAAGCTACGCAACGGTCGTGAAGCTAGAAGTGATCCTGAAACTACTTACGTTCAAACATAACCGAAAACCGTGTTCACTTACCGGACTCCACCGAAAAGAGACCATCACGGCTACACATGCGGTTGATTCATTTTAATTAAGTTAAGTGTCAAGATCTCTACAACCGGATATTAACAAACTCCCATCTGCCACATAACCACGGGCACGGCTCTCGAAAGTTTATACCCTGCAAGGGTGTGCCAACATAGCCCATCACAAGCTCTCATGGTCAACGAAGGATATTCCTTCTCCCGAAAAGACCCGATCAGTCTCGGAATCCCGGTTACAAGACATTTCGATAATGGTAAAACAAGACCAGCAAAGCCGCCCGAATGTGCCGACAAATCCCGATAGGAGCTGCACATATCTCGTTCTCAGGGCACACCAGATGGGCAAGACGTCGGGTTGGCATAGACCCTAGTTGCCCAGGGGGCGCCGGACATCGCCCAGTTCGAACCAACACTCAGAGGAACACTAGCCCGAGGGGGTAAAATAAAGATGACCCACGGGTCCGCAGAACCCAAGGGAAAAGGCTTAGGTTGTTAGGCAACTGTAAAACCAAGGTTGGGCCTTGCTGGATGAGTTTTATTCATAGCAAACTGTCAAGGGGGTCCCATAACCCCAGCCGCGTAAGGAACGCAAAATCAAGGAACATAACACCGGTATGACGGAAACTAGGGCGGCAGGAGTGGAACAAAACACCAGGAAAAAGGCCAAGCCTTCCACCCTTTACCAATTATATAGATGCATTAATTAAAATAAGAGATAATGATATCCCAACATATCCATGTTCCAACATGGAACAAACATCAACTTCACCTGCAACTAACAATGCTATAAGTGGGGCTGAGCAAGAGCGATAACATAGCCAAACAACGGTTTGCTAGGAAGGTTGGTTAGAGGCTTGACATGGCAATATGGGAGGCATGATATAACAAGTTGTAGGTAGCGCGACATAGCGATAGAACAAACAACTAGCAAGCAAAGATAGAAGTGATATCGAGGGTAATGGTCATCTTGCCTGAAAAGTTCTCGTTAGGAAGAAGATCGAATCCATGAAGAAGGAAAACAGACGTAGTCGAACGAATCCTCAGAACTCAGGAACGAAACCGAAGTTAACGAGAGAAGCAACCTGGAAAGAAGCAAGCAACATAGTAAACAACCATGACATAAACATGGCATGATGCACAACCAAGTATGATGCATGTCCGATTTAATGAAACATGGCATGTCAAAGTGCACAAAAAAAACTACAAGTTAAGTGGAGCTCAATATGCAACGAGTTCCATATTGACGAAACACCACATTCGATTATTTAGTTCTCCCCCGTTTATGTACCCAACAATATTAAATGTTATTAAACATGGCAAGGGGTCAAACAAAATAAAACTACCTATCTAGGCAAGTTTAAATGAGGCCGGAACAACAAGCAACAAGTCTGGAAAAAATCCTCATATGCATATTATGAAGTTGGTACTGTTTTGCCCTAAACCATATTTTACAGTTGTTAAACATGCAAGATGAGTGCACCATGTTAAACTAGGCATTTTTCTACCCCATTTACATATATAACTTATTTAAAATCGAGCTACGGTTAATTAGTTATGAAATACACCGTTTTAACATGGCAATATGCAAATTAAATGCAAACAGCATTTTAAACATGGATGAAAATAGCATATTATGAAACAAGATGAAATTCTAAGCATTTTACATATATACAATATTTTAACATGATGCATGGTTTGTGAGATACTAAATGCATGAACATGAGGGACTTGTTTGCAAATATGTGAATCTCTGAATAAATAGCAAAATTCGTAGTACTGAAAAAATAGACTCTGGCCGAATCTGAATAGATCTGGGCTGCACAGGATAGCAACAGGAACAGAATCGGGCCAAGCCCAAGTGGAATAGAGGAGGGGCGTTGGGGGGTTTCTCACCATGGGCCATGGCCCAGATCGGAGGTGAGGTGAGACCGGAAGGGGGCGCTGGGCCTGGCGCGGCCCACACGCTGGCACTAGTCAATGCGCGCGGGATCGAGCAGAGGCGCGGCGGCGCCATACACGTCACCGGCGAGCGGTGGAAGGCGGCGGAGGCTCGAATCCGGGGCGAGTTGGGGGAATGGATGGATCCGATGGGGAGGGGTCCGGATCCAGCTGGCGGAGGGGCGATGGCGACTTGGGGTGGCAGCGGCGAAATCTGGCGGTCCCCTGACAAACTACAGAATGGGAGGCAGAGAGAGATGAGCTCGGAAGAGAGAGAGGAACTAGAGAGCAGAAGAGGAGAAGGAGACGTCGACCTGGGCGTCGAGGTGGCCGGCGGCCTTGGTCGCCGGCGGGCGGCGCTTGGCGATGGGGTCGAGGAAGCGGGAGGCGCGATGGATCTGGAGGAGCGGCGGGGAGCAGGCAGCGCTCGGGCCCTAGATGGGCTTAGGCGGGCCTCAGATGGGCTCCCAAGGCCACGGTGGATGGGGGTGCTGGAGGGGGCGCGTGGAGGTCGTAGATTGGAGGGGGAGCAGCGGCTTGGCGACGTGGCACCTCCCAGTTTGCTGGAACCGGCGGCACAGGTGGCGGCTAGTGAGCGGAGCGGAGCCAAGTGGCGGCGGGGCAGCGGCTGGCGAGGAAAATGATGGAGGTGGCGGTGCTGGGGGTTAGCGGAGGGTCTAGGGGTAGGTTTAGACTAGGGTTTTGACAGAAATGGGAGGGCGAGGCCATCTATTTATAGACAGGGGTCTAGGCGAGGGGGGTTTCATCTGTTTTCGGACCGTTCGATCATCATCGGACGGCTCCGGACAGAGGGGGATCTAGGTGGACTGTGTAGGAGGGTGTGGGCTGAGAGGAGAGAAGAGAGGGCAGCCCGGCAACAGTTTCTGGAGACCAAAAACGTCCAACGATTTGACCGACTATAATGTCGCTATAGTTATCTGATGGGGCATCAAACGAGCTCCGGATGCGACAGAACTTGACAGGCGGTCTATCTACACTCTAATAAGACCGCACACCAACTTTCGTCCCATTCCAAGAACATTTTTCGGCTACTTATAAAATAATATTTCAGACATGCCGCGGGCGTGTGCGAGAGTGTCTGGGCTCAGAACGGACAGCCGAAAGAACTGGGAAACCCGGACAGATGCAAGTTTTGAAAACATGCAGATGCAATGCAGATGATGACATGGCAAAAATGCAACACACAAACAAATGACATGGCTACGACAGCGAATAATTGGGAGACACCTGGCGCGTCGGTCTCGGGGAGTCACAACACTCCACCGCTACAAGAGGATCTCGTCCCGATATCTAGGATGGCACCGGAGAGAAGTAGAAAAGGAAGAGGAGAGGTAAACTAAGTTGCTTCTTGGAAAAATGAGTGAAACCATGGACCTTGAGGGGTTGAACAAATTGAAAGAAAGAATACAACAAAGATGAGCAAAGTTGAAAACAATCCGTTAGAAAAGAGGAACAAGGAACATTACGGGAACCTTGTAGGTTGAAAGACATAAGAAAAGTGTTACAATAGACAAGAAGTACATGCAAGCACTCCGGTTGAAACGAGATGCACAAGGAACGAGAAAAATCAATTACGACAACACTCCGGTTGGAAATGGAAGGCGTGGAATATGAACTTGGCAAAATGAAAGCATTTGGATGAGACTCCGGTTAGAAGAGGAATGATAGACACAATACTCCGGTTAAAAAAAGATAGAAAAGGAATAAGGATGATATAATTTGGACAGCACTTCGACTGTAAATGGAAGGAATTGAACATGAACTTTACAAGATGAGAGGATACTTAATGAAATCAACAACACACTGCCTCCGAAACTATTGAATGAATGGCACAAGGGGTAAGAAAGATTTCAGGCAGCACTTCTGTTGAGAAGGGAGGCAAAACTTGATAAGATGAGAGAACTTGAATGGAGGACACAACACTCCGGTTGAATGTATAAGCAAAGGAAAGAACATCATCTTTGACAAAAATGGGATGATGGGTCGAAGCGTGCAACATCATAATGCATCCGTAAAAAATCAACATCTTCTACCTCGAACAAATTTGAAAGCATCCTTCCATAGAGGATTGGACGGATTTGTTGGGAAATGAACAATGAAAAGAATAAACTTGTTTTGGGCTTATGGAAAACATCCCAAAACTTGAGGTGAAATTCTGCCACTAACGGAATCAATTGCCTGCTTGAGAGCAATGAAGAGACGAAAACTTCTTTTATCGCGAGAATAGGAGGAAACTTGGATTATTGATAAGCACCACAATAGCAACATTCCTTAGGGAAGGCTTTAGGTGAAATATAACCCAAGATAACTCAAACGAAGAGATTGATGTATTGATAAGAGCTCATGCTCGAAGAAATTGATGGGTTTAACTATCTCATTCTTGACAACTGTTGAATCATGAAAGAATCATGACAGAAACCGAGAATAGGAGGAAACTTGAACGACGGCCCATGCGATGGCGCTGATCAATGCATGCGGGATCGAGCAGAGGCACGGCGGCGCCATGCACGTCACCGGCGAGCGGCGGAAGGTGGCGGAGGCTCGGATCCGGGGCGAGTTGGGGGGAATGGATGGATCCGATGGGGAGGGGTCCGGATACAGCCGACGGAGGGGCGACGGCGACTTGGGGTGGCGGCGGCGAACTCCGGCGGTCCCCTGACGAACTACAGAACGGGAGGCAGAGAGAGAGGAACTAGAAAAAAGGAGAGGAGAAGGAGACGTCGACCTGGGCGTCGAGGTGGCCGGTGGACTTGGTCGCCGGCGGGCGGCGCTTGGCGACGGGGTCTGGGAAGCGGGAGGTGCGATGGATCCGGAGGAGCGGCGGGGAGCGGGCAGCGCTCGGGCCCTGGATGGGCTCGGGCGGGCCTCAAATGGGCTCCCAGGGCCGTGGTGGCTGGGGGTGCTGGAGGGGGTGCGTGGAGGCCGCAGATTGGAGGGGGAGCAGCGGCTTGGCGACGTGGCACCGCCCAGTTGGCTGGAACCGGCGGCGCAGGTGGCGGCTAGCGAGCGGAGCGGAGCGGAGCGGAGCGGAGCCAAGTGGTGGCGGGCAGCGGCTGGCGAGGAAAATGATGGAGGTGGTGGCGCTAGAGGTTAGCGGAGGGTCTGGGGGTAGGTTTACACTAGGGTTTTTACAGAAATGGGAGGGGGACGCCATCTATTTATAGACTGGGTCTAGAAGAGGGGGGTTTCATCTGTTTTTGGACCGTTCCATCATCATCGGACGGCTCCGGACAGAGGGGGATCTAGGTGGGCTGTGTAGGAGGGTGTGGGATGAGAGGAGAGAAGAGAGGGCAGCCCAGCAACAGTTTCTAGAGACTGAAAACGTCTGACGATTTGACCGACTATAATGTCACTATAGTTATCCGATGGGGCATCAAACGAGCTCCCAATGTGATAGAACTTGACAGGCGGTCTATCTACACTCTAATAAGACCGCACACCAACTTTCGTCCCATTCCAAGAACATTTTTAGGCTACTTATAAAATAATATTTCGGACATGACGCAGGCGTGTGCGAGAGTGTCTGGGCTCAGAACGGACAGCCGAAAGAACTGGGAAACCCGGACAGATGCAAGTTTTGAAAACATGCAGATGCAATGCAGATGATGACATGGCAAAAATGCAACACACAAACAAATGACATGGCTACGACAGCGAATAATTGGGAGACACCTGGCGCGTCGGTCTCGGGGAGTCACAACACTCCACCGCTACAAGAGGATCTCGTCCCGATATCTAGGATGGCACCGGAGAGAAGCAGAAAAGGAAGAGGAGAGGTAAACTAAGTTGCTTCTTGGAAAAATGAGTGAAACCACGGACCTTGAGGGGTTGAACAAATTGAAAGAAAGAATACAACGAAGATGAGCAAAGTTGAAAACAATCCGTTAGAAAAGAGGAACAAGGAACATTACGGGAACCTTGTAGGTTTAAAGACATAAGAAAAGTGTTACAATAGACAAGAAGTACATGCAATCACTTCGGTTGAAATGAGATGTACCAGGAACGATAAAAATCAATTACGACAACACTCCGGTTGGAAATGGAAGGCGTGGAATATGAACTTGGCAAAATGAAAGCATTTGGATGAGACTCCGGTTAGAAGAGGAATGATAGACACAATACTCCGGTTAAAAAAAGATAGAAAAGGAATAAGGATGATATAATTTGGACAGCACTTCGACTGTAAATGGAAGGAATTGAACATGAACTTTACAAGATGAGAGGATACTTAATGAAATCAACAACACACTGCCTCCGAAACTATTGAATGAATGGCACAAGGGGTAAGAAAGATTTCAGGCAGCACTTCTGTTGAGAAGGGAGGCAAAACTTGATAAGATGAGAGAACTTGAATGGAGGACACAACACTCCGGTTGAATGTATAAGCAAAGGAAAGAACATCATCTTTGACAAAAATGGGATGATGGGTTGAAGCGTGCAACATCATAATGCATCCGTAAAAAATCAACATCTTCTACCTCGAACAAATTTGAAAGCATCCTTCCATAGAGGATTGGACGGATTTGTTGGGAAATGAACAATGAAAAGAATAAACTTGTTGTGGGCTTATGGAAAACATCCCAAAACTTGAGGTGAAATTCTGCCACTAACGGAATCAATTGCTTGCTTGAGAGCAACGAAGAGATGAAAACTTCTTTCATCGTGAGAATAGGAGGAAACTTGGATTATTGATAAGCACCACAATAGCAACATTCCTTAGGGAAGGCTTTAGGTGAAATATAACCCAAGATAACTCAAACGAAGAGATTGATGTATTGATAAGAGCTCATGCTCAAAGAAATTGATGGGTTTAATTATCTCATTCTTGACAACTGTTGAATCATGACACACGAAGGGAAATTGTCAAGAGTGACATAACACCACCTCAAAAGATAAGGTAGAAAGAATTGCATTTCGGAATGCAAGATGAAGAATACTTGAACTCCTCAAAACAAGACATGTGTTGAGCACCATGTTTAATTTTGAATATAGCTTAGCGGATCATAACTTCGAGAGAAATCTTGAAGAACAATTGAAGAATGGAAAGAATCCTTGACGAACAACCATGTAGAGCCTCCATGAATACCTCCGGTAATAAAAAGGATGATAAAAGAATGAGAAGTTGAAAACACAAGGTGAAGCCTTGTGATGATTTAGATGGAGCTTTGCGACGAGATAATGCGGAAAACTTGGAACTCCGGAAAAGAAAAGATGAAGCATCTCAAACCTAAAATGTGACATGATGAACAACTCTGGAAAGAAGTAATTACATCACTTGGATGAAACAATAATAAGAATTACGTTATGCGTATCCTTCACCAATTTAGATTGATGACAAGCAACGTATTTGGCATACTACTTATTCTCGTAGAAAGGATTAAGAGAGATATAGAGTAAACTTGGGAAGGTCTTCAGCGAACCAGCGGTAGGATTGAAACACGAATAAATTAATATGAGAACATAGGAAGAGGAATCTTGAACAAGCCACCGTAAGAATTGAAAATGGAAGTAGCAAAGGCACAGTTCGCCGGTAAGAATTTGGAAAAGGAATGAAGGTACTTGAGGGGATTTCGATACATGAGAACGAAGAGATCATGAACTGATTAGAGGATATTTGAACAATGCACCGGCCGGTAGAATTGGGGAATGAGAGCTGAATGTTGAGAATGAATAAATCTGAGATGTTGAGCTCTGGAGAATCAAACTGAAAAGACTCCTGAATTTCTCCGGATGGATGAAAAGAATTGTCACAATCAAAACCAATTATGAGGAGATGGCATGACGCTAGAACAATGAATCTTTGGAAGAACAGGTGAGGATTTAAGAGGAACTCTTCCTTGGTCTTCAAATGCAGAGAATGACGAGAGAAACACCACCACGAATTGTTGAGATACTCCGGAATGAAGAATAGAAAGGTTGAACCAACGATGTTTGAAAGATCTTGGAGAAATACATATGACTGATGATAATTCATTCTTCCATCAAACTTGGAAAAGAATTTGGGAGTAACTCCAAGAAAATTAGAAGAGTTAGGTAAGATCCTGGGAACAGACCTGTGGGTTAGGGCCCACTCAGAAGATACACCATTGAACGATTTTTAAGAGAGATTGCACCAGTTGATTTAAATGGCTTGAATGAGGTAACAACCACGAAATAACTTGAATGGATTAAGAATGGAAAAACGGATCTTTCGAGATATCTTCAACACTCCAGAACAAATGAATAGCGAGAAATGAATGATTAAGAGGTGCGTCGGCATGAGAAAGCATTTGAAACGCAGAAAATGGTATGATCAACACCGAAAGCTTGAATTGAATCCACCAGAGAAGAAAAAGAATGATGAACTTGAAGCTTCCTTAGTATCTTCCTGAGTATCACCGGATAAGAACATTGATGGAAAAGAATGGAGAGACTTCCCATCAATACAATGGATACTTGATTAAGGATTATGGCTCCATGAAGAAAAAAGGGTGGGAGGGTGGGAAAACAAATGCAACTTGGGATGGATGAAACAAACACCATTGAAGAAGTGATAATTGATCTTGCAAATGTTGAAGGGATCGGCTTAACTTGAAGAGAAGCACGCCAGTTGAGAAGAAATTGAGATGACAAACTTGATGACCAAAAGGATTAGCATTCACATTGAAATATGAGAACACCGCTTAGGGAAGGTATGGAATCAACACTTGACAATGAAGCACCTCGAATACCACAACTCGAAAAAACAAAGGATTTGGCTTGCAGAATAAGCCGGAACAAACATATGATAGTGATTAACCCAATCCCATATCATGCATTTGTCGGAAAGATATTCTAGGAGCTACTTGAATTCGCACCTATTAACTCCTGAAACTTTCTGTTTATACAATCTGGTGTTGGGGATACAGGGAGGCACAATATATATCACACAACTAACAGGCCCTACGCTCCAACTGTATCATCCGTCAACACATAACCAAGAAAACTCCGGAAATCGTGTACCTCAACCTTCGAAAAGCATCTGTTATACGAGTTATGGCAATACTCCTGAACTCCCTCCTCGGTACTGGGTGGCGTCGAGGTTTTCTCATCAACAACTGCATAACAGAGATTTTTGATGTCGGCAAACTCAGGTATTCCAGAACTGCAATGATAAAATTGTGACGACAACACCTCGGAGCTCAACTCCCCGCGACACTGCCACAGCCCCTAAATGTCAGGAGGCACCAAGAACAATGTTCTCGTCACAAGAATATCGGAACGATTCCAAGATACCCGCGTGATCCTAAAAAAATCATGAAATTTGAGAGGAGGAAAGGCAAAACATCTACGTCAGGAGGCCTCACCAGAGCGATGAAGGGACTGAGGAGTAAAAAGAACCATACTCTCTGATATATATAATCCTAAGACTCAAAACATTTTTCTGTTCTAGACTCAACAACGTCAGTGATTCAATCAAGCAAGGGCTCCTAAGTCGGGGATGGCTCTGATTACCAACTTGTAACGCCCACGATGCGGCTATATATCCCACGTGTTGAGGCACGACTTAGAGGCATAACTGCATTGTGGTTTTGTCGCAAGAGGGGTAATCTTCACACAATCCCATGTACTGAATAAGAAAGGGATAAATAGTCGGCTTACAATCGCCACTTCACACAAATAACAAGTTAAACATACATCATCCAGAGTACACTCAAGGTCCGTCTACGGAACCAAAAGCAAAGAAGACAACCCCAAATGCTAGATCCCCAATCGTCCAAACTGGGATCCACTAGTGATCGTCAGGAAACGAACCATAGTAACAACCAAGGTCCTCGTCGAACTCCCACTTGAGTTCGGTAGCATCACCTGCACTGGTATCATCGGCACCGGCAACTGTTTGGAAGTATCCGTGAGTCACGAGGACTCGGCAATCTCACACCTACGAGATCAAGACTATTTAAGCTTATGTGTAGGATAAGGTAAAGAGGTGGAGCTGAAGCAAGCACTAAGCAAATATGGTGGCTAACATACGCAAATAAGAGTAAGATGAGAATCTACGCAAAGGTCGTGAAGCTAGAAGTGATCGAGAAGTGATCCTGAAACTACTTACGTTCAAACATAACCCAAAAACGTGTTCACTTCCCGGACTCCACCGAAAAGAGACCATCACGGCTACACACGCGGTTGATTAATTTTAATTAAGTTAAGTGTCAAGATCTCTACAACCGAATATTAACAAATTCCCATCTGCCACATAACTGTGGGCACAGCTCTCGAAAGTTTATACCTGCAGGGGTGTCCCAACTTAGCCCATCACAAGCTCTCATGGTCAACGAAGGATATTCCTTCTCCTAGAAAGACCTGACCAGTCTCGAAATCCCGGTTACAAGACATTTAGACAATGGTAAAACAAGACCAGCAAAGCCGCCAGAATGTGCCGACAAATCCTGATAGGAGCTGCACATATCTCGTTCTTAGGGCACACCGGATGGGCAAGACATTGGGTTAGCATAGACCTTGGTTGCCCAGGGGGCGCCGGACATCGCCCAGTTTAGACCAACACTCAGAGGAGCACTAGCCTAAGGGGGTAAAATAAAGATGACCCTCGGGTCTGCGGAACCCAAGTGAAAAGGCTTAGGTTGTTAGGCAACTGTAAAACCAAGGTTGGGCCTTGATGGAGGAGTTTTATTCAAAGCAAACTGTCAAGGGGGTCCCATAACCCCAACTACGTAAGAAACGCAAATCAGGCAAAAGGTCGAGCCAGGAAACTAGGGCGATAAGAGTGGAACAAAACACCAGGCAAAAGGTCGAGCCTGCCACCCTTTACCAAGTATATAGATGCATTAATTAAAATAAGAGATAATGATATCCCAACATATCCATGTTCCAACATGGAACAAACTTCAACTTCACCCGCAACTAACAATGCTATAAGAGGGGCTGAGCAAAAGCGGTAACATAGCCAAACAATGATTTGCTAGGAAGGTGTGGGTTAGAGGCTTGACATGGCAATATGGGAGGCATGATATAACAAGTGGTAGGTAGCGCGACATAGCGATAGAATGAACAACTAGAAAGCAAAGACAGAAGTGATATCGAGGGTAATGGTCATCTTACCTGAAAAGTTCTCATTAGGAAGAAGATCGAATCCATGAAGAAGGCAAACGGACGTAGTCGAACGAATCCTCACAACTCCGGAACGAAACCGAAGCTAACGAGAGAAGCAACCCGAAAACAATCAAGCAACATCGTAAACAACCATCATATAAACATGGCATGATGCACAACCAAGTATGATGCATGTCCAATTGAATGAAACATGGCATGGCAAAGTGCACAAACAAAACTAGTGGAGCTCAATATGCAACGAGTTGCATATTGACGAAACACCACATTCGATTATTTAGTTCTCTCCCGTTTATGTACCCAACAATATTAAATGTTATTAAACATGGCAAAGGATGAAGCATAATTAAACTACCTATCTAGGCAAGTTTAAATGAGGCCGGAACAACAAGCAACAAGTCCAAAAAAATCCTCATATGCATATTATGAATTTGGTACTGTTCTGCCCTAAATCATATTTTAGATTTGTTAAACATGCGAGATGAGGGCACCATGTTAAACTAGGCATTTTTCTACCCCATTTACATATATAATTTATTTAAAACCAAGCTACAGTTAATTAGTTATGAAATAAAACATTTTAACATGGCAATATGCAAATTAAATGCAAACAACATTTTAAACATTTTAAACATGGATTAAAGTAGCATATTATGAAACTAGATGAAATTCTAAGCATTTTACATATATACAATATTTTAACATGATGCATAGTTTGTGAGATACTAAATGCATGAACATGAGGGACTTTTATGCAAATATGTATATCTCTGAATAAATAGCAAAATTCGCACGACTGAAAAAATAGACTCTGGCCAAATCTGAATAGATCTGGGCTGCACAGGATAGCAACAGAAGCAGAGTCGGGACAAGCCCAAGTGGAATAGAGGAGGGGCGCTGGGGGGTTTCTCACCATGGGCCATGGCCTAGATCGAAGGTGAGGTGAGACCGGAAGGGGGCGCTAGGCCTGGCGCGGCCCATGCGCTGGCGCTGGTTAACGTGCGTGGGATTGAGCAAAGGCGCGGCGACACCATGCACGTCACCGGCGATCCGTTGGAAGGCGGCGGAGGCTCGGATCCAGGGCGAGTTGGCGGGAATGGATGGATCCGATGGGGAGGGGTCCGGATCCAGCCGGAGGAGGGGGGACGGCGACTTGGGGTGGCGGCGGCGAACTCCGGTGGTCCCCTGACGAAGTGCAGAACGGGAGGTAGAGTGAGATAAGCTCGGGAGAGAGAGGAAATGGAAAAAAGGAGAGAATGAGATGTCGACCTGGGCGTCGAGGTGGCCGACGGCCTTGGTCGCCGGCGGGCGACGCTTGGCGGCGGGGTCGGGGAAGCTAGAGGCGCGGTGGATCAAGAGGAGTGGCGGGGAACGGGCGACGCTCGGGCCCTGGATGGGCTCGGGCGGGCCTCAGATGGGCTTCGAGGGCCACGGTGGCTGGGGGCGCTCGAGGGGGCGCGTGGCGGCCGCAGATTGGAGGGGGAGCGGCAGCTTGGCGACATGGCACTGCCCGGTTGGCTAGAATCGGCGGCGCGGGTGGCGGCGCTGGAGGTTAGGGGAGGGTCTAGGGGTAGGTTTAGACTAGGGTTTTGTCAGAAATGGGAGGGGGAGGCCGTCTATTTATAGACAGGGGTCTAGGAGAGGGGGTTTTCATCTGTTTTCGGATTGTTCGATCATCATCAGACAGCTTCGGACAGAGGGGGAACTAGGTGGGCTGGGTAGGAGGGTGTGGGCTGAGAGGATAGAAGAGAGGGCAGCTCGGCAACAGTTTTCGGAGACCGAAAACGTCCGGCGATTTGACCGACTATAATGTCGCTATAGTTATCCAATGGGGCATCAAACGAGCTCTGAATGCAACGAAACTTGACAGGCGGTCTATGTACACTATAATAAGACCGCACGCCAACTTTCGTCCCATTCCAAGAACATTTTTTGGCCACTTATAAAATAATATTTCGGACATGCCGCGTGTGCGTGCGAGAGTGTCTAGGTTCAGAACGGACAACGGAAAGAACTGGGAAACCCAGACAGATGCAAGTTTTGAAAACATGCAGATGCAATGCGGATGATGACATGGAAAAAATGCAACATGCAAAAAATGACAAGGCTACGACGGCGAATAATTGGGAGACACCTGGCGCGTCGGCCTCGGGGCGTCACAACCCATCACCGAGGTCGCCCCGTCCGCTGCAGCCCCTGCCGTGGGAAGAAGCTCCACCGCGGCTGCCGAAGGCAGCACCGACCGTCAAAGAAGTGCGTCCGCGCCCCCGAGGGGCTACTGCAAGAGTCGCTGCATGCTTTCGAGATCGCCTGCGGCCTCTCTTGGGCGGCGGCGAGCCTGGCCCCTCCTTGAGGGCTTTCTCTTTCTCCGCCGCAGAAAACCTCCTCGTCGATGCCATGGGTGTTGCGATGAGATGGCGAGACAAGAAGGAGGAAGAAGGAGCAAGTAGCGAGAAGATGGAAATGAGTAGGGGACTCCGCCCCTCCCCCCATTTATAGCCAGAGGGAGGCCAACTGTCGGCCTCCATGATCCCCGATCATGATGATCTTTTTGCATGCTGCACGCTCTTGTCAAGTCGAACGGTTGCCAAGGCAGCATGGGGAAGTGGAGACGCCCACGTCCCATCAAGCACCATGCGTTGACCGGGCCCGCAGGCGTTTGGGGCCCGCGGCGCTTCTCCCTTGCCCTTTGGCTTTGCCTCGAAGCCAAGTCCGAGAACGCCTTGGGCCCGGGGGCTACTGTCGGCGTTCAGGGAACCGAGGTACCCAGACTTGCCTGCCTGCAGCCCAAGGCATGGCTCGATCGGCGGCCTGGTATGGCCCATCTTCAGCACCGACAACACAAGACCGTCGCAAGGGCCAAGCCTCACGATGTGGGTGACGCCAAGACCTCCAGAAGGAGCGGCCCCTTTAGGCTGGCTCCTGAGGAGCGCAGATTTCCATGCGAGCCCTCACCTCGTAAGTTTCAGATGATGCAAGTCATGACAACCAAGGCCAGGCGAGAGCTAGCGGGCACAGTGCAGCATGTTTCCTCTTTGGTGCTAAAGAGGCAAGCGGAGGCACGGAGTCCCGAGGAATCAACCAAAGGTTTCCAGTTCTATGCTACAAGACCAAGACCGCCAGGATGGCAGGACGGAGGTCATCGCCGAGCCCACCACGACGTCACGACCAAAAGCTTTGCAGGTGCAGACCACCTTTCGTCAGGATAAGATGTACTAGTTGTCTCCCTTCGAATATGGCCATTGTGGGATCCCTTCCCGCCTTCATTTTGGGAAGAGGACCAAGGCCACTATAAGTATAGCCTAGCCGCTAACATAAAGAGGGACGGATCATCCAGACCATCCTCACTAGATCACATGAACACAAGAACACACCTCCTGAAGTTGTTCTTCCTCTATACTAGTTCATCCTCAGCCCACCTCGAGGCTAATCCACCAGAAAGTAGGAGTAGGGTATTACACCGCAAGGTGGCCCGAACTTAGGTAAACTGCCTTGTCCCTTTCGTCCTCAATTCATCGAGCTAGGTCATGAGATCAACGAGTTGGCAGGCTAGGGAGGTTGAGTTCTTCGCACGCACCCCATAATTCGAATCTATCTTGGGTCTGCGGGGCCCCGAATCCGAAAAAAGTAACAGTAGCAATTTGTAGTGATTGTAACAAAAGTAGCAACGAAAGTAACTTAGCAAAGATCAATATGTGAAAATCTTGTAGGCATTGGATCGGCAATGATAATTGTGTTGGATAATATTCATCATGTAGCAGTCATAACCTAGGGTGACACAGAACCAGCTCCAATTCATCAATATAATGTAGGCATGTATTCCGTATATAGTCATACACGCTTATGGAAAAGAACTTGCATGACATCTTTTGTCCTACCCTCCCGTGGTAGCGGGGTCCTAATGGAAACTAAGGGATATTAAGGCCTCCTTTTAATAGAGAACCGGACCAAAGCATTAACACTTAGTGAATACATGAACTCCTCAAACTACGATAATTACCACAAAGAATCCCAATTATTGTCACCTTGGGGTATGCAGATCATAACTCATAATAGGTGTCTACAACTTGCAAGATAGGATCAAGAACAAAAATATATTCATGAAAACATAATAGATTCAGATCTGAAATCATGGCACTCGGAACATAGTGGATACTAGGGTTCAAACCCTAAGAAAACTAACTCGATTACATGATAAATATAATCCAACCCATCATCGTCTAGCAAGCCTACGATGGAATTACTCACTCCTGGTGGTGAGTATCATGAAATTGGTGATGGAGGAAGGTTGGTGATGAGGATGGCGACGAATCCCGCTCTTCAGAGCCCCGAACGGACTTCAGATCCGCCCTCCCAATGAAGAACAGGAGGCGGCAGCGGCTCCATATCATAAAACGCGATGAATCCTTCTCTCTAATTTTTTTATCCCTGAATAGGTACTTATAGAGTTGGAGTTAGGGTCGGAGGAGGTCCTGGGGCCCACAAGCCTGCAGGGTGTGCCTTAGGGGGGTGGGCGTGCCCCCAGGGCTTGTGGCCTCTGGGTGGCCCCCTCTAGTAACTTATTGCACCAGTATTTTTTATATATTCCACAAAAAATCTCCATAAATTTTCAGGTTGATTTCTGCACAAAAATAACACCATGGCAATTCTGCTGAAAACCGCGTCAGTTCGGGTTAGTTCCATTCAAAACATGCAAATTAGAGTCCAAAACAAGGGAAAAGGAGTTTGGAAAAGTAGATATGATGGAGACGTATCAACTCCCCCAACCTTAACCCATTGCTTGTCCTCAAGCAGTTTAGTTGACAAACTGAAAGTGACAAAGAAAAACTTTTGCAAACTCTGTTTGATCTTGTTGCAAATATGTCTAGCCAATATTCAGGTTTTTAGCAAAGATTATGATCTAACCATATTCACAATAACATTTAGGTCTCACATTTACTCAAATCAATAGCATAATCAACTAGCGAGCAATAATAATAAATCTCGGATGACAACACTTTTTTCAAAACAATCATGATATAGTATGACAAAATGGTATCTCGCTAGCCCTTTTTGTGACCGCAAAACATAAATGCAGAGCACCCCTGAAGATCAAGGACTGACCAAACATTATAATGCATGGCAAAAGATATCCAGTCACACTCATACTCAACATCAATTAAAATCAAAACATATAAATGACAGTGATGCTCTCCAGATGGTGCTTTTGATAAGAATATGATGACTCAACAATAAAAGTAAATAGACTGGCCCTTCACAAAGGGAAACAGGGATTTGTCGAGGTGCTAGAGCTCAAAGCTTTTAAAACAGAGATGAATATAATTTTGAGCGGTATGCTTTCATTGTCAACATAACAACCAAGAGAGCTCACTATCTTCCATGCTAGATACATTATAGGTGATGCCCAAACAAAATGGTAAATTTTTACTCCCCCTCCACCAATAACACACTCCACGGCTAGCCGAATCCACGGGTACCATCCATACCAACAACAGTCCTGGGGGAGTTTTATGTTATTATTGCATTTTGATTTGATTTTGAGCATGGAACTGGGCACCCCGATTACCAGCCACTTTCTCGTGAATGACAAGTTAATAAACACTCACCGTAAGAATAACCCACCTAGCATGGAAGACACTATCAGCCCCCAGACGCTACATGAGTGATTCGGGCATACAAAACAAATTATTATTTGAAGGTTTAGAGTTTGGCACATGCAAATTTACTTGGAACGGCATGTAAATACCGCATATAGGTAGGTATGGTGGACTCATATGGAACAACTTTGGGTTTAAGGAAGTGAATGCACAAGCAGTATCCCCGCTTAGTACAAGTGAAGGCTAGCAAAAGATTGAGGAGTGACCAACTAGAGAGCGACAACGGTCATAAACATGCATTGAGGTTGATCAACATTGAGTGAAAGCATGAGTAGGATATAATTCACCATGAACATAAATACCGTGGAGGCTATCTTGTTTCTGATTCAACTAAATGTGTGAACATGTTCCAAGTCAAGCCACTTGAATCATTCAAAGGAGGATACCATCCTATCATACTACATCACAACCATTTTAAATGCATGTTGGCACACAAGACAAATCGTTATCAACCCCTAGCTAATTAAGCATGGCATGAGTAACTATAATCTCTAATTGTCATTGCAAACATGTTTCATTCATAATAGGCTGAATCAAGAAGGATGAGCTAATCATATTTACAAAAACAAAATAGGTCGAGTTCATACCATCTTTTCCTTGTCTCAATCATTTCGTCATATATCGTCATTATTGCCTTTCACTTGCACGACCGAACGATGTGAATAATAATAAGAGTGCACGTGCATTGGACTAAGCTGGAATCTGCAAATATTTATTAAAAGGAGAAGACAGGGTAATATGGGCTCTTTGTTAGATAAACAATAATGCATATGCGAGCCACTCAACATTTTCATCATGGTCTTCTCCTTACGACCCAAAAAAAGAAAAAGAATTTCAAAGAAACACACTAAAATATTTTTGGAGTTCTTGTTTTTCTTAAGAAAGTAAAAACAGAAACGAGAAAAACTATTTATACGTGAAAGCTCCCAACAAGCAAAAGTAAGAACGAGAAATCTTTCTTTGTTTTCTTTTAATACTACAACTAATTAAACTAGAAATAAAAACTGAAAAGAAGCGAGAAATAATTTTGGATTTTATCAAAGTTTTTCAAACACACAAGAAGAAAGTAAGAAAAGTAAACTAACATGGATGAAAAGGGATGAACACCGACAACTGAAATGAATGTGTGATCATGAATGTAATATCGACGAGAAATATGTACTCCCCCAAGCTTAGGCTTTCAGCCTAAGTTGGTCTGGGGCCACAGCTCAAAATAACCCTCTCCTCTATACTGCGGAGGGTCCTGGGGGTTCCACTGGTTGGCAAGCTCATGTGGCTCCCACTGATAAATAGGTTCCTGATACGGATCCAGAACTGGTGCTGGCTTAGGTGCTGGAGGTTGTGTCAGCCTCCAATATGCGTAAATGTCCTTGGGCATAATAGTGTGCCTTCCTGAACAAATATCGAACAAAGAAGATGTAGGCAAGGTAATGATCTCACAAGTACCCTGACTAAATACTAGGTTGTAGAGGAGCCGCTTGTCATTGTCCTTGGCAATAAAGTCATGTGCTATCATACTAGCATAAGCATCTCCTCCTTTTCATCATGCCTAATGGGTATCTCAAAATGTTTAGCAAGACAGGAGGCATAGACTCCTCCAATAATAGTACCCATCAAATGGTTTGTGTTTAACCATCGAGTGACAATAGTGCCCAAACTAAAAGTTCTATCAGCATATAAAGCATGGAGAAAAATAGCAAGGTCATGTGAGCTGAGAGTTCCACTCTCCCCACAACTAGTCAGACATCTCCCGGCGAATAATGAATACTAGCATAAAACAGGAAAATGCAAACTAGCCACCCTCTCTTCTGACACTCCTCTCTCTTCCCCCATGGTAGTGTCAGCAATGAAATCTTCCATGTCCCTAGGATGTGGACCACTGATGCTGCCCTCATAAGGTATTTTGCAAACATCCCAAAAATCATACAATGTCATCTCCTTAGGCTCATCATACAAATGAAATTCTACAGTGGGTGGTGATTTCCTAGGATAGAAATGAAAGTTCTGCACAAAGGTATTAGTGAGTAGGAGGTATTGATCACACTTATCTTGGAGGAAGGCGGTAATGCTGACATTCTCCGCCAAATAATAGAAGTCATCATAAATTCCTGCCTCCCTCGAGAATGTATCACTTAGCCATTCACACGGCCAAATCTCAGCCGCACGCGGAAGATTGTACTTGGGCTTCTTATTCTCCTCATTTTCATCTCCTTCTGAATTCCGGCTCGAAGAGCCTCTCAACTACCTTCTCATAGCTTTTCTTTTCTCTAAAAATTTTAGTGACTCAAAAAAGAAATGAAGTAAACTCAAGAAAATTGATAGCAACTACTCCTACAAGTGTCTAGAGGCTATATCATGCAACAAAACCACTTTGGACCATATAAATTTGACATGCAAGCTCAAGAAATTGGTCACCACAGCAGCAAAAATTTGCAATATATAAAGCACTATAGAAAAAACTAATTGGACCAACGGAGGAGTCACATACCGATGAACAATCCCTCAAAATAGTTTCGGAAATGGAGTTCCGAGCAAGGACATAAAAAATGGCAGCAAAATGAGCAAGAACACGGGTTTGAGCAATGGTGTGATTTTTTCTGGAGGAAGACAAAGTGGATGGGTGGCTAGAATAGGTGAGGGGACCCATGTGGCACCCACAAACCACCTAGGCGTGCCCTGGGGGCTTGTGGCCCACTGGTGCACCCCCCCCTGAGGTGTGTTCAATTCAAAAAATTCTTAAATATTATAGAGAAAGTCATACTAAATTTTCAGGGCATTTGGAGAACTTTTATTTTCTGGTCATTTTTATTGCACGGATAATTCAGAAAACAGAAAAATAATAGTATTTTTACTTTATTAATTCTAAATAACAGAGAGTAGAAAGTGGGTACAGAAAGTTGTGTTTACTAAATTCATCCATCTCATGCCCGTCAAAAGGAATCCATTAACAAGGTTGATCATGTCTTATTAACAAACTTCTTCCAAGTGACATGAAATCGGAGAATTTTCGTATAACACTAGCTCACCTCAACGGGGATATGCATGTCCCCAACAATAAGAATATCATATTAATTTTTAACAGTATGAATAGGGAATTCAAAACCTCCAATAGCAATTGTTGATGTTTTTCCAATAGAATTGATACTATTCACTTGAGGTTGTTTCTTCGGAAAGTGCACCATATGCTCGTTAACATGAAAAGTGATATTGCCTTTGTTTTAATCAATAATAGCCCCTGCAGTATTGAAAAAGGTCCTACCAAGGATGATCGACATACTGTCGTCCTCAGGTATATCAAGAATAACAAAGTCCGTTAAGATAGTAACATTTGCAAGTAGGACAGGTACATCCTCACAAATACCGATGGGTATAGCAGTTGATTTATCAGCCATTTGCAAAGATATTTCAGTTGGTGTCAACTTATTCAAATCAAGTGTACGATATAAAGAGAGAGGCATAACACTAACACCAGCTCCTAAATCACACAAAGCAGTTTTAACATGGTTTCTTTTATGGAGCATGGTGTAGTTGGTATTCCTAGATCTCCTAGTTGCTTTGGTATTCCACCTTTAAATGTATAATTAGCAAGCATGGTGGAAATTTCAGCTTCCAGTATCTTTGTTTTATTTGTAACAATATCTTTCATATACTTAGCATAAGGAGACATTTTTAGAATATCAGTCAAACACATACGCAAAAAGGCAGGTCTAAGCATTTCAACAAAGCACTCAAAGTCTTCATCATCCTTTTTCTTGGATTGTTTAGGGGGAAAGGGCATGTGTTTCTAAACCCATGGCTCTCTTTCTTTACCATGTTTCCTAGCAATGAAGTCTATTTTATCATATCTTTTATTCTTAGGTTGTGGGTTATCAACTTCAACAGCAGGTTCTATCTCCACATTATTATCATTACTAGGTTGAGCATCAACATGAACATCATCATTATCATTATTACTAGGTTCATGTCCATCACCAGATTTTGTTTCAGCATCGGAGATAGAAATATCATTTGGGTTCTAAGGTGTATCTATAACAGGTTCACTAGAAGCATGCAAAGTCGTATCATCATTCTTTTTATTTTAGAAGGACTAGGTGCATTGGTATTAATTCTCTGAGAATCTTGCTTGATTCTCTTAGGATGGCCTTCAAGATACAAATGTTCCTAAGTCATTTTACCACCTCTAGTCATAACTCTAACAGCATGATCATTCATCTTATTATTCATTTCATTAAGCAAATCATTTCGTGCCTTAAGAACTTGTTCTACTTGAGTTTTTACCATGGAAGCGTGTTTACTAACAAACTTGAGATCATTAACAGTTGTACACATGTAGTCACTCAAGTGTTCAAGCATATAAGCATTTCTTTTCCATTGTCTACTAACATACGCGTTGAAGTTTTCTTGTTTAACAATAAAGTTATCAAATTCATCCAAGCATTGACTAACAGACTTATTATGAGGAATATCACCTTCATCAAATCTATAGAGAGAATTTACCTCTACTACCCGTGTCGGGGTATTAATACCATGTATTTCCTCAATAGGTGGTAAATTCTTAACATCTTCATCTTTAATACCTTTTTCTTTCATAGATTTCTTTGCCTCTTGCATATCTTCAGGACTGAGAAATAGAATACCCCTCTTCTTCAGAGTTGGCTTAGATGGTGGTTCGGGAAGAGCCCAATCATTATAATTACTCAATATATTATTCAATAGCGCTTCAGCATGTTCAAAAGTTTGTTCCCTGAAAACACAACCAGCACAACTATCTAGGTGCCCCTAGAAGCATCACTTTGTCCATTATAAAAGATATCAAGTATTTCATTTTTCTTGAGAGGATGATCAGGCAAAGCATTAAGTAATTGGAGAAGCCTCCCCCAAGCTTGTGGGAGACTCTCTTTGTCAACTTGCACAAAGTTAAATATTTCCTTTAAGGCAGCTTGTTTCTTATGAGCGGGAAAATATTTTTCAAAGTAGTAAATCATATCCTGGGGACTACACACACAACCAGGAGCAAGAGAATTAAACCATAAATTAGCATCACCCTTTAACGAGAAAGGAAACAACTTAAGAATATAGTAATAGCGAATTTTTTCTCATGAGAAAATAGGGTGGCTATGTCATTCAATTTAGTAAGATATGCCACAACAATTTCAGATTCATAACCATGGAAAGGATCAGATTCAACCGAAGTAATTAACTCAGGATCGATAGAAAATTCATAATACTTATCAGTAACAAAGATATGTGAAGTAGCAAACTTAGGATCCTATTGCATTCTAGCATTCAAAGATTTTTCTTTCAACATGACTAGTAGTTTCTTAAGATCATGTCTATCTTTACAAGCAATAAAGTCCCTAGCTACCTATCCATCCATAACATAACCTTAAGGTATAACAGGCAATTCATATCTAGGAGTGCTAGGTCTAATAGGTGTTTCAAAGTTTTTAGTTTCGATAATTTTATCAGTTCCAGAAATATCATTAGTTTCACCATTCTCAATATATTTAGCTCTAGCAATTTGTTCATCAAGAAATTCTCCCAGTGGCGGTCTTATCAAGCAGAGTAGTAGTACCATCATAAGCAACATGCATAGCAGAAATAGCATCGTCAATTACTTGCGACATATCAGAATTAATAGCAGGTGTAGGTATCACAAGCTTACTCAAAACAGAAGGTGAATCAAGTGCAGAGTGTGATGGCAGTTCCTTCCCCCCCCCCCCCTCGTAGTAGAGGGAAAATATTGGTTTTGGTATCTTTCAAATTCCTCATAGTGATCACCAGATATAAATCCCAAGGGACTCAGCAAATATAGTTATGAATCCCGACAACGGAGCCAGAAAAATGTATTGATAACCCACAAGTATAGGGGATCGCAACAATTTTCAAGGGTAGAGTATTCAACACAAATTTATTGATTCGACACAAGGGGAGCCAAAGAATACTCACGAGTATTAGTAGTTGAGTTGTCAGTTCAACCCTGAAAGACTTAATATCTACAACAAAGTATTTAGTAGCAAAGTAGTATGGAAGTAACGGTAATGGTGGCAAAAGTAACAATAGCAGTTTGTAGTGATTGTAACAGCAGTAGAAATGGAAGTAACTTAGCAAAGGTCAATATGTGGAAAGCTCGTCGCCATTGGATCGGCAATGATAATTGTGTTGGATAATATTCATCATGTAGCAGTCATAACCTAGGGTGACACAGAACTAGCTCCAATTAATCAATATAACGTAGGCATGTATTCCGTATATAGTCATACATGCTTATGGAAAAGAACTTGCATGATGATAACCCACAAGTATAGGGGATCGCAATAGTTTTCGAGGGTAGAGTATTCAACCCAAATTTATTGATTCGACACAAGGGGAGCCAAAGAATATTTGTAAGTATTAGCAGCTGAGTTGTCAATTCAACCATACCTGGAGATTAATTATCTGCAACAAAGTGATCAGTAGCAAAGTAGTATGTTAGTTTTGATAGTAGTAGCAATAGCAATAGTAACGGTAACATGATAGCAATGATTTTGTAGCAAGTGCAACAATAACAATAGCAGTAGTAACTTAGCAAGAACAATATGTAGGAAAATCGTAGGCATTGGATCGGCGATTTGTTGGATGATATTCATCATGTGACAGTTACAACCTACGGCGATACGGCACTAGCTCCAGTTCATAAATATAATGTAGGCATGTATTCTGTAAATAGTCATACATGCTTATGGAAAGAACCTGCATGACATCTTTTGTCCTACCGTCCCATGGCAGCGGGGTCCAATTGGAAACTAAGGGATATTAAGGCCTCCTTTTAGAGAGAACCAGAACAAAGGATTAACACACGGTGAATACATGAACTCCTCAAACTACAGTCACCACCGGGAAGTGTCCCGACTATTGTCACTCCGGGGTTGCTGGATCATAACACGTAGTAAGTGACTATAACTTGCAAGATCGGATCTAGAACATAGATATAATGGTGATAACATAAACGGTTCAGATCTAAAATCATGGCACCCGGGCCCAAAGTGAGAAGCATTAAGCATGGCAAAGTCATAGCAACATGAATCTCAGAACATAATGGATACTAGGAATCAAGCCCTAACAAAACTAACACAACTACATGATGAATATCATCCAACTCCCCACCGACCAGCAAGCCTATGAAGGAATTACTCACTCCCGTGGATAGCATCATGGAATTGGCGATGGAGAAGGGTTGGTGATGACGAAGATCGAATATCCCCCTCTCCAGAGCCCCAAACGGACTCCAGATCTGGCCTCCCGATGAAGAACAGGAGACGGCTGTGGCTCCGTCTCGTGAAATGTGACAATTCTTTCTCCCTGATTTTTTTAGGAAAAATGTGATTTTATAGCATCAGTTTCAGCGTCTTCGGGGCCACCATGTGGGGACAACCCACCTAGGCACGCCTAGAGGGGGGACGCGCCCTGGTGGGTTGTGCCCACCCAGGTGCCCCCTCCAGTGGTTCTTGGCTCGAAATTATCTTTATTCATATAAAAATTCCTCGCAAAGTTTCTTTCCAATCCGAGAACTTTTATTTCTGCAGAAAAAATAACACCATGGTAGTTCCGCTGACAACAGCATCAGTCTAGGTTAGTTTCATTCAAATCATGCAAATTAGAGTCCAAAACAAGAGGAAAAGCATTACGAAACGACACAAACGTATCAACTCCCCCAAGCTTAAACGTTTGCTTGTCCTCAAGCAATTCAGTTGATAAACTGAAAGTGAAAAAGAAAAACTTTTACGAGCTCTTTTGCTCTTATTTGCATAAATAAGCTTAAACAGCACCCAGGTTTTCAACCAAGATTATAACTAACCATGTCGACAATAACTCTTCAGAATTATATTAACTCATATTAATGACATAATCAACTCGCGAGCAATAATAAGATATCTCAAATAGCAACACGTTGTCAAAACAACCATGATATAATATGACAATAGTGGTATCTCGCTAGCCCTTCCTGAGACCACAAAACATAAATGCAGAGCACCTCCAAAGTTCAAGCAGCGACTAAACATTGTAAGTCATGGTAAAAAAGATCCAGTCATGATGCACCCAACATTAGCTACACACAATGCATGAGCATGAAAGCAGTGATCTCAGGTTCTGGCGCTTATTTGACAGGGTGATGACACAACATAAGAGTAAATACATAGTCCCTTCGCAGAGGGAAGCAGTGATTTGCAGCAGTGCCAGAGCTCAAGTTTTTAAAATAGAGGTAAATGAAATTTTGAGAAATAAACCCTTCTTGTTTACTTCGAGACCATGAGTTATCGATATCTTCCATGCAAAACACATTACCGACGGTTCCCAAGCGATAAAGTAATGGTTATTACTCCATAGGAGTTTTTGTTTGATTATTTGTAAGCTCTATTCTTTTTGCAGTTTGGGACTAGGAATCCCTATTACCGCCCCTCTCGTGCAAGGAAGAGTCAATAAACATTCATCATGAGAATAACCCGCTTGTCATGGAAGATATTGGCTACCTCCTATCGCTCTATGAACAATCCAGGCACACAAAAAAGGATATTTATTTGAATTTTTTTTAGAGGTGGCACATGCAAATTTACTTAGGACGGACGAGTAATACCACATATAGGTAGATATGGTGGACTCATCTGGAATAACTTGGGTTTCAGGTTTTTGATACACAGGGCTAGCAAATAGGTTGAGAAGCGGCCAGCTAGAGAGCGAAAACAGTCGTGAACATGCATTATGCATAAGTAACATTGGATACTAGCATGAATAGGATATGAAAACCATGAACATAAATATCATAGAGGCTATGTTGGTTTTGATTCAACTAGATGCATGAACATGGGCCAAATGAAGCCACTCGAACATTCAGAGGAGGATACCATATCATCATACTACATCACAATCATTTTGACGCAATGTTGACATCCAAGATAATTCATTATCCACTCCTAGCTACTTATGCATGGCATGAGAAACTATAATCTCTAATCGTCATTGCAAACATGTTTGATCATAATAGGCTGAATCATGGATACTAGGTTAAACATATTTACAAAAGTAGAACAAGTCGAGTTCATACCCATTTCTCTCTGCCATGGCCAGTTCATCAAATATCGTCATTATTGCCTTTCACTTGCACGACTGAATGATGTGAAAATAATAATAGTGCAAGAGTGCCATGGACTAAGCTGGAATATGCAAATGTTTTATTCAAAAAGGAGAAGACAAGGTAATATGGGCTCTTTGTTAGCTCAACAATAATGCATATGAGAGCCACTCAACATTTTCATCGTGGTCTTCTCCTCGGTATGACTCAATAAAAAGAAAAGAAATTCAGAGAAACACACTGAAATATTTTTGGAGTTTTTGGTTTTTCTTGAACAAGCAAATAAAAGGGAAAAACAAAAACGAGAAAAACTATTTACACAGGAAAGCTCCCAACAAGTAAAAGAAGAACAAGGAAATATTTTTGGGTTTTCTTTTTAATGCTATAACAATTTAAACTAAAAAGAAAAACTGAAAAGAAGCAGGAAATATATTTTTGGATTTTCTCAAAAAAAATACAGACACACAAGAAGAAAGCGAGAAAATAAATTCAGCATGAATAATACAATGAAAGAGTGTGGGCACCGACAACTGAAATGATATGTGTGAACATGAATGCAATGTCGGTGGAAATACGTACTCCCCCAAGCTTAGGCTTTTGGCCTAACTTGGTAATCACCACTCGAAGAAGCCATGGGGTCCTATGTTGAAGTGATGGGGAGCAGGCACCTGAGGATCCCACTCCTGAGGCTCCTCCTGTGCCGCAGCCAGGTTGTTCCGGTAGGCAACAATGTCCTCAGGCATAATCTTGTATCCGCCCCTTCTCTCTATCAAGCAAACACTTCGCAATGAATAAAGCAAAATAATGCACGACAGGAAAGTGTAGGCTAGTGGCGGTGACACTTGACACCCCTCTCTCATCCCCCATAGTCAGAGTGCGGTAAAAACCATCAAACTCTGTGGGCCTAGGCTCAACTAAATCCACATAAGAAAGGATCATGCACATATCCCAAAATTCAGTAAGTGGTATCTGATGGGTTTCTGCATATAAACTAAACTGCACCTCATGGGGGTTATTCCTAGGAAGGAAATGAAAACTTTGCACAAAGGAATTTGTGAGGAGATGATACTATTCACATTTGGCTGCGATGAAGTCGGTGAGGCCGGCATTAGCAGCATATTGTGCAAACTCCTGAAGGATTCTGACCCCTTCGATGAACGGGTTATGCGGCCATTCGCACGACCATACCTCCACCATTCTCTGGGTATGGAGATCACTGTTAGATGACTCCTCAATAACTCCCTTAGAGTTCTTATTGGAAGCAAACTTCCTAAAGATACTCATCTTTATCCTATGAACAAAATTTTGAAATTTTTTAGTCCGCAAAATTTTCTCAACAAAACTTTACAAGATTGAAAGCAACTACTCATAGGGATGCATAGAGGCCATATCAAGCATTCAAACTACTTAGAACTCTACGAATTCAACATGCAAGCTCATCTACAGCAGCACCAAGAGTAGCTAATTATTCAAAATATAAACCACTAAAGCAAAAACTAATTGGACAAACAGAGGAGTCACATACCAAGCAATAATCCCCTGAAACAGTTTCGGGAATGGAGCTTCGAGCAAAGAGATCGAAACTCGCGGGTTTGAGAGCAAGAACATGAGAGAGAGAGAGCAATGGTTATTTTTTCTTGAGGTAGGTGGTGATGTGGGATGAAGAGATAAGTGAGGGGGGCCACGTGGGGACCACAACCCACCAGGGCACGCCTGGGGGTCCTGGCGTGCCCACGTGGGTTGTGCCCACCTGGTGCACCTCCCTCTGATGTTATTTGCACCAAAAATTCTTAAATATTCAGAAAAAAATCATATTAAATTTTTAGAGCATTATGAGACCTTTTATTTTTGGGTCATTTTTTATTGCAGGGGAAATTCAGAAAACAGACAAAACATGGCATTTTATTTTATTTAACTAATAAAAATAGAAAACAAAAGGTAGGGACAGAAGTTAGTGCTTACTAAATTCATCAACTTCATACCTCTCAAAAATGATCCACTAATAAGGTTGGTCAAGTCTTATTAACAACCACTTTCGATTAGCATGAAACCGAGGAACTTTGGAACATCACTAAGATACCTCAACGGGGATATGAATGTCCCCAACAATAAGCATTTCATATTTCTTTTTAATAGTAGGTAGAGGTAGTTGAAAACTTCCAATAGTAATTGTCGTAGATTTTTCAATGACATTAATACCATTCACTTGGAATTGTTTCTTGGGAAAGTGCATTGTATGCTCATTACCATTGATATGAAAAGTGGCCTTGCTTTTACTGCAATCAATAACAGCCCCTGAGTATTCAAGAATGGTCTACCAAGGAGAATCGACATGTTGTCGTCCTCGGGCATCTCAAGTATAATAAAGTCAGTCAAAATAGTAACATTAGCAGCAACAATGGGCACATCCTCACAAATACTGATAGGTATGGCAGTTGATTTGTTAGCCATTTGCAAAGATATTTCAGTAGGTGTGAGTTTATTCAAATCAAGTCTTTTATATAAAGAGAAAGGCATAACACTAACACCAGCTCCCAAATCACATAAAGCAGTTTTCACATAGTTTATTTTGATTTTAGGTACTCCATCCTTAAAAGTATAATTAGCAAGCATGGTGGAGATTTCAGCTTCCGTCATTTTTCTCTTATTGGTGATGATGTCTTTCATGTACTTTGCATAAGGAGGCATTTTCAAGATAGCAGTCAAGCGAGTACGCAAAAAGACAGGCCTCAACATTTCAGCAAAGCGTTCAAATTCTTCATCGTCTTTCTTTTTAGTTGACTTAGGTGGAAAGGGCATAGATTTTTGTATCCGTGGTTCTCTTTCCTTACCGTGCTTTCTAGCAACAAAGTCTCTTTTACCATATCTTTTATTCTTGGTTGTGGGTTATCAAGATCAACTGCTGGTTCTATCTCAACATCATTGTCTGGTTCTTTATTGTTTGTTTGAGTATATTCACAAACCTCATCATTATCTTTTTCATTATCATAAGGTGAGTGTTCACTGCCAGATCGAGTTTCAGCATCAGAGATAGAAACTTCATTATCCTTATCAGGAGGTTTTCTACTTCAGGTTCACTAGAGGCATCCAAAGTCCTATCATTTTTCTTCTTATTTTTCTTTTTAGAAGGACTATGTGCATCAGTGTTAACCCTTTGAGAGTCTTGTTCAATTATTTTTAGCTGTCCTTCAGGATAAAGTGGTTCCTAAGTCATTCTACCTCCTCTAGTCATTACTCTAACAGCATGATCATGGACATTATTGTTCATTTCGTCAAGCAACTCTCTTTGAGATTTAGCAACTTGTTCTAACTGAGTTTGAACCACAGAAGCGTGCTTCCCCAAAACTCTAACATCATTTGAGATTCTAAATAACAAGTCACTCAAGCGAGCAATCATATCAGAATTGTATTTCAGTTGTTTCATAACATTTGCATTGAAGTGATCTTGCTTCCTAATGTAATTTGCAAACTCATAAAGGCATTGGATAGGGTGCATATTTTGAGGACTATCATTATCATTGAATTTCATTAGAGAATTTACCTCTACCACCTTAGATGGTGGTGGTGTATCAAGCCCATGTATTTCTTCAATAGGAGGTAAGTTTTTGACATCCTCAGCTTTAATACCTTTTTCTCTCATAGATTTATTTGCCTCTTGTGTATCTTCAGGATTGAGATATAAGATACCCCTCTTCTTCGGAGTGGGTTTAAGAGGTGGCTCAGGAAAAGCCCAATCATCATAATTTTTTCAATATGTTATTCAATAATTCTTCAGCTTGCCCAATAGTTCGTTCCCTGAAATCACAACTAGCACAACTATCTAGGAAGTCCCTAGAAGCATCGGTTAGTCCATTATAGAAGATATCAAGAATTTAATTTTTCTTAAGAGGATGATCAGGCAAAGCATTAAGCAATTGGAGAAGCCCCCCCAAGCTTTTGGGAGACTCTCTTCTTCAATTTGCACAAAATTTAATATTTCCTGTAAGGTAGCTTGTTTCTTATGAGCAGGAAAGTATTTTTCAGAGAAGTAATAAATCATATCCTGGGGACTACGCACACAACCAGGAGCAAGCGTATTGTACCAAGCTTTAGCATCACCCATTAATGAGAATGGAAATAATTTGAGAATATAATAATAGCGAATTTTCTCATCATGAGTAAAAAAGTGGCTATGTTATTCAACTTAGTAAGATGTGCCACAACAGTTTCAGTTTCATAACCATGGAAAGGATCAGATTCAACCAAAGTAATCAACTCTGGTTGACAGAGAATTGATAATCCTTATCGTCAACAAAGATAGGAGAAGTAGCAAACTGAGGATCACATTTCATTTTAGCATTCAAAGTCTTTTCTTTATACTTGCATAACAATTTTTTCTAGATTATATCTATCCTTACAAGCAAGAATATCTCTAGTAGTGTCCTCATTCATGACATATCCTTCCGGTACCTTAGGCAATTCATATCTAGGAGGACTAGTTCTAATGGGTGTTTCTAGATTTTCAGTTTCAATCTCTTCATCAGTTTCAGCATTCTCAAAAGCTTTAGTTCTAGCAACTTGTTCATCAAGAAATTCACATAGTGGCACATTATCGTCAAGCAAGGTACTAGCATCATCACGAGTAGCATTCATAGCAGAAGTAGCATCATCAATAACTTGCGACATGTCAGAATTAATAGCATGTGGTGGTGTTGCAAGTTTACTTATAGCAAAAGGTGAATCTTAAGCAGAGCTGGATGGTAGTTCCTTACCTCCCCTCGTCTTAGAGGAAAAAATCTTAGTCTTAGTATCCTTCAGATTCTTCATAGTGATAGATTGATAATAATCCCAAGTGGCTCGACAAATATAGCTATGCTCCCCGGCAACGGCGCCAAAAAAGGGTCTTGATAACCCACAAGTATAGGTGGTCGCAACCGTTTTCGAGGGTAGAGTATTCAACCCAAATTTATTGATTCGACACAAGGGGAGCCAAAGAATATTTGTAAGTATTAGCAGCTTGAGTTGTCAATTCAACCACTCCTGGAGGTTCATTATCTGCAGCAAAGTGATCAGTAGCAAAGTAGTATGATAGTTTTGATAGTAGTAGCAACAACAATAGTAACGGTAACAATGATAGCAATGATTTTCTAGCAAGTGTAACAGGAACAATAGCAGTAGTAACTTATCAAGAACAATATGTAGGAAAATCGTAGGCATTGGATCGGCGATTTGTTGGGTGGTATTCATCATGTGACAGTTACAACCTAGGGCGATACGGAACTAGCTCTGGTTCATAAATATAATGTAGGATGTATTCCATAAAGAGTGATACATGCTTATGGAAAGAACTTGCATGACATCTTTTGTCCTACCCTCCCGTAGCGGCGGGGTCCTATTGAAAACTAAGGGATATTAGGCCTCCTTTTAATAGCGAACCGGAACAAAGCATTAACACACGATGAATACATGAACTCCTCAAACTACGGTCATCATCGGGAAGTGTCTCGATTATTGTCACTCGGAGGTTGCCGGATCATAACACGTAGTAGGTGACTATAACTTGCAAGATCCGATCTAGAACATAGATATAATGGTGATAACATAAATGGTTCAGATCTAAAATCATGGCACCTGGGCCCAAAGTGACAAGCATTAAACATGGCAAAGTCATAGCAACATCAATCTCAGAACATAATGGATACTAGGGATCAAGCCCTAACATAACTAATTCGATTACATGATGAATCTCATCCAACTCCTCACCGACCAGCGAGCCTACGAAGGAATTACTCACTTCCGGTGGAGAGCATCATGGAATTGGTGGTGGAGAAGGGTTGGTGATGATGACGATCGAAGATCCCCCTCTCCGGAGCCCCAAACGGACTCCAGATCTGGCCTCTCGATGAAGAACAGGAGACGGCGATGGCTCTGTCTTGTGAAACGTGATAATTCTTTCTCCCTAATTTTTTTTCTGGAAAAATGTGATTTTATAGCATTGGTTTCAGGGTCTGTGGGGCCACCGGGTGGCGACAACCCACCTGGGCGCGCCTGGAGGGGGACGCGCCCTGGTGGGTCGTGCCCACCCAGGTGCCCCCTTCGGTTGTTCTTGGCTCCATAAATTATCTTTATTCATATAAAAATTCCTCGCAAAGTTTCGTTCCAATTTGAGAACTTTTATTTCTGCACAAAAAAAACAACACCATGGTAGTTCTACTGAAAACAGCATTAGCCCGGGTTAGTTTCATTCAAATCTTGCAAATTAGAGTCCAAAACAAGAGGAAAAGCGTTAGGAGAAGTAGATACGATAGAGACATATCACATGACATATTTTGTCCTACCCTCCCATGGCAGCACGGTCCTAAGGTAAACAAAGGGATATTAAGGCCTCCTTTTAATAGAAAACCGGACCAAAGCATTAACACTTACACTGGTACAGAGACATGCTATACAAGCGGTTTTTACCCCCTTTCCATGACGGAGTTTTAAACCGTGCCTAGTGAGTGTGCGCCGATCGGGGGGTCCTTCCTACACGACCCAGAAACCGTTGGGGATAGGACCTCTGGCCACACACCCGGGGCAAAATGAGCTCCTGTGCGATCGAGCGAGGCATCAAAGCCCAATCGTTTCCGTTCGTATGTATATCCCACACAGTGAAATCTCAGAAAATTGGTTCCATTCATATGTATATATGATGACCCACAAGTATAGGGGATCTATCGTAGTCCTTTCGATAAGTAAGAGTGTCGAACCCAACGAGGAGCAGAAGAAAATTACAAGCGGTTTTCAGCAAGGTATTCTCTACAAGCACTGAAATTATCAGTAACAGATAGTTGTGTGATAAGATAATTCGTAACGGGTAACAAGTAACAAAAGTAACTAAGGTGCAGCAGGTGGCTCAATCGTTTTGTAGCAAAGGACAAGCCTGGACGAACTATTATATAACGCAAAGTGCTCCCGAGGACACATGAGAATTACTGTCAAGCTAGTTTTCATCATGCTCATATGATTCGCGTTCTTTACTTTGATAATTTGATATGTGGGTGGACCGGTGCTTGGGTGATGTCCTTACTTGGACAAGCCTCCCACTTATGATTAACCCCTGTAGCAAGCATCCGCAACTACGAAAGAATAATTAAGATAAATCTAACTATAGCATGAAACATATGGATCCAAATCTTCCCCTTACGAAGCAACACATAAACTAGGGTTTAAGCTTCTATCACTCTAGCAACCCATCATCTACTTATTACTTCCCAATTCCTTCCCCTAGGCCCAAATAATGGTGAAGTGTCATGTAGTCGACGTTCACATAACACCACTAGAGGAGAGATAACATACATCTCATCAAAATATCGAAGAAGTACCAAATTCACATGATTACTTATAACAAGACTTCTCCCATGTCCCCAGGAACAAACATAACTACTCACAAAGCATATTCATGTTCATAATCATAGGAATAATAATTATCATTAAGGATCTAAACATATGATCTTCCACCGAATAAACCAACTAGCATCAACTACAAGGAGTAATCAACACTACTAGCAACCCGCAGGTACCAATTTGAGGTTTTGAGACAAAGATTGGATACAAGAGATGAACTGTAACATCCCAAATTTTCAATTTGGAATGTTATACATAGGTCATTCATGCATATCATTTTTTATGCATTTCGTTTCATGAATCCTTGAAATTCTAAGCAACTCAAGGACCCACAGAGAGAGTTTGGAATTTCGTTATTTTCATATTTGAGTTTTCTCAAATTTTGAAAAGAGGATCATTTGGTTTTGATTATTTTTCCTCTCCGAAAGTATTTCTAATTAAAATATATGAGAGGAGATAATATGACTTCTCCAAAATAAAGGAAATATTAGAGGAAAAATATTAAAATCAAATAAGTTATTTTATTCGGATTTTATTGCATTAGAGGCCCAAATAAATGTTCACTTTGTCCGCAATATTATTAGGGGACCGTGAAAATTTATTTCAAGATTTTTGGACTCCGTTTAGTATTTCTTTTATTTGTTTTTCTGTGTCAGGATTTACTTTGAAAAAAGTGGACCGACCTAACCGGGCCGTGTCCGACTAGGACTCCTGGCCCGGTCGGCCTTATAAGCCGGGAGGCCCGACCCCACCAAACCCCGAGCCCCGTGCCCGAAACCCTAGCCGCCAGCCCGTGCCGCCGCCGCGCATAGCCGCCGCCGCCTTCCGCCACCACTAGCCGCCGTCCCACTGCCCCGCCGCCAGACCTGATCTCGCGAGAAAACCACCGTCGCCGGTTTTCGCGAGAAAACTGTTCGGTTTTTTTAAGAAACCCTAGTTTGGTTTTTTGAATCGATTTTTGTTCGGTTTTTCTTCGGTTTAGTTAAATAGCGGACGTTCGTCCGTACGTTAATTTTAACGAACGCAGTTCGTCAGTGAGCCCCAGACAACGAACGCTCGTTCGTTAGCCTGTTCGTCTCGTTTTATTTTTCCTGGGTTATTCCACGATTATTTTCGATCACAATTTCTGCCCTAATCTTCGATCTAGTATATCTTTTTGCTCGTTTATCCAAATCAGGTGAAACAAGCGCCTAGATCTTCATCTTGAAACCCTCTTTCTGTTTAACCGACTTGAACAAGATTTTGATACTGTAAAATTTGACTTTAGTCCAGATTAGTAATCGGATCTTGTTCCTTTCGTAGTTTGAGTTTCGTTGCTCCGTTGGATTTGATTCTTTTTGCAAACCGGAGTTCTTCAGTTGAACTTTCTGGTTAGATCTTTTATTCGAAGTTTTCCCCGTGCATCTTTGCTTGATTGCTTATGTATGCTATTGTTTTATTGCGGTAGAAGACCCGGAGTGCGAAGCGTGCTACTACGAGTCTTTAGGATTTGCAGATCGTCGGCAAGGCAAGTAACACATTGATCATACTTTTTCATACCCGGTTTTTATGCATTAATTTCAACCCTCACACATTGCATGAGTAGGATCTCTTAACATGTGGGTTTGGGAAGTAGCTGATGAGGTAGAACCTATTGCCCTATTTATTATCAAACCCTGGGGAGTTACTGCTACGTTATGCTTATTGCCAGGCTATGCTCGTAGAAGTGGATTGGGTTTGAGAGTATCCATGACAGATGTGAGATTGTTAATTAATGGTTCAACTTAAGGTGGCAACTTTAATACACATCTGGGTGGATTGCTTGTGGGCACCTGGGGTTATACTAGTGTTGTCCTAGGAGATCCCGGGGTTATATCGTCTGATCCTCCTATGGTCCGCCACCCAGGCTCAAAGGGATCATAAGATTTTTCATGCTAGAAACTTCCGTGTGCAGCCACAAGCTATTATGGGCTCTAGCGTAGTGGACTAAGTTGCATGACCTCTTCTAGTGGTAGACTAGCAGATGTAGGGGATGTAGGTTGGTACGGTATACCCGGGGTTAGAGTTAATGTTTCTGAAAGACTGTGTCTCGGTCATCTGTTCCTCAAACACCTTGTAGTGCGAGAAATCCAACGGAGGAGATCGAGTCTTGTGGGGAAAAGTGTGCAAACCTCTGCAGAGTGTACAAACTAATCATGGTTAGTCGTGTCCCCGGTTATGGACATCGTGAGTATCTAGTTCTTGGATTATCATATGGATCTCATCACTTTTAACTTAATTTGTTGGGTTGATTATTACTTTCAATCGGGATTGAGATGGGGGTACCATTCTCAATGTTGTTTCAACTACCATGATAGTTAAATAAAATATATTCCTTTGTTGTATGGAAAAATTGGCTTTTCGCAAAAACATTGTAACCATAGAGCCTCCACCAACCATATATGCATGTAGTGATAGCATTTATTTGTTCATTGCTCTACTGTGTTACGTTGCCAGCATATTCCATGTGCTGACCCGTTTTCGGGATGCAACGTATTATGTTACAGACTTTTCAGATGACGAGTAAGGTGCCATAGGTCGTTTGTCATGCACTCAGCTATGCCGTTGGAGTTGATGGACTCACTTTATCTTCCAAGTCTTCCGCTGGTATCGTATTTAGATGGCCTTAAACCATATTTATTGTATTTAGTTCTCTTTTGAGACATTTGATGTAATAAGTGTGTGATTACTACTCTGTTATAAATCCTTCGAGTACTGTGTGTGTCAACATTACCGATCCAGGGATGACACTGAAACACAGAGACTTGACCGTCTGAGGTCGGGTCGCTACAAGATGGTATCAGAGCACACGTTGAATGTAGGACACGACCACTAAGATGAGCCATAGGTAACTCTTCTCTTCTCATTTCTGACTCCTCTCCATTTTCTACTCTTTAGGATGGTGGACTCAAGGAACAAGTTTACATAGCCGGATGAAGACACCCCTTTTGGACGACACTTGAAGGAAGTCACTAGGTACCTGAACATTGGAATACCAAGCTTCACCGGGACCTACACCGCCACACTACCAGAAGAGGAACGTTGGATGATTTGAGTTCAAGTTCCGGGAAGGACATTCACGCCAGTCACTGAGCCCATGGAGTTTTCTTTTGATGCACCAACCTGGAGTCTAGGAAAGAGCATGGCAGCCCACATCGCCATGGGACGCATCGGCGAAGTTTACCACAAGGAGCTTAAGGACACTATCTACCAGATATGTGGGCGCCGAGATGAGCAATGGGAGATGATCAGCACTAGGAAGGACCGGTCCATCGCAGCATTCATCCAGGAGTTAAAGCATCACATACGTCGCCAAGAGAACGAGATGTGCACAAGCATGATAGATTTGAAGAAGGCGATGACCAGGATCATAGAGCTAGAAGAGGAACTCAAGTCTACACACGATGGTTATGAGGAGGAAATGACGATACTTGTGGAGATGAATGACGACCTGACGAGGAAGCTAGGAGTTTTCATGGGAGACCCCGCACCAGGAGGAGAAGACGACGAACCCAAGGAGATTCGTTCTGAAGAATACATCATCATCGACGACATCGACTCCGACCCTGATGGTAGTGATGATGACTATGAAGATGAAGCTGGAGCGGATATCATGGAGTCTTCCACCAATCAAAATTTCTAGTAGACCACCATATGATCAGTAGTGTTCCCCCATGTATATAGAATAGTCCGAGCACTTTAACGATAGTTAGATCGATTGTATGCCCTTGCTTGATTGATTGAGTGATATAATATGATTGTGTTTGTCTCATGTGCATATGGGTAGTGCTTTCTCCTTAGACCTTATTCTATTCTAATCTCTTCCCTCTAAACCCATCAGATGCCTCCGAGACGTGACCCCAGATTTGTCTTCCCACCGGAGCTCACTCAGTTGATCCAGTAGCAGAATGCCTTGATGCAGTTGTTAGTTCAGAACCAAGGCAACAACAACAACAACAATAACAACAACAACCCACCGCCACCACTTCCAGTTGACAACTTAGCCCGTTTTTTTAGGTTATAGCCACCGGTGTTTTCCAGTAGCACCGAGCCCATAGTTGCGGATGACTGGCTACGCAGGATTGGAAGGGAGTTAACCACTGCTAGTTGCATAGATGCGGAGAAGGTGCGTTTTGCCGCACACCAATTGGATGGACCCACAGCCGCATGGTGGGAGAATTACACAGCCACTTTTCCTATAACAAATGTCACTTGGGAGCAGTTTCAGCAAGCTTTCCGCACAGCCCATGTCTCAACTAGAGCTATGCGCATGAAGAAGCGTGAGTTTCGCAACTTGCACCAGGGGAATCGTACTATAGCTCAGTACGTGGATGAGTTTAGTAAGTTATCTCGTTAGGTCCCAGATGATGTGGCCACAGATGTCGCGAAGCAGGAGAAGTTTATGGAAGGGATGAATATGAGATGAGCATGCAGTTAATGGTGGCAACATTCAACAACTACCAGGAGTTGGTAGATAAGGCTCTTATGATTGAAGGGAAGCAGCAGCAGATTGAGAGCCGCAAGAGGAAGTATGGACAAGGGAAGTACAATGCAGGAGCATCGCAAAAGCCTCGTTTTACCCCAAACTCGGGAGGATACACCCATAATCATGGAGGCCACACTCACAATGGAGGAAGTTCTCATAACCACAATGGCCCAAAGAATGGGAATGGTAATGGAGCGAGCAGCAATCAAAACCGCTCTAACCTAGCCACACCCGCCAAGAAGGACCAGAGTCATGTTACCTGTTTCAAGTGCGGGAAGACTGGGCATTATGCCAATGATTGTCTAGAGTTGAAGAATGGCAATGGTAATGGAAGCTCGGGGAAGAAGCCCAACCCTTTAAATAGGAGACAAGTGAACCACGTGAACGTGGAGGAGGTTGAAGAGCAGCTAGATGCAGTGATCGGTAAGTTTTTGGTTAAGTTATTTACCGCTCTCGTTCTTTTTGATACTGGTGCATCGCATTCATACATTTCAAGGGGATTTGTGGACAAGTTTAAGTTACCCACCTTAGCCCTTAGGACACCCTTGCTAGTGAGCTCACCAGGTCCAGAGTATATGGCTAGCCGATGGTGCGACCGGGTACCTTTAACCATCGGCAGCCATGTTTTCCCCTCAGACCTAATAATTTTGGAATCCCAAGGATTGGATGTGATACTTGGGATGGATTGGTTATCGAAGTATGGAGGAAACATTGATTGCGCATGTAGGTCAATTCTACTCACCACCCCAGAGGGAAAAGGATTAAGTATGTATCCACGCATACTCCTAAGAGTACTCACGGAAATTCCCTCATGGGAGTTGTTCAGGAAGAAGTGCCTGTAGTGAAAGATTACCTGGATGTATTTCCATAGGAATTACCAGGCATGCCGCCAGATCGTGATATTGAGTTTTTGATAGAGCTGTTGCCAGGCACCGGACCGATATCGAAGAGACCGTACCAGATGCCTGCAAATGATCTGGAGGAGATTAAGAAGTAGATCAAGGAGTTGTTGGAGAAAGATTACATTTGACGAAGTTCATCACCATGGGGAGCCCCAGTGCTCTTGGTTGAGAAGAAAGATAAGTCTCTGAGAATGGTTGTTGATTATCGGGCATTGAATGAAGTGACGATCAAGAACAAGTACCCACAGCCGATGATAAATGATTTGTTTGATCAGTTGCAATGAGATAAAGTGTTTACGAAGATCGACCTACGATCAGGATATCACCAGCTAAAAATCCGAGAATAGGATATACCTAAGACAGCCTTCACCACAATGTACGGGCTATATAAGTACACGGTTATGTCATTTGGATTGACTAATGCCCCTGCCTATTTCATGAGCATGATGAATAAGGTATTCATGGAGTTCTTGGATAAGTTTGTTGTGGTGTTCATTGATGATATTCTGGTATACTCGAATAATGAAGAGGAACACAAGGATCATTTGCGTTTAGTTCTCAAGAAACTCAGGAAACATCAGTTGTATGCCATGTTCAGCAAGTGTGAGTTTTGGCTGAAGGAAGTTGGATTCCTTGGAGATGTTATATGCGGAGAAGGTATAATAGTAGACCCAGCCAAGGTTAAGTCAGTCACTGAGTGGTTGGCACCCACCTCAGTTGGAGAGATTCACAATTTTCTTGGAGTCGCGGGATATTATCGGAGATTTATTGAGAATTTATCGAAGATTGCGAAGCTCATGATGGAGTTGTTGAAGAAGGACACTAAGTTCAAATGGACGGATGAATGTGAGGCAAGTTTTCAGGAGTTGAAGAAATGTTTGACTATGGCCCTAGTGCTGATTCCGCCAGATATACGCAAGGATTTCCAAGTGTATTGCGAGGCATCTCGCTTAGTACTTGGAGGTGTACTTATGCAAGACGAAAGAGTTGTTTCGTATGCCTCATGACAACTTCGACTGCATGAGTTGAATTATGCCACACATGATTTGGATTTAGCAGCTGTAGTGCATGCACTCAAAACCTGGAGACATTTTCTTATTGGGAACCATTATGATGTATACACGGACCACAAGAGTTTGAAGTACATTTTCACACACAGAAGGAGCTAAATCTCAGGCAAAGGAGATGGTTGGAGCTCATAAAGGATTACGATATGAAGTTACACTATCATCCAGAAAAGGCCAATGTCATAGCAGACACTTTGAGCCAGAAGAATTATGCCAATACCTTAGTAACAGGAAGTTTGCCAAAGGAATTAGCAGAAGATCTCAGGGAGCTTCGTTTGGAGATTGTTCCTAGAGGTTTTGTTGCAGCAATGGAAGTTCAGTCTACATTGTTGGGAAAGATTCGTGAAGCTCAGAAGGATGATAAGGAAATTGCTTAGATAAAGGAAAAGATGAGTGAAGGAAAAGCCAAAGGTTTTCATGAAGATGAGCATGACACCTTATGGTTTGAGGACCGAGTTTATGTGCCCAATAATGTAGAGATCAGGAAGTTGATACTTCAGGAAGCTCATGACTCGCCATACTCGATACACCCCGGAAACACCAAGATGTATCTGGATTTGAAGGAACATTTCTGGTGGACTGGTATGAAGAAGGATATTGCCGAGTATGTAGCCGTATGCGATGTATGTCAGAGAGTGAAGGAAGAACATCAGAAGCCAGCAGGATTAGTGCAGCCTATGCCGATACCCGAACGGAAGTGGGATAAGCTTGGCATGGATTTTATCACCGGATTACCCACGACCCGATCGGGATATGATTCTATCTGGGTAGTAGTGGACTGCTTGACCAAAGTAGCTCACTTTATCCCTGTGAAGACCACTTATACCAGTGCGAAGTTGGCCAAGATATATATGACTAGGATCGTATGTCTGCATGGAGTTCCGAGGACCATCGTATCAGATAGAGGAACGCAATTTACTTCAAAGTTTTGGCATCAGCTGCACCAGACTTTGGGTACCAGGCTAGAGTTCAGTGCAGCCTTTCATCCACAGACAGATGGACAGACCGAAAGAGTCAATCAGATTCGGGAGGACATGTTGAGAGACTGTTGTGACGCCCCGAGACCGATGCTCGAGAAGACTTCCATATGTTCCGGGTTTTGCCGGGTGTTTCAATTGTGCTTGCCCTTTTATTTTTTTTGCATTGCACCACGTCATCATGCCATCATCTCATAAATCTTTTGCAACTCAACTAAATAAATTGCATAGATCTCTGATCTATTTAAATCGAGGGAAGGGTGACTTCTCTTTACAACATATCCTCTCGATATTTAGAGAGCTATAGTAAATATTCCAATTATTTGGATTTACCGCAAACACAGTTGCAAATATCACATGCCTTGGTTATCTCAATTCTTGGTCTCCAAACTTTGCCCATAAATTCTTTCGTCATTTTCCGGAGCTCCACCAAAAATCGGAACATTTTTGGACACCTCTAATTCCTAGCCATTGTTCAAACCATTTGAATTAAATTCAAATGACTTTGAATTAAATCCTTGCAATCATGCCTCTCATATTTTTCTTGGAACCAGCGCATTTTTGCGAGTCCGGGAATATTATTTGCGTGCGCTAATTATTTCCCAAACCCCCCTTCATCTTTCTTTTCTTCTCCAATTTTGTTTTATGCTTAGAAATAAAGTTAAAGAGAGAGAGCAGAGTGCCCAACTGGGCCTCCTTAGGCCCACTCTCGCACCAGCCCACCTAGGCCACCCGCAGCAAGGCCAGCAGACCTCCCGCGCCGGCCCATAGGCACAGCCAACCCCCACCAGTTCTAACCTAGCCCGATCCCCCTCGGTCCTATTTTTTTCCTTCGTCCACCTCCTCGCACCGCCAGGAGAACCCGCAGCCCGATCCCCATCTCTCGCTCTCTCCCTCTCCCATCGATCTCTCCCACACCGCCGCCAGAGAGCCACGCTCAACCCCCACCTCTCACCCGCTGTCCTACTTCCTCTCGATCCCTCTCCTTTCCCCGCGCCTCCTCCATCCGCAGCCACCCTGCAGCAGAGCACCACGGCGCCCATCTCCTGCGCCTCCCCGTGCTGACGAACTCCACCTTCCCTGCGCCTGTGCTTCGCTGACCGAAGGCGTCGTCCTCAAACGTCGCCAGCACCACTCCTTTCGCCTGCGTGCTCCCTCCTGCTCCTTCGACCTCGCCTTGCCCTGCGACCGCGCCACCCGGCGAGCCCATGCTCTGGCACCGCGCTGTTGCACCCTTGTTGCTCGCGGGCGCCCTGGATGTCCGCGGCCTCGCCTTCCTGTGTCTCCACTTCTTCCTCCGCCCAAGACTCCCTTGAGCTCCTCTGCCTCCGCGCCCACCTGTCGTCGACGTTCCCGACGGGCTCGCCAAGAGCTTCCCCGAGCTACAACAGGAACCACACCGACACTTGTTCTCCCCGGATCCACCTCGGCCTCACCGGACAGATGCACCACCAGCAACATGTCTTGTTTCTTTTGGACCAGCAAGTACATCGCCAAGAACCCTACGCGGACGCATCGTCTCTAGGATTTTTGCCAAGTCCCCGCTCTGATGAACGTTTTGCAACCGCCAAGTCAAACTACAATGCGATGACCAGAACCGCGCCAAGTTGTTACCTGGTGCACCTACGATGTTTTGCCATGGACACAATCAATACGTGTTTCGGAACCAAGCGTCAAGTATCGTGAGTCCGAAGATCTTGGATGCACCAAGTCCCTCGACGACAAGTTCTTCTCCGGACGTGTACGACTACCGTCACTTGGGTTCGACAAGATGCCGAGTACCACTACGTTTGCCATGTACATCTACACCAAGACCGGACCATCAAGTACCGCGAGAACGTTTGTACCTCTACCGTCGCCGTGGATCCGACAAGTACCCCTACAAAAAGTGTACCTCTACCGTTGTCTTCGGAATCGCTAAGAACGTCAAGTACCCCTTCGAGATGAAGAGACCGGCAAGTTCGAATGACCCCAAGTACCTCTTCGAAATGACCGAGTACCATTACCATCGGACGCTCGAACGACTACAGGCCGAAACGTCAAGTTCCTCGATGAACCATGTACGACTACCATTTCTCGTGGATTCACCTAAGTACCATGAAATGGATGACCCTACAAGTTACTGTTGCCGTGTATGACTACCGTCGCCTTGGAGATGTTGGGTTCATCAAGTTCCTCTTCGGAAAAGTACCACTACTTCCATCGACGACCTGTGAACGACTACTTCCTCTACTTCCCTCGACGAAATCGAACCGTCCCGTTTGCACGCTTTGAAGGTATAACCGCCAAGAACGAACGTCCGAGAATGAATGCCTATGTCGTATGGGGTTCACCCTTTGTCTGCACCGTGTCCGAATTGTCACTCGTTTTCCATGCCACTAACCCATGGGAACCCGATAGTTGGGATCACCCACCATCTTTTGCATGCTCCCGTCACTTTTCCTTTTGCACCAGTATCTCCGTGAGCTATCGGAACCGGAATGTTGCCATGGCACCATTTCTGTTGTCATTGTCGTGGCACCCCTTTCGTTTTCGCCATGATGACAAATGCTTCATAATGCTCGTGTCAACTTTTAATAAACATTGCATAAACTTGTTCATGTCATCCGCATCATGATAACAACTTCTAAAAGGTTTAAATTGTTGTTGCATTAAATTGATAAATGCATATGGGGATTACCGGACTTGTTGTTTGTTATATCCGGCCCCATTTAAATTGGTTAGATGGTATAGTTTTTGTTATGCTTCACCTCTTACCATGTTAAGAACATTTAATATTTTTGGGTACCTAACCGAGAGTGAACTAAATTTGTAGTATTGTTTGTGCACTTTGCCATGCCATGCTTCATTAAACCGGACATGCATCAGACTTGATTGTGCATCATGCCATGATTATGTGGTGGTTGTTTACTACGTAGTTTGCTTCTTTTCGGTGTTGCTTCTTCGGGTTAGTTCCGATAACGTCGTGTTTGTGAGGATCCGTTCGACTTCGTCCGTTTGTCTTCTTCATGGACTCGTTCTTCTTCCTTGCGGGATTTCAGGCAAGATGACCATACCCGCGAAATCACTTCTATCTTTGGTTGCTAGATGCGCGCTCTTTTTCTATGCCTATGCTACGATGCTTACCACTTGCTTATCATGCCTCCCATATTGTTAAGCCAAGCCTCTAACCCACCTTGTCCTAGCAAACCGTTGTTTGGCTATGTCAGCGCTTTGCTCAGCCCCTCTTATAGCATTGTTAGTTGCAGGTGAAGATTGAAGTTTGTTCCTTGTTGGAACATGGAGATCGTTCCTTGTTGGAACGTTGTTTACTTGTTGGAATATCACAATATATCTTATTTAATTAATTCATCTATATACTTGGTAAAGGGTGGAAGGCTCGGCCTTATGCCTGGTGTTTTGTTCCACTCTTGCCGCCCTAGTTTCCGTCATATCGGTGTTATGTTCCCAGATTTTGCGTTCCTTACGCGGTTGGGTTATAGTGGGAACCCCTTGACAGTTCGCTTTGAATAAAACTCCTCCAGCAAGGCCCAACCTTGGTTTTACCATTCGCCACCTAGCCTCTTTTTTCCCTTGGGTTAGGCCAGCCCAAGGGTCATCTTTATTTTAAACCCCCGGGCCAGTGCTTGTCTAAGTGTTGGTCCAATACAGAGCACCATGCGGGGCCGTCCCTTGGCAACTTGGGTTACGTTGGCTCCCGTACGCTTAGCTTATCCGGTGTGCCCTGAGAACGAGATATGTGCAGCTCCTATCGGGATTGTCGGCACAGCGGGTGGTCTTGCTGGACTTGTTTTACCATTGTCGAGGATGTCTTGTAACCGGGATTCCGAGTCTGATCTCCCGCTAAAAGGAATATCCTTCGTTGACCGTGAGAGCTTGTGATGGGCTAAGTTGGGACACCCCTGCAGGGATTTGAACTTTCGAAAGCCGTGCCCGCGGTTATGGGCAGATGGGAATTTGTTAATGTCCGGTTGTAGAAAACCTAAACTTGACCTTAATTAAAATACATCAACCGCGTGTGTAACCGTGATGGTCTCTTTCCGGCGGAGTCCGGGAAGTGAACACGGTGTTGAAGTTATGTTTGACGTAGGTTGTTCTAGGATCACTTCTTGATCTTAGTTTTATCGACCGTGCCTTGCCTTCTCTTCTCGCTCTCATTTGCGTATGTTAGCCACCATATATGCTAGTCGCTTGCTGCAGCTCCACCTCATACCTTTACCTTACCCATAATCTTAAATAGTCTTGATCGCGAGGGTGTGAGATTGTTGAGTCCCCGTGACTCACAAATACTCCAAAACCAGCTTGCAGGTGCCGATGAGACCGTGCAGATGACGTAACCAAGCTCAGGAGGAGCTCGATGAAGATCTTGTCCTTTGTGTTGTTTCGTTCTAGTTGTTTAGTAGTGGAGCCCAGTTGGGACGATCGGGGATCTGTGTAGCTTTTGGGGTAGTCTTCTTTTATTTTGGTTCCATAGTCGGACCTTGATTTTATCTGTTTGATGTAATGCTTTATTCATGTATTGTGTGAAGTGGCGATTGTAAGCCAACTATGTATCTCTTTTCCCTTATTGTATTACATGCGTTGTGTGAAGATTACCTCACTTGCGACATTGCTTTCAATGCGGTTATGCCTCTAAGTCGTGCTTCGACACGTGGGAGATATAGCCGCATCGAGGGTGTTACAACTGTGCACTAGATTATGGATCTAGTTGGGACGACAACTTGCCCTACGCGGAGTTCTCATACAACAATTGTTACCAGGCCAGTTTGAAGATGGCACCGTTCGAAGCCCTATATGGACGAAGGTGCAGGACACCGTTAATGTGATATGAAGTTGGATACCGTAAGTTGTTTGGACCAGATTTGATTAAGGAGTCTGAAGAGAAGGTTAAACTGATTTGAGATAGACTAAAGGTAGCTCAGTCCAGACAAAAGAGTTATGCAGACTCTAAGCGCAAGGAGGTAGTCTATGAAATTGGAGACAGATCATATCTCCGTGTGTCACCGCTCCGAGGAGTTAAGCGATTTGGAGTCAAGGGAAAGTTAGCTCCGAGATTTGTAGGACCATACCGAGTTTTGGAACGTATGGGAGAGGTAGCCTACAAGTTGGAGTTACCCAAAGGACTGTCAGGAATTCATGATGTGTTTCACGTTTCCTAGCTGAAGAAGTGCCATGCAGAGATGGCCGATATACCTCTGAGAGATACCGTGCCCCTGGAAGCAATTTAGTTGGATAGTGATCTGACTTATGAGGAGAAACCAGTCAAGATTCTCGAGTTTGCCAGCTGAGTTACTCGCAGCAAGGTTATAAAGTTTTGCAAAGTTCAGTGGAGCCACCATACCGTGGATAAAGCCACCTGGGAACAAGTGGATGATCTACGCAAAGACCACCCACACCTATTTTCTAGCCAACCTGAATCTCGAGGGCGCGATTCATTTTAACGGGGGTAGGTTTGTAACATCCCAAATTTTCAATTTGGAATGTTATACATAGGTCATTCATGCATATCATTTTTTTATCGCATTTCGTTTCGCAAATCCTCGAAATTCTAAGCAACTCAAGGACCCATGGAGAGAGTTGGGAATTTCGTTATTTTCATATTTGAGTTTTCTCAAATTTTGAAAAGAGGATCATTTGGTTTTGATTATTTTTCCTCTCCGAAAATATTTCTAATTAAAATATATGACAGGAGATAATATGACTTCTCCAAAAAAAGGAAATATTAGAGGAAAAATATTATACTCAATTAAGTTATTTTATTTGGATTTTATTGCAATTTTATTTGAATTAGGAAAATTATGCATTTTCCAAAATTGCATTAGAGGCCCAAATAAATGTTCACTTTGTCCGCAATATTATTAGGGGACCGTGAAAATTTATTTCAGGATTTTTGGACTCCGTTTAGTATTTCTTTTATTTGTTTTTCCGCATCAGGATTTATTTTAAAAAAATGAACCGACCTAACCGGGTCGTGTCCGACTAGAACTCCTAGCCCGGCCGGCCTTATAAGCCGGGAGGCCCGAGCCCGCCAAACCACCAGCCCTGAGCCCGAAACCGTAGCCGCCCGCTTGCGCCGCCGCCACCGCACGTAGCCGCCGCCGCTAGCCGCCGCCCCATCCTACCGCCCGCTGCCGCCGCTAGCCGCCGTCCCGCCACCCCGCCGCTGGACCCGATCTCGCCGGAGGTAACCGCTGCTGCCGCCGGTTTTCATAAGAAAACCATTCGGTTCTTTTAAAAACCCTAGTTCAGTTTTTTTTATCGGTTTTCGTTCGGTTTTTCTTTGGTTTAGTTAAATAGCTGACGTTCGTCCGTACGTTCATTTTAGCGAACGCAGTTCGTCAGTTAGCCATAGACAACGAACATTCGTTCGTTAGCCTATTCGTCTCATTTTATTTTTCCAGGGTTTTTCCGTGATTATTTTCGATCGTGATTTCTACCCTAATCTTCGATCTAGTATATTTTTTCGCTCATTTATGCAAATCAGGTGAAACAAGTGCCTAGATCTTTGTCTCGAAGCCCTCTTTCTGTTTAACCAACTTGAACAAGATTTTGATACTGTAAAATTTGACTTTAGTCCAGATTAGTAATCGGATCTTGTTCCTTTCGTAGTTTGAGTTTCGTTGCTCCGTTGGATTTGATTCATTTGGCAAACCGGAGTTCTTTAGTTGAACTTTCTGGTTAAATCTTTTATTCAAAGTTTTCCCCGTGTATCTTTGCTTGATTACTTATGTATGCTATTGTTTGTTTGCGGTAGAACACCCGGAGTGTGAAGCGTGCTACTACGAGTCTTTAGGATTTGCAGATCGTCGGCAAGGCAAGTAACACATTGATCATACTTTTTCATACCCAGTTTTTATGCATTAGTTTCAACCCTCACACATTGCATGAGTAGGACCTCTTAACATGTGGGTTTGGGAAGTAGTTGATGAGGTAGAACCTATTGCCCTATTTATGATCAAACCCTAGGGAGTTACCGCTATGTTATGCTTATTGCCAGGCTATGCTCGTAGACGTGGATTGGGTTTGAGAGTATCCATGACAGATGTGAGATTGTTAATTAATGGTTCAACTTAAGGTGGCAACTTTAATACACATCTGGGTGGATTGCTTGTGGGCACTTGGGGTTATACCAGTGTTGTCCTAGGAGATCCCGGGGTTATACCGTGTGATCCTCCTATGGTCCGCCACCCAGGCTCAAAGGAATCATAACATTATTCATGCTAGAAACTTCCGTGTGCAGCCACAAGCTATTATGGGCACTAGCATAGTGGAGTAAGTTGCATGACCTCTTCTAGTGGTAGACTAGCAGATGTAGGGGATGTAGGTTGGTACGGTCTACCCGGGGTTAGAGTTAATGTTTCTAAAAGACTGTGTCTCGGTCATCCGTTTCTCAAAGACCTTGTAGTGCGAGAAATCCAACGGAGGAGATCGAGTCTTGTGGGGAGAAGTGCGCAAACCTCTGCAGAGTGTACAAACTAATCATGGTTAGCCGTGTCCCCGGTTATGGACATCTTGAGTATCTGGTTCTCGGATTATCATATGGATCTCATCACTTTTAACTTAATTTGTTGGGTTGATTATTACTTTTAATAGGGATTGAGATGGGGGTACCATTCTCAATGTTGTTTCAACTACCATGATAGTTAAATAAAATATATTCCTTTGTTGTAGGGAAAAATTGGCTTTTCGCAAAAACATTGTAACCGTAGAGCCTCCACCAGCCATATATGCATGTAGTGATAGCATTTATTTGTTCATTGCTCTATTGTGTTACGTTGCCCGCATATTCCATGTGCTAACCTGTTTTCAGGCTGCAACGTATTATGTTGCAGACTTTCCAGATGACGAGTAAGGTGCCATAGGTCGTTTGTCTTGCACTCTGCTATGCCGTTGGAGTTGATGGACACACTTTATCTTCCAAGTCTTCCGTTGTTATCGTATTTAGATGGCCTTAAGCCATATTTATTGTATTTAGTTCTCTTTTGAGACATTCGATGTAATAAGTGTGTGATTGCTACTCTGTTATAAATCCTCCGAGTATTGTGTGTGTCAGCATTACCGATCCAGGATGACACTGAAACATAGAGACTTGACCATCTGAGGTCGGGTTGCTACAAGAACTAGGGTTTGAGAGGAGATGGTGTTGGTGATGTTGATGGAGATTGACCCTCTCTCGATGAGAGGATCATTGGTGATGATGAGGGCTTCGATTTCCCCCTCCAGGAGGGAGGTTTCCCCGGCAGAACAACTCCGCCGAAGCCCTAGATTGGTTCTGCCCAGGTTCCGCCTCGAGACGGCGGCGCTTTGTCCCAAAAGCTTCCTCTTGATTTTTTTTTCTAGGTCAAAACATATCATATAGTAGAATATGGGCACCGGAGGCTTGCCAGGGGGCCCACAAGGCTGGGGCACACCCAGGGGGTAGGGCGCGCCCCCACCCTTTTGGCTTCCCGGTGGGGCCCCTCTCGTACTTTCTTCGCCCAATATTTTTATATATTCCAAAATAATTCTCCGTAAATTTTCAGGACTCTCGAAGTTGTTCAGAATAGGTCTCTCAGCTTTGCTCCTTTTCTAGTCCAGAATTCTAGATGCCAGCATTCTCCGTCTTCATGAAAACCTTGTGAAATAAGAGAGAAAATCCATAAGTATTGTTCTATGATATGTAATAACATACCATACTGCAATAAATATCAATATAAAAGCATGATGCAAAATGGACATATCAACTCCCCCAAGCTTAGACCTCGCTTGTCCTCAAGCAAAAGCCAAAATCGAAAAATATGTCCACCTATTTAGAGATAGAGGTGTCGATAAAATAAAATACGGACATGAGGGCATTGTGATCATCTTTAGAACATCAACATATCTTCTCATATTATTTCTTATGCTAAATTAATAATTTGTTCACAAGGTAAAGTATGAATCAGAAACTTCATTGAAAACTAAGAAACTATGATCTCAGTCATCGAAGCAATTGCAATTTATCATAACATCGGAAAGATTCCACTCAAGGGCTTTTCAGCAAGTCCACATACTCAACTATCATATAGTCTTTCACAGTTGCTAATACTCAGGCGATACTTATGGGTTCAAAGCCTCAGTTGGACACAGAGAAAGATAGGGGCTTATAGTTTCGCCTCCCAACCTTTTACCTCAAGGGTAATGTCAACAATAATACTTTATGATAACCTATGTCCGAGTGGATATATATATATATATACATGGATCTTTCTCCAACACATAGTGCTTGCCAAAAAGAAAAGGAGTAAAAAGGAAAGGTGAAGATCACCATGACTCTTGTATAAGGGTAGAGGATAAAAGGAAAAGATAGGCCCTTCGCAGAGGGAAGCCGAGGTTGTCATACGCATTTATAGTTGGATGCACAACATCTTAATGCAAAAGAACATAACTTTATATTGCCGCTTGTGATAAAGAACTTTATTATGCAGTCTGTCGCTTTTATTTCTTCCATATCCCAAGTTCGTATAAAACTTATTTTCTCCACACTAAAAGATCATACATATTTAGAGAGCAATTTTTATTGCTTGCACCAATGACAACTTACTTGAAGGATCTTACTCAATCCATTGGTAGGTATGGTGGACTCTCATGACAAAACTAGTTTAAGGGATATTTGGATGCACAAGTACTATCTCTACTTGGTGCAAAGGATTTGGCTAGCATAAGAGGGAAAAGCAAGCTCAACATGTTGGAGGATCCATGACAATATAACTTCTATTCGTATATAAGAAAACATAACCCATTATGTTGTCTTCCTTGTCCAACATTGACTTGTTAGCATGTCATATTTTAATGAGTGCTCACAATTACAAAAGATGTCCAACATAGTATATTTATATGTGAAACCTCTCTTTCTTTATTACTTCCTATTAATTGTAACAATGACCAAAACTATGTTTTCAACTCTCAACAACTTTTATTCATCATACTCTTTATATGTGAAGTAATCACTCTCCATAGGATCATTATATGATCTTTTTATTTCTTTTTATTCTTTCTCTAGTTTTATTCCCTCAAGATTAGAGCAAGAAAGCAAAGCCCTCAACTCAAAACTACTCTTTATTATATATAACTCATGGACTCAATTACACAGATAGATCTCAAAACAAAACAAAAGCTAGATCATACTAAAATTTTATTCTACTTGTCGGTGTTCTGGGAACAGGGGTAGCCAGACTTGCCTGCCTGCGGCCCATGGCATGGCTCCATCAATGGCGTGGTACCGTCGACCTTCAGCATAGACAACTCAAGACCCTCGCGAGGGGCCAAGCCTCGCGAGGCAGGTGACAGCAAAACCTCCTGAAGGAGCGGCCTCCTCAGGCTGGCTCCTGAGGAGCGGAGATTTCTGTGCAAGCCCTCACCTCGTGAGGTTCGGATGACGCGAGCCATGACGACCAAGGCCAGGCGGGCGCTAGGAGGCGCAGTATAGCAGTTTCCTCTTTGGTGCTAAGGAGGCAAGTGCAGGTGCAGAGTCCCAAGGAATCAGCCAAAGGTTTCCATTTCCATGAAAAACACCAAGACCACCAGGACGGCAGGACGGAGGTTATCACCGAGCCCACCATGGCGTCACGACCAGAAGCTTTGCAGGCGAAGACTAACTTTTGTCAGGATAAGATGTACTAGTTGTCCCCCTTTGAATTTGGCCATTGTGGGATCCCTTCCCACCTTCGTTTTGGGGGAAGAGGACCAAAGCCACTATAAATAGGACTTAGCCACCATCGTAGACGGGGAGGGATCATTCAGATCATCCTCTCCCCCACTAGCTCAAGAACACACCTCTTGAGGTTGTTCGCCCGATGTACTAGTTCATCCTCAGCCCATGTCGAGGCCAATCCACCACAAAGAAGGACAGGGGTTTTACACCGCAAGGTGGCCCGAACCTGGTAAACTGGCTTGTCCCATTTCCTTCTAGTTCATCGAGCTAGGCCATGGGATCGGTGAGTAGGCAGACTGGGAAGGTTGAGTTCCTTGCACGCACCCTCAAGTTAGAACCTATCCAGGGTCTGCGGAGCCTGGAATTCGACATTTGGCGTGCCAGGTAGGGGTGCGCCGAAGATTCGCCCCTCCGTCCGGTGCGCTCCGCTGTTCGGTTCTCATGGCAAGTGCTGCTCCATCGACTGGATCGACGGGTGCCTTCGGGGAAGCCATGGGCCTCCGGGCTTTCACCCCCGCCCTGCGGAGGTGAAGTGGCCACCCAAGTTCAGGCTAGAGCTGCCGCCCCGATACGACGCCACGGCGGACCTGGCAGGTTTTCTCCGGGCGTATGCGGAGAATGTTTTGGCGACCGGCGACGACGACAAGGTCATGGAGAACTAGTTTCCCATGGCTCTCGCGGGCGCTCCACGCGCCTGGCTCCTTGACTTGTCAGAGTCTTTGGTGGCCTCCTGGGAGGAGCTGCGTGGCCTCTTCATCGCGTGCTTCATGGCGCCAACACCCCACGCCATCGCGGCCCTCCTCGGCGGTTCGCATGCACCACCCTCGGACAGCCACGCCAAGAAGTTCTTTCGCTAGGTGGGCGCCGCCCTCGTACCGCCACGCCAAGAGGTTCTTTTGCCAGGTGGGCACCGACCACGTACGATGGGGAACACCACCTGGCTGGGTGGCGCCTAAAGCCGACCTCACCTTCGACTCCAGCGACCATCCCGCGACCATGGCCGGCGCCGGCGCGCTCCCGATGCTTTGCACTCCCACCATCTGCAACATAACAGTCACCAGGACCCTCATCAATGGCGGCGCCAGCCTCAATGTCCTCTCCATGGAGGCATTCGGCCTACTACACGTGCCCCATGGCTGGCTCCGCCCCACCAAGCCTTTCTCTGGAGTCATCGACGGATCCACCTGTCCCATCGGGCAGATCCGCCTCCCTGTCACCTTCGACACCCGCAACAACTACCGCACTGAGCTCATCGACTTCGACATCGCCAGCATCGGCCTACCATACAACGCCATTCTCGGGTACTCAGCCTTGGCCAAGTTCATGGCGGCAACCCACCCGGGCTACAATCTCATGAAGATGTCGGGTAGCAGCGGCGTCCTCACCATAGTGGGGGACACCAAGGGCGCGCTCTTAGCCCTCAGGCACGCCTTCTGGGCTGCGGCAGCCGCGCAGGCAAACAAGGAGGGAGCCGCGGAAGCTCCGTGGGCTGCACCAGCGAAGAAGAAGCAATTGTTTTCTCAAGATCGTGTCGAGACGAAGCAGGCGTCGGTCGATGAAGACGGGGAATCGGGCTCCATCTTCACCAAAGGCGTCGGCCTCCCTCCAGACCAAGAAGAGGCGTTGGTCGGCTTCTTACGCACGAACAACGATGTGTTCGCATGGGAGCCCAAGGATCTGATCTGGTCAGTGGTGAAGTCTCGGGAGGCAAGGACCCTTATTGAAGACCTGGAGGAGACGTTTGCCAGCCTACACAAAGTGGACCTACGACTCAACCCAGAGAAATGTGTGTTTGGTGTCCCCTCTAGCAAGCTGATGGGTTTCCTGATGTTGCACGGGGGGATCGAGGCCAACCTGGATAAGGTCAAGGCCATGGAAAGAATGAGCCCACCACAAACCCTCAAGGAGATGCAGAAGCTCATGGGTTGTGTAACCTCGCTCGGGCGCTTCATCTACAAGCTGGGGGAGTGCGCCCTCCCATTCTTCAAACTAATGAAAAATAAAGGACCATTCGAGTGGACTCCGGAGGCTGACATGGCCTTCCAAGACCTCAAGAAGTACCTCACCAGCCCACCGGTGCTGGTAGCACCACGTCCCCTCGAGCCTTTGGTGCTCTACCAGGCCACCACGCCTAACTCCGCCAGCGCAGCGCTGGTGGCGGTGCGGGAGCAACGCCTGAACAAGGGCTCATGGTGAAGCACCTCGTCCCCGGCTGAGGCGCTGTAGCCTGAGGATGGCACTCCTGAGGCCCCAGCCACCCTGCCAGTCAAGACGCTCCTGGGAGCTCGGCCAATCCTCCCGATAGCAAGGCTCCTGAGGACAGTGCTCCGAAGGCCACGGTTGCCCTGATGGATGACATGGCTCCTAAGGACCCTCATCCCCAGGAGGTACAAGACCCCGCCGATGCGTCCGCCCTCGTCGAGCACCTGGTGTACTTCATCAGCATGGTGCTATGCGATGCACGGGCACGCTACCCCATGCTGCGAAAGCTCTTGCTCGCACTCCTCGTCGCCTCCCAAAAGCAGTGCCACTACTTCCAAGGCCACCCCATCAAGGTTGTCTCGGCATACCCACTGGAGGGTAGCCGAATGGAACATCGAAGTGCAGGCGTTCTAGTTGGAGTTCAGCACCACCAGAGTCAACAAGGGTGCGGCCCTCGCCGACTTCGTGGAAGAATGGACTGATGTTCCCAACCCAGAAGTGGGTGAGGACTTTTCCCTCTCGCCGGGAAGTGAAGCACCAGATGGTTGGGTCATGTACTTCGACGGTGCATTCGCGTGTCAGGGCACGGGGGCTGGAGTCGTACTCATCTCGCCTACCCATGACAAGCTCTACTACGTCGTGCAGCTCTACTTCCAGCAGGGCGAGAAGGTCTCTAACAACATCGCTGGGTATGAAGGCCTGATCGTCGGTCTCAAGGCTGCGGCAAGTTTGGGAGTGAGGCGCCTCACCATCAGGGGGAACTCCCAGCTCCTCGTCAACTTCACCAACAAAGCATACAAGCCGAAGGACAAGCACATGGAGGCATACCTCGAGGAGGTACGCAAAATTGAGAAACAATTCTTGGGCTTAGAGTTGTAGCACATGCCACACGGCACGAACAAGGAGGCAGACGGCATCGCCAAGAGGGCATCTCAGCACCTGCCTCAGGAGCCTGGCGTCTTTGAGGAGCGGCTCTTCAAGCCGTTGGCAGCCCCCCCCCCCCCACCCCGGGACCAGCATCGCCTCAAGAGGAGCTCCCCCCGGTACCCCTCTCGGGCGCCCCGGCTTGCGGCCTAACCTCGGGAGCCCGCCTGCTCCTCGCGCTCGAGCCTTAGGAGAGGAGCTGGACCGAGGAATTCAAGGCGTACCTGCTCCAAGGCACCTTGCCGGAGAAGGAGGAAGACACAGAGCGGGTAGCTCGCCAGGCCATCGCGTACTACATCAAGGACGGTGAGCTTTATCAAAAACGGCTGAACAACGTCTCTCTGCAATGCATCTCCAGGGAGCAGGGATGCGAGCTGCTGGCCAACATACTTGCCGGGGACTGCGGGCATCACTCTTCATCATGCACCCTCATGGGCAAGGCGTTCTGCAGTGGATTCTATTGGCCCACGGTGCTCAATGATGCCACCGAGCTGGTAAGATCCTGTGAAGCCTGCCAATTCCATGCCAAGCCGATCCACCAGCCCACTCAGGGTCTCTAGACCATCCCGCTCTTATGGCCGTTTGCGGTCTGGGGGCTGGACATCTTGGGCTCGTTCCCTCGAGTGCCCGGGGGCTACCGTTACCTCTATGTCGCCATTGAAAAGTTCACCAAGTGGGCAGAGGTGGAGGCCGTCCACACCATCCTGGCTGGCTCGACCGTCAAAATCATCAAGGGCCTCATGAGCCGGTTCGAGGTTCCTAACCGTATCATCATGGACAATGGCTCGCAGTTCACCAGCAACCTTTTCAAAACATATTCTGCTAACCTTGGAATGCAGATATGCTACGCCTCGGTGGCACACCCCAGGAGCAATGGCTAGGCTGAGCGCGCTAACGCGGAGGTCCTGAGGGGCCTCAAGGCAAGAACCATCAAGAAGAAGCTCGAGGCCTCCGGCAGGGGCTGGCTCGACGAGCTTCGGTCCGTGATGTGGTCCATCGGCACCACTTCAACCAAGCCGACGGGAGAGACTCTGTTCTTCCTCGTCTACTGAGTAGAAGCAGTTCTCCCTCACGAGGTCAGGCATCGCTGCACGTAGGTCTTGGTGTTTGACGAGGCACGCCAGGTCGCCCTACGGGGGATGGACCTCGTGCTGGGGGAGGAACACCGCCGCCAAGCCTCGCTCCGAGCGGCAAGGTACCAGCAGGTGCTGCAGCGGTACCACTGTCGCGGTGTCCGCTCCAGGACGCTCGAGGTGGGTGATCTCATCCTAAGGCGGGTGCTCTCCGTGGAGGGGTTGCGTAAGCTCTCACCCATGTGGGAGGGCCCGTTCAGGATCGCCCATGTCTCCAGGTCTGGCGCCGCATGCCTGGAGACGCAGGACGGGATCCCCATCCTGAACGAATGGAACATCCAGCACCTCTGGAAGTCCTACCCATGAAGCAAGGCACCACGCTTGTGAAGGTCTTCGCTCGTGACACTCTCATGTAATAATGAGTTGGGGTTGTACACGCCCCGGAGTCTCCTAAGGTCGCCCTTGGGCCTCACGAGGGCTCCCACCCACATCCTAGTGGAGGCCCCATGCTCCGCGCTGGTGGGAAGACAAGAAGACTAGTCTAGGTGCCGGATGCGGCTTGTCATTTGCTTGCTTTCTGTAGCTGGTTTTCGACTTCTTGAGTGAAATTTGGAGTTTTTGCATCTTTTGTTTGCTAGAGTTGGAACTTTCTCCCTTGTTCGTTCTCCTTTCCAATATTGTCCCAGGAAGAGCGGCATTGCCCTTCGCTCCTCCTCGTGCGTCCTGCGCGCGGGGGCTAGGCAGGTGTGTACGCCTGGGATCACCCGCAACCACACCTCGCCAAAGACTTGTTGCCCAGAGCTCCGGCATCCTTAATCCATGCGAGACTTCTCGAATGATCTCGTGGACATGCGTACCCTCTTAAGTCCGTGCCTCCGGGCAGCCTGACGTGGTGTACCAACCACAACCAACCCACGCTCGGGAGCTCGTCCGAGGAAGGACGAGAGGCCTCATGAGGCATTTTAAAAACTCTGCAGCTATACAACGTCTCCTGAGGATCGACGGCTCCTGAGTCATCAAGAAGGAAGTCCTGGGGAGATACCTCAGGAAAGGCGCGCCCTCGCAACGCGGGAGACTACTACAAGCACACCGAGATAAGTTACCCTAGCCGCACCTAGTAAAAACACGGGTACCATGGCACAATATCAAGATAACAAACACAGCATAGTGGAGCAAGTGCCATAGTCCATTACACACCCCAGCGGGGCCTTCTACTTTTTTCAAATGTAGGAGAAAGGAAAGGTAAAACAAAAGCGGGCCCCACGGCTGCAGCAGCTCCCGAGGCCCAGCTCCAGCAGTGCCTGAGCTCAGCCCGAGTCTTCCTCCTGCTTCACTTGAGCATGGCGACGAGATGGCTCATCGCTGTTGACACACAAACACGTCACGTGTACCCTCGACTCCGGGGGTGATGCACCGCAGCTCACGTCGAAGGAGACCCGACCGACAGCGCGATATGCAAGACAGTCGACGGGCGCTTTTGCAGACCCGAAAACCCCACACCCCCGGGAGGGACCCCGTCAGGGAGTGCGGCGGCTATGGGCTGCTCTAGGTCGATTCGCTCGCCCCTAGAGCCTCGGAATTCGCAGCTCTCAAACACGAAGAACAGCGAAGAACAAGATAGAAAAACGGTGGAGAGATAAAACGTATATGAAAAAGTAGTGTATTGATTTGTTCGATTGTGTCTTGTTCAATCGGCCGTCACCCCCAACATATATAAGAGGCGGCTGGACTTCCCGTACAAGCAAAGGATTTATCTAGGCTTTCCTTACAAGAAAATTACATCAATTCACGTCCTAGAATCCTAGTTCTGGTCCCACTCGGATTCAGCCCGAATCTGGTCCAATCTTCTGTCTTGCTCCTTGCGTGGGCTGTGGAATCTGCATATGACTTCCGATGGAGACGGTTCAAATATCAATTATGTGTGCTTCGACGAGGCCAACAATCCGTATGTTGATCACTTTTCCAAATAAGGCCATCTTGAATACTCCACGGGGTCATCTCTAATTTCGAGTCGGACTCGTTCATGTAGCTGACTGGACCGTTCGACTCTTGCAGCGTCTCTGCAGGTCGTATACTACGTCGGATGATGATGACTCCAAAAGCAAAGTTGACCGTTTCGACGTTACGAACAACTCCTATGTTGAACACTTCTTCATCCGAAGCCATCTAGATAAGTATTTGAGCCCATCTTCAGCATCTGGTCGGATTGGCCTCGACAGTTTCTACTGTTCACGGCAGCAAGCTTTCCCGGCAGGTTACTGTTCACGGCGGCAAGCTTTCCCCGGCAGGTTACTGTTCACGGCGGCAAGCTCTCCCCCGGCAAGGTTACTGTTCACGGCGGCAAGCTTTCCCCGGCAAGGTTACTGTTCACGGCGGCAAGCTTTCCCCGGCAAGGTTACTGTTCACGGCGGCAAGCTTTCCCCGGCAAGGTTACTGTTCACGGCGGCAAGCTTTCTCCGGCAAGGTTACTGTTCACGGCGGCAAGCTTTCCCCGGCAAGGTTTTTGAGGCAATAAACAACCTCGGATGAAAATGTGTCCAAAAGCAAAGTTGACCGTTTTGACGAGACGAAAAACTTTCGTGTTGAACATTTTCCGATTCGAGGCCATCTTCTGGGCCAAATCACTCACGCATTACATCAGACACTTGCCAAGACATGTCTGGTCTTCCGCGTCATATTTCGCCTCTTGACATAGCTCTAACTTTTGCATACGAACTCGGATTGAGATGATTTTTATATCAAAATCGACCGATTCGACGAGACGAAGACAATTCATGTAGACCATTCCTTCATCCGAGATTGTCCTGGAGGCGTACTTGACCAAAAAGCACTCAGAACACCTAAACATGACAATCTGAGTGTAGTTTTGGTCTTTGATATGATGCCAAATGATTATGGTCCAAGCATCAAAGTTGTTCCACTCGGCAATGTGAAATTTCTCATTTAGAATATTTTGTCATTTGAGGCCATCTCCATTGCATTCTGCATTGTGCCAAAATCAGGTGTCAACACAGGCCCCCCTTGTTTTTCGGCAAAGCTTGCATGCCGAAAAATAATATGCATGGTGTTCGTTCTAAGGACGATGCCAACACTCCATCGGCCATTTATTTTTCTCAGGGCGATAATTATTTATCGGCCATGTTTGTGCTAAGGGCGATAATCATATATCGACCGTTGCCTACTTAGGCTTCCTGCCACACACTCGGGTGGTACTTCTTCAAATATCTGCCATTGAGAGCTCGAGGTAACAATGCCCCCTGCATTGATTCCACCAAATATGAATTTCTGGGAACAACTCTTGTAATCCTAAAAGGACCTTCCCAACTTGGAGACCACTTCCCGAATTTTCTATCTCTTGAACCAATCGGTAGAATCACTTTCCAGACGAGATCACCAACTTGAAAATTCTTCAACTTGACTTTCTTATTGTAAGCCCTTGCCACCCTCTATGGCATTCAAAGCAGCCAAACGTTTATCAGCAACCTCATCAATGTTTTCCATCATCAAGTTATAGAAGTCTATTGCCGATAAATCATTTTGTTTGGCTATTCTCAAAGCATTCAAACTTACTTCCACTGGTAAAACAGCCTCTTGACCATATACTAGCTCATATGGAGTCACTTTCGTAGCACCATGCCTTGAGATTCTATGTGCCCATAATGCCTCAGACAACAAGTCATGCCATCTCCTTGGATTATCCTCAATCTTCTTCTTGATGAGCTTGATTAAAATTTTATTGCTAGACTCAGCTTGTCCATTAGCTTGGGCATAATATGGGGAGGAATTGAGCAACTTTATGTTATAAGATTCGGCAAACTCTCTGACTTGGTGTGACATAAAAGATGAACCTTGATCTGTAGTTAACGTTTGAGGAATACCGAATCTATGAATAATGTGCTCGGTTATGAATTTAATTACCTCCGTATGCGTCATGTTCTTGAGAGGTACTGCTTCAGACCACTTAGTGAAATAATCAGTTGCCACCAATACGAACCGATGCCCCTTTGAAGAGGACGGATGGATTTGCCCAATAAAGTCTAAACCCCATCCTCTGAAAGGCCACGGCTTGATAATAGGATGCAACATAGCAGCGGGAGCCAATTGAATATCACCAAATTTTTGACAAGCTTCGCACCCTTTATAATATCTGAAGCAATCATTAATCATGGTCGGCCAATAAAACCCAGCACGTCGTAATAACCATTTCATCTTGGGAGCCGACTGGTGAGTACCACAAATGCCTTCATGTACCTCTCCCATAGCAACTCTTGCTTGGTCCTCATCCAAGCACTTTAAAAGAACATCATCAACTGTTCGGCGATAAAGATCATCATCCCTCATAGTATATTTAAAAGCCATACACCGAACAGCCCTGTCCACCCTTTCACTCGGATCACGCAAGTAAGCAACAATGGGCTTCCTCCAGTCGGAATTGTCACCTGCACTAGATTTTTTGTTAATGACCGAATCAGTGGCTTCTGGTTCGGTCTCTTCTATACTGGTAAGACAAGACATCGGATTTTGAGAAATATGAAACATGCCATGATCAACATGGTATCCAGATGCTTGTTGTGCCAACTCATTTTCTTTCCAGTTGTCATGTCTAGATATATGTGCAACGCTAAAACAATCCAAAGTAGAGATTATATCTAGACATTTATCAACATAAACATTAAGTGATTCGTCCAAACACTGAAAGACTTTGGATATTTGCTGTACCACTAGTAACGAATCACCATAAGCCTCAATATGTGTAACACCTATAGCAAGTAACATCTCTAGGCCGAATAACAATGCTTCATATTCGGCTTGATTGTTTGTGCAAAAATATTCTAAGCGGCATGAGGCTTCAAAAACAGCACCATGAGGAGATATATAAACAATACCAACACCTTGGCCATTGCTACAAACTGACCCATCAAAGTATAATATCCATGGTACTAATGAAATAAGGTTCATATCAACATCGTGCTTGTCATTAATCCGATGTTCAACAATGAAATTAGCAACAATTTGGCCTTTCATGGACTTTAGAGATTCATAAGCCAAATCATATTCAATCAAAGCATAAGCCCACTTGCCAATTCTACCACTAAGAATTGGCCTATGCAACATGTATTTAATGACATCGGTTTGACAAGCTACTACACAAGCACTCGGCACTAAATAATGTCTCAGTTTTGTGCAAGCATAATATAAGCATAGACATAATTTCTCAATAAATGTATACCTTGTCTCTGCGTCCAATAAGCGGCGGCTCAAATAAGTGATGGCATGCTCTTTTCCTTCGGTCTCTTGAGTTAGAACAGCACCAATAACTTCTTCCTCTGCTGCAATGTAAAGTCTGAAGGGTTCCCTATGCTTGGGTGCCCTCATCACCGGAGGAGTGCACAAATAATTCTTGATCATATCAAATGCTTCTTGATGTTTTGCCCCCCAAGTGAAATCAGCATCATCCTTTAACCGAAGGATAGGAGTAAATGCATCAACTTTCCCTGACAGATTAACTATGAACCTTCTCAAATAGTTGACCTTGCCAAGGAACTTTTGCATATCTCTCTTGCATGTTGGAGCCTCCACTTTCTGTATAGCCTCTATCTTTTTGGGATCAATCTCTATGCCATCTTCATGAATAATGAAACCCAAAAACTTGCCAGCTGACACGCCAAAAGCACACTTCAAAGGATTCATCTTCAGTCCATACTTTTTCATTCTTTCAAAAGCTAAACGCAAATCGGCCAAGTGAGATTCAAAAGCATCCGATTTGACAACAATATCATCAATATAAACTTCAAGTATGATACCGAGTAAATCATGGAAAATCAAATTCATAGCCCTTTGATATGTGGCTCCAGCATTTTTTAATCCGAATGTCATCACTGTCCACTCGAATAAACCAACGAAACCAGGGCATCGAAAAGCAGTCTTGTACATGTCCTCTTCGGCCATAAAAATTTGATTGTATCCGGCATTACCATCTAGAAAGCTAATAACCTTATGCCCAGAAGCATCATTAATAAGCATATCGGCTATTGGCATAGGATACTCATCTTTGGGTGTAGCCCTATTCAAATCTCTGAAATCAATGCACACCCTCAACTTGCCGGATCCTTTCTTCTCCACTGGGACAATGTTAGAAATCCACTCGGCGTACCTGCAAGGTCGAATGAAATTAGCTTCAAGCAGTCGACCGATCTCTTCCTTGATCCGGTCATATGTTTTCGGATTAAATTTTCTGGCCGACTGTTTATAAGGTCTAAAACCGGCCTTTATAGGCAACCGATGCTCCACTAGCTCTCGGCTTAACCCTGGCATCTCATGATATTCCCATGCAAAGCAACAAATATATTCTTTCGATAGCTCGATTAACTTAGCTTTACAATCGGCTTTCAAATTTTTGTTTATAAATGTCGGTCGAGTGACTGAACCATCTCCAATATCTACCTCTTCTAATGGATCGGCCGACGTAAAACCTTGTCCAAGTTTATCCATGTCATCCAACTCCTCTATAGACTCATACATATCGTTCTCGCTGGACCGATATTTCACAAGACGTTTTTGTAACCACTCAGAGCTAGAATCCATTTAAACATATCATACATTGGAGCCGATTGCATTCCGTCGGCTTTAAAGAGACGGGCACAAAACCATTCTTGGTTGCGCTGAGAAAATCAAACTCTGATAAGTCACGTCCCGTCAAGCAAGTAGCATTGGGATGTTGCCAATCCACCGATGCATCGGCCAAAGCAACACAGGCCGAGTTATCCGCATGAATGACTTCCACTTCATCATCAACCCACTGAATCAAAAACTGGTGCATAGTGGATGGCACGCACTGGTTTGCATGAACCCAATCACGGCCTAGTATGACGTTGTAGTTACCTTGCACCTCAGCGACAAAGAATGCAGTAGCCAAAGTTTTGCTTCCGACTGTAAGCTCCACATACATCACACCTTTGGCTTCAGTTTTCTCTTTGCCTTCAAACCCGTTAAGCACCATATTGGTCTTGATCAATTCTTCATCAGGCAAACCCAATTTCTTGAAGACCGAATATGGCATAAGATTTACCACAGCACCACCATCAACAAGCATCTGAGTGAGTGGCGACCCATTGATATGACCTCTGAGATATAATGGTTTCAGATGCGTTACTGGTTCTTTTGGCTTCTCGAATATCGCGTTTTTAGGGCCAAAATCCAGCTGAGCCACCTCCCCTTCCTCATCTACAGCACGAAACTCAGCAGGCAAGTAATACATCATATTGATATCCATACCTTCATGAACCGGTGTAGACTCATAGTCCAACATATCAGCCTCCTCCTCAAGTGCATCCACCGATTCAGAAATTTGTCCGAGTGAAGAGGAAGCAATAGGTAACGTAGACGATGCAATGATTGCGTCGTCCTTTTTTGGTAGTGTAGGTGCTGCTGTGATAGGCGTAGAGGCCACTATATCTCGTATTTGTTTGGGCCTCCACACTTGTTTTGTAGGTACCATAGGCCGAGTGTCATTGAATAACTTATCCCTTTGCTTCTCAGCCTCTTGTTCTGCCATCTCTTGGCTCCTTAACCTCTGTAGTTTCCTCTTCTGTGTCTTTGTTAGCCCTGGAGGACACCACTTTGGCTGAGTGTATTTAGGATCTCTCGTTTTTACTCGGCTGGGGCTTGCTTCATGGTCGTTAGCCGAGTGCTTTGGCGCGATAGAAAGTATCGGCTCAGTCGGTTTGCTATGCATGATTGGCTGCTATATGGCAAATGTTTTGGTGCCCAAGATAGGTGAGTCGGCATCCGTTTTCTCCTTGCTTTTTCCCGACTCAACTGCTGCAACACTTGGTGACTTAACACGCCATTCTTTTCAACTTTCTAGATGCATGAAATTTCCACTCGGGCGCAGCTTTTTACTCTGATGGAATCCGCTCGGATGGATGTCACTCGGATGGAATCCAGTCGGATGGAATCTACTTGGCCACATTTTTTCACTCGGATAGCTTCCACCTGGGTGCATCCTTACACTCGGATAATTTCCACTCGGTCGTATATTTTGACCAGCCGACTGATAGTCACCGATGTTGAGTCGGCCATTATATGAGTAATCAAGTCGATCCCACACAGACTGCCTCTGCTCTTCTGAAAACTGCGCCCTTGGTCCACTCGGTTTTGTATACCGACTGAACATATCAGCTGATGGTGACCTTGATCGTTTCAGATGAGTCGGTCGATTGAAACTAGAACCGGCCGACTGGTTAGCATACTTGGACAGCAACATATCAAAAGTTGGCTTGATCCGCTTGCGCTGCACTTTAGCTTCATTCTTCTTCCACTTGCCAACTTCTGGACTCTTGGGCTTGACAAATTTAACACGAGTATTTTCTTGCACTTGCGGTTGCCCCCCGAGTGTAGGATTCTTGATGGTGATTTTGATCACTTCCTTGCCATCGGGTTGCTTATCAAGCACAACCTGTCTCCCCAAGACCTTGTTGTCCTCCTTGTCTTTCCTGGGCTCACCGACAATGACATTAGCTTTATTAGCAGATTCGGCTACCTCCGGCCGAATGAGTAGCTTCTTCCCCTCCAAATCCATGGTATTCATTGGAAAAGGTTGTTTATCAACTTGCATTTCAGAAAAGTTCAATCGTCCGTCATTAATGGCCGACTGTATCTGTCGTCGAAAAACATTGCAATCGTTAGTAGCATGAGAAAAAGAATTATGATACTTGCAATAAGCGCGCCGTTTCAGCTCTTGAAACGGCGGCAAAGTATGAGTTATTCTAATAATTTTAGCTTGCAGCAAAGCATCAAATATTTTATCACACTTGGCAATGTTAAAAGTAAACTTCATCTCTTCATCACGATTCTTATGAATCGGTTTCAGATCATTGCAAGTAAATGGTTTGGCCTTAGATGGCCAAACAAATTCAGTAGAAAAACATCACCCTCATCGTCCGAGTGATCACTATCATATTCGATCATATTCATCTTTGGACGATCGGCTTTGTATCTATGCACTTCTTTGAGGTCTTTGCTTCGGCTTTCCTGAGCCAAAGCCCTTTGTAAAACTTGGTTGATATTTAAGAACTCATAGCCTTCTAGCTTTTCTCTGATGGGAGTTCTCAAACCACTCAGCACTAGGTCTGCCAAGTCTCTCTCGGTTATCAGCAAACTAAAACACAGGTTTTTTGTTTCTCTAAATCTCTTGACGTAATCGGAGACCGATTCATCATGCTTCTGCTTAACCGATGTTAGATGTGACAACTTGAGTTCATTGTCGCCGCTATAAAAGTGATCATGAAACTTCTGCTTTAGCTGCGACCAAACCCGAATGGAACCATGGGCTAAAGAAGAAAACCATGAAAATGCGGTACCAGTTAATGATAAAGGAAATAAACGCACTTTCAATTCATTCAATGAGCCTGCCTCACCCAATTGTGTTAAATATTGACTAACATGCTCCCATGTGGTTTTTGTGCCTTCTCCATTAAATTTAACAAAATCTGGAATTTTATATCCTGGAGGGCACTGGATGGCATCAAAGTACTCGGGGTACGGCTTTTGGTAAATCCGATTCCGAGGTAACTCAACTCCAAAATTCTCTCGAAGCATCTTAGCCATCTCCTCTCTAAGATTAGCTAGACCATCATCCATAGTGGACGATGACACTTGTGGCAGTGGCATAGGAGGAGTAGGGTTACTAGCTGTAGGTAAGAATTGTGGCATGTATGTCGACCCAAAATTTGGTAGTGGTCGAGTGGTTGTAGCTGTAGGTAGGGTTTGGTTCGGCGTTGCCACCGAACCTGGCATGCTCATAATAGGGTTGATGGGTGCAGTCACAATCTGATTTGTATGGGTAGGATAATAAGCCATCGGCACAGGAGGCGCCGATGCAATAGGTAAAGCTAGATTAGGGTTTTGCACACTAGCAGCTACACCATCATTACCACTAGATGATTGAGATGTATTCTTCTAAGCATTAGTATTTTCTATGAAAGTTTGATAGACTAGATTGTTACCATCAGCAATACGACTTTCAATCTCAGCCCACTGCTCAGGAGAAAAGGTAGTACTTACAGAGGGTTTAACCTGTTCAGTTTGAAGAGGAGGGAACTTGATTTCTTCAATCGGAGTGACGTTGCCTTGGCAATCTTTCTTGAATTTTGCAAGGAATTCCTGCAGGTCCTTCTCCTCGCGCGCCTTCTTGTACTCCTCATAGACTTGGCGATGATCGGCCGATATCTCATCAAGACTAGGCTTAATGATGTTATCGGCGTCTACCTCAGATGGCTTGGGAAGATCCGACATGGTGGATGATGATGATTGATCTTCGTCCCCAGCGGAGTCGCCAAAAAGGTGTGTTGACACACGAACACGTCACGTGTACCCTCGACGCCGGGGGTGATGCACCGCAGCTCACGTCGAAGGAGACCCGACCGACAGCGCGATACGCAAGACAGTCGACGGGCGCTTTTGCAGACCCGAAAACCCCACACCCCCGGGAGGGACCCCGCCAGGGAGTGCGGCGGCTATGGGCTGCTCTAGGTCGATTCGCTCGCCCCTAGAGCCTCGGAATTCGCAGCTCTCAAACACGAAGAACAGCGAAGAACGAGATAGAAAAACGGTGGAGAGATAAAACGTATATGAAAAAGTAGTGTATTGATTTGTTCGATTGTGTCTTGTTCAATCGGCCGTCACCCCCAACATATATAAGAGGCGGCTGGACTTCCCGTACAAGCAAAGGATTTATCTAGGCTTTCCTTACAAGAAAATTACATCAATTCACGTCCTAGAATCCTAGTTCTGGTCCCACTCGGATTCAGCCCGAATCTGGTCCAATCTTCTGTCTTGCTCCTTGCGTGGGCTGTGGAATCTGCATATGACTTCCGATGGAGACGGTTCAAATATCAATTATGTGTGCTTCGACGAGGCCAACAATCCGTATGTTGATCACTTTTCCAAATAAGGCCATCTTGAATACTCCACGGGGTCATCTCTAATTTCGAGTCGGACTCGTTCATGTAGCTGACTGGACCGTCCGACTCTTGCAGCGTCTCTGCAGGTCGTATACTACGTCGGATGATGATGACTCCAAAAGCAAAGTTGACCGTTTCGACGTTACGAACAACTCCTATGTTGAACACTTCTTCATCCGAAGCCATCTAGATAAGTATTTGAGCCCATCTTCAGCATCTGGTCGGATTGGCCTCGACAGTTTCTACTGTTCACGGCAGCAAGCTTTCCCGGCAAGGTTACTGTTCACGGCGGCAAGCTTTCCCCGGCAGGTTACTGTTCACGGCGGCAAGCTCTCCCCCGGCAAGGTTACTGTTCACGGCGGCAAGCTTTCCCCGGCAAGGTTACTGTTCGCAGCGGCAAGATTTCCCCGGCAAGGTTACTGTTCACGGCGGCAAGCTTTCCCCGGCAAGGTTACTGTTCACGGCGGCAAGCTTTCCCCGGCAAGGTTACTGTTCACGGCGGCAAGCTTTCCCCGGCAAGGTTTTTGAGGCAGTAAACGACCTCGGATGAAAATGTGTCCAAAAGCAAAGTTGACCGTTTTGACGAGACGAAAAACTTTCGTGTTGAACGTTTTCCGATTCGAGGCCATCTTCTGGGCCAAAACACTCACGCATTACATCAGACACTTGCCAAGACATGTCTGGTCTTCCGCGTCATATTTCGCCTCTTGACAGGGCTGCATCCAGATAGCTCTAACTTTTGCATACGAACTCGGATTGAGATGATTTTTATATCAAAATCTACCGATTCGACGAGACGAAGACAATTCATGTAGACCATTCCTTCATCCGAGATTGTCCTGGAGGCGTACTTGACCAAAAAGCACTCAGAACACCTAAACATGACAATCTGAGTGTAGTTTTGGTCTTTGATATGATGCCGAATGATTATGGTCCAAACATCAAAGTTGTTCCACTCGGCATTGTGAAATTTCTCATTTAGAATATTTTGTCATTTGAGGCCATCTCCATTGCATTCTGCATTGTGCCAAAATCAGGTGTCAACAATCGCCTTCCCCGATTCGGGACTGGCAGCGTGGTGGTTCGTCGTAGCTGCTGCTGCTAGTGCTCTCGCCGGAGGAGGAGCCGCCGCTGGAGGTAGCGTGGGCGTCGCCAACGGCAAGCTCACCCTCGTCATCATCGCGACCGTCGCCAAGGGCAAGCTCATCGTCGTCGCCGCCATCTTCAGGGCAGCACCCCACACGACGGCCGTCCACCCTGAACACCCGCACGTAGAGGGTCGCGAGGCCGTCATACCTGAAATGGAGGGTGCACCTCCCGCTCAGGCCTCGCGCGCGGTTAAACGCCTGCCAACCGAAGGTCAATGACAGGATGCCCGTGGCGGTGACTTCGACCCCAGCCCATGAGGCCCTGCTGCAGCAGTTGTTAGCCTACAGCCAAACGCCATCAATCCCCGCGGTCGTTAGCTCACCCGCGGAAAAGCGTGGGAGTGTGAGCCAGGTGCCAGCGGGTCTCTCCGACCACACGACAAAGTCCGGGAACGCGTCCGCCGAGTGGAAGCCGCGGCCGAGGAGGTCGGGCGACCACGGCATGCCTCCCCTCATCGTAGGGGCTGCCCCGTCCTTGGCGACTCCCATCGTGAGAGGAAGCGCCGCCGAGGCTGCCCAAGGCGACGCCTGACCTCGAAGAGGTGTGCCCGCGCGCCCGGGGGGCCACCATCGGGGTCACAGCATGCTTGCGGGGGCGACCACGGCCTCTCTTTGGTGGCGGTGAACCCGGTCCCTCCTTGGGGGCCTTCCCCTTCTCGGCGGCGGAGAACCTTCTCGTCTGCGCCATGGATACTATGGCAAGACAATGAGACGAGGAAGAAGAAGGAGCAAGCAACGAGAAGATGGAGATGAGTAAGGGAGGATCTACCCCTCCCCTCATTTATAGCCGGAGGGAGGCCAACCGCCGGCCTCCATGATCCCCAGTAATGATGACCTTTTCTGCATGCAACATGCTCTTGTCAAGTCGAACGGTTGTCAAGGCAGCGTGGGGAAGCAGAGACGCCCACGCCCATCAAGTGCCACACGTTTACCGAGGCCACAGGCGGTTATGGCCCGCGGCACTCTACCTTTGCCCCTTGTCTTCACCTCGAAGCCAAGTTCGAGCGCGCCTTGGGCCTGGGGGCTACTATCGGCGTTCTAAGAATGGGGGTACCCAGACTTGCCTACCTGCGGCCCATGGCGTGGCTCCATCGACGGCCTGGTACGGCCCACCTTCAGCATCAACAACTCAAGACCCTCGCGAGGGGCCAAGCCTCGCGAGGGGGCGACACCAAGACCTCCAGAAGGAGCGGCCTCCTCAGGCTGGCTCCTGAGGAGCGGAGATTTCTGTGCAAGACCTCACCTCATGAGGTTTGGATGACGCGAGACATGACGACCAAGGCCAGGCAGGCGCCAGCGGGCATAGTACAGCAGTTTCCTCTTTGGTGCTAAGGAGGCAAGCGTAGGCGCGGAGTCTCGAGGAATCAGCCAAAGGTTTCCATTTCCATGCAATAACACCAAGACCACCAGGACGGCAGGAGGGAGGTCATCGCCAAGCCCACCACGGCGTCATGACCAGAAGCTTTGCGGGCGAAGACTATCTTTTGTCAGGATAAGATGTACTAGTTGCCCCCCTTCGAATTTGGCCGTTGTGGGATCCCTTCTCGCCTTCGTTTTGGGGGAAGAGGACCAAAGCCACTATAAATAGGACTTAGCCACCACCGTAGTCAGGGACAGATCATTTAGACAATCCTCTCCCCCACCAGCTCAAGAACACACCTCCTAAGGTTGTTCGCCCGCTGTACTAGTTCATCCTCAGCCCATGTCGAGGCCAATCCACCACAAAGCAGGAGTAGGGTTTTACACCACAAGGTGGCCCGAACTTGGGTAAACTGGCTTGTCCCATTTCCTTCTAGTTCATGGAGCTAGGCCATGAGATCGGTGAGTAGGCAGACTGGGGAGGTTTAGTTCTTCGCACGCACCCCAGAGTTCGAATATATCCAGGGTCGGTGGAGCCCGGAATCTGACACTACTAGATCAAGATATAACCAAAAGGATCGAACTAAGAAAAACGATAAAGGTAAAGGTGTGATGGTGATATGGGGATGCAATTCTATGGTTGACATCATATTTAGCAAGCATTTTACGGAAAATACCATGAATAAAATGTGAACCACCATTAGTCATTAAATATCTAGGGACTCCAAAACCTCGGAAAAATAACTTCTTTAAGCATCTTAATGGAAGTGTTATGATTAGCACTATTAGTTGGAATAGCTTCTACCCACTTAGTAACGTAATAAACATCAACTAAAATATGTGTATACCCATTAGAGGAAGGAAAAGGTCCCATATAATCAAAACCCCAAACATCAAATGGTTCAATAACAAGTGAATAATTCATAGGCATTTCCTAACGTCTACTAATATTGCCAATTCTCTAACATTCAACACAAGACAAGACAAACTTACAAGCATCCTTGAAGAGAGTAGGCCAATAAGAAGTAGATTGCAATACCTTGTGCACACTTCTATCTCCAGCATGGTGTCCTCCATAAGCCTCGGAGTGGCACTTGCGTAGGATCTGTTCCTATTCATGCTCAGGTACACAACATCTAATAACACTATCTACTCCTTTATAAAGGTGTGGGTAATCCCAAAAGTAATGTCTTAAATCATAGAAAAACCTTTTGTTTTGCTGGTATGTGAAACTAGGTGGTATAAGTTTAGGAACTATGTAATTAGCATAATTAGAATATGAGAAGCATTTATGACAGCTAATTGCACATCAGGAAAGCTATCATCAATAGGCAGTGGGTCATCAAAAAAGTTTTCTAACCTAGACAAGTTCTCTGCAACGGGGTTCTCAGCTCCCTTTCTATCAATAATATGCAAACCAAATTCTTGCAGCAAGAGCACCCACCTAATAAGTCTAGGTTTAGCATCTTTCTTTTCCATAAGATATTTAATAGCAGCATGATTAGTGAGACCAGTTACTTTGGAATCAACAATATAAGATCTGAACTTGTCACAAGCAAAAACAACTGCTAAAAATTCTTTTTCAGTAGTAGCATAATTTCTCTGGGCACTGTCTAGACTTTTACTAGCATAATGAATAACATTCAATTTATTATCAACTCTTTTCCCTAGAACAGTGCCAACAACATAATCACTAGCATCACACATAATTTCAAAGGGTAAATTCCAATCAGGTGGTTGAACAATAGGTGCAGAAATCAAGGCTTTCTTAAGTATTTCAAATGCTTCTACACAATCATCGTCAAAAACAAAAGAAACATCTTTTTGCAAGAGATTAGTGAGGGGCCTAGAAATTTTAGAAGAGTCTTTAATAAACCTCCTATAGAAACCAGCATGACCAAGGAAACTTGATAGAGGCGAGGGTCCCGATCTTTCGATGAGATGGTGGCTATCGTTTTTTGTGGGAGTCGACCTTGACGATCCGACTACGAACGTGCGAGACGTCGCGCCTTAGCAATCGCTAAACCAACTTCCGAGGGTTATTGACCACGCCGGAGCACGATCAACCTGACCACGAGGGTCTGTTTCCTGCGAGCAAACGAAGAACAAGCAAGAAACTGAGATTGCAATCGGGATATTGCGAATATAAGATGAAATCTTTATTGATCAAGGTGGGGTTCTGTGACGTCTTGGTCTGGTCGTTGGACACAAACGAAGTACGCGAAGTTGCAGCTATGGCGAACTTTTAATCTAAACAAAACCCAAGGAAAAAGCTACTAGATGGATCTACTTATATAGGAGCAAGGGGTGGCGGCCAAGGAGGTGGGAGGACGTCCCAAGGCAGCCTAAAACTAACCCTAGGTCGTACAAGGCTCATGGGCCCAAGTGGAGGTGATGCAACACCTTTGGGCTTGTACTTTGACTCGGATTCTGCTGCAACGTCAGATTGTTTCGTCCATAACTCAACGCTCCGGACGAATTTGAAGGTGAATCCAATGGGGTTGGAAAGAGCACGAAATCTAGTTTCCAACAAAAAAAGAATCACCCAATTCGGAGTCCGTATGAAAAAGTTGTTGGCGTTTTGAGTCAGGTATGGCTGTGCAGTCCGAATCTGAATCCAGAACGTGAAAGACTTGGACTCTATCTTCTCTTGGCCCAAAAGTGACGTGAGAGGACTTTTTGAACACAACATAAACTTCTCCTTTTCCCTTATCTTCATATGTGGATTATACAAATGTCCCATACACCTGCAATTAGACAAAACACAAAAGTGTGTGAAGTATTTTTGTTCTGGATAACATAAATAGATTATTGAATAGTTTGCATTAGAAATCACCTGACAAATATGCATGTATGCAATATTTTTGGTCGTATCCAAGGTAGTCATGTCCTCATCATCCTCCCCTTTTTGAAAACAAAGCCGTCCTCGGCGTTGCTTAATCTGAAATGTGGCTAACAAAAGAGACAAGGTGTACATGTTGTATATGTATATGTCATCCAGTTTAACTTCCTTTGATTTTTGCACGTATGACACATGTATACATGAGTAACTTTCATAGTTCATAAAAACTAAAGCCAAAAAATTATCACAAGAAGTAGAATGCATGAAAATATTAGAACTCGGTTTGCACATATAAGTGAAGCTCTTATTCATTTCAAAAGATTCACAATGTTCATCATTAAACCATCCCAACTTTGGTGAATAAACCTTACTTGCATCAAATTTACATGCTACAACATGCTTAAATAAGCAAACATGCAATAAGTCATTGGACACAGAATCATCACCAAGATTGGAGGCCATATCAAAATGATTAAACATTAGTTCTTTTGCATCAACAGTTAGTTCAATGGGTGCACTCAAAATTATTGATATTTCAGTTGTTTGATCACATGACGCATTCATGACAGTAACAAGATTCTCTAAAATAGGTGGTGTGCTCAAATCAACAGGTAACTCAATACATGACGCATTCAAGTTAACTAGGCATGCATCATTCTCATGTGAAGTTATATCATCAATACCTTTACTGTTACCTTGTGGCAAAGATGTAGCTGATGTAGGTACGCACGTTGACAATGTACCATACCCTTGAGATGATGCCGCGCTCATAATCCGAGGTGCAATGATGGAGGAACCCACCGGCGGTGGTGAGCATGAACTGGAATAGTAGTTGTCGTAGTCACCTAATGCATCCTCCTGTATCTGTCTCTCAAAGGTACAGGCACGGACATACATACCAGTAATGCAACGAGGAATATACTGAAATCTTGCCTGAATATTATGGTTCAAACCACCAAAAAATCTATTCATTGTATCATTCTCAGATTCTTCTATGTCACAATGATGCATATAAGATTTGAACTCTTGGTAGTAAGCATGAACAGTGTTGTTGCCTTGTTTAAATTGTTCAAATTTGCGAAGCAATTCACGACGATAATAAGGAGGGAAAAATTGTTGTCTCATTACAGCTTTCAAAACTTTCCAAGTTGTGGTTTGGTTATCAATGTTTTCTTACAATGTACACTCCACCAAACAGAAGCAAAACCAGTAAATGCTCTAATGGTAGCTCGTACTCTCTCAAGTTCAGAAAAATCATGGTGACTAAAAACTTGTTCTACTTCAAGCTCCCAAGCTAGATAAATAGCAGGATTAAATCTACCCTCAAATGATGGTAAAGAGATAACCTGACCATATGCTTGTGTGTGTTGTCCCAACTCTCGTGATGGTGAAGATGTGTCCGTCGTCCAAGAACTTCTATCTCTGGAACCTGTCATGATTAGTAGAAACAAGAACCAAAATTCGAGAATAATGTTCCTATGAACTACTAGGATGTGGTTGTAAAGTGCTCACAGTAAAGCAAATATCAATATCTTACAAGTTCTTACCATGCGGCAGGTGGTGACAGGCAACCAGCGGTGTCAAATAACTCCGAAGATTGTGTAAAGCGATTGACAGGGGAACGTGCGTATACACGGTGTAGAAATATGTGGAGCTGGGTTGGCTATATATGGTAGCAAAAGATTAGCAATAATCAATTCAGAGATGCAATGTTGAATAAACGCTCAACGACGGTACTGTGCTGGTCCTAGGCTAGACCGAACTAGAGACGCGAGCCTAGAACACTAATGAGGTCACGTCGTAGCACAACCAGCATCAATGAAGGATACTAAGTAGCTCTGGACAGCAAGATATAAGTGAAGATCACAACGGCAGTAAAGATAATGATGTGAAACAACAGCCAAGTTGTTTTACTGAACAGTGCACAAAACAGATTCCAATCCGAATTCAACTACGAGATTGAGTCTAAAAAGATCCGAATTTTGTTTTTTTTCTCTTTTTTTTTCCTCACACTTTTTTTTCTTTCTCTCTTTTTTTGTCTGACTTTTTTTTCTCTTTTTTTTTCTCTCATTTTTTTTCTCTCATTTTTTCTCCCTCTTTCCAAAACAAACTAGATAAGATGCAGATTGGATCAAGTGAAGATGTGAACGATCTCAACTATTATTATGACAATGAATGGTGGGTAGCACGTGGTGGAAATTGATGGATGGGTGGTGGACAGTGGAAGAGATAATGATGCAGCGGTGGCGTGACTAATGTGAACAGAACTCGAAACTCTAAACGAACTAGACACTAAGACCAGCAACTCGACACGACGATGCAACCGATAATTCAACTATGCAAGCAATGAAAAGAAAATTGCAAAGGCTCAGACTGGCTTGGACCAAGGATGAATAGATCTAACCCTTTTTGTGGCTTTTTCTTGGACAATAGGTAAGAAAATAAATCTAATCTAGGAAAACTGGAAATTCTCACCGAGCAACCTGAAAACTGATACCACTTGATAGAGGCGAGGGTGTCCCGATCTTTCGATGAGATGATAACTATCAATTTGGTGGAGACGACTTTGACGATCCGACTACAAACGTGCATGACGTTGCGCCATAGCAATCGCTAAACCAATCTCCTGAGGTTACTGACGATGCTGGAAGCACGGTCAGCCTGACCACGAAGGTCTATTCCTGCAAGCAATCGAAGAACGAGCAAGAATATGATAAAGCAATCTGAATATTGCAAATAAATATGAAGTATTGATAATGGTGGGGATCCGGAAGCGGTCTTGGTCTGGTCGTTGGACACAAACGAAGTACACGAAGTTGCAATGGCTAACTTTTAACTAAACAAATCCCAAGGAAAAAGCTACTAGATGGATCTACTTATATAGGAGCAAGGGGTGGCGGCCAAGGAGGTGGGAGGACGTCCCAAGGCAGCCTAAAACTAACCCTAGGTCGTACAAGGCTCATGGGCCCAAGTGGAGGTGATGCAACACCTTTGGGCTTGTACTTTGACTCGGATTCTGCTGCAACATCGGATTGTTTCATCCGTAACTCAACGCTCCGGACGAATTTGAAGGTGAATCCAATGGGGTTGGAAAGAGCACGAAATCTAGTTTCCAACAAAAAAAGAATCACCCAATTCGGAGTCCGTATGAAAAAGTTGTTGGCATTTTGAGTAAGGTATGTCTGTGCAGTCCGAATCTGAATCCAGAACGTGAAAGACTTGGACTCTATCTTCTCTTGGCCCAAAAGTGACGTGAGAGGACTTTTTGAACACAACATAAACTTCTCCTTTTCCCTTATCTTCATATGTGGATTATACAAATGTCCCATACACCTGCAATTAGACAAAACACAAAAGTGTGTGAAGTATTTTTGTTCTGGATAACATAAATAGATTATTGAATAGTTTGCATTAGAAATCACCTGACAAATATGCATGTATGTCTTATACCTTTGATATCTTTAGGACACGGCCACTTTTCAATAGCATCTACTTTAGCTTTATAAACTTCAATACCTCTTTCAGAAATCCTATGCCCCAAGACAATACCTTCATTAACCATAAAGTGGCACTTCTCCCAATTCAAGACAAGATTAGTTTCTTCACATCTCTGCAAAGCTCGATCAAGGTTGCTTAAGCAATCATCAAAAATTTACATAAACTGAGAAATCATCCATGAAAACCTCGACAATCTTTTCACAAAAGTCAGCGAATATAGCAGTCATACATCTTTGAAAGGTAGTAGGTTCATTGCATAAACCAAAAGGCATACGTCTATAAGCAAAAGTATTGAAAGGGCAAGTAAAAGTGGTCCTTTCTTTGTCCTCTTTTAACACAGGTGTTTGAGAAAAACCAGAATAACCATCTAGAAAGCAAAAAATTGTATGTTTGGACAGTCTTTATAGCATTTGATCCATAAAAGGTAGAGGGTAATGATCTTTCCTATTAGCTTTGTTTAATTTGCGAAAATTAATTACCATTCTATAACCTATAACAATTCTTTGTGGGATCAATTCATTCTTATCTTTAGTAACAACAGTAATACCTCACTTCTTAGGGACACAATGAACGAGACTTACCCATCTACTATCAGCAATAGGATAAACTATACCTGCCTCCAGAATCTTTAGTATTTCATTTCTTACCACTTTTTCATCTTAGGATTTAACCGTCGTTGATGATCAACAAACGGTTTAGCATCAGGCTCCATATTAACTTTGTGCTGACATAGAGTGGGACTAATGCCCTTAAGATCATGAAGAGTATATCCAATAGCGGCACGATGCTTCTTTAGAGTTTTCAATAATTTATTTTCTTCATGCTCTGAAAGGTTAGCACTAATAATAACAGGATATATCTTCTTTTCATCAAGATAAGCATATTTCAAAGTATCAGGTAATTCTTTAAGCCCAAAAATGGGATCACCCTATTGGGGAACGCAGTAATTTCAAAAAAAAATCCTACGCACACGCAAGATCATGGTGATGCATAGCAACGAGAGGGGAGAGTGCCGTGCACGTACCCTCGTAGACCGTAAGCGTAAGCATTACGAGAATGCAGTTGATGTAGTCGTACGTCTTCACGATCCGACCGATCCAAGTATCGAACGCATGACACCTCCGAGTTCAGCACACGTTCAGCTCGGTGACATCCCACGAACTCCGATCTAGTAGAGCTTCAAGGGAGAGTTCCGTCACCACGACGGCGTGATGACGGTGATGATGATGCTTCCAACGCAGGGCTTCGCCTAAGCACCGCTATGATATGACCGAGGTGGATTATGGTGGAGGGGGGCACCGCACATGGCTAAAAGATCAACTGATCAACTTGTGTGTCTATGGGGTGCCCCCCTCCCCCGTATATAAAGGAGTGGAGGAGGGGAAGAGGCCGGCCCTCCTAGGCGCGCCCCAAGGGGAGTCCTACTCCCACCGGGAGTAGGACTCCAACCCTTCAAAGAGTAGGAGTACGAGAGAGGGAAGGAGGAGAGAGTGGGAAGGAAAGGGGGGTTGCCCCCCTCCTTATCCAATTCGGACTAGAGGGAGAGGGGGGCGCGGCCTGCCCTGGCCACCCCTCCTCTTCTCCACTAAGGCCCAACGGGCGCATTACACTCCTCGGGGGGGTCCGGTAACCTCCCGGTACTCCGGTATTTGTCCAAAATTGCCTGGAACCTTTCCGAAGTCCAAACATAGTCATCCAATATATCGATCTTTATGTCTCGACCATTTCGATACTCCTTGTCATGTCCGTGATCATATCCGGGACTCCGAACTACCTTTGGTACATCAAAACACATAAACTCATAATACCGAACTATCCGAAACGACCCAAACCATTCCGGTGTCCGAATGTAGCTTTCCAATATATGAATCTTTATCTCTCGACCATTTGGAGAGTCCTCGTCATGTCCGTCATCTCATCCGGGACTCCGAACAACCTTCGGTACATCAAATCACATAACTCATAATACATATTTTCATCGAATGTTAAGCGTGCGGACCCTACAGGTTCGAGAACTATCTAGCCATGACCGAGACTCGTATCCGGTCAATAACCAATAGCGGAAGCTGGATGCTCATATTGGATCCTACATATTCTATGAAGATCTTTATCGGCCAAATCGCATAACAACATACGCAGTGCCCTTTGTCATCGGTATGTTACTTGCCCGAGATTCGATCATTGGTATCCTCATACCTAGTTCAATCTCTTCACCGGAAAGTCTCTTTACTCGTTCCATAATGCTACATCCCATAACTAACTCATTATCTACATTGCTTGCAAGGCTTATTGTGATGTGCATTATCGAGAGGGCCCAGAGATACCTCTCCAACAATCGGAGTGACAAATACTAATCTTGATCTATGCCAACTCAACAAGTACCATCGGAGACACCTGTAGAGCACCTTTATAATCACCCAGTTACGTTGTGACGTTTGCTAGCACATAAAGTGTTCCTCTGGTACTCGGGAGTTGAATAATCTCATAGTCATAGGAACATGTATAAGTCATGAAGAAAGCAATAGCAACAAACTAAACGATCATCGTGCTAAGCTAACGGATGGGTCAAGTCAATCACATCATCCTCTAATGATGTGATCCCGTTAATCAAATGACAACTCATGTCTATAGTTAGGAAACAGATTTAACGAGCTAGTCAAGTAGAGGCAAACTAGTGACACTCTGTTTGTCTATGTATTCACACATGTACTATGTTTTCGGTTAATACAATTCTAGCATGAATAATAAACATTTATCATGATATAAGGAAATATAAATAACAACTTTATTATTGCCTCTAGGGAATATTTCCTTTAGTATCCCACTTGCACTAGAGTCAATAATCTAGATTACACAGTAATGATTCTAACACCCATGGAGTCTTGGTGTTGATCATGTTTTGCTCGTGAGAGAGGCTTAGTCAACGGGTCTGCAACATTCAGATCCGTATGTATTATGCAAATCTCTATGTCTCCCTCCTTGACTTGATCGCGGATGGAATTGAAGCGTCTCTTGATGTGCTTGGTCCTTTTGTGAAATCTGGATTCCTTGGCCAAGGTAATTGCACTAGTATTGTCACAAAAGATTTTCATTGGACACGATGCACTAGGTATGACACCTAGATCGTATATGAACTCCTTCATCTAGACTCCTTCATTTGTTGCTTCCGAAGCATCTATGTACTCTGCTTCACACATAGATCCCGCCATGACGCTTTGCTTAGAACTGCACCAACTGACAGCTCCACCGTTCAATATAAATACGTATCCGGTTTGTGAGTTAGAGTCATCCGGATCGGTGTCAAAGCTTGCATCGACGTAACCATTTACGACGAGCTCTTTGTCATCTCCATAAACGAGAAACATATCCTTAGTACTTTTTAGGTATTTCAGGATGTTCTTGACCGCTATCCAGTGATCCACTCCTGGATTACTTTGGTACCTCCCTGCTAAACTAATAGCAAGGCACACATCAGGTCTGGTACACAGCATTACATACATGATAGAGCCTATGGCTGAAGCATAGAGAACATCTTTCATTTTCTCTCTATCTTCTGTAGTGGTCGGGCATTGAGTCTGACTCAACTTCACACATTGTAACACAGGCAAGAACCCTTTCTTTGCTTGACCATTTTGAACTTCTTCAAAACTTTATCAAGGTATGTGCTTTGTGAAAGTCCAATTAGGCGTCTTGATCTATCTCTATAGATCTTGATGCCCAATATATAAGCAGCTTCACCGAGGTATTTCATTGAAAAACTCTTATTCAAGTATCCTTTTATGCTATCCAGAAATTCTATATCATTTCCAATCAACAATATGTCATCCACATATAATATTACAAATGCTATAGAGTCCCACATACTTTCTTGTAAATACAGGCTTCTCCAAAAGTCTGTATAAAACCATATGCTTTGATCACACTATCAAAACATTTAATCCAACTCCGAGATGCTTGCACCAGTCCATAGATGGATCGCTGGAGCTTGCACACTTTGTTAGCTCCCTTTGGATCGATAAAACCTTTGGGTTGCATCATATATAGCTCTTCTTCCAGAAATCCATTCAGGAATGCAGTCTTTACATCCATTTGCCAAATTTCATAATCATAAAATGTGGCAATTGCTAACATGATTCAGACGGACTTAAGCATCGCTACGGGTAGAAAGTATCATCATAGTCAACTCCTTGAACTTGTCGAAAACCTTTCGCACAAGTCGAGCTTTGTAGACAGTAACATTACCATCAGCGTCAGTCTTCTTCTTGAAGATCCATTTATTCTCGATGGCTTGCCGATCATAGGGCAAGTCAACCAAAGTCCACACTTTGTTCTCATACATGGATCCCATCTCAGATTTCATGGCCTCAAGCCATTTTGCGGAATCTGGGCTCATCATCGCTTCCTCATAGTTCGTAGGTTCGTCAGTGTCAAGTAACACGACTTCCAGAATAGGATTACCGTACCACTCTGGTGCGGATCTTACTCTAGTTGACCTACGAGGTTCGGTAGTAACTTGATCTGAAGTTACATGATCTTCATCATTAGCTTCCTCACTAATTGGTGTAGGAGTCACATGAACAGATTTCTGTGATGAACTACTTTCCAATAAGGGAGGAGGTAAAGTTACCTCATCAAGTTCTACTTTCCTCCCACTCACTTCTTTCGAGAGAAACTCCTTCTCTAGAAAGGATCCATTCTTAGCAACGAATGTCTTGCCTTGAGATCCGTGATAGAAGGTGTACCCAACAGTCTCCTTTGGGTATCCTATGAAGACACATTTCTCCAATTTGGGTTCGAGCTTATCAGGTTGAAGCTTTTTCACATAAGCATAGCAGCCCCAAACTTTAAGAAACGACAACTTTGGTTTTTTGCCAAACCACAGTTCATAAGGCGTCATCTTAACGGAATTAGATGGTGCCCTATTTAACGTGAATGCAGCCGTCTCTAAAGCATAACCCTAAAATGATAGCGGTACATCAGTAAGAGACATCATAGATCATGCCATATCTAGTAAAGTATGATTACGATGTTCGGACACACCATTACGCTATGGTGTTCCGGGTGGCGTGAGTTGCGAAACTATTCCGCATTGTTTCAAATGAAGACCAAACTCGTAACTCAAATATTCTCCTCCACGATCAGATCATAGAAACTTTATTTTCTTGTTACGATGATTTTCCACTTCCCTCTAAAATTCTTTGAACTTTTCAAATGTTTCAGACTTATGTTTCATCAAGTAGATATACCCATATCTGCTCAAATCATCTGTGAAAGTGAGAAAATAATGATACCCGCCGCGAGCCTCAACATTCATCGGACCACACACATCAGTATGTATGATTTCCAACAAATCTGTTGCTCGCTCCATAGTTCCGGAGAACGGCGTTTTAGTCATCTTGCCCATGAGGCATGGTTCGCAAGTACCAAGTGATTCCAAAAGTCCATCAGAATGGAGTTTCTTCATGCGCTTTACACCAACATGACCTAAACGGCATTGCCACAAATAAGTTGCACTATCATTATCAACTCTGCATCTTTTAGCTTCAATATTATGAATATGTGTATCACTACTATCGAGATTCATCAAAAATAGACCACTCTTCAAGGGTGCATGACCATAAAAGATATTACTCATATAAATAGAACAACCATTATTCTCAGATTTAAATGAATAACCGTCTCGCATCAAACAAGATCCAGATATAATGTTCATGCTCAACACTGGCACCAAATAACAATTATTTAGGTCTAAAACTAATCCCGAAGGTAGATGTAGAAGTAGCGTGCCGACCACGATCACATCGACTTTGCTACCATTTCCCACGCGCATCGTCACCTCGTCCTTAGCCAATCTTTGCTTAATCCGTAGTCCCTGTTTCGAGTTGCAAATATTAGCAATAGAACCAGTATCAAATACCCAGGTGCTACTACGAGCATTAGTAAGGTACACATCAATAACATGTATATCACATATACCTTTGTTCACCTTGCCATCCTTCTTATCCGCCAAATACTTGGGGCAGTTCCGCTTCCAGTGACCAGTCTGTTCGCAGTAGAAGCACTCAGTCTCAGGCTTAGGTCCAGACTTGGGTTTCTTCTCCTAAGCAAACACTTGCTTGCCGTTCTTTTTGAATTTCCCCTTCTTCTTCCCTTTACCCTTTTTCTTGAAACTGGTGGTCTTGTTAACCATCAACACTTGATGCTCCTTCTTGATTTCTACCTCCGCCGCTTTTAGCATAGCGAAGAGCTCAGGAATCGTGTTACCCATCCCTTGCATATTATAGTTCATCACGAAGCTCTTGTAGCTTGGTGGCAGTGATTGAAGAATTCTGTCAATGACACTATCATCCGGAAGATTAACTCCCAGTTGAATCAAGTGATTGTTATACCTACACATTTTGAGTATATGCTCACTGACCGAACTATTCTCCTCCATCTTGCAGCTATAGGACTTATTGGAGACTTCATATCTCTCAATCCGGGCATTTGCTTGAAATATTAACTTCAACTCCTGGAACATCTCATATGCTCCATGACATTCAAAACATCGTTGAAGTCCTGGTACTAAGCCGTAAAGCATGGCACACTGAACAATTGAGTAGTCATCAGCTTTGTTCTGCCAGACGTTCATAACATCTGGTGTTGCTCCTGCAGCGGGGTTGGCACCTAGCAGTGCTTCCAAGACGTAATTCTTCTGTGCAGCAATGAGGATAATCCTCAAGTTACGAACCCAGTCCGTGTAATTGCTACCATCATCTTTCAACTTTGCTTTCTCAAGGAACGCATTAAAATTCAACGGAACAACAGCACGGGCCATCTATCTACAACAACATAGACATGCAAAAAACTATCAGGTACTAAGTTCATGATAAATTAAAGTTCAATTAATCATATTACTTAAGAACTCCCACTTAGACAGACATCCCATCTAAGTGATCACGTGATCCGTATCAACTAAACCATGTCCGATCATCGCGTGAGATGGAGTAGTTTTCAATGGTGAACATCACTATGTTGATCATATCTACTATATGATTCACGCTCGACCTTTTGGTCTCAGTGTTCCGAGGCCATATCTGCATATGCTAGGCTCGTCAAGTTTAACCTGAGTATTCTTCATGTGCAAAACTGGCTTGCACCCGTTGTATGTGAACGTAGAGCTTATCACACCCGATCATCACGTGGTATCTCGGCATGACGAACTTTCGCAACGGTGCATACTCAGGGAGAACACTTATACCTTGAAATTTAGTGAGAGATCATCTTATAATGCTACCGTCAATCTAAGCAAAATAAGATGAATAAAATATAAACATCACATGCTATCAATATAAGTGATATGATATGGCCATCATCATGTTGTGCCTTTGATCTCCATCTCTAAAGCACCGTCATGATCACCATCGTCACCGGCTTGACACCATGATCTCCATCGAAGCATCGTTGTCATCACGACAATTATTGCCTCCATGACTATCTCTACCGCTTAGTGATAAAGTAAAGCAATTACATGGCAATTGCATTTCATACAATAAAGCGACAACCATATGGCTCCTGCCAGTTGCCGATAACTGTGTTACAAAACATGATCATCTCATACAATAAAATTTAGCATCATGTCTTGACCATATAACATCACAACATGCCCTGCAAAAACAAGTTAGACGTCCTCTACTTTGTTGTTGCAAGTTTTACGTGGCTGCTATGGGCTGAGCAAGAACCGTTCTTACCTACGCATCAAAAACCACAAAGCGGTATAGTGATTGCTTTTTGATCTTCAGAAAGAACCATGTTCATTGAATCCGATTCAACTAAAGCTGGAGAAATAGACACCCACTAGCCACCTATGTGCGAAGCACGTCGGTAGAACCAGTCTCGCGTAAGCGTACGCGTAATGTCGGTCTGTGCCGCTTCATCCAACAATGCCGCTGAATCAAGAATCAACTAGTGACGGCAAGCAATATGTATATACCCACGCCCACAACTCCTTTGTGTTCTACTCGTGCATATGACATCTACGAATTAACCAGGCTCGGATGCCACTGTTGGGGAACGTAGTAATTTCAAAAAAAATCCTACGCACATGCAAGATCATGGTGTTGCACAGCAACGAGAGGGGAGAGTGTCGTGCACGTACCCTCGTAGACCGTAAGAGGAATCGTTATGCAAATGCGGTTGATGTAGTCGTATGTCTTCACGATCCGACCGATCCAAGTATCGAACTCACGGCACCTCCGAGTTCAGCACGCGTTCAGCTCGGTGACGTCCCACGAACACCGATCCAGCAGAGCTTTGAGGTACAGTTCCGTCAGCACAATGGTGTGATGACAGTGATGATGATGCTACCAACGCAGGGCTTCGCCTAAGCACCAGTACGATATGACCGAGGTGGATTATGGTGGAGGGGGGCACCACACACGGCTAAAAGATCAACTGATCAACTTGTGTGTCTATGGGGTGCCCCCCTCCCCCGTATATAAAGGCGTGGAGGAGGGGAAGAGGCCGGCCCTCCTAGGCGCGCCCCAAGGGGAGTCCTACTCCCACCAGAAGTAGGACTCCAACCCTTCCAAGAGTAGGAGTAGGAGAGAGGGAAGGAGGAGAGAGTGGGAAGGAAAGGGGGGCGCCCCCCCCTCGTTGTCCAATTCGTACTAGAGGGAGAGGGGCGCGGCCTGCCCTGGCCGCCCCTCCTCTTCTCCACTAAGGCCCAACAGGCCCATTACACTCCCCGGGGGTTCCGGTAACCTCCCGGTACTCCGGTATTTGTCCGAACTTGCCCGGAACCTTTCCGAAGTCCAAACATAGTCATCCAATATATCAATCTTTATGTCTCGACCATTTTGAGCTCCTCGTCATGTCCGTGATCATATCCGGGACTCCAAACTACCTTCGGTACATCAATACACATAAACTCATAATACCGATCGTCACCGAACGTTAAGCGTGCGGACCCTACGGGTTCGACAACTATGTAGACATGACCGAGACTCGTCTCCAGTCAATAACCAATAGCGGAACCTGGATGCTCATATTGGCTCCTGCATATTCTACGAAGATCTTTATTGGTCAAACTGCATAACAGCATACGTTGTTCCCTTTGTCATCGGTATGTTACTTGCCCGAGATTCGATCGTCGGTATCTACCTAGTTCAATCTAGTTACCGGCAAGTCTCTTTACTCATTCCGTAGGGATGGCAGTTTTGCCCATGGGTATGGGTACCCGCGGGTACCCTACCTGAAAACAACGGGCATGGGCAAGACTTGGAGAGATTTTGTACACACGGGTAATGGGTATCCATACCCGCAAAATATATGGGTAGGGCATGGGTATGAAATTATGCCCATGGGTAACCCAATGGATACCCATAAAACATTAATAAATGAAAATAACTCCTATGTCATGTGAGGTCAACATCCAAATCTTGTGGCACATCCTACTTAAACCAGCCATAGCTCATAGGCCCACTATCACCTGCTTGCCACTCATCCTAAGTCTTATGCGACTCCTTGAAAAAGACAAAATCTTGACCCTTCGCTACCGAACTGCTGTCCAACTCTCGACCTAGCGATCCCCCATTCCCACCACCGCCTTCCACTACATTAGGATTCCACCAATGGCTGATTATACTCCCTTGATGCCTCCAAGAGGCCACCCATCAGGGGAGGCCACTTCAGTGCTATACTGCTCGCCTGTCGTCACTTGAATTTAAACTCATTTATCCACCTTTAAAAAATGTTACATATTGTACCCACTGGATACCAATTGGGTATAGGATTCCCGATGGGTATGGGCATGGTTGCCAATTTATACCCACGGGTATTGAAGTGGGTGGGTATAGAAATTTTCCATGGGTATGGGTTAGGGCAGAAGGAGCTTTTACCCGCCCATACCCTACCCATTGCCATCCCTATTGTTCCGTAATGCTACATGTCGTAACTAACTCATTAGCTACATTTCTTGCAAGGCTTATTTTGATGTGCATTACCGAGAGGGCCCAGAGATACCTCTCCGACAATCGGAGTGACAAATCCTAATCTCGATCTATGCCAACTCAACAAGTACCATCGGAGACACCTGTAGAGCACCTTTATAATCACCCAGTTACAATGTGACGTTTGGTAGCACATAAAGTGTTCCTCTGGTACTCGGGAGTTGAATAATCTCATAGTCATAGGAACATGTATAAGTCATGAAGAAAGCAATAGCAACAAACTAAACGATCATCGTGCTAAGCTAACGGATGGGTCAAGTAAATCACATCATCCTCTAATGATGTAATCCCGTTAATCAAATGACAACTCATGTCTATGGTTAGGAAACATAACCATCATTGATTTAACGAGCTAGTCAACTAGAGGCAAACTAGTGACACTCTGTTTGTCTATGTATTCACACATGTACTAAGTTTCCGGTTAATACAATTCTAGCATGAATAATAAACATTTATCATGATATAAGGAAATATAAATAACAACTTTATTATTGCCTCTAGGGAATATTTCCTTCACACCCTTGGGTGGAGGAGGATCCCCAAGGATTTCAACAGGAAAATTGCATTTAAAAATAGGCATTGTGTTAAAGAATATTTCATCTAATTCCTTTCTGTCATTCATAAACATATCATTTTCATAGTCTAGCAAATATAGTTCTAAAGGATCGGTAGGAGGCACGGCAATAGAAACAATACCAATAATTTCATCCTTACTAGGAAATTCTTTATCATGGGGTTCTCTATGAAATTTAGAGAAATTAAAATCATGAGACACATCCCCAAAACTTATAGTAACAATTTATTTCTCACAGTCTATCTTAGCATTAACAGTGTTCAAGAAAGGTCTACCAAATATAATGGGACAAAAATCATCTTGTGGGGAACCAAGAACAAGAAAATCAGTAGGGTATTTTATTTTTCCCACACAAGACTTCAACATCTCTAACAATCCCAATTTCTGATATAGTATCTCTATTAGCAAGCTTTAGAGTAACATCAATATCTTTTATCTCGGAAGGTGCAATATCATTCATAATTTCTTGATATAAACTAAAAGGAATTGCACTCACACTAGCACCCACATCACATAAACCTTGACAACAATGATCTCCTATTTTAACAGAAACAACAGGCATACCAACAATAGGTCTATGTTTATTTTTAATATCGAGTATAGCAATTCTAGCAGCTTCATCACAGAAATAAATAGCATGCCCATCAATATTATCAACCAAGAGATCTTTAACCATAACAATACTAGGTTAAACTTTAATTTGTTCAGGGGTGCAGGTGTTCTAGTATAACTCTTACGAACCACAGCTGAAGCTTTAGCATGATCCTTTATCCTAACAGGAAAAGGTGGTTTCTCAATATAAGCAGTAGGAACAATAGGATCAACATTATAGGTAATAGTTTCTTCTTCAACTTTAATAGGTTCTAATACTTTAACATCAATGGGAGGATGATATTTAAACCACCTCTATCCTTGGGGAGATCAACATGAGTAGCAAATGATTCACAAAAATAAGCTACTATCTCAGAGTCAAGTCCATATTCAGTGCTAAAATCACGAAAAGCATTGGTATCCATGAAAGATTTAACACATTCAAACTTAAGGTTTATACCTGACTCATTACCTTCGTTGAGTTCCCAATATTCAGAGTTGCGTTTAATTCTATCCAATAAATCCCATTTGAATTCCATAGTCTTCTTCATAAAAGAATCAGTACAAGAAGTATCGAGCATGGATTGATCATTTCGAGAAAGTCGAGCATAAAAATTCTGAATAATAGTTTTTCTTGAGAGCCCATGATTGGGGCATGAATATAACATTGACTTAAGCATACCCCAATCTTGAGCGATACTTTCTCCTTCACGAGGCCAAAAATTATATATATAATTCCGATAATGATGAACCAGATGCATAGGATAAAACTTCTGATGAAATTCCAAATTCAATCGGTTGTAGTTCCAACATCCAATATCATCACATAGCCTATACCATGTCAATGCCTTTCCCTTCAAATATAAAGGGAAGACCTTCTTCTTGACATCATCCTCGGGAAAACCTGCAAGCTTAAATAATCCACAAACTTCATCTACATAGATTAGATGTATATTAGTATGTAATGTTCCATCTCCTACATAAGGATTAGCTAGCAGTTTCTCTATCATACCCGAAGGAATTTCATAATAAATATATTCAGTAGGTTCAATAGGTTGAGAAGTAACTCTTTGCTCTACCAGTTGAGGTGAAGGTACCCCGAACAAGCCCCTCAATGGATTATTTTCCATAGTGATAAGTGACAGTGAATTTCAGCACGTAATATAAATGTTTCCTTACCAAATTCGACCCACCAAAGGCGCTTCACTGCCCGGCAACGGCGCAAAAAAAGAGTCTTGATGACCCACAAGTATAGGGGATCTATGGTTGTCTTTTAAATAAGTAAGAGTGTCAAACCCAACGAGGGGCAGAAGGAAATGACAAGTGGTTTTCAACAAGGTATTCTCTGCAAGCACTGAAATTATCGGTAACAGATAGTTGTGTGATAAGATAATTCATGATGGGTAACTAGTAACAAAAGTAACTAAGGTGCAGCAAGGTGGCCCGATCCTTTTTGTAGCAAAAGACAAACCTAGACAAACTCTTATATAATGCAAAGCGCTCCCGAGGACACATGGGAATTACTGTCAAGCTAGTTTTCATCATGCTTCATATGATTCGCGTTCGTTACTTTGATAATTTGATGACCGGTGCGTGGGTGCTATCCTTACTTGGACAAGCCTCCCACTTATGATTAACCCCTCTCGCAAGCATCCGCAACTACGAAAGAAGAATTAAGATAAATCTAACCATATCATGAAACATATGGATCCAAATCAGCCCCTTACGAAGCAACGCATAAACTAGGGTTTAAGCCTCTATCACTCTAGCAACCCATCATCTACTTATTACTTCCTAATGCCTTCCCCTAGGCCAAAATCATGGTGAAGTGTCATGTAGTCAACATTCACAAAGGACCACTAGAGGAGAGAGAACATACATCTCATCAAAATATCGAACGTATACCAAATTCACATGATTACTTATAACAAGACTTCTCTCATGTCCTCAGGAACAAACATAACTACTCACAAAGCATATTCATGTTCATAATAAGAGGAGTAATAATTATCATTAAGGATCTGAACATATGATCTTCCACCGAATAAACCAACTAGCATCAACTACAAGGAGTAATCAACACTACTAGCAACCCATAGGTACCAATCTGAGGTTTTGAGACGAAGATCGGATACAATAGATGAACTAGGGTTTGAGAGGAGATGGTGCTGGTGAAGATGTTGATGGAGATTGACCCCCTCTCGATGAGAGGATCGTTGGTGATGATGATGGCTTCGATTTCCCCCTCCGGGAGGGAAGTTTCCCCAGCAGAACAGCTCCGCCGGAGCCCTACATTGGTTCTGCCCAGGTTCCGCCTCGAGATGGCGGTGCTTCATCCTGAAAGCTTCCTCTTGATTTTTTTTTCGGGTCAAAACACATCATATAGCAGAAGATGGGCATCGGAAGCCTGCCAAGGGGCCCACAAGGCAGGGGGCGCGCCCAGGGGGGTAGGGTGTGGCCCCCACCCTTGTGGCTTCCCGGTGGGGCCCCTCTGGTAGTTTCTTCGCCCAATATTTTTATATATTCCAAAATAATTTGCGTAAATTTTCAGGAATTTTGGAGTTGTGTAGAATAGGTCTCTCAAATTTCCTCCTTTTCCAGTCCAGAATTCCAGCTGCTGGCATTCTCCCTCTTCATGTAAACCTTGTGAAATAAGAGAGAAAAGGCATAAGTATTGTGCTATAATATGTAATAACAACCCATACTGCAATAAATATCAATATAAAAGCATGATGCAAAATGGACATATCTATATCACACATAGTGTTTTGTGTGGAAACGTTTATGCAAGGTGGCCAAACGCAAAAGTTCTCTACTGGAAGATGTGTGTGATTGTTAGTATATCTGGCATGCCTACTTTCTAGAAATTGTGTGGGTTGTTTGAGTTCATCGCCCACAGTGTTGTCTGAGTAACCGTCTGCAATAGAAAACCCCAACTAATTAGCCTATTATTGATAATCCATGTAGTAATCAAATTGACATTTCTTATAAAACACACTAGATATTTCATATCCGTATAATGGCAACCAGGATTTCATAATCGAATTATATTAGATAGCTTCAGCACTCAGTTACACCAAAGAGGGATATAGCTAGCTGCGTCATTACACAACAGCACCAAGTTTCACATGCAACATCGAAAACCTTTGGAAAAGTAGCATCATACATGGTAAAATAGACAAATGAATCTCATCTGGGAAACCGCAGAAGCGGAAGGCGAATATTGAGCCTTCAGTGATGTTGTATGTCCTTGCAACTTTAGGCCAGTGGCTATGGATAATTGCCCGCCCAACCTTCGTCCTCTTCAGGAAGACTTCAATATTGTACCCTGGGTGTTGAATGAATACCTTCCTCGCCTCTTGACCATGCAGGTGGTTTGAGTGGTAATCATCGATGAACTGCTTTGAAAAGTATTGAAAACAAAGATATGCATAAATCGATGTTATAAATTTTGAAATGGCACAAGGGGTAAAAACAAGGTAAAAGAGTCAGTACATCCTATAGTTGACTGATGTCTTCTTCATTGTGCAATCAAAGATCTTGCTGTTATTCATCGCAAGTTTCTTTATCCTAACAATCTCATTTCCCCATATGCAAAATGGGTCGAACAGTGGGTCTAAGCCTCTAACAGCAGGACCTACATGTGCAAGACCAAATTGTAAGGAACCTAAATATTAGAAATGCAACTGCACAATAATGTGCTACTAGCGAAAGGACCATGCATAAGCAAACCTCAATGGTAAACCGCGGTGTCTCCCACTATTTTCCTGCAACACATATAAGGAAGATCTTGATCAGGTTAACTAAGAGTTGCCATACTATCGGTAGAATATGTATTGAGTACAGCCAAATTCGATTTATTTCTCACATGCATAACAATATAAAATTGTACCCACAACAAATGAAAATCAAATTGCAGAATTGAACTCAATAGTTAACTAGACAGCAGACCAAATGAACCGAAATAGTTAACTGAGCATGACATTGCAGAATAGAACATATACTAGAAGATAAGACAGTTAACGAAACCAAGAATGCTTGAGAACAGTAATACAAAATGTAGAAATTGTTGGACCAAACTTTTAAATGAACATTACCTTTAAGAATATCAGATTGCATATGAACATTACAGAGGACAAATCACTACAAGGCAGTGGCGATGGCCTTGAGAAAACACCATGAACTATATTTTAAAGAAGATATCCACGTGGTGGTGTCGACGATGGCCTAGAAGATGAGGTTCTCCTCCAAGATCTCACCTGGGCACCGAGGCCACGTGGCGGTACGGGAGGCCACCGAGGTGGGCACAACCCACCTGGGCGCACCTGGGCCCTCAGGCGCACCTGGTGGGTTGTGCCGCCTCGGGGCACATCCCAGGTGCTGCTCTGGCCCGTTGGATGTCTTCTGGTCCATAACAAATCCACAAAAAGTTACGCGGTGTTTGGACTCCGTTTGACATCGATTTTCTATGATGTAAAAAACAAGCAAAAACAGCAACTGGCACTAGGCACTGGGTCAATAGGTTAGTCCCAAAAAATGATATAAAGTTGCTATAAAATGATTGTAAAACATCCAAGAATGATAATAAAACGGCATTAATACTTCATAAATTATAGATACGTTGGAGACGTATTAGCATCCCCAAGCTTAATTTCTACTCGTCCTCGAGTAGGTAAATGAGAAAAGATATAATTTATGAAGTGTGAATGCTAGCAAAGTGCATAAGTTTGACCAATGATAATTTCAATCACTTTTCCTATCATCATAACAGCAATTCTTTCTTACGAAACTTCTCATGTTAAAGTAGCAACCAATTCACATGTTAAGGTTCAAACAATGAAATCTCTTGAAACTCAACAACCTATGCTCTCAGTCACCAAGCAATTGCAATTCAACTTATTCAACAGGGTTTAAGTAAGAGCTCCGCATACTCAACCATCATATAGTCTTCTATGATTGCTAACACTCACCGCATACACATGAGCAAAACGTTTCAACTAGACACATAGAAAGATAGGGGCTCATTGTTTTGCCTCCCAACGTATTCACCTCAAGGGTGATGTCAACAATAATAACTCATTCTACCCATATCCAATTGGATATATGTGCCTAGATCTTTCCTCACCACATGATTCTTGCCAAAGGATAAAATAAAAAGGAATAGAGAGAAGAACTTTGACTATTTGCATAAAAGTAAAAGACAGGCCCTTCGCAGAGGGAAGTAGAGGTTGCCATGCGCTTATTTATTGGTATGCTCAACCCCTCAGTGCAAAAGAACGTCACGTTATACTGCCCCTTATGATGGCAACCTTTATTATGCAGTCCGTCGCTTTTATTACTTTGCCATCACAAGTTCATACAACGCTCAATTTTCTCTTACACTAAATGATCTCACACTTTTAGAAGCAATTTTTATTGCCCTATTGCACCGATGACAACTTACTTGAAGGATCTTGCTCAATCCTTAGGTAGGTATGGCGGACTCTTGAAGATAAGATTTGGGTTTAAGGGTCTTTGGATGCACAAGTAGTATCTCCACTTGGTGCGGAATTTTTGGCTAGGAAAGATGGGGGGGCAAGAACCACATGTTGAAGGATCTATGACAATATAACTTCTATGTGAATATGAACAAACATAAACCATTATGTTGTCTTCCTTGTCTAACGTCAACAATTTTGCATATAATATTTTTATGGGGGCTCACAATCACAAAATATTTCCATGATAGTGTATTTGCATGTGAAGGTTCTCTTCCTTATACTAATTATTCGTGAATTTCTTGTATGACCAATATTGTGATTGTCAAGCCTCAAAAGATTTCACTTTCTAAACCCAATGTGAAGCTACCACTAGGCATGATATGGTTTCAACTTCATGATATTCAATTTATTCAACAATTTACTCATAGGATATAAGTGAAGCACAAGAGTAAATGACAAGCTACTCCAAAAAGATATAAATGAAGATCATGAGCATAATATTTCTTTCTCTCAAATTAATTTAAGTGAAGCAAGAGAGAATTTCTTCAAAAATACTAAAGCACACCGTGCTCAAAAATATATAAGTGAAGCACTAGAGCAATTCCATAGAAAAGAGCTTCGTTGACGGGATGTGAATGCCACTTACCTAGCCTCCCTGGCAACTATTTGAGGACTCTATTTTATTTAAAAACTTTCAGATCTAATTATTTTATTAAAACAGCAATCAAAAACAAAATAAAATGACATTCCAAGAATAGCACACATCATGTGAAGAAGCAAAAAATTAGGCTCAACCGATACTAACTGATAATTGTTGAAGAAGAAAGGTGGGATGCCTACCGGGGCATCCCCAAGCTTAGATGCTTGAAACTTATTGAAATACTATCTTGGGATGCCTTGGGAATCCCCAAGCTTGAGCTTTTGTGTCTCCTTAATTCTTCTCATATCACGGTTTTCTTAAATCTCAAAAGCTTCATCCACACAAAACTCAGCAAGAACTCGTGAGATAAGTTAGTATAAACCAATGCAAAAACCTTATCATTCTCTACTGTAGCAAAACACTAAAATTATTATTCAACATTTCATACTAAATGCCTATACATATTTAATACTCCTATCCTAAAATAGAATCATTAAAGAAGCAAACATATGCAAACATAACAGCAATCTGCCAAAACAGTATAGTCTGTAAAGAATGCAAGAGTATCAATACTTCCTTAACTCCAAAAATTATGAAAAAATTACACACTGTAGAAAATTTACCATATCTCATTTTTCAAAAAAAATCAACATTTTATCACATTCAGACTTTTCTAGGGAATTTTTGCAACAGCGGTGAACTTTCTGTTTTCAAACAGCAACACGTATACTTGAAAAATAATAATGGCGAAGGCAATCATTGCCACTTTTATTGAAATAAAAGATGCAACACATTATTCTAAATAACATAAAGCAAGTCCTAACAAAATAAAATGATGCTCCAAGAAAAACACATATCATGTGACGAATGAAAACATAGCTCCAAGTAAGGTTACCGATAATGTTGGAGACGAAAGAGGGGATGCCTTTCGGGGCATCCCCAAGCTTAGTTGCTTGGATCTTCCTTGAATATTACCTTGGGGTGTCTTGGGCATCCCCAAGCTTAGGCTCTTGTCACTCCTTATTCTCGTCATATCGGCATCTCACCCAGAACTTGAAAACTTCAATCACACAAAACTTAACGGAACTTTGTGAGATAGGTTAGTATGATAAAGAGCAAACCATTTCACTTTTGTAACTGTCAAAGAAAAGATTCATAATTGTTTCCACACAATGCCTACTGTATCATATCATTTCTACAATTTATATTGAGCAATATAAGCCATAGAAACTACAAAACAAGCAAACTATGCATTAAAACAGAATATGTCAAAAACAGAACAGCCTGTAGTAATCTGTACTCCAACCATACTTCTGATACTCCAAAAATTCTGAAAAATAGGAAAACCTGGGAAATTTGTCTATTAATCTTATTCAGAAAGAATCAGAATTTTATCACGCTTCTGTTAAAAATTAGAATTGTTTTGCTGAGCGCAAAAGTTTCTGTTTTTCAGCAAGATCAAATCAACTATCACCATAAGCCATCCCAAAGGTCTTACTTGGAACTTTATTGAAACAAAAGCAATAAAACATGATTACTACAGTAGCCTAATCATGTGAACACACACAAAAAGTAGGTAAATGTGTTGTGTTATCTCCCAACAAGCGCTTTTCTTTAATGCCTTTTAGCTAGGCATGATGATTTCAATGATGCTCGCATAAAAGATAAGAATTGAAACATAAAAAGAGCATCATGAATCATAAGTTCCTCTCTCATAATAATTTTCAATAGCATCATGAGTAGATTCATCAATATAACTATCACATAAAACATTATTTTCATGATCCACAAGCATAGAAATTTTATTACTCTCCACATAAGAAATTTTCTTCTCATTCACAATGGTGGGAGTATCATAGGAAACTCGAATACTATAAATTTTTCCAACATTAAGAGAGTAATGTTCAGTAAAAGGATATTCAAAATTATGAAAATAATTATCATTACTTTTTATAGCATAAGTATCATCACAATAATCATCATAAGTAGGAGGCATGCAATCATCATAGCAAATTTGATCATTCAAAGTAAGGGGACTAAAAAGATCATCTTCATTAAGCATAGCGTCCCCAAGCATGGGACAAACATTAATTGCAGCAAATAAATTCTCAAACATGTCATTCTCATCAAACATAGCATCCCCAAGCTTGTGGCTTGGCATATCATAAGCATAATCACTCTCATCATTAATAGTATGAATAGAACCAACGGTATAACAATTGTTATCATCATAATTTCCCAAGTTGGTATAAAAAAGATTTCCAAGATTATAAGAAGTATCATTATCTTCCCAATCATAATCATAACAACAAGCAATAGGCATAACAAAATCATCATCAAGTGCATCATCTTCCACAATTATTTTTGATTCATTTTCATGAGGCACAACAACAATAGGAGCAACATTATTTGGGAGAGATACCTTTTTATCTCTATTCTTTCTTATTTTCTTCTTCTTCACCACCTCACGTATGGGTTTAATCAATTTTTTCGAGTTTCTTGTTGAAGAGGTTGATTGGATAGGAAGCTCCTCCTCGTTGCCTGATTCATCATAATAAACACTAGGAGGGTATTGGGAAATATTTTCCCTTTCATTAGTACTCTCTTCACATTCTATTTGTTTTCTTGTCTTTAGATAATTGGCAATATAAGGATTCTCAATGCAATTTACCATACAAAACATATAAATTTCCTCTAGATCAAAATCAAGAAATCTCTCAAGATTAAATTTTGGAATACCCTCAATTATACGTTTCATTTCTTCATACCCCCAAAGAAGACTAAGCTCTTTATGATGCTCAAGGGTAATCAAGTTATCACAATTTTTGGACACGATTTGATCATGAAAGAATTTGCATTCGAGATTTAAATGACCATGTTCATTGCAAAGTTCACAAGGATGGTGAAAAAAATTCTTTCAGTACAATTATCTAGCCTCTCTTGCAACTTTTTCATTTCTAAAATTTATGCTTCTTACAAAATCTATCTTCCCTTTTTGGTGTGCAAATGCATTCCCAATTCACTCCGCAAAAGTTGACATGCTTATAAGAAACATTTTTGTCATGACTCGTGCAATCATCATTAGCATTTTGGATATTCAAAGAATTTATACTAACAACATTGCAATCATGCTCATCATTCAAATATTTTGTGCCAAACATTTTATTGACTTCTTCTAACAATTGAGCACAATTTTTTGAACCATCATTTTCAAGAAAGATATTATAAAGATGATCAATAATATGATGTAACCTCAATTCCATTTTTATGTAGTTTTCTTTTATAAACCAAACTAGTGATAAAACAAGAAACTAAAAGATCCAGTTGCAAGATATAAAGATATACCTTCAAGCACTCACCTCCCCGGCAACGGCGCCAGAAAAGAGCTAGATGTCTACTACACAACTTATTCTTGTAGACACGTGTTGGGCCTCCAAGCGCAGAGTTCTGTACGACAGTAGCAATTTTGCCTCAAGTGGATGACCTAAGGTTTATCAATCCGTGAGAGGTGTAGGACGAAGATGGTCTCTCTCAAATGACCCTGCAACCAAATAAAAGAAATCTCTTGTGTCCCCAACACACCCAATACAATGGAAAATTGTATAGGTGCACTAGTTCGGTGAAGAGATGGTGATAAAAGTGTAATATGGATGGTCGAAATGTATTTTTATAATCTGAATAAATAAAAACAGCAAGGTAGCAAATAGTAAACGGGCACAAAAACGGTTTTGCAAATCTTAAAAACAAGGCCTAGGTTTCGTACTTTCACTAGTGCAATCTCTCAACAGCGCTAACATAGTTGGATCATATGATTATCCCTCAAAGTTCAATAAAGAATCACTCCCAAGTTCCTATTAGCGGAGAACAAAAGAGAGAAATTTTTTGTAGGGTACGAAACCACCTCAAAGCTATTATTTCCGTTCGATCTATTCAAGAGTTTGTACTAAAATAACACAAAGCTATTCTTTCCGTTCGATCTATCCTAGAGTTCGTACTAAAATAACACCAAAGCAAATTCATATTCATAATACTCAATCCAACACAAAGAACTACAAGGAGACCCCCAAAGTTTCTATCGGAGAAAAGATAACAAAAACATGCATCAACCCCTATGCATAGATTACCCCAATGTTACCGCGGGAATCCATGAGTTGAATGCCAAAACACATATCAAGTGAATCAATATGATACCCCATTGTCACCTCAAGTATTCATACCGCAAGACATACATCATGTGTTCTCATATCTGAATATTCAATCCGACAAGACAAAACTTCAAAGGGTAAAGATTCAATTCATCACAACAAGGGTATAGAGGGGAGAAACGTCATATGATCCGACTATATTAACAAAGCCCAAGATATAGATCACGTGAGAGAGAGATGAAACACATAGCTACTGGTACAAACCCTCAGCCCCGAGGGTGGACTAGTCCCTCCTCATCGTGGTGGCCGCCGGGATGATGAAGATGGCCACTGGATAAGATTCCCCCCTCCGACAGGGTGCTGGAACAGGTCTAGATTGGTTTTTGGTGGCTATGGAGCCCTGCGGTGGCGGAACTACTGATCTAGGTTAACCCCGAGGGGTTTTGGAATATTTGAGAATTTATAGTGCAAAGAAGGGGTACGGGAGGCCACCGAGCCAGGCACAACCCACATGGGCGCGCCTGGCCCCCCAGGCGTGCCCTGGTGGGTTGCCCCCATCGGGGCACCCCCCGGGTGCTGCTCTGGCCCGTTGGATGTCTTCTGGTTCATAAAAAATCCACAAAAAGTTTCACGGTGTTTGGACTCCGTTTGATATTGATTTTCTGCAATGTAAAAAACAAGCAAAAAACAGCAACTGGCACTGGGCACTGGGTCAATAGGTTAGTCCCAGAAAATGATATAAAGTTGCTATAAAATGATTGTAAAACATCCAAGAATGATAATAAAATGGCATGAATACTTCATAAATTATAGATACGTTGGAGACGTAATATACGATGTCAACCACATGATCATGCAAGGCAATATGACAATGATGATGTGTGTCATGATGAACGGAACGGTGGAAAGTTGCATGGCAATATATCTCGGAATGGCTATGGAAATGCCATAATAGGTAGGTATGGTGGTTGTTTTGAGGAAGATATAAGGAGGTTTAAGTGTGACAGAGCATATCATATCACAGGGTTTGGATGCACCAGCGAAGTTTGCACCAACTCTCGAGGTAAGAAAGGGAAATGCACGGTATCGAAGAGGCTAGCAATGATGGAAGGGTAAGAGTGCGTATAATCCATGGACTCAACATTAGTCATAAAGAACTCACATACTTATTGCAAAAATCTACAAGTCATCAAAAACCAAGCACTACATGCATGCTCCTAGGGGGATAGATTGGTACGAGAAGACCATCGCTCGTCCTTGACCGCCACTCATCAGGAAGGCAATCAAAGAAACACCTCATGCTTCAAATTTGTCACACAACGGTTACCATACGTGCATGCTACGGGACTTTCAAACCTCAACACAAGTATTTCTCAAATTCACAATTACTCAACTATCACGACTCTAATATTACCATCTTCATATCTCAAAACAATTATCAAGTATCAAACTTCTCATAGTATTCAATGCACTTATATGGAAGTTTTTATTATACTCATCTTGGATGCCTATCATATTAGGAATAATTTTATAACCCAAACAAATTACCATGCTGTTCTAAAAGACTCTCAAAATAATATAAGTGAAGCATGAGAGTTCATCTATTTCTATAAAATAAAACCACCGCCATGCTCTAAGAAGATATAAGTGAAGCACTAGAGCAAACAACAAACTACTCCGAAAAATATAAGTGAAGCTCAATGAGTAGTTGAATAATTATGCAACTATGTGAAGACTCTCTAACATTTAAGAATTTTAGATCTTGGTATAGCAAGAAAAACAAAATAAAATAAAATGACACTCCCAGCAAAACACATATCATGTGGTGAATAAAAATATAGCTCCAAGTAAAGTTACCGATGAATGAAGACGAAAGAGGGGATGCCATCCGGGGCATCCCCAAGCTTAGGCTCTTGGTTGTCCTTGAATATTAACTTGGGTGCCTTGGGCATCCCCAAGCTTAGGCTCTTGCCACTCCTTATTCCATAGTCCATAGAATCTTTACCCAAAACTTGAAAACTTCACAACACAAAACTGAACAGAAAACTCGTAAGCTCCGTTAGTATAAGAAAATAAATCACCACTTAGGTAATGTTGTGAACTCATTCTAAATTCATATTGCTCTAATATCTACTGTATTCCAACTTTTGTATGGTTCATACCCTCCGATACTACTCATAGATGCATCAAAATAAGCAAACAACACGATGAACACAGAATCTGTCAAAAACAGAATAGTCTGTAGTAACATGTATCAAACGTATACTTATGGGACTCAAAAAATTCTGAAATAAATTGGTGGAGGACGTGAGGAATTTTTCTATTAATCATCTGCAAAAATAATCAACCTAATCACACTCTACAGTAAAAAATGGCAGCAATCTCGTGAGCGCTAAAGTTTCTGTTTTTTACAGCAAGATCGCAAAGACTTCACTCAAGTCTTCCCAAAGGTTCTACTTGGCACAAACACTAATTAAAACATAAAACCACATCTAAACAGAGGCTAGATGAATTATTTATTACTAAACAGGAACAAAAAGCAAGGAATACAAATAAAAATTGGGTTGCCTCCCAACAAGTGCTAGCGTTTAACGCCCCTAGCTAGGCATGATGATTACAATGATGCTCACATAAAAGATAAGAATTGAAACATAAAGAGAGCATCATGAAGAATATGACTAGCACATTTGATTCTAACCCACTTCCTATGCATAGGGATTTTGTGAGCAAACAACTTATGGGAACAATAATCAACTTGCATAGGAAGGTAAAACAAGCAAATCTTCAAGATATTCAACACATAGAGAGGAAACTTGATATTATTGCAATTACTACAAGCATATGTTCCTCCCTCATAATAATTACATGTAGTATCGTAAGAAAATTCCACAATATAGCTATCACAAAACATATTCTTAACACGATCCACATGTATGCAAAGATGACACTCTTCCAAAATAGTGGGATTAACCTTAACTAAAGTCATGACCTCTCCAAACCCACTTTCATAATTATCACAATAAGATTCAACACCCTCCAAAATAGTGGAATCATTACTTCCTAAAGTTGACACTCTTCTAGACCTAGTTTCATCAATATAATCATCGTAAATAGGAGGCATGCTATCATCAAAATAAATTTTCTCATCAAAACTTGGGGGACACAAAATATCTTCTTCATCAAACATAGCATCCCCAAGCTTGTGGCTTTGCATATCATTAGCATCATGGATATTCAAAGAATTCATACTAACAACATTGCAATCATGCTCATCATCCAAAGATTTAGTGCCAAACATTTTAATACATTCTCCTTCTAACACTTTGGCACAATTATCGGAATCCTTATTTTCATGAAAGACATTAAAAAGATGAAGCATATGAGGCAACCTTAATTTCATTTTTTGTAGTTTTCTTTTATAGACTAAACTAGTGATAAAACAAGAAACAAAAAGATTTGATTGCAAGATCTAAAGATATACCTTCAAGCACTAACCTCCTCGGCAACGGCGCCAGAAAAGAGCTTGATGTCTACTACACAACCTTCTTCTTGTAGACGTTGTTGGGCCTCCAAGTGCAGAGGTTTGTAGCACAGTAGCAAATTTCCCTCAAGTGGATGACCCAAGGTTTATCAATCCGTGGGAGGCGTAGGATGAAGATGGTCTCTCTCAAACAACCCTGCGACCAAATAACAAGAGTATCTTGTGTCCCCAAAACACCCAATACAATGGTAAATTGTATAGGTGCACTAGTTCGGCGAAGAGATGGTGATACAACTGCAATATGGATGGTAGATATAGGTTTTTGTAATCTGAAAATATAAAAATAACAAGGTAACTAATGACAAAAGTGAGTGAAAATGGTATTGCAATGCGTTGAAACAAGGCCTAGGGTTCATACTTTCACTAGTGCAAGTTCTCTCAACAATAATAACATAATTGGATCATATAACTATCCCTCAACATGCAACAAAGAGTCAATCCAAAGTAACTAATAGCAGAGAACAAACGAAGAGATTATTGTAGGGTACTAAACCACCTCAAAGTTATTCTTTCTGATCGATCTATTCAAGAGTCCGTAGTAAAATAACATGAAGCTATTCTTTCCGTTCAATCTATCTTAGAGTTTGTACTAGAATAACACCTTAAGACACAAATTAACCAAAACTCTAATGTCACCTAGATACTCCAATGTCACCTCAAGTATCCGTGGGTATGATTATACGATATGCATCACACAATCTCAGATTCATCTATTCGTCCAACACAAAGAACTTCAAAGAGTGCCTCAAAGTTTCTACCGGGGAGTCAAGACGAAAATGTGTGCCAACCCCTATGCATAAGATCATGAGGTCATGGAACTCGCAAGTTGATCACCAAAACATACATCAAGTGGGTCACGTGATATCCCATTGTCACCACAGACAAGCACATGCAAGACATACATCAAGTGTTCTCAAATCCTTAAAGACTCAATCTGATAAGATAACTTGAAAGGGAAAACTCAATTCATCAGAAGGAGATAGAGGGGGAGAAACATCATAAGATCCAACTATAATAGCAAAGCTCGCGATACATCAGGATCATGCTGAATCAAGAACACGAGAGAGAGAGAGATCAAACACATAGCTACTGGTACATACCCTCAGCCCGGAGGGTGAACTACTCCCTCCTCGTCATGGAGAGTGCCGAGATGATGAAGATGGCCGCCGGAGAGGGATTCCCCCCTCCAACAGGGTGTCGGAACGGGTCTAGATTGGTTTTCGATGGCTATAGAGGCTTGCGGCGGCGGAACTCCCGATCTCAGTTTCTTTCTGGAAGTTTGGGTATATATAAGAGGTGTTGGAGTCAGGAACAAGTCAGGGGGGTCCCCGAGGCGGCCACGAGGTAGGGGGTGCCCAGGGGGGTAGGGAGCGCCACACCCTCGTGGGTGCCTTGGGACTCTTCTGGCCCATCTCCGATACTCCATGGGCTTCTTTTGGTCCAAAAATGATCTCCGTGAAATTTCAGGTCAATTGGACTCCATTTGGTTTTCCTTTTCTGCGATACTCAAAAACAAGGAAAAAATAGAAACTGGCACTGGGCTCTAGGTTCATAGGTTAGTCCCAAAAATCATATAAAATAGCATATAAATGCATATAAAACATCCAAGGTTGATAATATAATAGCATGGAATAATCAAAAATTATAGATACGTTGGAGACGTATCAGTACTTCCCCGCTGAGCTCCCAGGAGCCGCCTGCAAGGACGTTGCCAGGAGTCCCAAGCTTGCCGGAGGGCAGCAATCCTCGGCACGGCCTCACGCCCTGGCCATAGAAGCAGCTGTCCTTACGGACGAAGATGAGCCTTTAGTCCTTACCGTCGAGCCCCAGGCTTCGGCATGGGCACAAGCCATCGTCCATTTCCTCCAAACAGGAGAGCTCCTCGAGGAGCAGGAAGAAGCAGAGAAAGTAGCCCGTCGGTCCAGCATGTACCAGTTCGTGGATGATGCCCTCTATAGGAGAAGACTGAACAATGTGAAATTGAAGTGCATTCCTCGAAAGGACGGACTGAGACTGTTGGCAGAGATACATGGAGGCATGTGTGGCTCCCACATAGGGTCAAGGGCTCTTGTCGGCAAAGCATTCCGGGAAGGTTTCTTCTGGCCCACCGCCCTCCAGGATGCAACTGCGCTAGTAACCCAGTGTGAAACGTGTCAGTTCCATTCAAAGAAGCTTCATCAACCCACCCAAGCTCCTCAGACAATCCCTCTTTCCTGGCAATTTTCGGTCTGGGGGCTTGACATACTGGGCCCCTTTCCCCGTGTTGCCGGGGGCTTTGAGTAATTGTACGTCGCGATCAACAAGTTCACAAAGTGGTCGGAAGTGGAGCTAGTGAGAAAGGTAGCAGCATAGTCAGACGTCAAGTTCTTCAAGGGACTAGTCTGCCGTTTCGGTGTGCCGAACAGAGTCATCACCGACAACGACACATAGTTCACGAGCCACACATTCATGCAGTACATTCAAGACCTCGGCGGCAAGGTCTGTTTTGCTTCTGTTGCCCATCCCAGAAGTAACGGCCAGGTTGAGAGGGCGAATGCAGAAGTGCTGCAGGGCCTCAAGACCAGGACTTTTGACAAGATACACAAGTGCGGAAGGCGCTAGATTGATGAGTTGCCAACGGTTCTTTGGTCAATCAGGACGACACCAAATCGAGCCACTAGCCAGACACCCTTTGCCCTGGTATACGGGGCAGAAGCAGTTCTCCCCACTGAACTCATATACGGGTCACCTCGAGTGCTCGCTTATGATGAGTTTGAGCAAGAGCAGTTGCGCCAAGATGATGTGACGCTCCTTGAGGAAGATCATCTTCGGGCTGCTTTGCGAGCCGCTCGATATCAGCAAGCCTTGCGTCGCTATCATAGCTGCAAGGTTCACGCCCAAAGCCTTGAGAAGGTGACCTTGTTCTTCGGCAGATCCAATCCCCCAAGAATCCAAACAAGTTGACGCCGAAGTGGGAAGGCCCTTATCAGTTAATACGAGTCACCAGGCCTGGCGTAGTCTGCCTGGAGACCGAAGATGGCATTCCGGTGAGCAACTCCTGGAATATTGAACATCTTCGCAAGTTTTACCCCTAAAGGGCAGTTGCCGGGAGCCCCGGCAACCCCCGTTTCATACTAGCCTTGACGCCGAGGCATGTAACCCTATGTACGGACCCAGGCGCAGACCCTGTGCATAGTAAGGGAAAAGGAATCCCTTAGTATGTATAGTTTCCTGTCGATTTCCATGTTTGTGTATATACGTATGTAACACCCCGTATGTAACCTGCCACATTTGTATTCCAACTCTTGCCATTTCCGGCACTAAGTTATTTTATTTCCTCGTTGTCGGGTTTTTGTCTTTGTGTTACTTTTGTCTTTGTCATTTATCTCATATTATGTCATCATGTGCATCACATTTGCATACATATTCGTCTCATGCATCCGAGAATTTTCCCCGTTGTCCATTTTGCATTCCGGCACTCCTATGTCCTCTAGTTTTCCTTTCTACCTCTTTTCGTGTGCGGGTGGTAAACGTTTTCGGATTGGACCGAGACTTGCCAAGCGGCCTTGGTTTACTACCGGTAGATCGCCTGTCAAGTTTCGTGCCATTTGGACTTCGTTTGATACTCCAACGGTTAACCGAGGGACCGAAAAGGCCTCGTGTGTGTTGCAGCCCAACACCCCTCCAAAGTGGCCCAAAATCCACCTAAACCTCCTCCATCATCTAGGCCGTTTGATCACGATCGCGTGGCCGCAAACCGTGCTCAATTTGGAGCCTCCTAGCTCCTCCTACCTATAAATATAGCCCCTCCTCCGAAATCCCGGGTCTCTTCCCCCCTAAAACCCTAAAAATCCCCTCTCCGCGCGCCGGACGTGTCCGTACGCGCCAGACACACCACGCTGCCGCCCCGCACCAGTGGCGTCCCGCCATGTGGCGCCCGCCGCCCGCCGCCGCCGAGGCCTGCGGAGCCCGATCCGGGCCCCCGCGGCCCGTCTCCTCGTCGCCGCCGCCCGCGGGAGGAGCCACCCAAGCGCCGCCCACCTCTCCTCTCGCCGGCCGCCGCCTGCTTTCACCGGCGAGCAGCGCCACATCGCCGCTCGGGCGACCGCGCCACCGAGCACCGCCGCGGCCGACCCGAGCCGGCGCCGACCTCGCCGCTCCGGCCGCCCACCGCCTCCTCCTCGTCGCCTGCGTGCGCCACCACCACCAAGTCCCCGCTCCGGCCATCTACAGTGTACCTCGGTGAGAGATCCGGCCGCCTCTACTTCCGTTCCCGATCCGATCTGGATCTGGAACCCTGATCCTCGGTTGACTTTTGCCCCGTTTCAGTAATATTTTGCATACTTCATCATGCCATAACTCTGCACCCGTGACTCCATTTTGGGCGTGTAGCATATCAAAATGTTCGTCTCGACAAGTACTTCATTTCATCTCATTGCATCATGTTCATTTGAGCTCATATTGACGCCCTAAATGCTGTTGGAAGAGTGATAGTTTCTGTTAGTTTCAGATTCATATCAGTAAATGGACATTTGTCATTTTTGCCATGATTAGTGTGTGCCTCCTATGATATGGAGCTCTACATGAGTTTTGAAGTATGCCATGCCATCTTTACAGGGGTGTATGCCATGTATTTTTGTGATCTCTGTGGTGACTAGCACAAGCATGCAAAGTAGCCCTCTCAATGTTGCTGATTTCAGGGACTTCGAAATATTCCAAGTCTTTGCCCTGTCATTATTTTTATGCCATGTATTCATGTTGCTACCAAGTGATCCATGCATCTTTTGAGCATGATCAGTAAGGATGTTTGTAGATATTGTTGTGCTCTATCCATCCATGTCTTTGTTTACAATTATGTAGCACCCTAGCTTGAGTCAATCGAGCTCTACTTTTGCTATAAAATGTTCCTGGCAGAATGTTTACGTGTTAAGCAATTTTGCCGAGCTTGTTATAGTTGATCCATGCATGCTATGTTGTTGTTCTTTCCATGTTTAGCTTCTATGCCATGTCTACTTGCTGGGTGTATGCTTAGTTTGTCACGCAATGCCTTGTAGTGAGTGCATCGAGCTCGTCAACATGCCTACTCAATATCTGTTTTGCCATGTTCCAGTTTTTCTCTAAGTCTGAATCTATTAACGATAATTGCTATGTTCACATGGTTGCCATTGTATTTTTTCTGATCCCTTTTGGCTTATGGGCAGTAAGGGACTTTTGTTGTATGCTTTGAGTAGCTTCATGCCACGCTTTGCTTTGCCATGATACGTTCCTGTAGCATGTGGTTATCTTGCTCTAAACATTGCTTCCATATGTTAAATTCATGTCTTGTTGTTATTTCACTAAGTCTGTAACCTGTTATCTTTTGCGCTTTTTCCATGCTTGTTTGAACCTGCTATTGAGTGATTTAGCCGTAGCTCAGTGTTCATCTTTTGTCAAGCATCTTGAGTGGATCCCTACCATGTATTTTGTTGCTATGTTAGAGTGCTGTAGCATGTTGTTCTTGATGCATTTAGATGGTCTCGTGCTATTAATCGCAGATCGGTGCCATATTTGTTTTGCTTGTCATTTCCAATCCGTGCATTCGATTCCGGTGATCTTTATATCGATTTTGACCGAAATCAACTCCTCTTTCCAGTGGCACTCTTGCTTTTCCAAGTTGAGGCCAGGTTCAATCATTCCTTTCCGAAACATGCATATGCATCGCATACCACATCCCGCGTATCATGCCATGTTTTGCATAATGTTGTTTGTGCATTGCACGTGGTTGATTGTGTCTTCCTTTGCTTGTTGTTCTTGCCTGGGTAGAGCCGGGAGACGAGTACGTGATTGAGGAGACCGTTGAGTACGCTTACGAGGATCAAGCTAACGTCAACTCGGAGAACTTTGTAGGCAACATGACCATACCCTCGAAATCACTTATATCTTTGCTTGCTAGATGCTCGCTCTTTTGCTATGCCTATGCTATGATACCTACCACTTGCTTATCATGCCTCCCCTATTGCCATGTCAAACCTCTAACCCGCCTTGTCCTAGCAAACCGTTGTTTGGCTATGTTACCGCTTTGCTCAGCCCCTCTTATAGCTTTGGTAGTTGCAGGTGAAGATTGGAGTTTGTTCCTTGTTGGAACATGTTTATTGTTGGGATATCGTTATTATATTTTGTCTATCTTAATGCACCTATATACTTGGTAAAGGGTGGAAGGCTCGGCCTTATGCCTGGTGTTTTGTTCCACTCTTGCCGCCCTAGTTTTCGTCATACCGGTGTTATGTTCCTTGATTTTGCGTTCCTTACACGGTTAGGTTATAATGGGAACCCCTTGACAGTTCGCCTTGAATAAAACTCCTCCAGCAATGCCCAACCATGGTTTTACCATTTGCCACCTAGCCTCTTTGTCCCTTGGGTTTCCGGAGCCCGAGGGTCATCTTTATTTAAACCCCCTGATGCAGAGCATCCCAAGGTCATCCCCATGGACCTACTATCGTCTCATCAAGTGCCTACCAGACCCATGACTCGATCACATGCAAGAGCTCTTGAAACCGAGGTGACATCTCTCCTCTCACAATTCCACTTCGATGCACATGAAGCATGGCTACTACCTCATATGGATACTTTATGCATACTCAGGTACAATGGAGAAGCTAAGGAGCAAGGACAAGAAGAAGAGGAAGATGGACGAGAAGACGGAGAAGAAGGAGGGCTGAAGGAAAAGTCCCAGCCACCGGACGACCGGCCAGGACCGGACGTCCGGCGCCTGAAGCATCAGCCGAGCCCCAGCGAGCGGACGTCCGGTCCAGACCGGACGACCGGTGCCCCTGCACCCGAAGCAAACGAGCGGACGTCTGGTCCAGACCGGACGACCGGCGCACCTGCATCCGAACCAACATTAGCGGAAGCCCGACATTTCCGGACGTCCGGCACCCCCATCACAGAGCCGAACCAGCGGACGCCGGAGGACACCGGATGACCGGCCGCTCTTGAGACACCGGACGACCGGCCACCAGCGGACGTCCGGTACCTGGCTGCGTCCAGATTCGGGCCCGAGGCCCATGTACCCCTACTTTCGCCCCCATTTGCATGTAGACTATAAATACACCTCTCCGACCTCCTTTCTAGGGTTAGCAAATGTTTAGCTCATATTTGTGAGAGAGCTTTGCTCATCCACTTGGTTACCTTCTCCTCGGAGATTCGAGCCTCCACTGGAGAAGATCCCCCAACCGGATTCAAGACCTCCTTGCGGAGAAGATCATCAAGACCCCCTCTTGGGTGGCCCCATCAAGACCTCCCCACGGAGAAGAACCGGTTACCGTGTATCGTACTTAGTTGTCCGTGCATTCGTGTATCGTTCTATGTATTCGAGGATTTAGCCCATGTGTGACTTATTCATGTCGGTTTATTGATTGCCTCTTGTGTTTTCCCTCCGTTCATCCCCGTGTTCTTCGTGATTTCCCCGGGATCCGCTCCTTTCATGAAAGATCGGCCGATTAGGGTCTCTACCCAACATCATCTTGGTATCTAGAGCAAGGTTGATCACGATTTCGGAGCCCCCCTCTTCGTTTTCTAGCTTGATTTTGTTGTTTTTCGTCCTAATCCGAAAATCAACACAAAAATAGCACCAAAATTTTTCTTATGATTTGTGAGTTTTGATGATGTTTTGTTGGTTTTGATCCGTGAATTTGTTGTGTTGCAAGTGGATCTAGCCTTCCCCCACCATCTCCACCTTGAAATCCATCCAAAATCCACGAAACTCATATCAATTTTGCCCCCGACCCACCGGACGACCGCAACTTATGGGACGTCCGAAGCCGCAGGAACCACCGGACGTCCGACCTTTCCGAACGACCGGAACCTCTAACCCAAGCTGAAATTAGCGGATTTCCGACCCGACTGGACGTCCGGCGACCAGACATCCGTCCACTTCCGGACGACCGCTTCTTCCACCACATCATCCGCTACACCTCCACCGACTTCCGCAAACCTTTCCAATATCCCAACCCACACCACCATTTACCCACTACCTACTCCGACGCTTTTTGTCGCACTTGGTTTTGAGAATTTGAGTTGCGGCACCATATCCTTTTGTGTTTCGGCTACCTAGGTACGGTTCGACATCGACATCACCGCCGCTCATTTTCGCCACGGACACGTCATCAACAACGACCACCTCAACTACGACTTGGTTTTTGTGCCACCATTTTGACACCATACCGGAAGCAAGACCGGTAACCTCATCTTGGTATTGGACATATCACTCTTGCCATTACATTGATAGCCATCATAGCCTTACTCCTTTGCGTTGCTTACCCATTGAGACTAGCCGTTGAGTATTGCCGGCAACGAGACTTGTGCACATTAGTGATCATACTTCCCATAGCATACATACATACATCATTGTTGCCTATATTGGTATCATCTCTTGTGTCACAAAGTCATCGCATACTCACTTTCTATCTTGGTTCGTCAAGCATTGCATGAGAAAAGAGCTCAAACATCAAAGAGCCAACCAAAGCAAAGAGGAAAGATAAGCAAAGAGCTTTTAAGCAAGAACCATAGCATCATACAACATTAAGATTGTCATACTCGATCATCTTGGATCATATCCTAGCAACACCTTGCATAAAACATATTTGGGATAGAAGTCGTTGCATTTTCGCTAAGTAGGTTGTGCACAAGTTCTTGTATCCGCCTATCGTGTAATCGTGCTAGCATCTCTCTAGTGTTGTGCAACAAGAGCATTTTTGTGGATTCCACATTTTGGCTCACCCTTGGTTGCACAACCCCACTTATCTTTTTGCGCGTGTGTTTTCATGTACCTTATATGCTTGGTCTACTTGTTACATTGCATCTTGCGAATCTTCTCCAACATTATTGAATCTTGCTTGCATTCACATTAAAAATTGTGCCACCATCCTAACCAAGCTCCACCATAAGCTTTTACTTGTGTAGGTGTGAGAAACCGACGAGAATTCGTACCAATTGGGCTATTTCCTTGTCCTACATTGGAGTGATCATCGATTCACTTTCAACTTCGGTCAAGGTACATTTGGTATTCATTCTTTTCTTTCTACCACTCACATTTGTCTTGGAATGATGGATAGGCCAAGTAATTCTACCAACCCACTCTTCATGGAGCAAGACGACGACATGAACTCCTTCGTCACCAAGAGTCACCTCTTTGGTGCATAACGTGCTTTGCATCAAGAGCAACAAGCTATGAGTGAACGCATCGACAACCTTGCCGCCGACTTGCGACTTTCCGAGCAACGTACAAGGGACTACTTCGACCACAAGCTCGACGATCACAAGCAAGAGAGTGACGCAAGGATGGACGACATTCGCGCTTTGTTGCTCAACCGCTCTTCTTCCACTTCAAGAAGGAGCTGTTCAAGTCGCCACTCCGACTTCACCCTCTCCGGCTCAAGTACACCGACATTGAACACTCTTCGTCGAGCCGCGCGCACCGACCGTCAAGCAAACCTTAATCCACTTCGAGACACCGACTCACAAGAACATCGACGACGTCAAACCGAAGAAGCATTTGCACTAGCACGAGAACGGCAACAACAATGCCAACATGAAGAGGAAGAACGTGCGCGTCTCCACCAACTTGCACAAGATGCCGAGACACAACGTCAAGAACAACAACTCCGTGACGCTCAGGCTCTTGCAGCTCAACAAGCTCTACGCGATTCGAGTCGAGCCGTTGCCGACCGAGGCCGACAAGCCCGTGAACAAGAGGAAGCACTTCGCGAAGAAATTCAAGAACGACGATTTCAAGCTCACATGCATCGTCCAGTTCCTCCTCGAGCTCGACACGCTCCTCCACAAGCTCGCCAAGACCATCAAGTTCATCAAGAGCATGACGACAATGGGAATCCTCCGCGACAAGAGCAACATGAGGCTGACAACCCTCCGCGTCAAGAGCATCACGAGTTGAACAATCATCTACAACATGGGCGTCATCATCCCCGACCGCAACACAATGAAGAGCAACGCTACGGCAAGCTCAAGTTCACCATGCCCAAGTTCAACGGAAGCAACGATCCCGAAGAATACCTTTCATGGGCATTGAAAGTTGATAAGATCTTTCGTTTGCACAATTATGAAGAAGAGAAGAAGATCGCGATGGCATCCCTTGAGTTCCAAGACTATGTCCTCATCTGGTGGGAACAAATCATAGAGCGCCGCGAGGCAAGAGGTGAACCACCCATCACTACTTGGGCACAAATGAAGGATGTCATGAGATCACGCTTCGTGCCTACCTACTACAACCGCGACCTCTTCAAGAAACTCCAACAACTCAAGCAAGGAACCAAGAGCGTTGAAGAATACTACAAGGAGATGGAGATTGCAATGATAAAAGCCAATGTGACGGAAGATGATGAACAATGGCACGTTTCTTGAATGGACTCAATCATCCTATCAAGAAGATCGCCGACTTCCAACCATACTAAAATCTCATCGAGCTAGTGCACCAAGCTACCAAAGCGGAACGCCAAGTGCAAGATGATTTCGAGTATGCCAAGTTCTCATCCAAGTCCTACGGTTTCTCCAATAACCAAGCTTCAACGACTCCAACACCGATTACAAGACCCTCTGCTTCCAACATCGACAAGTCGACTTCCAAGAAAGCTTCGCCAACTACAAGCAATCCTAATACGAGCAACTTCAAGCCGAGAGCTTCATCATCATCAACCCCTATCGATGAGACCGTCAAGACGAGTTCCTTCAAGTGTTTCACTTGCGGCGGCCGAGGCCACAAGTCCTATGAGTGCACCAACAAGCGCACCATGATCTTCAACGACGACGGCACTTATGATTCCATGAGCGAAGGAGAAATGGAAGCCCTTGAGCAAGTCGCCATGCACCGCCAAGTGAACAATGAAGAAGAACAAGTCTTTTGTGATGAAGACTCAAGTCCCGCACTTGTTGTCTCCAAAGTCTTGACCCTCCAACATCACCAAGAAGAAGACCAAAGATGCACCATTGTAACGCCCCGAACACACCCGCCGGTGGTCGTTACTCCTGGCGGGATCTAGACTGGCCCCACAGATCAATACTAGTCTTTTCTGCGCACTTTGTCCTCACTCGTGCGCACCCGGGAGCAACTTCCCGGTCGGTCACCCATCCTGAAACTACTCCAAGCTGAGCACGCTTAACTTGGGAGTTCTGTCCGGATGGGTTCCCAGAAAAGAAGGAATTCCTTATTATATGAGTAGTCTATCATCCCTAATAAGCCAGGCCATCACATACACCCCCACTCAGAGGAACCGACGTCCTCGTAGGACCACAGGAACGTTCCCTCTTGGAACAACCGTCTGTGCATCCAGTCTGGTACATGTGCCATGCCGTGTGCCACGACGGGTCACAAACGTCATGAACAACATGACCGCGCACCTGTCCGCAACCATCCGTGTAACCGCGAGGGTCTGCTCTGATACCAACTTGTAACGCCCCGGACACACCCACCGGTGGTCGTTACTCCTGGCGGGATCTAGACTGGCCCCACAGATCAGTACTAGTCTTTTCTGCGCACTTTGTCCTCACTCGTGCGCACCCGGGAGCAACTTCCCGGTCGTTCACCCATCCTGAAACTGCTCCAAGCTGAGCACGCTTAACTTGGGAGTTCTGTCCGGATGGGCTCCCGGAGAAGAAGGAATTCTTTATTGATATGAGTAGTCTATCATCCCTAATAAGCCAAGCCATCACAACCATATTTCACACCAAGGCCGGCATCAATGGACGATCCGTCAAGGTCATCATCGATGGAGGGAGTTGTCACAATCTCGCAAGTGAAGAACTTTGCTCCAAGCTCTAATTGCCCAAGACGAAGCACCCACATCCATACAAAGTGCAATGGCTTAGTGACTCTGGCACTATCCAAGTCGAGCACCGAGTGCAAGTATCCTTCAAAATCGGCACCTACGAAGACACCTTGGAGTGCGACGTCATCCCTATGACCGTTTGTCATCTTCTCCTTGGACGGCCATGGAAATTCGATAGAGGAGTCGTCCACAATGGGCGTGCAAACCACTATAGCTTCAAGATGCAAGGAAAGGAGTTTGTGTTACATCCTACGTCTCCAAGCCAAGTGATCGCCGATAAGCAAGCCACCCATCATGGAGAGAATGGTGAGAGAGTGAGCCACCAAAAGGAGAGTGAGCGCCACAAGCCCAAATTGAGTGCCTCCACAATGAACGAAAACAAGAACCTAGTTCTATTTGCCACCAAACGTGAGATGAGAGAAGTGTGTGAGAACCCATCTAGTGTCCTACACTACGTCCTCGTGTGCAAGGACAATGCACCACAAAGTAACACTTCTCACACTCTTCCTCTACTGTTGTCTTCTCTTTTGCAGGAATTTCAAGATGTTTTCCCCGATGAGCTACCTCCAGGACTACCTCCACTACGAGGCATTGAGCACCGCATCGACCTCATCCCTAGAGCACCACTTCCAAACAAAGCTCCCTACCACGTCAACCTCGAAGAAACCAAAGAAATTCAAAGGCAAGTAAAGCATCTCATAGACCATGGACATGTGCGTGAAAGTTTGAGCCCTTTTGCTGTACCGGTCATTCTTGTGCCAAAACGTGATGGTAGTTTTCGCATGTGCTCCGATTGTAGACCTATCAATGCTATCACCGTTCGTTATAGGTATCCCATTCCACGCCTAGATGATATGCTAGATGAGCTTAGTGGTGCCACTATATTTTCCAAAATTGATCTTAAGAGTGGTTACTATCAAATCCGCATACAAGAGGGTGATGAATGGAAAACCGCATTCAAAACCAAGTTTGGTTTGTATGAGTGGTTAGTCATGCCTATGGGTCTCTCGGAAGCACCGAGCACTTTTATGCGCCTTATGCATCATGTCTTTTGCCCTTATATTGGTGAGTTTGTTGTGGTTTACTTTGATGACATTCTTGTGTTTAGAAAATCTATTAAAGAGCATGTCACCCATGTCCGCACCGTTTTGCAAACTCTTCGAAAAGAGCGCCTCTATGCTAATATGGAGAAATGCCTTTTTGGTGTTGATAAGCTCGTTTTCTTGGGTTTTGTTGTTTCTTCTAAGGGTGTGCATGTAGATGAGTCCAAGATCAATGCTATTAAGACTTGGCCGCAACCAACCAGCTTGCATCAAGTGCATAGTTTTCTTGGTCTTGCGGGTTTCTATCGTCGCTTTGTGAAGGATTTTAGCACCATTGCTTCGCCTTTGCATGATTTGAGCAAGAAGAATGCGCCGTTTGTTTGGGGACCATCCCAAGATACCGCATTCAATGAGCTTAAGAATTTGCTTACTCATGCTCCCGTGCTTGCTTTACCCAACTTCGACAAGCCTTTTGAGATTCATTGCAATGCTAGCGGTAATGGCATAGGAGGTGTGTTAACGCAAGAGAAGCGCCACATAGCTTACTTTAGTGAGAAACTTTCCGGAGCGCAACTCAACTATCCCATCTATGACAAAGAGATATATGCTTTAGTTCACGTTTTACATGAATGGGAACATTACCTTCGTCCCCATGATTTTATCATTCATACCGATCATGAGACTCTCAAATATCTTAAGGGTCAAACTAAGTTGAACAAGCATCATGCTAAATGGAGTGAATTCATTGAGTCTTTTCCCTATGTCATCAAGTACATCAAGGGCAAAGAAAACATCGTAGCGGATGCTCTTTCCCGCATATGCATGCTAGTCACGCAACTTGAGTTAGATGTCATTGGCTTCGAGCATATCAAAGAATTGTATGTGCATGATGAAACTTTTGCCACTCCTTATGCCAAGTGTTTGTCGAATACATCGTGGGAACGCTATTACATCAAAGACGGCTATCTTATGAGAGCTAACAAACTTTGCATCCCCAAGTCGTCCCTTTGTTTGTTGATTTTGCAGGAATCACATGGAGGAGGCTTAATGGGACATTTCGGACGCGACAAGACGTTCGCCACGCTCTCGAAGAGCTACTTTTGGCCAAAGATGTTTCGGGACGTCAATCGCTTCACCAACCGATGTTCGACATGCCGCAAAGCTAAGTCCAAAGCTCAATCTCATGGCCTCTATATGCCTCTACCGATTCCATACCAACCATGGGAAGACATCAACATGGACTTTGTACTTGGTTTGCCTAGAACTCGCAATGGGAAAGATTCTATATTTGTCGTTGTCGACCGTTTCTCAAAAATGGCACACTTTATTCCTTGTAACAAGATAGACGATGCTTCACATGTGGCTAATCTCTTTTGTAGGGAAATATTGCGTCTACATGGTGTGCCAAAGACTATTGTCTCGGACCGCGACGTCAAGTTCTTGAGTTACTTTTGGAAGACCTTATGCGCCAAGCTCGGAATCAAGATTCTATTCTCCACGGCCTATCATCCACAAACCGACGGCCAAACGGAGGTGACAAATCGTACGCTCTCCACCCTTCTTCGCGTGCTAATCAAGAAGAACATCAAGGAGTGGGAGGATTGCTTACCCATCGCCGAGTATGCCTACAACCGCGCAAGACATTCGACTACCGGCAAGTCCCCTTTCGAGGTTGTCTACGGTTTCAACCCGTTGTCCCCATTGGACGTCCTACCTCTACCACTCCATGAGCGCACAAACATGGACGCGAGTGACCGAGCCAACCACCTCAAGAAGATGCATGAAGATACAAGGCACACCATTGAGCTCCAAGTACAACGACTCGCGACCAAGCTCAACGTCAACAAGAATCACATGATATACAACATTGGAGATCTTGTGTGGCTACACCTTCGCAAGGAACGTTTCCCCAACAAACGCAAGTCCAAGCTACTACCACGAGCCGATGGACCATTGAAGGTGCTTGCCCGCTACAACAACAACGCATACAAGATCGACATCCCACGTGACAAGTACTCCGTGAGCGACATCTTCAATGTCAAAGATCTCTCCCCGTACCATGGTGATGAGGATTTCGATCCGAGGTCGGATCTTCCCCAAGGGAGGAGAGATGATGCGGAGCATCCCAAGGTCATCCCCATGGACCTACCATCGTCTCATCAAGTGCCTACCGGACCCATGACTCGATCACGTGCAAGAGCTCTTGAAACCGAGGTGACATCTCTCCTCTCACAATTCCACTTCGATGCACATGAAGCATGGCTACTACCTCATATGGATACTTTGTGCATACTCAGATACAATGGAGAAGCTAAGGAGCAAGCATAAGAGGAAGAGGAAGATGGACGAGAAGACGGAGAAGAAGGAGGGCTGAAGGAAAAGTCCCAGCCACCGGACGACCGGCCGGGACCGGACGTCCGGCGCCTAAAGCATCAGTCGAGCCCCAATGAGCGGACGTCCGGTCCAGACCGGACGACCGGTGCCCCTGCACCCGAAGCAAACGAGCGGACGTCCGGTCCGGACCGGACGACCGGCGCACCTACATCCGAACCAACATCAGCGGAAGCCCGACATTTTCGGACGTCTGGCACCCCCATCACAGAGCCGAACCAGCGGACGTCCGGAGGACACCGGATGATCGGCCGTTCCTGAGACACCAAACGACCGGCCACCAGCGGAGGTCCGGTACCTGGCTGCGTCCAGATTCGGGCCCGAGGCCCATGTACCCCTACTTTCGCCCCCATTTGTACGTAGACTATAAATAGACCTCTCCCACCTCCTTTCTAGGGTTAGCAAATGTTTAGCTCATATTTGTGAGAGAGCTTTGCTCATCCACTTGGTTACCTTCTCCTCAAAGATTCGAGCCTCCATCGGAGAAGATCCCCCAAGCGGATTCAAGACCTCCTTGCGGAGAAGATCATCAAGACCCCCTCTTGGGCGGCCCATCAAGACCTCCCCACGGAGAAGAATCGGTTACCGTGTATCGTCCTTAGTTGTCCATGGATTCGTGTATCGTTCTATGTATTCGAGGATCTAGCCCATGTGTGACTTATTCGTGTCAGTTTAGTGATTTCCTCTTGTGTTTTCCCTCCGTTCGTCCCCGTGTTCTTCGTGATTTCCCCGAGATCCGCTCCTTTCGTGAAAGATCGGTCGATTAGGGTCTCTGCCCTACATCACCCCCCCCCCGGGGGGCCAGTGCTCCTCTGAGTGTTGGTCCAAACTAAAGCCCTTTGCAGCGCCCCCTCGGGGAAACTCGAGGTTTGGTTTTAATTGTACGGAGCGCTCATCTGAGTGTGCCCTAAGAACGAGATATGTGCAGCTCCTATTGGGATTTGTCGGCACATTCGGGCGGCTTTGCTGGTTTAGTTTTACCATTGTCGAGATGTCTTGTAACTGGGATTCTGAGTCTGATCGGATTGTCTTGGGAGAAGGAATATCCTTCGTTGACCATGAGAGCTTGTGATGGGCTAAGTTGGGACACCCCTGGAGGGATTTGATCTTTCGAAAGCCGTGCCCGCGGTTATGGGCAGATGGGAATTTGTTAACGTCCGGTTATAGAAAACATAAAGCTTAACTTAACTAAAATGAATCAACTGAGTGTGTGGCTGTGATGGTCTCTTTTCGGCGGAGTCCGGAAAGAGAACACGGTCTCGTGTTATGATTGATCGTAGGTTGTTCTAGGATCACTTCTTGATCATAGTTCATCGACCGTGCCTTTTCCTTCTCTTCTCGCTCTCTTTTGCGCATGTTAGCCACCATATATGCTAGTCGCTTGTTGCAGCTCCACCTCATACTTCTACCTTTCCTATAAGCTTAAGTAGTCTTGATCGCGAGGGTGTGAGATTGCTGAGTCCCCGTGACTCACAGATTACTTCCAAAACCAGATGCAAGGACCGATGATACCGCTCCAGGTGATTCGACTGAGCTCAAGTGGGAGTTCGATGAGGACTCGGGACGATACTATGTTTCTTTTCCAGACGATCAGTAGTGGTGCCCAGTTGGGGCGATCAGGGACTTTGTCGCATTTGGGGTTGTTCTTTATTTTGGTTCCGTAGTCGGACCTTGAGTGCTTAGTTTGTCATGCAATGCCTTGTAGTGAGTGCATCGAGCTCGTAAACATGCCTACTCAATATCTGTTTTGCCATGTTCTAGTTTTTCTCTAAGTCTGAATCTGTTAACGATAATTGCTATGTTCACATGGTTGCCATTGTATTTTCTTATCCCTTTTGGCTTATGGGCAGTAAGGGACTTTTTTTGTATGCTTTGAGTAGCTTCATGCCATGCTTTTCTTTGCCATGATATGTTCCTGTAGCATGTGCTTATCTTGCTCTAAACATTGCTTCCTGATGTTAAATTCCTGTCTTGTTGTTATTTCACTAAGTCTGTAACCTGTTATCTTTTGCGCTTTTGCCATGCTTGTTTGAACCTGCTATTGAGTGATTTAGCCATAGCTAAGTGTTCATCTTTTGTCAAGCATCTTGAGTGGATCCCTGCCATGTATTTTGTTGCTATGTTAGAGTGTTGTAGCATGTTGTTCTTGATGCATTTAGATGGTCTCATGCTGTTAATCGCAGATCGGTGCCATATTTGTTTTGCTTGTCATTTCCAATCCGTGCATCCGATTCCGGTGATCTTTATATCGATTTCGACCGAAATCAACTCCTCTTTCCAGTGGCACTTTTGGTTTTCCAAGTTGAGGCCAGGTTCAATCATTCCATTCCAAAACATGCATATGCATCGCATACCACATCCCGCATATCATGCCATGTTTTGCATCATGTTGTTTGTGCATTGCACGTGGTTGATTGTGTCTCCCTTTGCTTGTTGTTCTTGCTTGGGTAGAGCCGGGAGACGAGTACGTGATCGAGGAGCCCGTTGAGTACGCTTACGAGGATCAAGCTAACGTCAACTCGGAGAACTTTGCAGGCAAGATGGCCATACCCTCGAAATCACTTCTATCTTTGCTTGCTAGATGCTCACTCTTTTGCTATGCTTATGCTACGATAACTACCACTTGCATATCATGCCTCCCCTATTGCCATGTCAAACCTCTAACCCACCTTGTCCTAGAAAACCGTTGTTTGGCTATGTTACCGCTTTGCTCAGCCCCTCTTATAGCGTTGCTAGTTGCAGGTGAAGATTGGAGTGTGTTCCTTGCTGGAACATGTTTATTGTTGGGATATCGTTATTATATTTTGTCTATCTTAATGCACCTATATACTTGGTAAAGGGTGGAAGGCTCGGCCTTATGCCTGGTGTTTTGTTCCACTCTTGCCGCCCTAGTTTTCGTCATACCGGTGTTATGTTCCTTGATTTTGCGTTCCTTACACGGTTGGGTTATAATGGGAACCCCTTGACAATTCACCTTGAATAAAAATCATCCAGCAATGCCCAACCTTGGTTTTACCATTTGCCACCTAGCCTCTTTTTCCCTTGGGTTTCCGGAGCCCGAGGGTCATCTTTATTTAAACCCCCCCCCCCCCCCCCGGGCCAGTGCTCCTCTGAGTGTTGGTCCAAACTAGAGCCCTTTGCAGCGCCCCCTCAGGGAAACTCGAGGTTTGGTTTTAGTTGTACGGAGCGCTCATCTGAGTGTGCCCTGAGAACGAGATATGTGCAGCTCCTATCGGGATTTGTCGGCACATTCGGGCGGCTTTGCTGGTTTAGTTTTACCATTGTCGAGATGTCTTATAACCGGGATTCCGAGTCTGATCGAATTGTCTTAGGAGAAGGAATATCCTTCGTTGACCATGAGAGCTTGTGATGGGCTAAGTTGGGACACCCCTGGAGGGATTTGATCTTTCGAAAGCCGTGCCCGCGGTTATGGGCAGATGGGAATTTGTTAACGTCCGGTTATAGAAAACCTAAAGCTTAACTTAACTAAAATGAATCAACTGAGTGTGTGGCCGTGATGGTCTCTTTTCGGCGGAGTCCGGAAAGAGAACACGGTCTCGTGTTATGATTGATCGTAGGTTGTTCTAGGATCACTTCTTGATCATAGTTCATCGACCGTGCCTTTTCCTTCTCTTCTCGCTCTCTTTTGCGCATGTTAGCCACCATATATGCTAGTCGCTTGTTGCAGCTCCACCTCATACTTCTACCTTTCCTATAAGCTTAAGTAGTCTTGATCGCGAGGGTGTGAGATTGCTGAGTCCCCGTGACTCACAGATTACTTCCAAAACCAGATGCAGGGACCGATGATACCGCTCCAGGTGATTCGACTGAGCTCAAGTGGGAGTTCGATGAGGACTCAGGACGATACTACGTTTCTTTTCCAGACAATCAGTAGTGGTTCCCAGTTGGGGCGATCGGGGACTTTGTCGCATTTGGGGTTGTTCTTTATTTTGGTTCCGTAGTCGGACCTTGAATGTATCTGGATGAATGTAATGATATTTATGCTATTTGCGTGACGTGGCGAGTGTAAGCCAACTATGTATCTTTTCCCTTATTCATTACATGGGTTGTTGTGAAGATTACCTCACTTGCGACATTGCTTACAATGCGATTATGCCTCTAAGTCGTGCTTCGACACGTGGGAGCTATAGCCGCATCATGGGCATTACAAGTTGGTAATCAGAGCCTTCCCCGACCTTAGGAGCCCCCTGCTTGATCGAATCGCTTTCGTTGTTGAGTCTAGAAAAATGTTTTGAGTCATTTAGGATTATCTATATCGGAGAGTAGGATTCTTTTTACTCCTCAGTCCCTTCGTCGCTCTGGTGAGGCATCCTGACGTAGAGTTTTGACTCTTCTCTTCTCAAATTTCACAAAAAAAATTAGGATCACGCGGGTATCTTGGAATCGTTCTGATGGTTTTGGGACGAGAACATTGTTCTTGGTGCCTCCTGACATTTAGGGGTTGTGGCAGTGTCCCGGGGATTTGAGCTCCGAGGTGTTGTCGTCACAATTTTATCGTTGCAATTCTGGAATACCTGAGTTTTGCCGACATCGAAAATCTCTTTTATGCAGTTGTTGGTGAGATAACCTCGACGCCACCCAGTACTGGGAGGGAGTTCGGGAGTATTGCCATAACTCGTATAACAGATGCTTTTCGAAGGTTGAGGTAAATGATTTCCTAAGGTTTCTTGGTTATGTGTTGAAGGATGGATACAGCTGGATGTAGGATTTGCTAGCTTTGGGTGAGATATTATGCTTCCCCTGTATCCCCAACACCTGATTGCATAACCGAAAAGGTTCAAGAGTTTCATAGGTGGGAATTCATGTAGCTCTAGTCTTTCTCCTGCGAATATTTGGTTTGTGATTGGGTAATCCTCACCAAGTATTTGTTCTTGTCCATACCTTGTTGTTTTTTATTCTTCTACCTCTATCTAAGTGGCTTCTCAATTTATGGAAATGTGACCATTTCAATTGGAATGCATTCGTTCATTCTGTTCGGATGTTAAGACTATATGTTGCAATTTCGATCCATTTGATTCATCTTGAATATATGTATGTGAAGATGCTAACGGATGTCACCCTCTTCAGGATGGCTCCTCCAATGCGTCAGAATCCTGAACCGCCGCCACCAACTCCACCTCCGGAGGCATGGCAAGCTATGATGGCCGCTACCAATGCAAACACGCAGCTGATCATGCAAATTTTGCAAGAGCGCAACCAAGGGAATCATGGCCATGGCAACAATCAGAATCAGTTTGCTACACTCAACCAGTTCCTCGCTAACCAGCCAAAGACATTCAGCAACTGTGTTGAGGCAACAGACGCTGATGATTGGCTCATGGATATCTGCAAGCATTTCGAGTGCAACAACGTCAGGCCTGAGGACTTTCTCAAGTTTGCCTCGTTTCAACTCAAAGACCAAGCTGCCGAATGGTATCAGCAATACAAAGATTCCAGAGGAGGCCGTGTGATTACCTGGGATGAATTCCGTCAAGACTTCAAAGCTCACCACATTCCTCAGAGTGTTGTTGAGAGCAAGCGTGAGGAATTTGGTCTGTAACACCCCGTATGTAACCTGCCACATTTGTATTCCAACTCTTGCCATTTCCGGCACTAAGTTATTTTATTTCCTCGTTGTCGGGTTTTTGTCTTCGTGTTACTTTTGTCTTTGTCATGCATCTCATATTATGTCATCATGTGCATCGCATTTGCATACATGTTCGTCTCATGCATCCGAGCATTTCCTCGTTGTCCGTTTTGCATTCCAGCGCTCCTATGTCCTCCGGTGTCCCTTTCTACGTCTTTTTGTGTGCGGGTGTTAAACGTTTTCGGATTGGACCAAGACTTGCCAAGCGGCCTTGGTTTACTACCGGTAGACCGCCTGTCAAGTTTCGTGCCATTTGGACTTCGTTTGATACTCCAACGGTTAACCGAGGGACCGAAAAGGCCTCGTGTGTGTTGCAGCCCAACACCCCTCCAAAGTGGCCCAAAACCCACCTAAACCTCCTCCATCATCTAGGCCGTTCGATCACGATTGCGTGGCTGCAAACCGTGCTCAATTTGGAGCCTCCTAACTCCTCCTACCTATAAATATAGCTCCTCCTCCGAAATCCCGGGTCTCTTCCCCCCTAAAACCCTAAAAATCCCCTCTCCGCACGCCGGACGTGTCCGTACGCGCCGGACACACCGCGCCGCTACCCCGCACCAGTGGTGTCCCGCCACGTGGCGCCCGCCGCCGCCGAGGCCCGCGGAGCCCGATCCGGCCCCCCGCGACCCGTCTCCTCGTCGCCGCCGCCCGAGCGCCGCCCGCCTCTCCTCTCGCCGGCCGCCGCCTCCTTTCACCGGAGAGCAGCGCCACCTCACCGCTCCGGCGACAGCGCCACCGAGCACCGCCGCAGCCGACCCAAGCCGGCGCCACCACGTCCGCGCCCGGTGCCGACCTCGCCGCTCCGGCCGCCCACCGCCTCCTCCTCGTCGCCGGCGTGCGCCACCACCGCCAAGTCCCCACTCTGACCGTCTACAGTGTACCCCAGCGAGAGATCCAGCTGCCTCGACTTCCGTGCCCGATCCGATCTAGATCTGGAACCCTAATCCTCGGTTGACTTTGGCCCCGTTTCAGTAATATTTTGCATATTTCATCATGCCATAACTCTGCAACCGTGACTCCGTTTTGGGCGTGTAGCATATTGAAATGTTCGTATCGACGAGTACTTCATTTCATCTCATTGCATCATGTTCATTTGAGCTCATCTTGACGCCCTAAATGCTGTTGGAAGAGTGCTAGTTTCTGTTAGTTTCAGATTCATATCAGTAATTGGACATTTGTCATTTTTGCCATGATTAGTGTGTGCCTCCTATGATATTGAGCTCTACATGAGTTTTGAAGTATTCCATGCCATCTTTACAGGGGTGTATTCCATGTATTTTTGTGATCTCTGTGGTGACTAGCACAAGCATGCAAAGTAGTCCTCTCAATGTTGCCAATTTCAGGGACTTAGAAATATTCTAAGTCTTTGCCCTGTCATTATTTTTATGCCATGTATTCATGTTGCTACCAAGTGATCCGTGCCTCTTTTGAGCATGATCAGTAAGGATGTTTTGTAGATATTGTTGTGCTTTATCCATACATGTCTTTGTTTGCAATTATGTAGCACCCTAGCTTGAGTCAATCGAGCTCTACTTTTGCTATAAAATGTTCCTGGCAGAATGTTTACGTGTTAAGCAATTTTGCCGAGCTTTTTATAGTTGATCCATGCATGCTATGTTGTTGTTCTTTCCATGTTTAGCTTCTATGCCATGTCTACTTGCTGGGTTTATGCTTAGTTTGTCATGCAATGCCTTGTAGTGAGTGCATCGAGCTCGTTAACATGCCTACTCAATATCTGTTTTGCCATGTTCCAGGTTTTCTCTAAGTCTGAATCTGTTAACGATAATTGCTACGTTCACATGGTTGCCATTGTATTTTCTGATCCCTTTTGGCTTATGGGCAGTAAGGAACTTTTGTTGTATGCTTTGAGTAGCTTCACGCCATGCTTTGCTTTGCCATGATATGTTCCTGTAGCATGTGCTTATCTTGCTCTAAACATTGCTTCCTGATGTTATATTCTTGTCTTGTTGTTATTTCACTAAGTCTGTAACCTATTATATTTTGCGCTTTTGCCATGCTTGTTTGAACCTACTATTGAGTGATTTAGCCGTAGCTTTGTGTTCATCTTTTGTTAAGCATCTTGAGTGCATCCCTGTCATGTATTTTGTTGCTATGTTAGAGTGTTGTAGCATGTTGTTCTTGATGCATTTAGATGGTCTCGTGCTGTTAATCGCAGATCGGTGCCATATTTGTTTTGCTTGTCATTTCCAATCCATGCATCCGATTCCGGTGATCTTTATATCGATTTCGACCGAAATCAACTCCTCTTTCCAGTGGCAGTCTTGGTTTTCCAAGTTGAGGCCAGGTTCAATCATTCCTTTCCGAAACATGCATATGCATCGCATACCACATCCCGCATATCATGCCATGTTTTGCACCATGTTGTTTGTGCATTGCACGTGGTTGATTGTGTCTCCCTTTGCTTGTTGTCCTTGCTTGGGTAGAGCCGGGAGACGAGTACGTGATCGAGGAGCCCGTTGAGTACGCTTACGAGGATCAAGCTAACATCAACTCGGAGAACTTTGCAGGCAAGATGGCCATACCCTCGAAATCACTTCTATCTTTGCTTGCTAGATGCTCGCTCTTTTGCTATGCTTATGCTACGATAACTACCACTTGCTTATCATGCCTCCCCTATTGCCATGTCAAACCTCTAACCCACCTTGTCCTAGAAAACCGTTGTTTGGCTATGTTACCGCTTTGCTCAGCCCCTCTTATAGCGTTGCTAGTTGCAGGTGAAGATTGGAGTGTGTTCCTTGCTGGAACATGTTTATTGTTGGGATATCATTATTATATTTTGTCTATCTTAATGCACCTATATACTTGGTAAAGGGTGGAAGGCTCGGCCTTATGCCTGGTGTTTTGTTCCACTCTTGCCGCCCTAGTTTTCGTCATACCGGTGTTATGTTCCTTGATTTTGCGTTCCTTACACGGTTAGGTTATAATGGGAACCCCTTGACAGTTCGCCTTGAATAAAACTCCTCCAGCAATGCCCAACCATGGTATTACCATTTGCCACCTAGCCTCTTTTTCCCTTGGGTTTCCGGAGCCCGAGGGTCATCTTTATTTAACCCCCCACCCCCCAGGCCAGTGCTCCTCTGAGTGTTGGTCCAAACTAGAGCCCTTTGCAGCGCCCCCTCGGGGAAACTCGAGGTTTGGTTTTAGTTGTACGGAGCGCTCATCTGAGTGTGCCCTGAGAACGAGATATGTGCAGCTCCTATCGGGATTTGTCGGCACATTCGGGCGGCTTTGCTGGTTTAGTTTTACCATTGTCGAGATGTCTTATAACCGGGATTCCGAGTCTGATCGAATTGTCTTAGGAGAAGGAATATCCTTCGTTGACCATGAGAGCTTGTGATGGGCTAAGTTGGGACACCCCTGGAGGGATTTGATCTTTCGAAAGCCGTGCCCGCGGTTATGGGCAGATGGGAATTTGTTAACGTCCGGTTATAGAAAACCTAAAGCTTAACTTAACTAAAATGAATCAACTGAGTGTGTGGCCGTGATGGTCTCTTTTCGGCGGAGTCCGGAAAGAGAACACGGTCTCGTGTTATGATTGATCGTAGGTTGTTCTAGGATCACTTCTTGATCATAGTTCATCGACCGTGCCTTTTCCTTCTCTTCTCGCTCTCTTTTGCGCATGTTAGCCACCATATATGCTAGTCGCTTGTTGCAGCTCCACCTCATACTTCTACCTTTCCTATAAGCTTAAGTAGTCTTGATCGCGAGGGTGTGAGATTGCTGAGTCCCCGTGACTCACAGATTACTTCCAAAACCAGATGCAGGGACCGATGATACCGCTCCAGGTGATTCGACTGAGCTCAAGTGGGAGTTCGATGAGGACTCAGGACGATACTACGTTTCTTTTCTAGACGATCAGTAGTGGTGCCCAGTTGGGGCGATCGGGGACTTTGTCGCATTTGGGGTTGTTCTTTATTTTGGTTTCGTAGTCAGACCTTGAGTGTATCTGGATGAATGTAATGATATTTATGCTATTTGTGTGACGTGGCGAGTGTAAGCCAACGATGTATCTTTTCCCTTATTCATTACATGGGTTGTTGTGAAGATTACCTCATTTGCGACATTGCTTACAATGCAATTATGCTCTAAGTCGTGCTTCAACACGTGGGAGCTATAGCCGCATCGTGGGCGTTACAACATATATGCATGCTTGTCCAGGGTACTGTACTACTTTTTGATTCCAGTAAATGTTAGTGAACACCGAGGTTTCGTGCTTTTGTCCTCACTTCTTTCCAGTCATGGCAAAGACGTGCGATCCTGCCAAGGACCCTGCTCTGGCAAGAAGTTGAGAAGACTGCCCGGCACGGCGATCCCCGGCAAACCAAACAAATAAAGTTTACCTCTTGCCCATTTGTATTTCTAACCTATGACTTGTGCATTAGAAAACCTCGCCACTCGTCTTTAAGGACTCGGGGGCTCCCATTTCCAGCTCGAACATTTCTTAGGTCAGAATGGTCGTGGTGAGCCTTGTCAAAAAGAGGTGGACGGGGGGGGGGGGGGGGGGGGGGCTGGGCCCTTTGTATGTAACCCGGCAGATGTGATTCTCCAGCAGGCACAAGGGGCGCTGGCAAGGTGGCTTACCGGAAGGACTCGTTTATTTACACTAAGAAGGCATTTCGCCTCCGCATGAACGTACACGTGCACGAGTTACCGATGGGACTAGACTTTTGCATTAATATGCTGATGCGAGTACAAAGGTTACATGATACAAACATGGGCTCAAGAGATTACATTATATAGAAATTAAGATTTGGCAAGTGCCTACAATTTAAGGAGAAAGATAGGTTCCCTATGATCTCCGTTCTTGCCCTTTTCCTCCCAGGTGCGGCAGGTGAAGGCAAAAAGGAAGCGGCGGGGAACGCGCCGATGGAGAGCTTGACGAGGAAAACCCCCGGCAGAGCGCGGGACCGCGGGAGGGGGGCGGCGCGGTCAGTCGGAGTTGATGTCCTCCTGCTTGAGCTCGTCATCGTTGTCGTTGTCCTCCTCGTCACTCCCGCTCGAGGAGGAGGGTTCACCGTTAGAGGAGCTCTCCGCAAAACACCTCAAGCGAGTTCCCAAGAGCCCGAAGACCTTGACGGGGAGCAGGTCGTCCTCCATCAATTTGAATTGGAGGACGAGCCCCTCCGATAGGCTATGGGCACGGGCAAAGGTCTTCCACCCACGACGGAGATACATAACATGAGGGGCTGGGAAGTTGACGTCGACCCGCATGCTGCCATTCCCGCAGCCCCTCATGTGTAGCCTCAAGGCCTGAGGCGAGTCAAGCTTCATCTCCTGAGCAAATGGAGTGGGGAGACGAAGACGGCCGTGCACTGGCCCGCGCAGCCTGGCGTAGAACTCGCGGGGCTGGTCTTCGACATGGCCCTCCATTGGAGGAGGGGCCGCAGGCGGAGGCAAAGCCGGTGCGCCGCCCCGTCCTCCTCCTCATCGAGCGCCACGGCGGCCTCGGCCTCACCTCCTCCCTCTTCCTCTCACGGCCGGCTCCGCCTCCACGAGCTCTTGGGAAGGAAGGGCACACTGTCGAGCGGAGGCCCTCGTCGCTGCCATCGGAGCACCAGCACGCCCTCTCGCCATGATGAAGGGAAGAAAGGAGTCAAGCGGAGGAGATGAGCGCCAAAGGATCGAAGGACGCCGTCCCCCTCCCTTTCTTCTTATAAAGAGGCGGGGCCGAGGCTCGGCCACCCCGCTCCTCCAATCCGGCCACCAAGGGCGCAGGGAATCGGGACCGCCCCGCTGTCGTGGTAACGATTCCGACAATAAGAGAGGGGTAGGATAAAGGAGCATGATCTATCGAGATGCATATGGGTGACACGGTGGTTTTAGCTAGTTCGGGCCTCTCACGGTGGAGATAACAACCCTACATCTCGTGCTCCGGAGAGGCTTTGTTTTATCTTAGTATGTATCCAGAGATTACAATGAGAGGAGAACGGATCCCCGTAGTCCTGAGACTGATGGTGAAAAAGAGAGAGAGAGATGGAAGAAAAAAGAGCCCCCTAGTCTAGTGGTGGGGGTGGCTCATATAGAGTGCGCCACCCCCTCACCTCCTATGTTACGAAGTGGGGGCGTTAATGCCATAACTCAGCCTACTACTAAGATGATGCTTCGAGTGCCTTGTCGACTGTTGGTCTTCGCATATCCGAGTGAGATCAGGTGCTCCGAGTGGAATGATTTGATCGAGTGGAGTGCCATGCTCCGAGTGGTTGTTGTCGTCCGAGTGACTTGATGGTCATCCGAGTGGATAGTATGTCTGTATGAAATTTATCTGGACCCACATGTTGTGTGGACCCCATGCTTTATGATATTTCGACCCTTCGTGGGCCTACCTGTTATGTGTATCCCCAACATTAGCCCCCGAATCGATTGTGGTTTTGCAAAGCGAGTTTGTGAAAGACACAATTTGGCTCGAGTGATTACGGAAATACTCGGTACCCGTCATCATGCTTTCAGACAACCAAGGTTTGAACAAAATCTCAATGGATTCTGTATTGTGCTTCCCGACTGATCTGGGGTAAGTGCCCGCAAGGAGCAACTTGGTGACATTCGATCATCTCTCAAAAGAGGTTAACTTGTGATCAGAGTATGAATGTGTCATTAAATCCTGGCAACAAGATTGACGCATGGACTATTCTCTCAGAGAGATGCCATTCTTATCCTAGAGGAACGTCAATGGAGTCGGTTCTAGATCCAAACTTATGAGTTCCATGCTTTGAGTCCTAGAAGAAGGCTCAAAACAGGTCCACAGAGGAGCGTTGAACTCACCTTATAGAAAAAAAATTTGGTAGCCGACGGGAGCCTTAGAACTTGTTTGTTTGATGTTCGCCACTCGGACCGGTCAGGCCATACCGAGTGGAGATTACTCCAGTGGGGGCACGCTGAGTGCACCCACTGGGTGTAGTCCCCGAGACCGCCGTCGACTACGGGCGGTTGGCGGGGGTCTGAGAGAACTAAAAATCTTCTTAGCTGGTACTTGAGGATCCGGTACTGGTCTAGCTTGCCCTTCCTCGACTCAGAAGTCGAGTAGCACTTGAGTGATCCAGAGATGATCTTGCATCGAGCAAAATGTTTCTTTCTGAGTTCTCTTCCAGTGGGGGCACGCTGAGTGCACCCACTGGGTGTAGTCCCTGAGCCTCTGTCGGACAAGATGAGTCGGGCAGAGGGTTTTAAGTCTCCTGGTAAACCTCCATGCAGTCGACACGGTAAATATCTTTTAGTCTGAAATTGAGTCAATCGGATGCATCTTCAGGCGCTTGACATGGTAAATAAGATCATCCTGGAACTGAGTCAGTCGGACTGATCTTCGTGCACTCGGCACAGAATAAATTCAACCTAGAAATCGGTCAAGCAGTTGAATCTTCGTGCTCTCGGCATGGTGAATGAATTCGGCTTTGAAATTGCCGACTGTAGAAAAAAGCCGGACACTCCAGGGAGTAATCGTTCCAATAGTACTTCTTATATTGACCGTTAGATTTTGCGTGAAAGGGGTATTTGTAAGAGTACATTGTATCCGTATAGGAGCTTCGTTTTCACCCTTTTGTATGAAAGGGGTATTGGTCCGAGTGGACGTGCTTCCCGACTGATCTGGGTATGTTGACTGCAAGGAAAAACTTGGTGGCACTCGTATGTCTCCCGGAGGAGATAGAATAGTGGTCTGGCATGGACGTGCCATGAAACCCGAGTGGCGAGGCTAGTGTGTGGGCTGACTCTCCGTAGAGAGGCCACTCATTATCCCAGGGTAACACCCGCACATGCCATCTCTGAGTCCAAGTTTGTGAAAGTGACGCCTAAGGGCCAAGTGTATCTATAGAGGAGCGTTGTTTTCACCCTTTTGTAGTCCTGGAGACGACTTCAAGTAATCATTTGGGCGATCGTCCGACTGGACAGTACTACTGAATAGATTTTCGGCGGAACGAGCATGTATGGTCAAAAAGATATTCCTGATGTGATCAATGGGTTGATCGAATGGGCGTAACCCCTGAGGGAGGCCTAGTCAACGGCTATGCGTAGCCCCCGAGTGATGCTCGAAAGAGGTAAGCTTGCTACAGAGTGTGATATGAGGTTCGATCATATGAGTAACTTAGTCGTTCCCGTGTTAGGGTGTAGAGGTAAAGACATGTCCAACTGATGGTGACACGCGAGGCGGACGAGGGGGATGATGTGCACAACCGAGTGACGAGATGCGGGGCGACCGAGTGTTGGAGACGTGCACAACCGAGTGGAGACGCGTGGAGCGGCTGAGTGGTGAAGACGTGCCCAACCGAGTGGTGACGCGCGGGGCGGCCGAGTCATGATGTGCGAGGTGGTCGGATGATGAAGACGTGCACAACTGAGTGGCAACGCGTGAGGCGACCGAGTGGTGAAGATGTGCACAACCGAGTGGCGACGCGCGGGGCGGCCGAGTGGTGATGACGTGCGAAGTGTTCGAATGTAGGACTACATATCCAGCCAAGTGGTGACGTGCGGGGAGACCAAGGGGCACGGATGTGTACAACAGAGTGACGACGCGTGGCGCGGCCGAGTGGTGAAGATGTGTACAACCGAGTGGTGACGTGCGGGGCGGTCGTGTGGTGAAGACATGCACAACCGAGAGGCTACGCGCGGAGCGGCCGTGTGGTGAAGGCATGCACAACCGAGAGGCGACGCGCGGGACAACCGAGTAGTGATGATGTGCACAACCGAGTGGTGACGCACGGGGCAGTCGTGTGGTGAAGATATGCACAACCGAGAGGCGACGCGCGGAGCGGCCGTGCGCTGAAGGCATGTACAACCGAGAGGCGACGCGTGGGACGGCCGAGTGGTGATGACGTGCACAACGAAGTGGCGCCACGTGGGGCGGTCGAGTGAGGATGCGCGAGGTGGCCGAGTGAAGGACTATGTGTCTAGCCAAGTGGTGATGCGTGGGGTGGCCGAGTGAAAGATTGCGTGTCCGGCCAAGTGGCTGAAATGGTCTTCGAAGGAGTTAGCCATATGCTTTCGAAGCTAATGTAATGGCGAGGTCGGTGTAGTGTGGTTGTGACGCAACAAGACCGGCGTGACAACTGAGTCTGAGTAGGAATGAAGATGGCGCGCAGAGCATCTGAGCGATCATGCAACTTAACAAAGTGGCGGGTCCGAGTGCACTCGTTGAAGTGAAGGATCTGACTGGTGTCGAAGTACTCGACTACTCAAGAGAGTGTCATTCCAAATGAGATGTAGCCCTCGAGTGCGGCATAGCCCCCGAGCGTACTACAGGCTTCAACAATGGACATGTCGAAATACGAGAAATATACTTTTGAATGGATGATTTGCAATTCATCGAGTTAGACTCGGGTAAAGATGAGGAGAAGCTTCTGAGTGATGCTCGAAGGAGGCAAACTCGCCAAAGAGTGAAGTGTGAAGTTTAATTATAAAAGGGACTTATCTGTCTCATGCCTGACGAGGTCTATATCATTGATACGATGAAGAGGATTCCACAGAGGGGTTGGCCGGATGTGTTTGAGGTCAATAGAGCGACAAGGTCGGTGTTGTGGTGCGCTAGGACCGGTACGGTGACCGAGTCCGAGCAGCGATGAAGTTGACGAGTAGGGCCGTCGAGTGATCACGTCACTTGTGTAAAAAATGGCACAAGCCAACGAAGTAATTTCTCGAGGAAATTTGATGTGTGCTGAAATGATTTGTGTGAATAACACCCGTTGACACCCGCTGGGAGTGCAAGGGGCTTGCTGGTTAACCAGCAAGAGTCTGAAAGAGCAAAGGATCCGTTGGAACTTGTCGAAGTGAAGGATCCGACTGAACTCGTTGGAGTACTCGCTCAAATAAAATGAAAGTGTAGTGTTTCGACTGAGTTGCAGCCGCGGAGGACCGATGCAAACTCGAAATGAAGAACGATACATGGTGTTCTTGAATCATGTATGCGTTAAAATGGAAGGTGGACTCAGGAGTCAAATAACAAGTACTAAGCAAGTGTGTGAAAATAAGCACCCGAGCATAGAGGTACACTCGGCGGCCTGGCCTCCGAGTGAACGTGATATGTGAATTACGGAATACTCGGGAAATCAGAAATAACAGAATGTAGTGCATGTAGAATGACTTAGCTATTTGAAGGCACGCGAGTGGCCGAATGGTTATGAGGTGACCACCCAAGTGGCGACACACGGAGCGGCCGAATGGTTATGAGATGACCAACCAAGTGGCGACACGCGGAGCGGCCGAATGGTTATGAGGTGACCAACCGAGTGGAGACGCACAAAGCAGCCGAATGGTTATGAGGTGACCAACCGAGTGGCGACGCGCGGAGCGGCCGAATGGTTATGTGGTGACCAACCAAGAGGCGACGCGCGGAGCGGCCGAATTGTTATGAGGTGACCAACCGAGTGGCGATGCCCGGAGCAGCCGAATGGTTATGAGGTGACCAACCGAGTGGCGACGTTCGGAGTGGCCGAATGGTGATGAGGTGACCAACCGAGTGGCTACGCACGGAGCGGCCGAATGGTTATGAGGTGACCAACCGAGTGGCGACGCGCGGAGCGGCCGAATGGATATGAGGTGACCATCCGAGTGGCAACGCACGGAGTGGCCGAATGGTTATGAGGTGACCAACCAAGTGGCGACGCGCGGGGCGGCCGAGTGGTGATGAGGTGACCAAGCGATGGCGACGCGCGGGGCGGCCGACTGGTTATGAGGTGACCAACCGATTGGCGACGCGCGGGGCGGCCGGGTGGTGATGAGGTGACCACCCGATTGCGACGCATGGGGTGGCCGAGTGGTGATGAGGTGACCAACCGATGGCGACGCGCGGGGCGGCCAAGTGGTTATGAGGTGACCAACCGAGTGGCGACGTGGGGGGAGGCCGAGTGGTTATGAGGTGACCAACCGAGTGGTGACGCGCGGGGCGGCCGAGTGTTTATGAGGTGACCAACCGATTGCGACGCACGGGGCGGTCGAGTGGTGATGAGGTGACCAACCGATGGCGATGCGCGGGGCGGCCAAGTGGTTATGAGGTGACCAACCGAGTGGCGACGTGGGGGGAGGCCGAGTGGTTATGAGGTGACCAACCGAGTGGTGACGCGCGGGGCGGCCGAGTGGTTATGAGGTGACCAACTGATGGCGACGCACGGGGCAGTCGAGTGGCTATGAGGTGACCAACCGAGTGGCGACGCGCGGGGTGGCCGAGTGGTGATGAGGTGACCAACCGATGGCGACGCGCGGGGCGGCCGAGTGGTGATGAGGTGACCAACCGATGGCGACACGTGGGGCGGACGAGTGAAGTAGACCGTCCCGCGGAATGACGGTTGATGTCTACTACACAACCTTCTTCTTGTAGACGTTGTTGGGCCTCCAAGTGCAGAGGTTTGTAGGACAGTAGCAAATTTTCCTCAAGTGGATGACCTAAGGTTTATCAATCCCTAGGAGGCGTAGGATGAAGATGGTCTCTCTCAAGCAACCCTGCAACCAAATAACAAAGAGTCTCTTGTGTCCCCAACACACCCAATACAATGGTAAATTGTATAGGTGCACTAGTTCGGCGAAGAGATGGTGATACAAGTGGTATATGGATAGTAGATAATAGTTTTTGTGATCTGAAAATATAAAAACAGTAAGGTAACTAATGATAAAAGTGAGCACAAACGGTATTGCAATGCGTTGAAACAAGGCCTAGGGTTCATACTTTCACTAGTGCAAGTTCTCTCAACAATAATAACATAATTGGATCACATAACTATCCCTCAACATGCAACAAAGAGTCACTCCAAAGTCACTAATAGCGGAGAACGAATGAAGAGATTATGGTAGGGTACGAAACCACCTCAAAGTTATTCTTTCCAATCAATCCGTTGGGCTATTCCTATAAGTGTCACAAACAGCCCTAGAGTTTGTAATAGAATAACACCTTAAGACACAAATCAACCAAAACCCTAATGTCACCTAGATACTCCAATGTCACCTCAAGTATCCGTTGGTATGATTATACGATATGCATCACACAATCTCAGATTCATCTATTCAACCAACAAATAGAACCTCAAAGAGTGCCCCAAAGTTTCTACCGGAGAATCACGACAAAAACGTGTGCCAACCCCTATGCATAGGTTCATGGGCGGAACCCGCAAGTTGATCACCAAAACATACATGAAGTGAATCACGTGGTATCCCATTGTCACCACAGATACGCACGGCAAGACATACATTAAGTGTTCTCAAATCTTTAAAGACTCAATCTGATAAGATAACTTCAAAGGGGAAACTCAATCCATTACAAGAGAGTAGAGGGGGGAGAAAACATCATAAGATCCAACTATAATAGCAAAGCTCGCGATACATCAAGATCGTATCACCTCAAGAACATGAGAGAGAGAGAGAGAGATCAAACACATAGCTACTGGTACATACCCTCAGCCCCGAGGGAGAACTACTCCCTCCTCGTCATGGAGAGCACCGGGATGATGAAGATGGCCACCGGAGAGGGATTCCCCCTCTGGCAGGGTGCCGGAACGGTTCTAGATTGGCTTTCGGTGGCTACGGAGGCTTCTGGCGGTGGAACTCCCGATCTATTGTGTTCCCTGATCGTTTTACGGTATATGGAGATATATATAGGTGGAAGAAGTACGTCAGGGGAGCCACGAGGGGCCCACGAGGGTAGAGGGCGCGCCCCCCTACCTCGTGGCTTCCTTGAACCATCCTTGACGTGGACTCCAAGTCTCCCGGGTTGCTTTCCTTCCAAAAATAAGTTCCGTGAAGTTTCATGTCAATTGGACTCCGTTTGATTTTCCTTTTCTGCGATACTCTAAAACAAGGAAAAAACAGAAACTGGCACTGGGCTCTGGGTTAATAGGTTAGTCCCAAAAATAATATAAAAGTGTAATAAAGCCCATAAACATCCAAAACAGAATATAATATAGCATGGAGCAATCAAAAATTATAGATACGTTGGAGACATATCAGCATCCCCAAGCTTAATTCCTACTCGTCCTCGAGTAGGTAAATGATAAAAACAGAATTTTTGATGCGGAGTGCTACTTGGCATAATTTCAATGTAATTCTTCTTAATTGTGGTATGAATATTCAGATCCGAAAGATTCAAGATAAAAGTTCATATTGACATAAAAATAATAATACTTCAAGCATACTAACTAAGCAATTATGTCTTCTCAAAATAACATGGCCAAAGAAAGTTCATCCCTACAAAATCATATAGTTTAGTCATGCTTCATTTTCGTCACACAACAATGCTCTCATCAAGCACAAGCCCGATGACAGGCCATGTTAGGGAACGTAGTAATTTCAGAAATGGTCCTATGCACATGCAAGATCATGGTGATGCATAGCAACGAGAGGGGAGAGTGTTGTCTACGTACCCTCGTAGACCGAAAGCAGAAGCGTTAGCACAACGCGGTTGATGTAGTCGTACGTCTTCACGATCCGACCGATCAAGTACCGAACGTACGGCACCTCTGAGTTCAGCACACGTTCAGCCCGATGACGTCCCTCGAACTCCGATCCAGCCGAGTGTTGAGGGAGAGTTTTGTCAGCACGACGGCGTGGTGACGATGTTGATGTTCTACCGACGCAGGGCTTCGCCTAAGAACCGCTACAGTAATATCGAGGTGCACTATGGTGGAGGGGGGCACCGCACACGGCTAAAGAATCAAACGATCAATTGTTGTGTCTATGGGGTGCCATCCTGCCCCCGTATATAAAGGAGCAAGGGGGGTGCGGCCGGCCAGGGAGAGGGCGCGCCAGGAGGAGTCCTACTCCCACCGGGAGTAGGACTCCCCCCCCCCCTTTCCTAGTTGGAATAGGATTCGGGAGAAGGAAAGAGAGAGGGGAAGAAGGAAAGAGGGGGCCGGCCCCCCTTGCCCTAAACTGAGGTTTGGGCCTTGGGGGGCGCGCCCCACACTCCCCTTGCTTTCCTCTATTTCCACTAAGGCCCATGTAGGTCCATTAAGCCCCCAGGGGGTTCCGGTACTCCGGTAAAATCCTGATTTCACCCGGAACACTTCCGACATCCAAACATAGGCTTCCAATATATCAATCTTCATGTCTCGACCATTTCAAGACTCCTCATCATGTCCTTGATCACATCCGGGACTCCGAACAACCTTCAGTACATCAAAACATATAAACTCATAATATAACCGTCATCGTAACGTTAAGCGTGCGGACCCTATGGGTTTGAGAACTATGTAGACATGACCGAGACACATCTCCGGTCAATAACCAATAGCGGAACCTGGATGCTCATATTGGCTCCCACATATTCTACGAAGATCTTTTATCGGTCAGACCGCGTAACAACATACGTTGTTCCCTTTGTCATCAGTATGTTACTTGCCCGAGATTCGATCATCGGTATCTCAATACCTAGTTCAATCTCGTTACCGGCAAGTCTCTTTACTCGTTATGTAACACATAATCCCGCAACTAACTAATTAGTTGCAATGCTTGCAAGGCTTATAGTGATGTGTATTACCGAGTGGGCCCAGAGATACCTCTCTGACAATCGGAGTGACAAGTCCTAATCTCGAAATACGCCAACCCAACAAGTACCTTCGGAGACACCTGTAGAGCACCTTTATAATCACCCAGTTACGTTGTGACGTTTGGTAGCACACAAAGTGTTCCTCTGGTAAACGGGGGTTGCATAATCTCATAGTCATAGGAACATGTATAAGTCATGAAGAAAGCAATAGCAACAAACTAAACGATCAAGTGCTATGCTAACGAAATGGGTCATGTCAATCACATCATTCTCCTAATGATGTGACCCCGTTAATCAAATGACAACTCATGTCCATGGTTAGGAAACATAACCATCTTTGATCAACGAGCTAGTCAAGTAGAGACATACTAGTCACAATCTGTTTGTCTATGTATTCACACATGTATTATGTTTCCGGTTAATACAATTCTAGCATGAATAATAAACATTTATCATGAAATAAGGAAATAAATAATAACTTTATTATTGCCTCTAGGGCATATTTCCTTCAAGCCAAGCAATTGTTTCATACTTTAGTAATCTCAAACCTATAAACTTTCACGCAATATATGAGCGTGAGCCATGGACATAGCACTATGGGTGGAATAGAATATGATGATGGGCGTTATGTGGAGAAGACAAAAAAGGAGAAAGTCTCACATCAACGAGGCTAATCAATGGGCTATGGAGATGCCCATCGATTGATGTTAATGCAAGGAGTAGGGATTGCCATGCAACGGATGCACTAGAGCTATAAATGTATGAAAGCTCACAAAAGAAACTAAGTGGGTGTGCATCCAACTTGCTTGCTCACGAAGACATAGGGCACTTGAGGAGGCCCATTGTTGGAATATACAAGCCAAGTTCTATAATGAAAAATTCCCACTAGTATATGAAAGTGACAAAACAAGAGACTCTCTATCATGAAGATCATGGTGCTACTTTGAAGCACAAGTGTGGTAAAAGGATAGTAGCATTGCCCCTTTTATTATTTTATTTTATTTGGCCTTTCCCTTTTTTTGGCCATTCTTTCTTTTTTTGGGCCTTCCCTTTTTTTATTTGGCCTTTCTCTTTTTTTCAGGGACAATGCTCTATTAATGATGATCATCACACTTCTATTTATTTACAACTCAAAGATTACAACTCGATACTAGAACAAGATATGACTCTATATGAATGCCTTCGGCGGTGTACCAAGATTGCGATGAATCAAGAGTGACATGTATGAAAAATTATGAATGGTGGCTTTGCCACAAATACGATGTCAACTACATGATCATGCAAAGCGATATGACAATGATGAACGTGTCATGATAAACGGAATGGTGGAAAGTTGCATGGCAATATATCTTGGAATGGCTATGAAAATGCCATAATAGGTAGGTATGGTGGCTGTTTTGAGGAAGATATAAGGAGGTTTATGTGTGAAAGAGCGTATCATATCACGGGGTTTGGATGCACCGGCGATGTTTGCACCAACTCTCAATGTGAGAAAGGGCAATGCACGGTACCAAAGAGGCTAGCAATGATGGAAGGGTGAGAGTGCGTATAATCCATGGACTCAACATTAGTCATAAAGAACTCACATACTTATTGCAAAAATCTACAAGTCATCAAAAACCAAGCACTACGTGCATGCTCTTAGGGGGATGGATTGGTAGGAAAAGACCATCGCTCCTCCCCGACCGCCACTCATAAGGAAGACAATCAAATAACACCTCATGTTTCAAATTTTTACATAACGTTTACCATACGTGCATGCTACGGGACTTGCAAACTTCAACACAAGCATTTCTCAAATTCACAACTACTCAACTAGACGACTTTGATATTGTTACCTCCATATCTCAAAACAATCATCAAGCATCAAACTTCTCTTAGTATTCAAAACACTCATAAGAATTTTTTTACTAATCTTGAATACCTAGCATATTAGGATTATTTAAGCAAATTACCATGCTATTTAAGACTCTCAAAATAATATAAGTGAAGCATGAGAGTTCATCTATTTCTATAAAATAAAACCACCACCGTGCTCTAAAAGGATATAAGTGAAGCACTAGAGCATTTGACAAACTACTCCGAAAGATATAAGTGAAGATTAATGAGTAGTCGAATAATTATGCAACTATGTGAAGACTCTCTAACATTTAATAATTTCAGATCTTGGTATTTTATTCAAACAGAAAGCAAAACAAAATGAAATAAAATGACGCTCCAAGCAAAACACATATCATGTGGCGAATAAAAATATAGCTCCAAGTAAAGTTACCGATGAACGAAGACGAAAGAGGGGATTCCTTCCGGGGCATCCCCAAGCTTAGGCTTTTGGTTGTCCTTTAATATTACCTTGGGGTGCCTTGGGAATCCCCAAGCTTAGGCTCTTGCCACTCCTTATTCCATAATACATCGAATCTTTACCCAAAACTTGAAAACTTCACAACACAAAACTTAACAGAAAACTCGTAAGCTCCGTTAGCGAAAGAAAACAAAACACCACTTCAAGGTACTGTAATGAACTCATTCTTTATTTATATTGTTGTTAAACCTACTGTATTCCAACTTCTCTATGGTTTATAAACTCTTTTACTAGCCATAGATTCATCAAAATAAGCAAACAACACACGAAAAACAGAATCTATCAAAAACAGAACAGTCTGTAGTAATCTGGATCAAACGTATACTATGGAACTCATAAAATTCTCCAATAAATTGCTGGACGTGAGGAATTTATCTATTAATCATATGCAAAAATAATTAACTAAATATCACTCTCCATTAAAAAATGGCAGCAAATCTCGTGAGCGCTAAGGTTTCTGTTTTTTACAGCAAGATCAACAAGACTTTCCCCAAGTCTTCCCAACGGTTCTACTTGGCACAAACACTAATTAAAACATAAAAACTCAATCATAACAAAGGCTAGATAAATTATTTATTACTAAACAGGATCAAAAAGCAAGTAACAAAAATAAAGTTGGGTTGCCTCCCAACAAGCGCTATCGTTTAACGCCCCTAGCTAGGCATGCTGATTTCAAGGATGCTCATATAGTAGATAAGAATTGTAACATAAAGAGAGCATCATGAAGAATATGACTAGCACATTTAAGTCTAACCCTCTTCCTATGCATAGGGGTTTTGTGACCAAACAACTTATGGGAACAATAATCAACTAGCATAGGAAGGAAAAACAAGCATAACTTCAAAACTTTAAGGACATAGAGAGGAAACTTGATATTATTACAATTCCTACAAGCATATGTTCCTCCCTCATAATAATTTTCAGTAGCATCATGAATGAATTCAACAATATAACCAGCATCTAAAGCATTCTTTTCATGATCTACAAGCATAAAATTTTTATGTGACGCTCGGATAATTAAGCTACAGTAACCCTCTACTAATGTTGCCATGTCACCACGATTACTGTTGATAATCTCGCGATGGTTCGAAACCGATTCAAATTCAAATTCAAAGTCAAGCAAACCATAAAAGTTTTCAAATATTAAAACTAAAATGTTCTGCATGTGACACATAATCCCTAGGTAATGTTGGTGGAGAAACCACATTTTTATTAAATAATTTAATGCAGTAATGTAATTAAAACAGTAGCTAAAACATTTAATTAAATGCCTTTTATAAATTATAAATTATTTAAACATTTTATTTAGGGGCCAAACTTTTAAGGCAGTGAGTTATTTAGAGACATTATTTTAGGAACTAATGTCCTATTTTACAAAACTAAAGAAACTAAAAGTAAAATAAAACAAAATAAAACAAAATAGGAAAGGAAAAGAAAAACAAACAACAAAATCAAAAGGAGAAGGAACGCCCCCCTGCCGGGCCACGGCCCAGCTGGCCGAAACCAGTGAGGCCGGCCCACCCGGTGCCCCTGTATAACCCCACCCCACTAACCCTAGAGCCCACTACCCCCACGATCCCCACTCCCCCCCTCGATCCACTCCTCCCTCTCCCTACCCATTCTGGATCGGGGCGCCCGACCCGCCGCCGCGCCTTCGCCGTTTTCGCGCGCCGGCGCCACCCCGAGCTACACTAGGTTGGGCAGAAGCCTTTTCACCCTCCCCTACATCCCCTACATGGACCAGCTCGAGCTCCTCACCCCTGCGTCAAGCTGTTCGCTCCCGTCTTCCACCTCGGACTCGGAGACCGCCGTCGTTGCTTCGTCGTCTCCGGCGCCTCCCTGTGCTCGCCGAGCCTTCCATGTGCTCCGATGTGAGCCCCTCCATCGATCCCCCTCTTCCTCCTTTCGTTTTCCTCGCCGTAGCGCTGCCCCACGAGCTCGCTTGCCCGCTGCCGAACCCGCTCGTGTTCACCATGCCCAGGCGCTTCGCCGTGCCCCGAACGCGCCGGCCAACACTCGGACGTGTCGGCTCCGCCGCGCCCGCGCCGAGCAACCTGAGTTCGTGCTTAGCGCCACTGGCCCGCGCTCCCCCTGGCCTCCCCCCGGATGCCGCTCGCGCCGGCTGCGCCCCTCACCTGCATCGCCCGGCACCTGCCGCACCCCATCGCTACTGCTGTGCCGCCCCGCCTCCGCCACTACTGCCGCGCCATGCCGCCAGCCGTAGCCCCGCCTCCCCTCGGCACTGTGCCGCCGCCCTGCCGGGCGCACGCGCCCTTGCGCCGGTTAGCCGCGCTGGGTCGCTTCGGGGCTTCGTTGCCCCGGCGCCCGCTAACCCGCCCCGTTTTTTCCCATGTGCCTATGACTAGTGGGGCCCAGCCCCAGAAATGAAATGATAAAAAAAGGAATTTAAAATAATAATAATAATAAAATTAATTAATTAATTAATTAAGTTTATTAATTCTGATTAATTAAACTAAACAACAAATTAAACTAATTTATCATGATTAGTTAGTCTAGTCAATGACGAACGGGACCCACATGTCATTTGACCAGTCAACTCCTCTGTTGACTGCTGACGTCAGCATGCACTGTTCTGGATAATGCTGATTAAATTAATTAAATAAATCCTAAAATGATTTAAATCTTTTAAAATTAATATAAAATAAATCGTAGCTCGGATGGGAAAACTTTGTACATGAAAGTTGCTCAGAACGACGAGACGAATCCGGATCCGCAACCCGTTCGTCCACCACGCATCCCTAGCATACCGAACATGCAACTTTCCCCCTCCGGTTCATCTGTCCAAAAATGCGAAACACCGGGAATACTTTCCCGGACGTTTTCCCCCTTCACCGGTACCACCTCGTATCGCGTTAGGGCACTCCTAGCATCGCGTTTTGTCATGTCATGCATCGTCATGCATTTGTTTGCATTATATTTATTGTTTCTTCCCCCTCTTCTCTCACTAGACACCGAGACCGACGCCGCTGCTACCCAGTATGACTACGGTGTTGACGACCCCTCTCTCTTGCCAGAGCAACCAGGCAAGCCCCCCCCCCTTGATCACCATATATTGCCTACTCTCCTCTATACTGCTTGCATTAGAGTAGTGTAGCATGTTACTGCTTTCCGTTAATCCTATCCTGATGCATAGCCTGTCATTGTTGCTACAACTGTTGATACCTTACCTGCAATCCTAAATGCTTAGTATAGGATGCTAGTTTATCATCAGTGGCCATACATTCTTGTCCGTCTGCCATGCTATACTATCGGGCCGTGATCACTCGGGAGTTGATCACGAGTATACACCTATACTTTATACATGATACATGTGATGACTAAAGTCGGGTTGGCTCGAGGAGTACCCGCGAGTGATTCACGGATTGGGGGTTGAAAGGACCTTTGTCTCGACGGCCCTCTGGGTGGATCTTTGTGGCGGAGCGACAGGGCAGGTTGAGACCACCTAGGAGAGAGGTGGGCCTGGCCCTGGTCGGCGTTCGCGGTGTCTTCAAGATAACACGTTATAACGAGATCTTGGTATTTGATCTGAGTCTGGCTACTGGCCTATACGCACTAACCATCTACGCGGGGACAGTTATGGGCACTCGACGTCGTGGTATCAGCCGAAGCCTTCATGACGTCAGCGACTAAGCGGCGCGCGCCGGGTTGGACCGCGTAACGCAACTTCCTTTGTAATGGAGGTTGCTAGGTCTGCTCACCGGCCGCGTTCGCAATGTGCAGGTGTGCAAAGGGTGATGGGCCCAGACCCATGCGCCACAGGATTTAGACCGGCGTGCTGACCTCTCTGTTGGGCCTAGGTAGGGCTGCGATGTGTTGATCTTCCGAGGCCGGGCATGACCTAGGAAAGTGTGTCTGGCCAAATGGGATCGAGCGTGTTGGGTTATGTGGTGCCCCCCTGCAGGGAAGTTAATCTATTCGAATAGCCGTGATCTTCGGTAACAGGACGACTTGGAGTTGGACCTTGACCTTATGACAACTAGAACCGGATACTTAATAAAACACACCCTTCCAAGTGCCAGATACAACTGGTGATCGCTCTCTCACAGGGCGACGAGGGGAGGATCATCGGTTAGGATTATGCTATGCGATGATACTTGGAGGACTTCAGTCTACTCTCTTCTACATGCTGCAAGACGGAGGCTGCCAGAAGCATAGTCTTCGAAAGGACTAGCTACCCCCCCTTATTCCGGCTTTCTGCAGTTCATCCCCATATAATAGCCTTATTCCAGTTGATACCAATGCATACATATGTAGTGTAGCTCCTTGCTTGCGAGTACTTTGGATGAGTACTCACGGTTGCTTTTCTCCCTCTTTTCCCCCTTTCTTTAATCGATTGCTGCGACCAGACATTGGAGCCCAGGAGCCAGACGCCACCGTCGACGACGACTACTACTACTCGGGAGGTGCCTACTACTACGTGCAGCCCGCTGACGACGACCAGGAGTAGTTTAGGAGGATCCCAGGCAGGAAGCCTGCGCCTCTTTCGATCTGTATCCCAGTTTGTGCTAGCCTTCTTAAGGCAAACTTGTTTAAATTATGTCTGTACTCAGATATTGTTGCTTCCGCTGACTCGTCTATGATCGAGCTCTTGTATTTGAGCCCTCGAGGCCCCTGGCTTGTAATATGATGCTTGTATGACTTATTTTATTTGTAGAGTTGTGTTGTGATACCTTCCCGTGAGTCCCTGATCTTGATCGTACACGTTTGCGTGTATGATTAGTGTACGGTCAAATCAGGGGCGTCACAAGTTCGTATCATAGCCGACTGCCTCTAGGGATCCCCTTCCACACTCCTTGGCCGAAGTCGAGTCTAGACATTACAAAAACTTTTACTAACATGGCTGTGTGCCTTACGGGCCCACATCGCCATTGGGTGGTATTAGGATCTTTTACTCCTTGTCTATACTCTGGGACTCTAATCTCACTTCTATTCGGGTTAAACTGAATTTCGCTAAATCTAACATTAGGATCTCATTATCACTTTCACCCGGAGAGCACCTTATTACCGATGATCGTCTGCTACACCAGAAGACCCTGAAGATACTCTCCATTGTTAACCCGAGAACTTGTGTTCATCGCGTTTGCAATTCCCCTTCGACCCTCAACCCCTATGGATAACTACATGCAATTGTCATTCTTACATTCATCCCTAGTTGTTCTTGTTATTACAAGATACCCCGAAATACTCGTCGTTGATTCGATAATCCTTTGTGCCTTACTGCCTTGCAGTTTTTGCCACATGAATACCCCTACGAATAATTTCTCACACTTGCCGAGTATCCGCTTATCCCCGGTTGTTTGTGTTTCGCAAAAGTCTTCAAAATACTATTTGATCCTTCGAAAATCCCTAGCAGCTTATTGCTCTGCAAACACTTGTCTGCTTGCATTATGGATGCTCTCCATATGTCTTGCAATATTCATTAATCTCCTTTGACACCATCATTTTGATCCTATTGATTCAACATGAGTGCGAGTGCACGCAATCATCAGTTGATCCTTTTAAAATATCTTTCCGGCTTAGATGTCATTTTGATAGTGAGCTGGTTATCGACTCATCAAATTGCCATCGATTGTACCCCTAAGTCTATTCAACTTATCCATTCTTAATCAGACTGTTGGCTTCTGATCCTTGATTTGAAAATCTTCATTCCTTTGCAGATGAGCTCTGAATTAGTCAGTTGTTTCTATAATCCAATGCCTTCGCATTGATTCTTCTTCTAGTTGAGTATCGATGCTCACATCAGTTCTCTTGTGGACCATCAACTCCTTTGTTGGGTTTTATCCGACAACGTCCTTCATATTCAATGACTTTGTGAGTCTTTTCTCGGATACATAATGCCTTTGGTAAATTGTATCCTCTGCTTTGTCGAACATGCTCTGCTTTCGAGCTTGTGTTGTTTACTCCTGAAGTTCGTGGTATATGTTCCTAAGAAGCCCTGATGGGTTGAACCAATGCCTTCCCTAATCTATGCAAACCCGAAAGATTTCACAGGTCATACTTATCTGGTATTGCACTAGGTAAAACTTTCAACAACTAATGCCATTTTGAAAAGAAACGAGAAGTGAATGAAAGGTTATGCATTGGCGAAGTGGGAGTCGACCTTGAACTTTGTGTTCATGCCCATGGACATGATGTAGAACTTATCATGGAAGCTGCTCGTAAAAATAATTACCCCCTTGTTAGAAGTTCATCTTGTATCCGTGGTTCGATCATTTATGATTGTGGTTCCGACCAAAATTTCTTCCTTTGATTCCATTTCTCAGACAAGTTAAAGCGCTTGTCTTCTATATATCAATACACCACACTTCAACCTTTCATTTGATATGCCTTCGAGTATTATCCCCCTAGTATCTCGAGGATATCATGCCATTGCACTACATCTTATGAATTTGTGCTGGAGTAATACCTTTCCCTATTAGAGTCACTCTACAAGTTCTGGGTTGTCGTCAACCGAGAACATCGATAAGTGAATTGATTCCGTGCTCCGACCTTCGATACGATAACTCTAAGTAATTTTCGTTCCTTATGATTTAATAATCCTTCAAGTCATTCCTAGCCTGATCGGCTATATCATTATCATGCAACTTTTTAACTGTGCTACCTGGCCCTTATTCCCGGAGCACAATTTTCGATGATGAGCTAAGCTTACATCGACTTTCCTCATCATATCATTTTGCTTTGGACAACAAGCTTGTTTTCGAGTTTGTGTCGTACCCATGGTTCCAATAACCTCTTTCTTCATCATTCCTTTGACTTGATATCATCGCTGATCGATTACATCTTCAGGTAATCTCTCGACAAATGTGTTGTGATCATTATCAACATTCCGAGCTCTTCTGGAACATCAATCAAATTCATGATGAGAATTACCATCCTTGCCCCTCGATGATTTGTGTTGTCATCGACTACTTCCTTGCCTTCTTTCCAACACAAACTTGTTCGTGTTGTGGTTGTACCTTAGTTCCTAGCTATCCAGCTTGTCTTATGTCCTACCTTGAAGTAATACCATCTTATATATCAAGAATGTTGTGAGAATTTCACCACCTCTTAAGAATTCTTGGTATGGTGATACTTCTCACCATCACCATTCTTTCTTGGTACCCGTGTTGTTTCTAACTAGAATACCGACAATTGAACTATGATGTGTGAATTCAAAACTTCTAGCAACCCTATTGCTTTGAAGTGAATGGTCGAGTTTCATTCTAAATCTTTTGTTCGTCAAGTCACAATTCTAACATTGATCGTGCAACCCAGCCCATATTTTGGGTGCACCTTTCAACCCATGTTTAATTGTGTATGTTTTCCTCCAGCATACATCATTAAGTCATTTGATCTGGCTAATGTTATCTCCTTGTTCACATAGTTGTGTAAATCCATCCTTTTTGGAAATGTCAATGGATTGTCGCTGAGTCAATCAGTCACCTCCTCACCTCTCCTTGATTTAATGGTGGACTCTTATTTCGGAACTCGCTTCCATGGTTTAATTCCCGAGAATCATACAATGTCACCTCGACAATTTGTGTTGCACCTTTCTTCCCAGGCATCCTGAGTCTAAGGTATCTTGACACCAATCAGATCTGAATCTTGGTCAGATATGATGGTTGGAACATATTTTCAAGAGTTATAACATTGGTCCCTATATGCCCCGGTAAGGTGATGTCATGCCTAGCACGCCTGACCAGAGGACCTAGTGTTATAGTTTCCTTTTAAAAAGGTTAATCATTTTTCCATGAGGAAATTGAATGCCTTGTTTAATAAGTTTATCCTGATGGATCCTTTGTGTATCCAAAGTCCGACCTTGCTCGAAGACCATGTCAGTGCTATCTCGAAGCATGTCTGTGGTACTCTGGTCATCGATAAGAACATTTTGAAGCACCCTGCTAAATTTCCTTTATCAATTATTCAAACACCATTGTTTGGGTAATGTCATGAACTTCCTCTCCCCTTACCTAAATGGTTTTATACGTTATATCCTGTCATGGATATCATGCTCTACTTGTCCTTGGGAAGGATATACCCCTGAAATATGTGTTTAAACACCTTTTCCCTTTCCATTGTTTGGTTTAACCTTTCTTGTGATCTATATGATCCATGCAGAAATATTCTCCTGCTTATGTAAACACCTCGGTGTACAATTCTGGCAGTAAGACCCTGTTACTATTGTTGATGACATTCCAGTAACCACCGATGGACGAGAACTTTGCCTATTGGTCCGCCTCGTTCAACGAACAGGAAAATGGTTCTCTTCGTCCCTCGCCCTTGGTACCGATGTTGTTGCCGACATAACTGATAGGCTATCCTCTGACATGCCTTGCTTACATGATCGTGCAAGATGTCATCGCCCTTCCTATGTTTAACCCACATGGTGGGCCCATAACCCACAGTTCCTCAGGATCAAACCTTGACTCTCCTATACACCCCCTGTTTCCAAACTAATTCCTCGTACTTGGCCTCGTATGTGATTCACGAGCCACCTTCCGAGAGATCATCAATTATGGTATCAGACACAATACTTATTCCCATTGCTTTGAATCCCTTTTCACGCCCTGTTTCAGGCATCGGACGATTGCCTGCCTCGAAACTTCCCATGATACCTCCTTACTTTGCTCTCGATATTTTTGTAAGTTTCAATTCTAGAGTTACTTTCGCCACTTTCCTCGATGTTATCGACCAGATAGTCGACCCTGCAGAGTTCTGTTCTCTCGGTATGCCCAACCTTTATTCTTTTGTAAGTACGATGGAGTTCCTGAAGAAAGGATGCCGACTTCATCATGATGACCTGAAACAGAGAAATGAAGACATCAATGTATTGGACCAGCCTCTTTGAGAAGAGCAAGCCAGGATGAGAAGACCCGCTAGATGCGTTACCAAACCTTTCCCCCCTTTCACTACCTCTTAAATCTCGGGACGAGATTTCTTGTAGTGGAGGAGAATTGTGACGCTCGGATAATTAAGCTACAGTAACCCTCTACTAATGTTGCCACGTCACCACGATTACTATTGATAATCTCGCGATGGTTCGAAACCGATTCAAAGTCAAGCAAACCATAAAAGTTTTCAAATATTAAAACTAAAATGTTCTGCATGTGACACATAATCCCTAGGTAATGTTGGTGGAGAAACCACATTTTTATTAAATAATTTAATGCAATAATGTAATTAAAACAGTAGCTAAAACATTTAATTAAATGCCTTTTATAAATTATAAATTATTTAAACATTTTATTTAGGGGCCAAACTTTTAAGGCAGTGAGTTATTTAGAGACATTATTTTAGGAACTATTGTCCTATTTTACAAAACTAAAGAAACTAAAAGTAAAATAAAACAGAATAAAAGAAAATAGGAAAGGAAAAGAAAAACAAACAACAAAATCAAAAGGAGAGGGAACCCCCCCCCCCTGCCGAGCCACGGCCCAACTGGCCGAAACCAGTGAGGCTGGCCCACCCGGTGCCCCTGTATAACCCCACCCCACTAACCCTAGAGCCCACTACCCCCACGATCCCCACTCCCCCTCGATCCACTCCTCCCTCTCCCTCCCCATTCTGGATCGGGGCGCCCGACCCGCCGCCATGCCTTCACCGTTTTCGCGCGCCGGCGCCACCCCGAGCTGCACCAGGTTGGGCAGAAGCCTTGTCACCCTCCCCTACATCGCCTACATGGACCAGCTCGAGCTCCTCACCCCTGCGTCAAGCTGTTCGCCGTCGTCTTCCACCTCAGACTCGGAGACCGCCGTCGTTGCTTCGTCGTCTCCGGCGCCTCCCTGTGCTCGCCGAGCCTTCCATGTGCTCCAATGTGAGCCCCTCCATCGATCCCCCTCTTCCTCCTTTCGTTTTCCTCGCCGTAGCGCCGCCCCACGAGCTCTCTTGCCCGCTGCCGAACCCGCTCGCGTTCACCATGCCCAGGCGCTTCGTCGTGCCCCGAACGCGCCGGCCAACACTCGGACGCGTCAGCTCCACCGCGCCCGCGCACAGCAACCCAAGTTCGTGCTTAGCGCCACCGGCCCGCGATCCCCCTGGACGCCGCTCGCGCCGGCTGCGCCCCTCACCTGCATCGCCCGGCACCTGGCGCACCCTATCGCTGTTGTTGTGCCGCCCCGCCTCCGCCACTACTGTCGCGCCATGCCGCCAGCCGCAGCCCCGCCTCCCCTCGACACTGCGCCGCCACCCTGCCGGGCGCACGCGCCCTTGCGCCGGTTAGCCGCGCTGGGTTGCTTCGGGGCTTCGCTGCCCCGGCGCCCGCTAACCCGCCCCGTTTCTTCCCCTGTGCCTATGACTAGTGGGGCCCAGCCCCAGAAATGAAATGATAAAAAAAGAATTTAAAATAATAATAATAAAAAAATTAATTAATTAATTAACTTAACTTTATTAATTCTGATTAATTAAACTAAACAACAAATTAAACTAATTAATCATGATTAGTTAGTCTAGTCAATGATGAACGGGACCCACATGTCATTTGACCAGTCAACTCCTCTGTTGACTGCTGACGTCATGCTGACGTCAGCATGCACTGTTCTGGATAATGCTGATTAAATTAATTAAATAAATCCTAAAAATGATTTAAATCTTTTAAAATTAATATAAAATAAACCGTAGCTCGGATGGAAAAACTTTGTACATGAAAGTTGCTCAGAACGACGAGACGAATCCGGATACGCAACCCGTTCGTCCGCCACGCATCCCTAGCATACCGAACACGCAACTTTCCCCCTCCAGTTCATCTGTCCAAAAACGCGAAACACCGGGAATACTTTCCCGGACGTTTTCCCCCTTCACCGGTACCACCTCGTATCGCGTTAGGGCACGCCTAGCATCGTGCTTTGTCATGTCATGCATCGTCATGCATTTGTTTGCATTATATTTATTGTTTCTTCCCCCTCTTCTCTCGCTAGACACCGAGACCGACGCCGCTGCTACCTAGTACGACTACGGTGTTGACGACCCCTCTCTCTTGCCAGAGCAACCAGGCAAGCCCCCCCTGATCACCATATATCGCCTACTCTCCTCTATACTGCTTGCATTAGAGTAGTGTAGCATGTTACTGCTTTCCATTAATCCTATCCTGATGCATAGCCTGTCACTGTTGCTACAACTGTTGATACCTTACCTGCAATCCTAAATGCTTAGTATAGGATGCTAGTTTATCATCAGTGGCCATACATTCTTGTCCGTCTGCCATGCTATACTATCGGGCCGTGATCACTTGGGAGTTGATCACGAGTATACACCTATACTTTATACATGATACATGTGATGACTAAAGTCGGGTTGGCTCGAGGAGTACCCGCGAGTGATTCACGGATTGGGGGCTGAAAGGACCTTTGTCCTGACGGCCCTCTGGGTGGATCTTTGTGGCGGAGCGACAGGGCAGGTTGAGACCACCTAGGAGAGAGGTGGGCCTGGCCCTGGTCGGCGTTCGCGGTGTCTTCAAGATAACACGTTACAATGAGATCTTGGTATTTGATCTGAGTCTGGCTACTGGCCTATACGCACTAACCATCTACGCGGGGACAGTTATGGGCACTCGACATCGTGGTATCAGCTGAAGCCTTTGTGACGTCAGCGACTGAGCGACGCGCGCCGGGTTGGACCGCGTAACTCAACTTCCTTTGTAATGGAGGTTGCTAGGTCTGCTCAACGGCCGCGTTCGCAACGTGCAAGTGTGCAAAGGGTGATGGGCCCAGACCCGTGCGCCACAGGATTTAGACCGGTGTGCTGACCTCTCTGTTGGGCCTAGGTAGGGTTGCGACGTGTTGATCTTCCGAGGCCGGGCATGACCCAGGAAAGTGTGTCCGGCCAAATGGGATCGAGCATGTTGGGTTATATGGTGCACCCCTGCAGGGAAGTTAATCTATTCGAATAGCCGTGATCTTCGGTAACAGGACGACTTGGAGTTGTACCTTGACCTTATGACAACTAGAACCGGATACTTAATAAAACACACCCTTCCAAGTGCCAGATACAACCGGTGATCGCTCTCTCACAGGGCGACGAGGGGAGGATCATCGGTTAGGAGTATGCTATGTGATGATACTTGGAGGACTTCAGTCTACTCTCTTCTACATGCTGTAAGACGGAGGCTGCCAGAAGCGTAGTCTTCGAAAGGACTAGCTACCCCCCCCCTTATTCCGGCTTTCTGCAGTTCAGTCCCCATATAATAGCCTTATTCCAGTTGATACCAATGCATACATATGTAGTGTAGCTCCTTGCTTGCGAGTACTTTGGATGAGTACTCACGGTTGCTTTGCTCCCTCTTTTGCCCCTTTCTTTACTCGATTGCTGCGACCAGACGTTGGAGCCCAGGAGCCAGACGCCACCGTCGATGATGACTACTACTACTCGGGAGGTGCCTACTACTACGTGCAGCCCGCTGACGACGACCAGGAGTAGTTTAGGAGGATCCCAGGCAGGAGGCCTGCACGTCTTTTGATCTGTATCCCAGTTTGTGCAAGCCTTCTTAAGGCAAACTTGTTTAACTTATGTCTGTACTCAGATATTGTTGCTTCCGCTGACTCGTCTATGATCGAGCTCTTGTATTCGAGCCCTCGAGGCCCCTGGCTTGTAATATGATGGTTGTATGACTTATTTTATTTGTAGATTTGTGTTGTGATACCTTCCCGTGAGTCCCTGATCTTGATTGTACACGTTTGCGTGTATGATTAGTGTACGGTCAAATCGGGGGCGTCACAATTTACTACTCTCCACATAAGCAAATTTCTTCTCGTGAATAATAGTGGGAGCAAACTCAACAAAATAACTATCATGTGATTGAAAATTAAGATCGAGATGACAAGTTTCATGGTTATCATTGTTCTTTAAAGCATACGTGTCATCACAATAATCATCATAGATAGGAGGCATGCTTTCATCATAATAAATTTGCTCATCAAAACTTGGGGGACAAAAAATATCATCTTCATCAAACATAGCTTCCCCAAGCTTGTGGCTTTGCATATCATTAGCATCATGGATATTCAAGGAATTCATACTAACAACATTGCAATCATGCCCATCATTCAAATATTTAGTGCCAAACATTTTAATGCATTCTTCTTCTAACACTTTGGCACAATTTTCCTTTCCATCATACTCACGAAAGATATTAAAAAGATGAAGCGTATGAGGCAAACTCAATTCCATATTTTTTTTGTGGTTTTCTTTTATAAACTAAACTAGTGATAAAACAAGAAACTAAAAGACTCGATTGCAAGATCTAAATATATACCTTCAAGCGCTAACCTCCCTGGCAACGGCGCCAGAAAAGAGCTTGATGTCTACTACACAACCTTCTTCTTGTAGACGTTGTTGGGCCTCCAAGTGCAGAGGTTTGTAGGACAGTAGCAAATTTCCCTCAAGTGGATGACCTAAGATTTATCAATCCGTAGGAGGCGTAGGATGAAGATGGTCTCTCTCAAGAAACCCTGCAACCAAATAATAAAGAGTCTCTTGTGTCCCCAACACACCCAATACAATGGTAAATTGTATAGGTGCACTAGTTCGGCGAAGAGATGGTGATACAAGTGGTATATGGATAGTAGATAATAGTTTTTGTAATCTGAAAATATAAAAACAGCAAGGTAACTAATGATAAAAGTGAGCACAAATGGTATTGCAATGCGTTGAAACAAGGCCTAGGGTTCATACTTTCACTAGGGCAAGTTCTCTCAACAATAATAACATAATTGGATCACATAACTATCCCTCAACATGCAACAAAGAGTCACTCCAAAGTCACTAATAGCGGAGAACGAATGAAGAGATTATGGTAGGGTATGAAACCACCTCAAAGTTGTTCTTTCCAATCAATCCGTTGGGCTATTCCTATAAGTGTCACAAACAGCCCTAGAGTTCGTAATAGAATAACACCTTAAGACACAAATCAACCAAAACCCTAATGTCACCTAGATACACCAATGTCACCTCAAGTATCCGTTGGTATGATTATATGATATGCATCACACAATCTCAGATTCATCTATTCAACCAACACATAGAACCTCAAAGAGTGCCCCAAAGTTTCTACCGGAGAATCACGACGAAAACGTGTGCCAACCCCTATGCATAGGTTCATGGATGGAACCCGCAAGTTGATCACCAAAACATACATCAAGTGAATCACGTGGTATCTCATTGTCACCACAGATACGCATGGCAAGACATACATCAAGTGTTCTCAAATCTTTAAAGACTCAATCCGATAAGATAACTTCAAAGGGGAAACTCAATCCATTACAAGGGAGTAGAGGGGGAGAAAACATCATAAGATCCAACTATAATAGCAAAGCTCGCGATACATCAAGATCGTATCACCTCAAGAACACGAGAGAGAGAGAGAGAGAGAGATCAAACACATAGCTATTGGTACATACCCTCAGCCCCGAGGGAGAACTACTCCCTCCTCGTCATGGAGAGCACCGGGATGATGAAGATGGCCACCGGAGAGAGATTCCCCCTCCGGCAGGGTGCCGGAACGTGTCTAGATTGGCTTTCTGTGGCTACGGAGGCTTATGGCGGTGGAACTCACGATCTATTGTGTTCCCCGATCATTTTAGGGTATTTGGAGATATATAGGCGGAAGAAGTACGTCAGGGGAGCCACGAGGGGCCCATGAGGATGCAGGGCGCCCCCCCCCTACCTAGTGGCTTCCTCAAAGCTTCCTTGACATGGACTCCAAGTCTCCCGGGTTGCTTTCCTTCCAAAAATAAGTTCCGTGAAGTTTCAGGTCAATTGGACTCCGTTTGATTTTCCTTTTCTCCCATACTCTAAAACAAAGAAAAAATAGAAACTAGCACTGGGCTCTGGGTTAATAGGTTAGTCCCCAAAATAATATAAAAGTGTATAATAAAGCCCATAAACATCCAAAACAGAAGATAATATAGCATGGAGCAATCAAAAATTATAGATACGTTGGAGACGTATCAACGATGCACAGGGAGTCCGAGTGAAGTAGACGCGTCCCGCGGATTGACGATGCGCGGGGCGTCCATGTGGACTAGACGCGTGGAAACGCGCGGGGCGTCGGGGCGATGTAGACGTGTGCCGCGGAGCAACGATGCATGGGGCGTCTGAGTGAAGTAGACGCGTCCCGTAGAGTGATGATGTGCAAGGCGTCCGGGTGAAGTAGACGCGTCGCGACGCACGGGGCCTCGGGGCAATGTAGACGCGTGCCGCGGAGCGACGATGTGCGAGGCGTCCGAGTGAAGTAGACGCGTCCCGCGGAGAGACGATGCGCAGGGTGTTTGTGTGAAGTAGACTCGTCCAGCGGAGTGGCGACGCGCGGGGCGTCCGAGTAAAGTAGACGCGCGTGCCGTGAAATGATGATGCGCTGGGCGTCCGGATGAAGTAGAAGTGTCCCGTGTATTGACGATGTGCGGGGCATCCATGTGAGTAGACGCGTGGCGACGCGCGGGGCCTCGGGGCGATGTAGACGCGTGCCGCGGAGCGACGATGCGCGAGGCGTCTGAGTGAAGTAGACGCGTCCCGCGGAGTTACGATGCGCAGGGCGTCTGGGTGAAGTAGACGTGTCCAGCAGAGTGGCGACGTGCGGGGCATTCGAGTAAAGTAGACGTGCGTGCCGTGAAATGATGATGCGCGGGGCGTCCGGATGAAGTAGAAGCGCGTGCCGCGGAGTGATGATGCGCGGGGCGAACGAGTCGGACAAGTTGATGATGATGCGAACAGCTTGGTCACCGTGTGCAGGGCGGCCGAGTGATGAGGTCATGTGCAGCCGAGCGATGACGCACGGGCGGCCGAGCGCCTACGATCCGGTTTGGTGTGAGTGAGCTAATTCCATCCGAGTGACCATGTCGACTGGTGAGATTTGCTGCCGAGTGAATGATGCCGGTGGCAGTGTGCGCCCGCGTCGCGCCGGGCAGACGATACATGAGGGATGAGCCGCCGAGCATCCGCAGAGGCTGTCCCTGAACCATCAACGTCGGAGGGAGAAGCTGTTGAGCATGGCGGCATGGCCAACTCCTGGTTTCCATGCCGCGTCGGGTTTGTGCCTCCAGCGCGGGAGACGCCGTCGTGTCCCGTGTGCGAGGGCGGAGACAGCTTCTAGTTGCATCGGTGTGCTGCTGCAGTCATCGGATGCAGCAGTGTGGGATGACTCCATCGTACATGTTATCGGCGAGCGATTGACGTTGGACCGAGTGGGAACACACGAATGATCAAGTGCCTACACGTTAGTCGCCTGAACGTGTCCAAGAAAATGAGGTGTGTCTGAGTGTTGCATCTGTGCCAGCGTAGACTTGTGTTTGTCCGAGCGTACCAGAGTACGGGCCCGGAGTAGTGAGCGCCTGGGCCGGCTTGAAGTCAATGCAAGCTTCCTCTGTGCTGGAGGCTGGCCAGGTGGATGTGGAAAAAATGAATCAACGCACCTTGTTTGAATGGCCAATTAATGAGGCAGCCAATTAATCTGGCGTTGAAGATCAGCGCCCTTCCGTTTCCATTTTTTCTGCATGCAGTCAATTGATGGATGAAACAGCCCACGCTATGCATGCACTTATAAGGCATTGATTCCTTGAATCCTGAACGGCCATCGGTTGTGGGTCGAGGCTGTTTCATAGGTTGATTCCGCAGCGCACCCCACCATGGAGACCGTCCTCGGTGACCGGCGCCGGAGGAAGGAGCGATGCACGCCTATGCCGCGCCGGGCCCGCGCCTCCACTGCAGAGGTCATCGCTGAGCAGCCGTGAACTCGATGCTGGAGTCGACGACGTGGCGAACAGCGCTGGCGGTTGTGTGTGACAACACTGCCGGCCGTGCGTGACGACGATGAGGTGGACGGCACCGACGGCCGCGCATGATGACGACGCCGGCAGTCGTGCGTGACGACGATGAGGAGGACGGCCCCGGTGGCCGCGTGCGGAGGCGCATTCGGCTCTCGGCTGCACCGAGGTCAGAGACGACGATGGGGCGAGCGACACCGGCGGCAGTGCATGATGACGACGCCGGTGGTCGAGCATGACCACGATGACGCAGGCGGCGCTGGTTACTGTGTGTGGAGGCATAGTTTGTTTCCTACTTTCACATCGTCAATCCTTGTTTGTGCTTGGAATTTGGGTGGATGTTTGTTTCCCTTCTGTTTGTGATGTTTTGCTCGTCGTGAGGATGAACAGTAAAAAACATGTTAAAACATGAAGATGCAACCGAATAGAGGGCACCAGCAGGAATCGATTTGCCGCCGGTGGTTGAAGAAATAACCATTTGCATCATGGCTCGATAGACGCCATGCCCCAAGGTGGGCACCAACTGTCGTGGTAACGACTCCGATAATAAGAGAGGGGTAGGATAAAGGAGCATGATCTATCGAGATGCATATGGGTGACACGGTGGTTTTAGCGAGTTCGGGCCTCTCACGGTGGAGATAACAGCCCTACATCCCGTGCTCCAGAGAGGCTTTGTTTTATCTTAGTATGTATCCAGAGATTACAATGAGAGGAGAACAGATCCCCGTAGTCCTGAGACTGATGGTGAAAGAGAGAGAGAGAGATATGGAAGAAAAAAGAGCCCCCTAGTCTAGTGGTGGGGGTGGCTTATATAGAGTGCGCCACCCCTCACCTCCTATGATACAAAGTGGGGGCGTTAATGCCATAACTCAGCCTACTACTAAGATGATGCTTCGAGTGCCTTGTTGACTGCTGGTCTTCGCATATCCGAGTGAGATCAGGTGCTCCGAGTGGAATGACTTGGTCGAGTGGAGTGCTATGCTCCGAGAGGTTGTTGTCGTCTGAGTGACTTGATGGTCATCCCAGTGGATAGTATGTCTGTATGAAATTTATCTGGACCCACATATTGTGTGGACCCCATGCTTTATGATATTTCGACCCTTCGTGGGCCTACCTGTTATGTGTATCCCCAACACCCGCTGCTCCAATCAGCAACGCCCTAGTTTCCCGCCTCCACATTATGGCATGTGCCCTCCGCCTCCACCACCTATCCTCCTCGGGGCATGGAGGACACGTGGCAAGCGAACCGGAATCAAGAGGGTGACTGAAGCGACTTCATTCCACCCCGTGACTGTGGAGCACGGGCACCTTGAAGGCCGCGACCCGAGTCCACCTAGTAAATGAGTCGTGCCCCTGTGTTTTCCTTCCTTTTATGGGGAAGGCGTGGGTCGCCTCTTTACCATTTACTACGATGTGATGCATGAGGGCAGAAACCGCCCCACGCATGACCCCCACATCACGCACGACCCCCCTCCCCATCGCGCATTCAACGTGGGTCATGGGGAAGTGCGACGAGCGAGGGAGTTACAGCAGTACAACCAGGACCCGCATGCCCGCGCACCGTTTTGGGCCTAGCCCAACAACGCGTCGCGCTTATGTATGGCCCAGGCCCGGGGGCTCCTGTCGGTGCACAAATGGAGGGGTCCTGTTTTGTACCCCTTTACTTGTGTGCGGGTAGTTGGAGCCGTGCCTACAGCCACACCTAGCGGGGCAGAGGAAGGAAGCGAAGCCACAAGACCGCCAGAGCAATGGCAAGCCAGAAACATGAAGAGCAGAGGGGCGAGGTGGACTCCCCCGGCAAGGCCCTTGTCGGGGCGGCCTCCACAGCCCCGGCAAGAACCTTGCCAGGGCAACTTTCCCGACACCAGCAGAGCCGCCCCCCTTGAGCCCAAGAGTTCCAACACCATCAACCACTTTGGAACCAAGGCTCGGGAGGCACCTCCATGGTGGCATGCAGATCTTTGTGGAGACCAGAAGCACACAAGACTATATGATGACCAGAAGACAACGATCCTCAGCAAGATCCTTGCCAAGGATACCCATGAGACCCCCGGCAAGGCCCTTTCCGGGAATAACCACGATGTCGCGGCAAGACCCTTGCTGGGGCCCCGACAAGACTCTTGCCGAAAACATCCGAGGGGTCGTAGCGAGGCCCACATCTGCCAAGACTCCACTGCCGTTCCCATGCAGCTACCAGCCCACCAGCTAGGCGGGCGCCTGCATGGCGACGTGCAGCCTCTAGGCCGACTCGGCAAGCACCTGCATGGTGGCATGCAGATCTTCGTGATGACTCTGCCACCGCACCAACTCAGCAGCCAGCCAGCGTGGCGCTACACGCCTTGCTAGTTCGGACGCGCGTCGAAGCCAGGCGAGGCGGCGACAGCTGGGACGAGCTTCCTTACCGTCCCCGATAAAGCAAGGAGGGCACGTTGTCAGTGCATTAAATGCATTTGTCCTACGGTGCCAAGAGATAGACTCGATTACTGTATAGCTTTCCATATCCTGTGCGCCACAGTGGTAGCCCCTTTGACTATAAAAGGAGGCCCGCGGCATACTGAGAGAGGATTCAAATTTTTTGGACCCTACACGCCTTGTAGCTAGTCCAAGAACACTAGATAAAAAGGAACCAGCAGGAGTAGGGTATTATGCATCACTTGCGGCCCGAACCTGGATAATCCCCCCGCGTTAATCTCTCAATCCCGCTCTTTCCACAGCCCCGCGCCCGCCAACCGTAGCAAAAAGGGATTCCTCGTGATCCCGTAAGTGTCGTTTCCCCCGACAGTGTCCTTCAGAAATGACAAAAGGGGCTCGATGGTGATGTAGAATGGCAAATTGTTGACAGCGAGCGAGAGGAGATCGGTTGCGGGGCCATGGATGAGATCGATGGTGGTTGAACCTGAGGGGTTTGGTGTGGGCCACTTAACCTGTGGCATAGCCCGCCTCAGGTCGTCGCTGTCGATGACCTTGATGTCGTAGCTGACGGACGATACATGCCCGCATACTCTAGCCCACTGCTTGAGTGCCTGCCGCCAGTAATGGTCGCCGGCTTCCTCGGCAATGTCGGGTGAAGAGACCGCTATACACCTCTTTTGGGCCAGTCGATCCTCGAGCTCCACGGGAAGCGTAGCCGAGCTTAGGCTGTGACACTCTGGAGTGGGGTGTGGGGATGGGGATCTGTGGGAAAGGGGGCGTTTGGCAGGCGTCATCTAAGAAAATCAGGGTGGCCTGGGTATGGAGATCGGTGGGTAAGCTACATGGGCAAACGGGCAGATGTTGACAATGGAGGCCTTGCGGTGGCGACGACGACCTTGCTAGGGTTTCGAGCGAGGGAGGGGGGGTGTGTGTGTGCGCGCACGCCCGAGGAGGTTTTGGTGTTTGTGTGTGTGTGTGTGTGTGTGTGTGTGTGGAGGGGGCACGGGGTGTTTGAGGAAATGACGCGGGTACTGAAAATTTTACTATGCGGGATTGAAATGTCGGGCTATTGAAAATTTTGATGATAGTGCATCACACACGGTGCGGAGATAACAACCGTGTGTTATGAAACAGAAAAACCTGGGAACAAGAAACATCGCACACGGTCCGGAGATAACAACCGTGTGTTATGAAACAGAAAAACCCTTGAGGCGGGCAGATATTTTTGAGAGGGGGAGCCTCGTGGAGCCCAATGTACTGTCCGGATGTGTGTGTGATAGGTGCACCGGCGTGGCACACGGTTAGTTTGAGTGAACCGTGTCTGTTGCGTCATCCGACTTATCTAATGTTCATAAATTTGGCGAAAAATGACGCGGGAGAGGGTTAGAACACAAACACACTTGCATGTGGACCAAATTTATGTAACAAAAGGGTGGTTTGGTTTTCAAATACCAAATGCAACTTCGATGTGGCACCTCTATCGCAAAGCGCACTGTATTGCTTGCCCCCACCCACCCCCCTCGTGTCGGCACGAAGGGAATCCTAAGCTATGAATGCATGCCCCCTCCCCCCCAACCGAGGTTCACCCTAGCAAAGTGCGAAGTAGCTAGCATCCCCCCTCCTCCCTCGTGTCGGCATGAAGGGAATCCTAAGCTATGAACGCATCCTCCCCAACCGAGGTTCATTCACCTAGCAAATTGCGAAGTAGCTAGCAGCCCCCCACCCCCCTCGTGTCGCCATGAAGGGAATCCTATGCTATGAGTTCACCTAGCAAAGTGCGAAGTAGCAACCCCCCCCCCCCCACACACACACACACACTTTCAGTCGACGGGCCAGAGAGGCATATATCTCACCAACATGGATCGTAAAACGGACCAAGAATAATCCACATTGGTCGTACAACCTCTCTCTTGTTGTTGGTCAAAGTGATGGCCGTCCATGCGACCCCGGAGATGGGCTAGATCACCAATAATCACGCAAGTAGCTAGTCCCCGAAGACAACCACTACATGTGTGTGGCCCAAACAATGTATGGAGAGGTGTGTTTTTGAGTAACAATGGAAGAACTTTGATGTGGCATCGTGATTTCGAACTAGAAATCCCCAGACTGAGTGAGGGTTAGGTTGATAATGCATATGTATGTTACACCACACTTCAAGCCAACGGCGGGGATTCATGCATATATGCGCTCAAACTTAATTAGGTCTGAATCTCACCATGACCTATACTATGATAACATGAACCAAATGAAGAATCCGCCATGGTAACCTATCTTGTTGTTGGTTAGGTGATCATGGATGCCCACGCGGGCCCACGAATATATAGACTTCTCACCGATTACCACGCGAGGGAGTGTACCGTTCGAAGGCAACCACTACATGCATATGTATGGAGGTGATGCATGCATGCATGTTTGAATACACAACATTGATGTGGCACGTGTGTCAAAAATCATACACTATCTCCCCACACAGAGCGAGATCGTTTCATGATGTGTCATTGTACTAGCCTCTTCGACTCGATGGGAGGGATTCATGCGTACACATGCATGTGTGTGTGCTCAAGCTATATCATGCATGTCATCTCTCGTTGTCAGGCAAAAGTAGTGATGGACCAAGCGGGCCCACAAATGGAAAGCATCGATATCGCTGATAACCACTTAAGTGGGTGCGAGAGGACAACCACCACCGCTTTGCATGTGGGCCAAACATATATATGGTGAATACCCAAAATGCACAACTTTGATGTGCCGCATGCCTGAAAAACTGTAAACCATGCACCCACATAGAGCGAGGTTCATATCAAGCGTACTACATATGATGGTCCCCTTCCCCCCTCTTCACCGCATACTATATGCTCCTGTCTAATATATGTAACCCAAAAGAATCCTCATCGATGGTGAAATTAATTAACCTCTCCCGATGTAGGTCAAAGTGATGCATGCATGCATCGACGATGGCCTCGTGGGCCCACAGATGGAAGCGTCACACGTGAGTGTCCTAGCATGTGGCCCAAAAAGGTGTTGTGTGATGTTCGAATAACCAATTTCACAATTTTGATGTGGCACGTGCCTCGGAAACCAAAAAGTCCCGACACTGAGTGAGGTGTACTTGTTCACGGACGTGTACGTATAGTATATGTGCTAGTCCCCTCCCACCTCTTCGACGCGTACTATATACCACCATAACACAAACAAAAAAGATTCTACCTTGCTAGTCAATTTAACCTCACTGCCGGTTGTTCGTCAAAGTGATGGACGACGACCTTGCGGGCCCACGGAAAGCGTCACATGTGAGTATCGAGTGTCGTGTAGGACAACCATCGACTGCATGTGGCCAAAACATTTATGTATGACAGGTGATGTAGGGTGGAACCCTAGATGACCGATCTTTCACGAAAGGAGCGGATCCCAAAGAGAAGCACGAAGAACACGAGGGGGATTCACGAGGGAAAACACAAGAGAAACACTCAAACCAACAAGATTCGATTACACATGCGCTAGATCCTCAAAACACAAAGAGATACACGATGATCCAAGGTCAACAAAGGACGATACAAGTAACCGGTTCTTCTCCTAGAAGGAGGTCTTGATGGGGCCGCCCAAGAGGGGGTCTTGAATCCAAGTTGATCTTCTCCGAAGAGGGGCCGCGGTCTCTCTCGAGGAGTAGATCGGTATGGATGAGCGAAGCTCTATCTCGAAGTATGAGCTATCACAACGCTAACCCTAGAAAGTGTGCGGGATAGAGTATATATAGTCTAGGTAACGAAAGGGGTACACGGGCCTCGGCCCAAGTGGCTGCGCGCAGGCAGGGCCAGAAGTTCCGGACTAGGCCAGAAGTTCCGGGCTCCGGAGGTTCCCGGGAGGTTCCGGCCTAACCAGAGAGTCGGCGCGGTGGAGCTGTGCTGGCTTCCGGGGACCGGAAGGTCTGGGCAGGTCGGAAGTTCCGGGCGCCGGAAGGTCCGGGGCGGGGTCTGGGCTAACCCGAGAGTTGGCATGCCTGGGCTTGTCGAGGTCATCGGCGGCCGGAAGCTCCGGGTCGGCCGAAAGGTCCGGGGGCCGGAAGTTCCGGGCTCTGGCCGGAAGTTCCGGGGTCTGGCCGGAAGTTCCGGGCTGTCTAGAGTGTTGACGTCTTCCCCTTCTTCTCCTCCGTCTTCTCGTCCATCTTCCTCTTCTTCTTGTCCTTGCTCCTTAGCTTCTCCATTGTACCTGAGTATGCACAAGGTATCCATATGAGGTAGTAGCCATGCCTCGTGTGCATCGAAGTGGAATTGTGAGAGGAGAGATGTCACCTCGGTTTCAAGGGCTCTTGCACGTGATCGAGTCATGGGCCCGGTAGGCACTTGGTGAGACGATGGTAGGTCCATGGGGATGACCTTGGGATGCTCTGCATCATCTCCCCTCCCTTGGGGAAGATCTGTCCTTGGATCAAAATCTTCATCACCATGGAAAGGAGAGAGATCTTTGACGTTGAAGATGTCGCTCACGTTGTACTTGTCTCATGGAAGGTCGATCTTTTAAGCGTTGTCGTTGTAGCGTGCAAGCACCTTGAAGGGTCCATCCGCTCGTGGGTGAAGCTTGGATTTGCGTTCTTGTGGGAAGCGGTCCTTGCGAAGGTGTAGCCACACTCGATCACCAATGTTGAAGACCATAGGTTGCTTGTTGAAGTTGAGCTTGGTCGCAAGGCGTTGAACTTGGCGCTCGATGGTGTTTCTTATATCTTCATGCATCTTCTTGAGGAAGTTGGCTCGGGCACTCGCGTCCAAGTTTGTGCACTCTTGAAGAGGTAGAGGTAGAATATCCAATGGGGACAATGGGTTGAAGCCATAGATGACCTCAAAGGGGGACTTGCCGGTAGTCGAATGTCTTGCTCGGTTGTAGGCGTACTCGGCGATGGGTAGACACTCCTCCCACTCCTTGATGTTCTTCTTGATGAGTACTCGAAGTAGAGCGGAGAGTGTGCGGTTTGTCACCTCCGTTTGGCCGTCGGTTTGAGGATGGTATGCCATGGAGAAGAGTAGCTTGATTCCGAGCTTGGCGCATAGGGTCTTCCAAAAGTAGCTACGGAACTTGACATCGCGGTCCGAGACGATAGTCTTTGGCACTCCATGAAGGCGCAAGATTTCCCTACAAAACAAATTTGCAATATGTGAAGCATCGTCTATCTTGTTGCAAGGAATGAAATGAGCCATTTTGGAGAAATGGTCCACGACAACAAAAACGAAATCCTTGCCATTTCGAGTTCTAGGTAAACCAAGCACAAAGTCCATGCTAATATCTTCCCATGGTTGATATGGAATTGGACGTGGCATATAGAGGCCATGAGATTGGGCTTTAGACTTAGCTTTGCGAAATGTAGAACAACGGTTGGTGAAGCGATTGACGTCGCGATGCATCTTGGGCCAAAAGTAGTTCTTGGAGAGCATAGCAAATGTCTTGTCGTGACCAAAGTGTCCCATTAAGCCTCCTCCATGAGATTCCTGCAAAAGCAACAAACGAAGCGAGGACTCGGGAATGCAAAGTTTTTTAGCTCTCATAAGGTATCCATCTTTGATGTAGTATCGATCCCAAGAAGTATGCATCAAACACTTGGCATAAGGAAAGGCAAAAGTTGTATCATGCTCATATAAGTCTTTGATATGCTCGAAGCCAATTACATCTAACGCAAGTTGGTGACTAGCATGCATATGCGGGAAAGAGCATCCGCTACGATGTTTTCTTTACCCTTGATGTACTTGATGACATAGGGAAAAGACTCAATGAATTCACTTCATTTAGCATGACGCTTGTTCAACTTAGTTTGACCCTTGAGATACTTGAGGGTCTCATGATCGGTATGAATGATAAACTCATGGGGACGAAGGTAATGTTCCCATTCATGTAAAACGCGGACTAAAGCATATAGCTCTTTGTCATATATGGGATAGTTGAGTTGCGCTCCGGAAAGTTTCTCACTAAAGTAAGCTATGGGGCGCTTCTCTTGCGTTAACACACCTCCTATGCCATTACCGCTAGCATCACAATGAATCTCAAAAGGCTTGTCGAAGTTGGGTAAAGCAAGCACGGGAGCATGAGTAAGCAAATTCTTAAGCTCATTGAAAGCAATATCTTGAGATGGTCCCCAAACAAAACGCGCGTTCTTCTTGCTCAAAGCATGCAAAGGTGAAGCAATGGTGCTAAAATCCTTCACAAATCTACGGTAGAAACTGGCTAAACCAAGAAAACTACGCACTTGTTGCAAATTGGTTGGTTGGGGCCAAGTTTTAATAGCATTGATCTTGGAATCATCTACATGAACACCCTTAGAAGAGACAACAAATCCTAAGAAAACGAGCTTATCAACGCCAAAAAGGCATTTCTCCATATTAGCATAGAGACGCTCTTTCCTAAGAGTTTGCAAAACGGTGCGGACATGGGTGACATGCTCTTGGATAGATTTGCTAAACACAAGAATGTCATCGAAGTAAACCACAACAAATATACCAATGTAAGGGCGAAAGACATGATTCATAAGGCGCATAAAAGTGCCCGGTGCTTCCGAGAGACCCATAGGCATGACTAACCACTCATACAAACCAAACTTGGTTTTGAATGCGGTTTTCCATTCGTCACCCTCTTGTATGCGGATTTGATAGTAACCACTCTTAAGATCAATTTTGGAAAATATAGTGGCACCGCTAAGTTCATCAAGCATATAATCAAGGCGTGGAATGGGGTACCTATAACGAACGGTGATAGCATTGATAGGTCTACAATCGGAGCACATGCGAAAGCTACCATCACGTTTTGGCACAAGAATGACCGGTACGGCACAAGGACTCAAACTTTCACGCACATGACCATGGTCGATTAGATGCTTTACTTGCCTTTGTATTTCTTTGGTTTCTTCGGGGTTGACGCGGTATGGAGCTTTGTTGGGAAGCGGCGCTCCGGGGATGAGATCAATTCGGTGCTCAATGCCTCGTAGTGGAGGTAGACCCGGAGGTAGCTCATCGGGGAAAACATCTTGGAATTCCTGCAATAGAGAAGATAACACCAAAGGTAGATCGTGAGAGTTGTTAGTTTGTGTGACCTCGTCCTTGCACAATAGGACATAGTGTAGGACACTTGATGGGTTCTCACACACTTCTCTCATCTCACGTTTTGTGGCAAAGAGAACTAAGTTTTTCTTGTCGCTCATCGTGGAGTCACTCAATTTTGTCTTGTGGCGCTCACTCTCTTTTTGGTGGATCGCTCTCTCACTATTTTCTCCATGATGGGTGGCTTGCTTGTCGGCGATCACTTGGCTTGGAGACATAGGACGTAGCACGAACTCTTTCCCTTTCATTCTGAAGCTATAGTGATTTGTACGCCCATTGTGAATGACACCTCGGTCAAATTGCCATGGCCGTCCAAGGAGGAGGTGGCAAACGGTCATCGGAAGGACATCACATTCCAATGTGTCTTCATAGGTGCCAATCTTGAAAGAGACTTGTACTCTATGCTCGACTTGTATGGTGCCGTTGTTGCTTAGCCATTGAACCTTGTAGGGGTGAGGGTGCTTCATCTTGACCAATTGGAGTTTGGAGCATAGCTCTTCACTTGCTAGGTTGTGGCAACTACCTCCATCGATGATGACCTTGACGGAACGTCCATTGATGCCGGCCTTTGTGTGAAAGATATGGCATCTTTGATCTTTGTCTTGTTGATGTTGAAGAGTCAAGACCTTGGAGACAACAAGAGCGGGGCTTGAATCTTCATCACAAAAGACTTGGTCATCTTCATCTTCATTGTTCACTTGTCGCTGCATGGCCACTTGCTCAAGAGCTTCCAGTTCTCCTTCACTCATGGAGTCATAGGTTCCGTCGTTGTTGAGGATCATGGTGCGCTTGTTTGTGCACTCGAAGGACTTGTGGCCTTGGCCGCCGCATGTGAAGCATTTGATAGAACTTGTCTTGATGGTCTCATTGGGTGGAGTAGATGATGATGGAGCTTTCTTGAAGTTGCTTGTAGTAGGAGGACGACTTGAGCTTGTCGAAGCTTTCATGTAACTTGACTTGTCGCCGTTGCCTGGAGAAGGCTTGGTTGAGGTAGAAGGTGTTGTAGTCGTCGAAGCTTGATTGTTGGAGATGCCATAGGACTTGGATGAGAACTTGTCATACTTGAAGTCGTCTTGTACTTGCCGTTCCACTTTGGTAGCTTGATGCACTAGCTTGATGAGGTTCGATTATGGTTGGAAGTCGGCGATCTTCTTGATGGGATGATTGAGTCCATTCAAGAAACGTGCCATAGTTTGCTCATCATTGCTACGTCTCGAGCTAGCATTGGTTTTCCCCGAAGAGGAGGGGGTGATGCAGCACAGTAGCGTAAGTATTTCCCTCAGTTTTTGAGAACCAAGGTATCAATCCAGTAGGAGGTCACGCGCAAGTCCCTCGTACCTGCACAAAACGGTAGCAACTCGCAACCAACGCTTAGGGGTTGTCAATCCCTTCACGGTCACTTACGAGAGTGAGATCTGATAGAGATAATATTTTTGGTATTTTTGGTATAAAGATGCAAAGTGAAAAGTAAAAGCAAAACAAGTAAAATAAAGTAATGGAGATTGATATGATGAGAATAGACCCGGGGGCCATAGGTTTCACTAGTGGCTTCTCTCAAGAGCATAGATATTCTACGGCGGGTGAACAAATTACTGTTGAGCAATTGATAGAATTTAGCATAGTTATGAGGTTATCTAGGTATGATCATGTATATAGGCATCACGTCCGTGACAAGTAGACCGACTCCTTCCTGCATCTACTACTATTACTCCACTCATCGACCGCTATCCAGCATGCATCTAGAGTATTAAGTTAAAAATAGAGTAACGCCTTAAGCAAGATGACATGATGTAGAGGAATAAATTCATGCATTATGATAAATACCCCATCTTGTTATCCTCGATGGCAACAATACAATACGTGCCTTGCAACTCTTTCTGTCACTGAGTAAGGACACCGCAAGATTGAACCCAAAGCTAAGCACTTCTCCCATTGCAAGAACTACCGATCTAGTTGGCCAAACCAAACGGATAATTCGAAGAGACTTGCAAAGATAACTCAATCATACATAAAAGAATTCAGAGAAGATTCAAATATTATTCATAGATAAGTTGGATCATAAACCCACAATTCATCGGTCTCAACAAACACACCGCAAAAAGAAGATTACATCGAATAGATCTCCACGAGAGAGGGGGAGAACATTGTATTGAGATCCAAAAAGAGAGAAGAAGCCATCTAGCTACTAGCTATGGACCCGAAGGTCTGAAGTAAACTACTCACACTTCATCGGAAGGGCTATGGTGTTGATGTAGAAGCCCTCCATGATGGATGCCCTCTCCGCCGGAGCTCCGGAACAGGCCCCAAGATGGGATCTCGTGGATACAGGAAGTTGCGGCGGTGGAATTAGGTTTTTGGCTCCCCCCTTGGTCTAATGGGGGTACGTAGGTATATATAGGAGGAAGGAGCACGTCGGTGGAGCTCCGAGGGGCCCACGAGGCAGGGGGCGCGCCCTCCACCCTCGTGACCTCCCCGGAAACTTCTTGGAGTAGGGTCCAAGTCTCCTGGATCACGTTCGGTGAGAAGATCATGTTCCTGAAGGTTTCATTCCGTTTGGACTCTGTTTGATATTCTGTTTCCTCGAAATACTGAAATAGGCAAAAAACAGCAATTCTGGGCTGGGCCTCCGGTTAATAGGTTAGTCCCAAAAATAATATAAAAGTGGAAATAAAGCCCAATATAGTCCAAAACAGTAGATAAAGTAGCATGGAGAAATCAAAAATTATAGATACGTTGGAGATGTATCAGGCATCCCCAAGCTTAATTCCTGCTCGTCCTCGAGTAGGTAAATGATAAAAAGAGAATTTTTGATGCGGAGTGATACTTTGGCATAATTTCAATGTAAATCTTCTTAATCATGGTATGAATATTCAGATCCGAAAGGTTCAAGACAAAAGTTCATATTGACATAAAAATGATAATACTTCAAGCATACTAATCAAACAATTATGTCATCTCAAAATAACATGGCCAAAGGAAGTTCATCCCTACAAAATCATATAGTTAGGCTATGCTTCATTTTCGTCACACAAAGATGTTCCCAACTTCTATACCCTCGATGACAAGCCAAGCAATTGTTTCATACTCAAATAATCTCAAACTTTTTCAACCTGCACGCAATACATGAGCGCGAGCCATGGACATAGCACTATGGGTGGTATCGAATATGATGATGGGGATTGTGTGGAGAAGACAAAAAAGGAGAAAGTCTCACATCAACGAGGCTAATCAATGAGCTATGGAGATGCCCATCAATTGATGTTAATGCAAGGAGTAGGGATTTCCATGCAACGGATGCACTAGAGCTAAGAATGCTCAACAAAAGAAAACTAGTGGGTGTGCATCCAACTTGCTTGCTCATGAAGACCTAGGGCATTTTGAGGAAGCCCGTCGTTGGAATATACAAGCCAAGTTCTATAATGAAAAATTCCCACTAGTATGAACAAGACAACTTATGAGACTCACTATATGAAATCATGGTGCTACTTTGAAGCACAATATATGAGACTCACTACATGAAGAACAAGGTGCTACTTTGAAGCACAAGTGTGGAAAAAGAGATAGTAGCATTGCCCTTTTTATTTTCTCTCTTTTTTTTGGGCCTTTCTTTTTTCTTTTTGGCCTTTATCTCTCTCTTTTTTTGATTGGGCAATGCTCTAATAATGATGATCATCACACTTCTATTGATTACAACATAATGATTACAACTCGATACTAGAACAAGATATGACTCTATATGAATGTCTCCGGCGGTGTACCGGGATGGTGCAATGAATCAAGAGTGACATGTATGAAAAATAATGCATGGTGGCTTTGCCACAAATACAATGTCAACTACAAGATCATGCAATGGCAATATGACAAAAGTAAAGCATGTCATGATGATGATGATGGAAGTTGCATGGCAATATATCTCGGAATGGCTATGGAAATGCCATGATAGGTAGGTATGGTGGCTGTTTTGAGGAAGATATAGGGAGGTTTATGTGTGAAAGAGCGTATCATATCACGGGGTTTGGAAGCACCGGCGAAGTTTGCACCAAATCTCAATGTGAGAAAGGGCAATGCACGGTACCGAAGAGGCTAGCAAATGGCGGAAAGGTAAAAGTGCGTATAATCCATGGACTCAACATTAGTCAAAAGAACTCATATACTTATTGCAAAAATTTAGAAGTCATCAAAAATCAAGTACTACGTGCATGCTCCTAGGGGGATAGATTGGTAGGAAAAGACCATCGCTCGTCCCCGACCGCCACTCATAAGGATGCACAAGCCAGGTACACTTCATGCTTCAAATTTGTTACACAACTTCAACCATACGTGCATGCTACGGGACTTGCTAACTTCAACACAAGTATTTCTCAAATTCACAACTACTCAACTAGCACGACTATGATACTATCACCTCCATATCTCAAAACAATTATCAACTATGATATTATCACCTCCATATCTCAAAACAATTATCAAGCATCAAACTTATCTTAGTATTCAACCCACTAAAAAGAAAGTTTCACATATCTTGAATACCAAGTGTATTAACATTAAGCAAATTACCATGCTATTAACGACTCTCAAAATAATCTAAGTGAAGCATGAGAGATCAAGTTTCTTTAAAACAAACCACCACCCTGCTCTAAAAGATCTAAGTGAAGCACTAGAGCAAAAATTATCACGCTCAAAAAGATATAAGTGAAGCACACAGAGTAAACTATCAAGCTCAAAAGATATAAGTGAAGCACATAGAGTATTCTAACAAATTTCAATTCATACATGGCTCTCTCAAAAGGTGTGTACAGCAAGGATGATTGTGGTATACTAACAAGCAAAGACACAAATAATACAAGACGCTCCAAGCAAAACACATATCATGTGGTGAATAAAAATATAGCTCCAAGTAAATTACCGATGGAAGTGGACAAAAGTGGGGATGCCTTCCGGGGCATCCCCAAGCTTTGACTTTTTGGTGTCCTTGGATTATCTTGGGGGTGCCATGGGCATCCCCAAGCTTAGGCTCTTGCCACTCCTTGTTCCATAATCCATCAAAAGAATTCACCCAAAACTTGAAAACTTCACAACACAAAACTCAATAGAAATCTCGTGAGCTCCGTTAGAGAAAGAAAACAAAAGACTACTTTAAGGTACTGTAGTGAACTTGTTATTTATTTGTATTGGTGTTAAACCTATTGTATTCCAACTTCTCTATGGTTTATAAACTATTTTACTAGCCATAGATTCATCAAAATAAGCAAACAACACACGCAAAACAGAATCTGTCAAAAACAGAACAGTCTGTAGTAATCTGTTACTAACGCAAACTTCTGGAACCCAAAAAATTCTACCAAAATTAGACGACCTGGGAAATTTGTTTAGTGATCAGCAGCAATTGGAATCACTATTTTATCACGTTCTGGTGATTTTTTACAATTCGGGCACTGAGCGCAAAGATTCTGGAAATTACAGCAAGATCAAATAACTATCTTCCAAGAAGATCTAATAGGTTTAACTTGGCACAAACACTAATTAAAAGATAAAACCACATCTAAACAGAATCTAGATGGATTATTTATTCCTAAACAGAACCAAAAACAAAAAACACAAAATAAAATTGGGTTGCCTCCCAACAAGCGCTATCGTTTAACGCCCCTAGCTAGGCAGAAAAGCAAGGATAGATCTAGGTATTGCCATCTTTGGTAGGCAATCCATAAGTGGCTCTCATGATAGATTCATATGGCAATTTTATTTTCTTTCTAGGAAAGTGTTCCATGCCCTTCTTTAAGGGAAATTGAAATTTAATATTCCCTTCCTTCATATCAATAATTGCACCAATCGTTCTAAGGAAAGGTCTACCAAGAATAATAGGACATGAAGGATTGCAATCTATATCAAGAACGATAAAATCTACGGGCACATAATTCCTATTTGCAACAATAAGAACATCATTAATTCTTCCCATAGGCTTTTTAATAGTGGAATCCGCAAGATGCAAGTTTAGAGAGCAATCATCAAAGTCACGGAAATCTAGCAAACCACACAAAGCTTTGGGGATAGTAGAGACACTAGCACCCAAATCACACAAAGCATGAAACTCATAATTTTTAATTTTCAATCTTAATTGTAGGTTCCCACTCATCATGGAGTTTTCTAGGGATAGAAACTTTCAACTCAAGCTTTTCTTCATAAGATTGCATTAAGGCGTCAACAATGTGTTTGGTAAAGGCCTTATTTCGACTATAAGCATGAGGAGAATTTAACACGGATTGCAACAAGGAAATACAATCAATTAAAGAGCAATTTTCATAGTTAAATTCCTTGAGATCCAAAATAGTGGGTTTAGCAATATCTAGATTTTTATTTCTTTCAATCCCCTTTTTATCAATTTCATCATCAGGATCTAAAAACTCAGAATTCTTAGAACGCCTTCTAGGTAAGGGAAGATCATAATCAGATTCATCAAGATTCATATTGCAAAACAAAGATTTAATAGGGGACACATCAATAAATTTTAGATCTTCATCTTGATTCTCATAGTTATTCGGTTTAGCGGCCATCTTATTGACTAAGGTGGCTTGCATATTCGAAATTTCAGCGGTCATTTTTTCAAGATGAGCAATTTGGGCTCTTACACCATCAAATTCTTTGGACATATCATCGAGCTCTTTATTCATATAACTCATAAAACTCTTCTGTTCCTTAAGCTCATTTCTAAAGAAATTATTATGCTCAAATTGCAAGAACATAAACTTCCTGACATTGTTTTCGATATCTTCTAGCCTTTTAAGGTGAAGATCACCAAAATTAGGTAAGGCCATCGTGACAAACAAGCAAACTAACACACGAGCAAACAAAAGGCAAAGGGAAAGAGAGGGCGAATAAAACGGCAAGGGTGAAGTGGGGGAGAGGAAAACGAGAGGCAAATGGCAAATAATGTAATGCGAGAGATAGAGATTGTGATGGGTTCTTGGTATGTTGACTTTTGCGTAGGCTTCCCCGGCAACGGCGCCAGAAATCCTTCTTGCTATGTCTCGAGCTAGCATTGGTTTTCCCCGAAGAGGAGGGGGTGATGCAGCACAGTAGCGTAAGTATTTCCCTCAGTTTTTGAGAACCAAGGTATCAATCCAGTAGGAGGTCACGCGCAAGTCCCTCATACCTGCACAAAATGGTAGCAACCCGCAACCAACGCTTAGGGGTTGTCAATCCCTTCACGGTCACTTACGAGAGTGAGATCTGATAGAGATAATATTTTTGGTATTTTTGGTATAAAGATGCAAAGTGAAAAGTAAAAGCAAAACAAGTAAAATAAAGTAATGGAGATTGATATGATGAGAATAGACCCGGGGGCCATAGGTTTCACTAGTGGCTTCTCTCAAGAGCATAGATATTCTACGGCGGGTGAACAAATTACTGTTGAGCAATTGATAGAATTTAGCATAGTTATGAGGTTATCTAGGTATGATCATGTATATAGGCATCACGTCCGTGACAAGTAGACCGACTCCTTCCTGCATCTACTACTATTACTCCACTCATCGACCGCTATCCAGCATGCATCTAGAGTATTAAGTTAAAAACAGAGTAACGCCTTAAGCAAGATGACATGATGTAGAGGAATAAATTCATGCATTATGATAAATACCCCATCTTGTTATCCTCGATGGCAACAATACAATACGCGCCTTGCAACTCTTTCTGTCACTGAGTAAGGACACCGCAAGATTGAACCCAAAGCTAAGCACTTCTCCCATTGCAAGAACTACCGATCTAGTTGGCCAAACCAAACGGATAATTCGAAGAGACTTGCAAAGATAACTCAATCATACATAAAAGAATTCAGAGAAGATTCAAATATTATTCATAGATAAGTTGGATCATAAACCCACAATTCATCGGTCTCAACAAACACACCGCAAAAAGAAGATTACATCGAATAGATCTCCACGAGAGAGGGGGAGAACATTGTATTGAGATCCAAAAAGAGAGAAGAAGCCATCTAGCTACTAGCTATGGACCCGAAGGTCTGAAGTAAACTACTCACACTTCATCAGAAGGGCTATGGTGTTGATGTAGAAGCCCTCCGTGATGGATGCCCTCTCCGGCGGAGCTCCGGAACAGGCCCCAAGATGGGATCTCGTGGATACAGGAAGTTGCGGCGGTGGAATTAGGTTTTTGGCTCCCCCCTTGGTCTAATGGGGGTACGTAGGTATATATAGGAGGAAGGAGCACGTCGGTGGAGCTCCGAGGGGCCCACGAGGCAGGGGGGCGCGCCCTCCACCCTCGTGACCTCCCCGGAAACTTCTTGGAGTAGGGTCCAAGTCTCCTGGATCACGTTCGGTGAGAAGATCACGTTCCCGAAGGTTTCATTCCGTTTGGACTCCGTTTCATATTCTGTTTCCTCGAAATACTGAAATAGGCAAAAACAGCAATTCTGGGCTGGGCCTCCGGTTAATAGGTTAGTCCCAAAAATAATATAAAAGTGGAAAATAAAGCCCAATATAGTCCAAAACAGTAGATAAAGTAGCATGGAGCAATCAAAAATTATAGATACGTTGGAGACGTATCAATCATCTTCCGTCACATTGTCTCTTATCATTGCAATCTCCATCTCCTTGTAGTACTCTTCAACGCTCTTGGTTCCTTGCTTGAGTTGTTGGAGTTTCTTGAAGAGGTCACGGTTGTAGTAGGTAGCCACGAAGCGTGCTCTCATGACATCCTTCATTTGTGCCCAAGTAGTGATGGGTGGTTCACCTCTTGCCTCGCGGCGCTCAATGACTTGTTCCCACCAAATGTGGACATAGTCTTGGAACTCAAGGGATGCCATCGCGATCTTCTTCTCTTCTTCATAATTGTGCAAACGGAAGATCTTGTCAACTTTCAATGCCCATGAAAGGTATTCTTCGGGATCATTGCTTCCGTTGAACTTGGGCATGGTGAACTTGAGCTTGCCGTAGCGTTGCTCTTCATTGTGTTGGGGTCGGGGATGATGACGCCCATGTTGTAGATGATTGTTCAACTCATGATGCTCTTGACGAAGTTGGGAGTCTTCCTCATGTTGCGCTTGTCGAGGATTGGGTCCATTGTCTTCTTGTTCTTGATGGACGTGATGTTCTTGTCTCGCTTGAGGGGGAGCTTGTCTATCTTGACGAGGCGCTTGTCTATCTAGACGAGGAGCTTGTTGACGCACACGTCTTTGATACATTCTTTCTTGAGCTTCATCGCGAAGTGCTTCTTGATGTAGTCGAGCTTGTCGGCCTCGGTCGGCTACGGCACGACTTGATTCATGAAGGGCACGTTGGCTTCAAGTGCTTGAGCTTCATGTAGTTGTTGTTCTTGGCGTTCCGCCTCGGTGTCTTGTGCATCTTGATGTTGTCGCGCTCGCTCCTCTTGTTCGTGTTGACGTTGGCGTTGCCGTTCCCGAGCTAGCGCAAAGGCTTCTTCGGCTTGACGTCGATGATGTTCTTGCGAGTCGGTGTCTCGAAGTGGATTGAGGTGTGCTTGACGCTCGTTGCGCGCGGCTTGACGGAGAGTGTTCGATGACGGTGTACTTGAACCGGAGATGGTGTCGTCGGAGTGTCGACTTGAACGGCTCCTTCTTGAAGTGGAAGAAGAGCGGTTGAGCAACAAAACGCGAATCTTGTCCAACCTTGCGTCATTCTCTTGCGTGATCGTCGAGCTTCTTGTCAAAGTAGTCCCTTGTATGTTGCTCGGAAAGTCGTAAGTCGGCGGCAAGGTTGTCGATGCGTTCACTCATAGCTTGTTGCTCTTGATGCAAAGCACGTTGTGCACCAAAGAGGTGACTCTTGGTGACGAAGGAGTTCATGTCGTCGTCTTGCTCCATGAAGAGCGGGTGGGTAGAAGTACTTGGCCTATCCATCATTCCAAGACAAGTGTGAGTGGAAGAAAGGGAAGAACCAATATCAAATGTACCTTGACCGATGTTGACAATGGATCAAAGATGACTCCAATGTGTAACAAGGAAATAGCACAATTGGTACCAATTCTTGTCGGTTCTCACACCTACACAAGTAAAAGCTTTTGGTGGAGCTTGGTTAGGATGGTGGCACAAAATTTGATCTAATTGTAAGTGAGCTTCAATAATGTTGGAAAAGATTCGCAAGATGCAATGTAACAAGTAGACCAAGCATATAAGGTACACGGAAACACACACGCAAAAAGATAAGATGGGGTTGTGCAACCAAGGGTGAACCAAAATGTGGAATCCACGAAAATGCTCTTGTTGCACGACACTAGAGAGACGCTAGCACGATTGCACGATAGGCGGATACAAGAACTTGTGCACAACCTACTTAGCAAAAACGCAACGACTTCTATCCCAAATATGTTTTTATGCAAGGTGTTGCTATGATATGATCCAAGATGATCGAGTATGACAATCTTAATGTTGTATGATGCTATGGTTCTTGCTTAAAAGCTCTTTGCTTATCTTTCCTCTTTGCTTAAAAGCTTGTTTGGCTCTTTGATGTTTGAGCTCTTTTCTCATGCAATGCTTGATGAACCAATATAGCAAGTGAGTATGCGATGACAACTTTGTGACACAAGAGATGATACCAAAAGATGCAACACGATGATGGTATGTATGCTATGGGAAGTATGATCACTAATGTGCACAAGTCTTGTTGCCGGCAATACTCAATGGCTAGTCTCGATGGGTAAGCAACGCAAAGGAGTAAGGCTATGATGGCTATCAATGTAATGGCAAGAGTGCTATGTCCAATACCAAAATGAGGTTACTGGTCTTGCTTCCGGTGTGGTGTCAAAATGGTGGCACGAATACCAAATCGTAGTCGAGGTGGTCGTTGTTGATGACTGGTGTTGATGACGCGTCCGTGGCGACAATGAGCGGTGGTGATGTCGATGTCGAACCGTACCTAGATAGCCGAAACACAAAAGGATACGGTACCGCAACTCAAATTCTCAAACCTCAAAGTAGCAAAAGTGTCGGAGAGCGTCCAAAAATAGTTGGGTTATGCGGAATGGTGGAGGTATGAGGAAGTATATATGGTATATGGTGAGCACCGGGACAAAATTTGGTGGAATTTTTGGGTGGAGATGGTAGTGCAAACTGTCTGTCGAAGCCGGAAGTTCCGGGCAAGACGGAGGGTTCAGGGTCCGGAGGTTCCGGGGAGGCCGGAAGGTCCGGGGGCTGGAATGTCTGGGCTGGACCGGAAGTTCCGGGGGTCGGCATTCTGCCAAGAACAGGGACTTAGGGTTCGTGGATTTGGGCGGAAAAACTTGGGGAAAAGCCCAGATCCGAAGGGGAAGAAGAAGAAATTGGAGGAAAATAAGGTGGGGAGGCTAGATCTACGAGCCACACACAAACTTCACAGATCAAAACCAACAAAATCTCAGCACACGAAGAAATCACAAAAAAATTTAGGGCTATTTTTGGTGGGAATTTTTGGATTAGGACGAAAAACAACAAAATTAGGCTAGAAACACAACGGGGAGGCTCCGAAATCATGATCAACCTTGCTCATGATACAAAGATGGTGTAGGGTGGAACCCTAGATGGCCGATCTTTCACGAAAGGAGCGGATCCCAAAGAGAAGCACGAAGAACACGAGGGGGATTCACGAGGGAAAACACAAGAGAAACACTCAAACCAACAAGATTCGATTACACATGCTCTAGATCCTCGAAACACAAAGAGATACACGATGATCCAAGGTCAACAAAGGACGATACAAGTAACCGGTTCTTCTCCTAGAAGGAGGTCTTGATGGGGCCGCCCAAGAGGGGGTCTTGAATCCAAGTTGATCTTCTCCCCGAAGAGGGGCCGCGGTCTCTCTCGAGGAGTAGATCGGTATGGATGAGCGAAGCTCTATCTCGAAGTATGAGCTATCACAACGGTAACCCTAGAAAGTGTGCGGGATAGAGTATATATAGTCTAGGTAACGAAAGGGGTACACGGGCCTCGGCCCAAGTGGCTGCGCGCAGGCAGGGCCGAAAGTTCCGGACTAGGCCGGAAGTTCCGGGCGCCAGAGGTTTCGGGGAGGTTCCGGCCTAACCAGAGAGTCGGCGCGGTGGAGCTGTGCTGGCTTCCGGGGGCCGGAAGGTCCGGGCAGGCCGGAAGTTCCGGGCGCCGGAAGGTCCGGGGCGGGGTCCAGGCTAACCCGAGAGTTGGCACGCTAGGGCTTATCGAGGTCATCGGCGGCCGGAAGCTCCGGGTCGGACGGAAGGTCCGGGGGCCGGAAGTTCCGGGCTCTGGCCGGAAGTTCCGGGATGTCCAGAGTGTTGACGTCTGCCCCTTCTTCTCCTTCGTCTTCTCGTCCATCTTCCTCTTCTTCTTGTCCTTGCTCCTTAGCTTCTCCATTGTACCTGAGTATGCACAAGGTATCCATATGAGGTAGTAGCCATGCTTCATGTGCATCGAAGTGGAATTGTGAGAGGAGAGATGTCACCTCGGTTTCAAGGGCTCTTGCACGTGATCGAGTCATGGGCCCGGTAGGCACTTGGTGAGACGATGGTAGGTCCATGGGGATGACCTTGGGATGCTCCGCATCAACAGCCCTTAAATAACAAGTTCACGACTCTGATGTGGCACCGGCCTGCCTAACAAAACGGCCAACCCACACGGTGGCTCACAACTCGTAGTGTACTACGAGCCACCCGCCACCCCCAGACGCACACACCCACACACACACCACGAATCTACCGCAACTACGATGCATGTTAAATTAATTATCCCGCGGTGAACATACATGTTACCAAATGAGGGACGTTTTACTTTCAAAAAATCACAGAGATCATTAAGATGTTTTAGTACATTGATTGATTGATTTTCTACGGGTATAATGTGCAAAAATCAAATTTGAGCTACATGCACACGTGACAGTGCACCTAAATGGATTGCAAAAACAAATGTGTCTCACTGGGTGCATGTTTACTCCTCGTGCAACAAATTTCAAACATTGAGAATCTTGATTTCTAAATTCTAGTACATCCAAAACTTATTTGAAGTTCATAAAACTTATCGTGTCGTCATATGGACACCAATACAAAGTGGCATTGTACTTTTTTGGTCAAATTTGAGACCATTTTTGATGTAATCTTTATCTAATTACAGAAGGGAGATTATTAATAATTGGGAACCAATATCCCAAATGGATTATTTATTCGAACTGTGAGCGTTAGACCAATAATGGATAAGTGCCATGCTTCGGTTAAGCAATAAAGTGGCAGCATTAATAATCCAAATAGAAAAACAATATATGTGCCGCCGCGAAACCCGTGTGGCGTGCGAGCAGGCGTGAGTTGAAGGGACGCGTCCGCCGTGCAGGCAGACGAGGAGACGTGCGTGCAGGTGTGTGAATTAACGGAGGCGTGCTCGCTGCGCAGTGTCATCGGGAGGCGTGCGAGTAGCTGTGTGAAACTTTGGTAGGCATGTCAGCAGTCCGGTGCGCAGGCTCACCGAGAGGCGAGCCATCGGTTTGATCGATGCCCTCCTCTCTCCCACAACTCCCACTACTCCATATTAATGGTGCGCCCGAGCGGCCGCACCCCCCATCCTCGCTACGCACACACAATCCTCTCTCTCCGCTTGCATCCTCGACGCCGCTCTCAGTCCTCAAAGCCGGCAGTGTATGAGGATGCCGCCGAAGTGCCTCATCGAAGGGAGTGGCGACGTCGGGGCTGCTAAAGCACCAGAGCACGGCGTGGAGATAGAGACAGAGGTTTCCGTCACCGCCGGTGAGTTATTGCTGCACCCTGATGTCGTCGACGGTGTCGAGCTTCCATAGCCGGAGGCGGAGTTCCACACCGACTCTGGCGACCACTCTGGCGATGACTCCGACAACCACTCCGGTGATGACCCTAACGATGACGGACAGCTGGTTAGTCATCTATACCCATTTATGTGTCAAATAGATCATAGGGTTTCTCTGGTTACTCCTGCCTCCCCCTTTTTGGAATAGAAATCCTATGGTTATGTTCTCCCAATCCATGAAATCTGAGTAAGTTTCGTTAGATCCGTGCAGTATATTGATTGTTTGAATGGTACATGTGATAAGTGATTAGTTGTTTCATCTGTGCAAATGATTTTTGCTAGTAATCCGACTAGGGTTAGTGTTCGTGCTAATAATTCCTAGACAGGGCTTGACAATTGATTTTCAATGACCTACATATGTTTGTGACATTATTTTCTTCAAGATTGGTCTGTACATAGACGACTGCGCTTAAAAATCGAACCATAATCTCTGGATATGTATAAATAAATAGCCATAAATTCCTAATCCTACTTCATGGCATGTAATCATTGATTTGATGCCAAATTTGTTTTACTATTTGTATAGGTGCTTTCTGACGATGTGGACAGCGAGGATGAAGATGTCTAGAGGAGGTACAATAGGCAAATCCTGAGGGAGCTTTATGCAGGAATGCATAACAGGCATATTAGGACCTGGAACGGCAGCTATGGATGCCCATTTTGCAACCAGAAGCTTCATGACGCGTATCTAAGTGTTCTGGCACATGCAAGAGGACGGGCCGTTGGCTCCTTCAAGCAGAAGTATTCTAGCAGGGTGGCGCACGGCGCGTACGCCAAGTACCTAGAGAAGCTTCAGGATCGTGCCGGCCTGTGAGATGAGATGTGGGATGGATGGAACTATATATGTACGCTTGAGTATGCTTAATACTGTTGAACTATGTACTACCTATGGTTGAACTATGCTTATCTATGTGTACGCTTATTATCTATGTCTGGGTATGTTAAATATTTTGCCAAATTTTGGTAAAAATTACAACGGGGGACCAATAAACTAGGACGGAGGTAGTACGTCAATCACACACGGTTGCCAAATTGGAACCGTGTGCAATAACTTTCATTTTGCCTATTGCGTCAATCGCACACGGTTTGCTCTAGCAAACCGTCACCCCCAAAATTCTTTGTGGGACAGAAAACCCTCACCATCCAATTCAAAAAAGAAAAAGAAAAACCTCACCATCCTCGCGTCACAAAAACCCTCACCCCGCCCGCCACCCCCTCGGCCCCTCCGGTACGTTCCCCATTCACACCTACACAAGCTCCTCTGTGCCTATGCCATGGCACCGCCTATCGCGGCGGTAAACACTTAGCTCGACGCCTGCCGCCGCCGCAAGGATGCTGGCAAAGCCCACCGCATTTCACCACTTCCGCTTGCCGCCGCCTATCGCCATCGACTTTATCGACGCTGCTCGCGGTCGACCTAGATCCGCTCAGTTGGGGAATCTTCCGTACTGAGGGTTCTTTCTCATGGATGACAAGGTAACTAGTTTACCGAGATATTATCTCATCTCTTATCCCAGTTCTTCTGCCTCCTTTAATCACCCAGTGGAAATCGCCGTGAATTCATTTTTATTCGAGCTGATTTGAGGGTTTTCTTTCATTCATAGAATGTACAGTGCCCCGACACTTTAGGACTTTGCGACCGCTGCCAGAGATTCCATCTCTCCGTACCAGATAACTTGAGCACGTGCGCGGTATGTTCAATCTCACCCTAAATCGGTTGGCATGGCCTACTTTCCTAAACATATTCTAAATATTGCTACATTTGGATAAAAGGTGCCACATGCACCATATACGTCAAAGGGGATTTTTTCCCCTCTTCTTTCTATATTAGGCAAATTAATGATGTATTATTCTTTCGATTACTCTCATTTTTCCATGACATCATGTTTACCCTATCTGTTTAATTATAGATTTTTGTCCTTCGATTTCAACTGTTGTATAGTTCTTCCAATTTGGGCCCATATTTGCATGTTACCTTATTTTCTTTAACAATCCTACCATTTTCTGTAGAACATCCCTCGCTATGCAATAGATTATGTAGTGCACAATTTTTCCCTTTACATACATCAAGGCTCCACGGATGTCATACTGCACACAAACCATGGATTTACAATCGTTGCTACTGTAAGTGATGAGGACATCAATACCATTGTTACACCCACAGCCCCTAGTGTTACATATACTGGACCAATTACTAGAGCTCGCGCACGCCAATTAAATTACCAGGTACTTTCGTTTCTTGGTAATGATTCTAATGTTCATGAGATTATGATGCTGCCTAAATTGGATACATTTATTTTGCTTACAAATGAAGGGCCTAGCTTGGAGAAGGATGAACATTGGAGCAAGAACACGCATGGAGTTGATGGCATGCGCAAGGGGATCAAGAACGGAGTTACAAGTGATGATTTCAGGACTTTGAAGCCGCCATAAGGAGTGCATGAAGCCTTGGACGAAATATACAAGATGCCACTTCATAATATTCGTCCATAGGCTATTCTAGGTGCTGCGTCACCTTATTAATGGGCCAGGCACATGTAATTTCGAAATACTTAAGTATAGGCTATTTTTAGAGTCCGAATGTGTGGGGAAACAAGAGTTAGGGTTGGTTTTGGACCCCACCCTCAAGGGCCACGAAATTCCCCCCTCTTCCTCCATATATACAGCCCTTAGGGCGTCGTTTAGACTTTGGGTTTTGTTTAGATTAAAAGTTCGCCATAGCTGCAACTTCGCGTACTTCGTTTGTGTCCAACGACCAGACCAAGACGTCTCAGAACCCCACCTTGATCAATAAAGCTTTCATCTTATATTTGCAATATCCCGATTGCAATCTCAGTTTCTTGCTTGTTCTTCGTTTGCTCGCAGGAAACAGACCCTCGTGGTCAGGTTGATCGTGCTCCGGCGTGGTCAATAACCCTCGGAAGTTGGTTTAGCGATTGCTAAGGCGCGACGTCTCGCACGTTCGTAGTCGGATCGTCAAGGTCGACTCCCACAGAAAACGATAGCCACCATCTCATCGAAACATCGGGACACCTTAGCCTCTATCAAGTGGTATCAGATTTCCAGGTTGCTCGGTGAGATTTTATAGTTTTTCATAGATTAGATCGAGTCTGTTCTTCATACCTACAGTCCACGAAAAAGCCAGAAAAAAAAATTAGGGTTAGTTCATCATATCCGAACCAATCTGAGCCTTTGCATAATCTTTTTAGGGTTTTTGCTTTGTTGAATTTGCGGTTGCATCGTCGTGTCAAGTTGCTGGTCTTAGAGTCTAGTCTTTTAGAGTTTCGAGTTCTGGTCATAAGTTGTCACGCCGCCGCCGCACCATCATCATCGCCCATCTACCACTTTTGCTTATCCGCCACCGCTCTGAATCCATATCCATATACCACCACCAATCCGTATCCATATACCACCACCAATCTGTATCCATATACCACCACCGCTACCATATACCACCACCGCTGCCATATACCACAACCATATATCCACCACCAATCCGAGTTCTTCTCATATTAGGTTTGTTCTTGAGATCAATCTAAATTCTGTTTCGTGTTTCCTTGCCTGCGTAGGTCTCGAAAAAAAAGAGTCTGGAGACCCCCGGGCAGTTTTTAGGCCAAAATTTTCACGGGCAAATTTTTTTTCCCTATCCTATTTTTAGGCTTTTCTGAGTCTTTTGAGCCACGTGCCATCATAGTGATTTTTTGTCGCACTTTTTCGTCGTCGCTGCCCTGATTTCCGAAAAAAAAGTGAAAAAAAAAATTCCGTGCCCATCCTATCAGTTTGACGAGGGAAGAGTTTTGAGACACTCGCCATTATAGTGTTTTTCGCAAAAAAAGAGGAGCGCAAAAAAAGGAGCGCAAAAAAAGAGCGAAAAAAAACAGAGTTCCAGAGTGTGCTTTTCCCTTATTTACGTGCAGCGCCGTGATTTTGTTAGTGTTCTAGGCTCGCGTCTCTAGCACGGTCTAGCCTAGGACCAGCACAGTACCGTCGTTGAGCGTTTATTCAACTTTGCATCTCTGAATTGATTATTGCTGACCCTTTTTGCTACCATACTATAAGCCTTCCCAGCTCCACATACATCTACGTCGTGCGTTTGACTCTCCCTGGCAATCGCTCTATCCAAGCTTTTGAGAGTTTTGACTACAACGGTTGCCGATCACCGCCTGCTGCTGGGTAAGAACTGGTAAGAATTTGAGATTTGCTTGACGGATTTGTGACACCCGCCACCACCACCACTTGTTAGTAGTCTGTAGGATCATATTCTTGTGTGTTTCTATTGCTGCTAACCATGCCAGGATCACAAGCTGACGAGACTGACTGGGAGAACTTGACGAACAAGGAGCTTCATGATACGTTTCAGCAAATGATGAGTGGACAGGTGCAAGATGTGATAAACAGATTTGAAGAGGCCATGGAGAAGACGTTTGAAACAAAGCTCGATAACAAGTTTGCTGAATTGCTTTCGCGTTTTCCACCACCACCACTGGCTGCTCCTGCCGCACCTCTGCAACAACAGCAACAACATCGACTACCTCCACGTCGGGAAACAGCCCTCCGCCGAGCGAGCCGTGTCCCTCTTCAGTCGGGCCAAACTGCTGGTGCTGCTGTTGATACTTCTGTGGCTCCTACTGCTGATGTGGAGGAGGATGATTATGTGGGAGATTATGAGGATGAGGTTGATCAAAATCAGAACTACGTGCCACCACCAGCACAGCAACCACCAGGTCGTCCACATGCAAATAATGGCAATGGTAGGGCTCACCCTCAGGGTACGAGATCATGACCATCTCCCTAAACTAAAATTGGATATTCCACCATTTGAGGGTAGATATGTTCCTGATATATATCTTACTTGGGAGTTAGAAACTGAACAACGATATACATGTTTACAATATCCCGAGGAGAGACGTGTTCCTGCTGCTGTTTGTGCATTCACTAGTTTTGCATGTGTTTGGTGGTCTGAGCATTGTAGATTATATCCTATTCCGGCTACTTGGGCTGCTTTGAAAACTGCTATGCGTATTCGTTGGGTTCCACCATATTATCAACGTGAATTACTTCAAAAATTGCAGCGCTTAAGACAGGGAAAAAATTCTGTAGAAGAATATTATCAGGAATTACAAACTGGCATGATTAGATGTGGTATTGTTGAGGAGAATGAAGCTATGCTTGCACGTTTTATGGGTGGATTAAATAGAGAGATTCAGACGATTCTAGAGTATAAGGAGTATACTAATATCACTCGTTTATTCCATCTTGCTTGTAAAGATGAACGTGAAGTGCAGGATCGACAGGCATTGGCGCGGACTAACTTTTCTGCAGGTCGACCTTCATCATGGACACCACGTGCATCATCTACTTCCACACGTTCTGCTACACCGGCGCCTCCGTCGGCTACCACCTCCAACCGTGATACAATAAAGCAGGCACAATCACCACTATCTGCCAAGAGCACACCTTCCGGGCCTGCAAAGAGCTCTTCTTCATCCATGGCATCAACAGGGCAAACACATGATATTATTTGTCGACGTTGCAAGGGTGGAGGTCATTATGCGAGAGAATGCCCATCTAAGCGTGTGATGATTGTTACTAAGGATGGTGGGTATGAGTCCGCTAGTGACTATGATGAGGAGACTTTGGCTCTTATTACACGTGAAGAACACGGTGGAGACGATTCTAATCATGAGACGCAATACATGGCTCCTGAAGATGCTGACAGGTATGAATGTTTAGTTGCTCAACGTGTTTTGAGTGTGCAGGTTACACAAGCTGAGCAAAATCAGAGGCATAATTTGTTCCATACAAAGGGAGTTGTGAAGGAACGTTCTGTTCGCGTGATCATAGATGGAGGGAGCTGCAATAACTTAGCTAGCATGGAGATGGTGGAGAAGCTATCTCTCACCACAAGACCACATCCACATCCTTACTACATCCAATGGTTCAACAACAGCGGCAAGGTTAAGGTAACACGTACTGTTCGTGTGCATTTTAGTATCTCTACATATGCTGATTATGTTGATTGTGATGTGGTACCTATGCAAGCATGTTCCTTATTACTTGGTAGACCATGGCAATTTGATAAAAATTCTGTACACCATGGTAGAAACAATCAGTATACTCTTGTTCATAACGATAAAAATATTACTTTGCTTCCTATGACTCCTGATTCCATTTTGAAAGATGATATTAATAGAGCTAATAAAGCAAAACAGGAGACAAATAAGAGTGAAAATCAGATTGTGGCAAAAGAATTTGAGCACCAAATGAAGCCTAATAATAAACCATCTACTGTTGTTTCTGAAATTAAATTGAAAAGTGCATGTTTACTTGCCACCAAATCTGATATTGATGAGCTAGATTTTAGCAAATCTGTTTGCTATGCTTTTGTGTGCAAAGAGGCATTATTTTCATTCGAGGACGTGCCTTCCTCTTTGCCCCCTGCTGTCACTAACATTTTGCAGGAGTTCGCTGACGTCTTTCCACAAGACGTGCCACCGGGATTACCACCTATTCGAGGGATTGAGCATCAAATTGACTTAATTCCCGGTGCTTCGCTACCCAACCGTGCACCATACCGTACCAATCCAGAGGAGACGAAGGAGATTATGCGTCAAGTACAAGAACTGCTCGACAAAGGTTATATACGCGAATCCCTTAGTCCTTGTGCTGTTCCTATGACTCCTGATTCCATTTTGAAAGATGATATTAATAGAGCTAATAAAGCAAAACAGGAGAAAACTAAGAGTGAAAATCAGATTGTGGCAAAAGAATTTGAGCAACAAATGCAGCCTAATAATAATAAACAATCTAGTGTTGCTTCTGAAATTAAATTGAAAAGTGCATGTTTACTTGCCACCAAATCTGATATTGATGATCTAGATTTTAGCAAATCTGTTTGCTATGCTTTTGTGTGCAAAGAGGCATTATTTTCATTCGAGGACGCGCCTTCCTCTTTGCCTCCTGCTGTCACTAACATTTTGCAGGAGTTCGCCGACGTCTTTCCACAAGACGTGCCACCGGGATTACCACCTATTCGCGGGATTGAGCATCAAATTGACTTAATTCCCGGTGCATCATTACCCAACCGTGCACCATACCGTACCAATCCAGAGGAGACGAAGGAGATTATGCGTCAAGTACAAGAACTGCTCGACAAAGGTTATATACGCGAATCCCTTAGTCCTTGTGCTGTTCCTATCATTTTAGTGCCGAAAAAGGATGGTACGTCGCGTATGTGCGTTGATTGTAGAGGCATTAATAATATTACTATTCGTTATCGTCATACTATTCCTAGGCTAGATGATATGCTTGATGAATTGAGTGGCTCTACAATATTCTCCAAAGTTGATTTGCGTAGTGGTTACCATCAAATTCGTATGAAATTGGGAGATGAATGGAAAACAGCATTTAAAACTAAGTTTGGATTATATGAGTGGTTAGTCATGCCTTTTGGGTTAACTAATGCACCTAGTACTTTCATGAGGTTAATGAACGAAGTTTTACGTGCCTTCATTGGACGATTTGTGGTAGTTTACTTTGATGACATATTGATTTATAGCAAATCTTTGGAGGACCATTTGGAACATTTACGTGCTGTTTTTATTGCTCTACGTGATGCACGTTTGTTTGGTAACCTTGGAAAGTGCACCTTTTGCACCGACCGAGTATCTTTTCTTGGCTATGTTGTTACTCCACAGGGAATTGAAGTTGATAAAGCCAAGATTGAAGCTATTGAGAGTTGGCCGCAGCCCAAAACGGTCACACAAGTGAGGAGTTTCCTTGGCCTCGCTGGTTTCTATAGGCGTTTTGTGAGAGATTTCAGCACCATTGCTGCACCTCTCAACGAGCTTACAAAGAAGGATGTGCCTTTTGTTTGGGGTACCACACAGGAAGAAGCTTTCATGGTATTGAAAGATAAGTTGACACATGCTCCTTTACTCCAACTTCCTAATTTCAATAAGACTTTTGAGCTTGAATGTGATGCTAGTGGAATTGGATTAGGAGGTGTGTTATTACAAGATGGAAAACCTGTTGCATACTTTTCTGAAAAATTGAGTGGGCCTAGTCTGAACTATTCTACTTATGATAAAGAATTATATGCTCTTGTTCGGACCTTAGAAACGTGGCAACATTATTTATGGCCCAAGGAATTTGTTATACATTCTGATCATGAATCTTTGAAACACATTAAAAGTCAAGCAAAACTGAACCATAGACATGCTAAATGGGTTGAATTCATTGAGACTTTCCCTTATGTCATTAAACACAAGAAGGGTAAAGAAAATGTTATTGCTGATGCCTTGTCTCGTCGTTATACTATGCTTTCACAACTTGACTTTAAAATATTTGGTTTGGAGACCATCAAAGATCAATATGTTCATGATGCTGAATTTAAAGATGTATTGCAGAATTGTAAGGAAGGGAGAACTTGGAACAAGTTCGTTCTTAACGATGGATTTGTGTTTCGTGCTAACAAGCTATGCATTCCAGCTAGCTCCGTTCGTCTTTTGTTGTTGCAGGAGGCGCATGGAGGAGGATTAATGGGACACTTTGGCGTCAAGAAGACGGAGGATATACTTGCTACACATTTCTTTTGGCCAAAGAGGAGACGGGATGTTGAGCGTTTTGTTGCTCGCTGCACTACATGTCAAAGAGCTAAGTCACGACTCAATCCTCATGGTTTATATATGCCTTTGCCTGTACCTAGTGTTCCTTGGGAGGATATATCTATGGACTTTGTTTTAGGTTTACCTCGAACAAAGAAGGGGAGGGATAGCATATTTGTTGTCGTGGATAGGTTCTCGAAAATGGCACACTTTATACCATGTCATAAAAGCGATGATGCTGTTAATGTTGCTGATTTGTTCTTTCGTGAAATTATTCGCTTACATGGTGTGCCAAATACTATTGTTTCAGATCATGATACTAAATTTCTTAGCCACTTTTGGAGATGTTTATGGGCTAAGTTGGGGACTAAGCTGCTTTTTAGTACTACTTGTCACCCCCAAACTGATGGACAAACTGAAGTAGTCAATAGAACATTGTCTACTATGTTTAGGGCTGTTTTGAAGAATAACAAGAAAATGTGGGAAGAATGCTTGCCTCATATTGAATTTGCTTATAATCGTTCATTGCATTCTACTACTAAGATGTGCCCTTTTGAAATTGTGTATGGTTTCCTACCTCGTGCACCTATTGATTTGTTGCCTCTTCCATCTTCAGAGAAGGTTAATTTTGATGCTAAAGAACGTTCTGAATTGATTGTAAAAATGCATGAGTTAACTAAGGAAAACATTGAGCGTATGAATGCTAAATATAAACTTGCTGGAGATAAGGGTAGAAAACATGTTGTGTTTGCGCCTCGAGATCTTGTTTGGTTACATTTGCGTAAAGATAGATTTCCTAATCTGCGCAAATCAAAGCTAATGCCACGTGCTGATGGTCCTTTTAAGGTGTTAGAGAAAATAAATGATAATGCATATAAACTTGAGCTACCTGTAGATTTTGGGGTTAGTCCCACTTTTAACATTGCAGATTTGAAGCCTTATTTGGGTGAGGAAGATGCGCTTCCGTCGAGGACGACTTCGTTTCAAGAAGGGGAGGATGATGAGGACATCAATACCATTGTTACACCCACAGCCCCTACTGTTACATATACTGGACCAATTACTAGAGCTCGCGCACGCCAATTAAATTACCAGGTACTTTCGTTTCTTGGTAATGATTCTAATGTTCATGAGATTATGATGCTGCCTAAATTGGATACATTTATTTTGCTTACAAATGAAGGGCCTAGCTTGGAGAAGGATGAACATTGGAGCAAGAACACGCATGGAGTTGATGGCATGCGCAAGGGGATCAAGAACGGAGTTACAAGTGATGATTTCAGGACTTTGAAGCCGCCATAAGGAGTGCATGAAGCCTTGGACGAAATATACAAGATGCCACTTCATAATATTCGTCCATAGGCTATTCTAGGTGCTGCGTCACCTTATTAATGGGCCAGGCCCATGTAATTTTGAAATACTTAAGTATAGGCTATTTTTAGAGTCCGTATGTGTGGGGAAACAAGAGTTAGGGTTGGTTTCGGACCCCACCCTCAAGGGCCACGAAATTCCCCCCTCTTCCTCCATATATACAGCCCTTAGGGCGTCGTTTAGACTTTGGGTTTTGTTTAGATTAAAAGTTCGCCATAGCTGCAACTTCGCGTACTTCGTTTGTGTCCAACGACCAGACCAAGACGTCATAGAACCCCACCTTGATCAATAAAGCTTTCATCTTATATTCGCAATATCCCGATTGCAATCTCAGTTTCTTGCTTGTTCTTTGTTTGCTCGCAGGAAATAGACCCTCGTGGTCAGGTTGATCGTGCTCCGGTGTGGTCAATAACCCTCGGAAGTTGGTTTAGCGATTGCTAAGGCGCGACGTCTCGCACGTTCGTAGTCGGATCGTCAAGGTCGACTCCCACAGAAAATGATAGCCACCATCTCATCGAAACATCGGGACACCTTAGCCTCTATCAGTAAGACTTGATGAACGTGGTGACTCCTATTTTGGCACTGGCTTTTGGAATGAAATTGCAAAGTTTTATGTACTGAAAGATGGCACTAAAATTGCACTTCACATAAAAGGGCCTGGTCATGAGATATATGCTAACTTCCCCGACAAAATCATACGTTCAGACTTTGTTCGAAGTAAGTTTTCTTTTCAACTATCTGCATATGTTGACTTACCCCGCAATATCAAATGAATTGTGTAGTATTTAAGCAACCAATTGGTATTCCCTTTTCTCACTATATTCCTACCTGATAACTTCTAGTTACCAAGACACTTTTCTATTGCCATGTTTTAACTAAATATTCCATGTACTCCCATTTCTATCAGAAAGCACCGCTGACAAGGAGACTTCAGAGGTGGAGAACGGGGCTGCCAACAAGCGGAGGCGGGGCGAGCTAGAACCGCAAGTGACTCCAGCAGGCCTAGACTTAATCAGCAGCCTCCCCGATGATATGTTGAGAGTCATCATCTCCCTCCTCCCAATCAAATATGGGGCATGTACAACCCTCCTTTCCTGGCGGTGGCGCCCCCTATGGAACTCCAGCCCTCTCGACCTCATCGACACCCATAAGCTCTGCCATGGCTATCGCAAAAGCTTGGATGCGTTCACCAAGATCCTCGATAGTCACCTTGGCCCAACCAAAGGCCTTAGAATGGGCAAGCTCCGTTCCAACGGCAAGGACCGGGCCAAGTTTGACGACTAGTTCCGATCCCCCGCCCTAGATCAGCTCGAGGAGCTCACTTTTGATGATGGGAATATGCGGTCGCTGCCAACATCCGCACTCCGCCTCACGCCCACGCTGCGCGTTGCCAAGTTCAGGAACTGCCATTTCCAGCCCCTTAATGACGCGCCTGCTCTTATTCTACCACGACTGAAGCACCTCAAGCTCGTCACCGTCTGCCTCTCAAAGGGTGACATGGAGCGCCTGCTCCGTGGCTATACTGCACTCGAGTACCTTCATCTTCAGGCGATCAATGGGTTGAGTACCTTCCACATCACCTCCATGACTCTCCGGACTATTTATGTGTGTTGCTGGTGCGGCAGGAAGACATCACAAGATGTGTACCACAGTATGGCCGTCCAGGACACACCTGCACTTGAGAGATTACTTGTAGTTGATCAAGAGGGTCCAACAAGAATCAATGTCATTTCTACACCGAAATTGACGGTGGTGGGCTACTTGTCTGACAAATGCTCCGAACTTGTTATTGGATCCACACCCGTTCAAGTACAACAGTCACCTTCTAAATCTCCTTCCACAAATTCACATTATTTCTAATTTTGAATATGTTTGTTCGCCTGTCATTCAGAAAATGATTCCGACAAGCTTGACCCCGAAACTGCACACAGTGAAGGTCGTGGCACTAGAATCTATCGAGCCCGACCTGGAGTAAGTTGTCAGTTTCCTGAGATGCTTTCCGTGCCTCGAGAAGCTATATATCAAGGTGATGTTCCTTTCCTGTTAAATGTTAACCATAAGGGAGTTCAGTTTGTGACACCTTTTTCCAAGTTTACAATGACAATGTACTACGATTTCTGAAGTTTCTTTTGGTCGATTTCAGTACATACATGCCCCCCCCCATATTGGTTGCTTGATCCATATGGTTACAATCAATAAACATTTCTCCTATGGATTCATCTGTACTAGTTTTCTTAGGGAACTTTTCATCCACTCCAAACTCTTGTGAAGAAGGCTAAATTTTTCTAGAATGTAATCAAATGCCCATGTTAATCATGTTAGATCGAAGATGGCATGTTAGTGCATTTTACAAATCCTGCAAACCAAATAGCTAGGCCTGTAGTAATGTTCAAAACTGCATGTAGGCACTAACACGTTTTCTTATTTTGTAGATAAGATTAGGCCCAGTGGTGGATAATGTGATACAATATAACAATCACGTCGAATGCCTAGATCTGCATCTCTTAGAAATTACTTTCAACTTCTACCGAGGGACCTTACCGGAGATTATATTCGCCAGGTTCTTTGTTCTCAGAGCACGGGTGCTAAAGGAAAGGAGGTTTGCCCTACATTTATTTCGCAAAAATGAATGGTTTGTTGATCAGCGCCGGCGCCTGTGGCAGAATGGAGTAGGCTCCAAAAATGATAAATTTAATTTTGGAACTTCAGATGACACAGTAATCGGAAGTCATCGTGTCAACCCCATACATGACTTCTCAGTGGCTGACTCCTTTGCAAAAATTGTGAGGTTTCAAAGCCAGACTTAGAAGCGGTGATATTAGTTTGAACCTCTCTGATATCCATGTTCAGCGGATCAGCGCGAGCGTTTGCAACTGATGAGCTGAATTTCATTTCTAATATCAGTTTGAACCTTGTAATATTCGAATTTGAGCCATATAACTTTGGAATTTGAACCATGTAACATTTCGAGCTTTTGTGGTACAATCGTTGAAATGGCATCATATGAGACTTGTATATTGCTAGCACTATTTTGACCTTAATATGCAATGGTCTTAGATTTTATTAACCATTCTCGAATCAGTTTACCTTGTCGATCTCACAGCACATGATCTGTATAGCTAACTCGACTGCGATCTTCGACATTATTGCACACAGTTGGTTTCTTCCACTGTGTGCACTGTAGAGCGCAGAATTAATTATCACACTCGACTGTCCATCATCACCCTTCTGTGTGACTTTGACCTCATCACCCAAGGGTAAACTTATGACCGAAGTCATTCCACACACTTCGTTTTTACAAAGCTTTTTGCCAATAAACGCCCATGATTAGTCCCTCTTCTAGCCGACGCGTGTCCAAACTAGTCGGACAGGAAGCTTGTGCGGTAAACAGCACGGTAGCACGGGAACAGGCTCATCGACGATACATTTGGCGCCTCTTCGAGCCCATGCGTGCGGTGCGGTGTTGTCAAGCATGCACTGGAATCCTCCGCTATGAACGTCGTGACAAGATGTGACGATTACAGGCCAGCCAGCCCCCATTTATTACGGCGGCCATTTAACCTCCCCTTGTCTCTCTTCAACCTTTTGATCGTGCCCCATCATTGCAAGAAGCACACCACCACGAGAAATTCTTAGAGGGTATCCTGCGTGGCTCCAATGGCGCTCTGAGCGGCTGCCGGCGACGATCAGCAGTTCACCATGCATGCTGTGGTGGACACCCACAGAAGGTTCATGGACCTCTCAGTGGTGTACACCAATGATCCGGTGTGGGTGGAGCACTCCATCCACATCATGGAGTTGTTGCTTGCCACGGAGAAGTACAAGGTGGTCGGGTTCGACCTTGAGTACACTCGCGCTCGTGCCGGGTCTCGTCCCAAGGTCGTCGTCACCCAGATGTACGTGCACCACCACATCCTCGTCTACCACTACTGCCTGGCCACAAGGCCTTGCGAGCATTTCACCAGGTTTGTCAACAGCCCCCACTACATGTTCGCTATGGTTGACATCACCAATGATGTAAAGGCGCTCGAGAATTCGGGCATCGCCTGCTAGAATCTTGTCGACATCCAGGGCCAATACAAGATCTGGGGCAGCAAGGAGCATGAGAAGGACTCACTGGTTCACCTCACCGAGGCCATCATCGACCCCTACTACAGAGACATGAAGGATTCATGCATCAAGCAAAAGCATGCCTGGCACTCGGCCTGGATGGAGAAACTCGACAAAGCTCACGCCGTGTACGCGGCCAAGGAGGCGTACATGAGCTACTACATGTACAGGCGGATCGTTGACATGAGGAAGTGTCTCCTTCCCCAAAACGGCCATGGATCCAGCCAGAAGCGGAGCAATGGCAAGCGTCGTCGCAACAATAAGTAGATGATTAGATCCTCGTTTCTCCTACTTTAGTATGCATGTAATTGCTTTCTTTGGTGTGTGGAAATGTTATATGTGTAGTCACTTGTGTAATTGTATGCTTAATTTGGTATGCAATGCTGTCATTTTAAGTATATATGTTGATGCTCTGTAGACAGAGTGTAGATGTTGTGCGGACAAAGAAAATCACATCGCACACGGACTAAACAATGGAACCCGTCAGTGATGTTTTCATCAATCACTCACAATTGTATACCAGCAATCATTTTCTCACGACACACACGGCTTGTTAGCGGTAATCGTTTGTGTTGTTATCGGTCTTTGCACACATTTCCAATTACAGACCTGTTTGCCTCGTATCACACACATCTTGTTCATTTGAACCGTTTCTGTTCTCATGTCTCAACGCAAACAGTTCATCCGAGTGAAGCGCATGTCGTATATCGCACACACCTTTGATCTGGCTGACCATTTCTTTTGTGTTGCCTAATCACAAACAGTTCACCCAAGTGAACCATATGTTGTACATCGCACACACCTTCATCTGGCTGCCCGTTTCTTTTGTTCTTCCTCATCGCAAATGGTTAATTGAACGGAACTATATGCCCTCAATCGCACACGCAACTAAAATCTGAACCGTGTTTGATGCATCCTCCATCACAAACGTTTTGCACCTTTTTTGACAGTTTTTTTACACCACCGTTTGCGATTATGGCATCGCACACAGTTTCGTCGAAGGATCTCTGATCATAGTTTCGCGTTAGCAGCATCCTGCAGTAGTGCACGCCAAATGATGGCCCCTTAGCTATCTGGGGGCTCGACACTGCATCGATGGATGACATGTGTCGTGATGCGGTGGAGCGGTGGAGTCCTGGCAGGGACGTAGACCGTCATCAGCCCCGGCAACCCTTGCCGGGGAAGTCTTGGGACTTGTTCTCGAGGTGGCCTCGACCTGACCAGGCTCGCCTACCCAACAAGGAAGATTTCTTCTTGGCAATGTCTTGTTGTCTTGGCTTGTCTTAGTCTTCTTGATCCGCCCTTTGATTTCTCAAAGAGCTTGTTCTCAGGCTTGGTTCTTGTCTAACATGCTTGATGTATCTTGCTTCCTTGCTATCGTGCCTGTGTACAGTCTGGGAAACACACGCGAAGGTTTGTTGCACCGACAGGAGCCCCGGGGACTGGTCCAAACATGTTGCTGAGCATCGTTGGGGTAGGCCATATCAGGTACACATGCAGGGGTCTTGTACTACTATTCTTTCTTCCTTGATATTTTCCTTGCTTCTTCATTAACATGTGCTTGAGTCAGTTTCCGTGTTTTTCCGTGCGTCGTGCGAGACGTCATGGCGAAAATTTACGCCATGACTTGTGGGTCACCCAAGTCCCACATTCACAGGGCGGTAACTACCATCCCACTAACTCCCATGCCTCTGCCGCTCCGCCACGTATGATGTATGCATTGCGCAGGGTTGGTGGTGGATATGGAGGGCACATGAGTGAGCACCGAGGTAGAAAGTCAGGCCCCATGGATAGGCGCAGGATGTCGGTCTTGATTCTGGGCGCCGATAGTGGCGCAAAGGAGCCGAATTGGTGGGTCGGTGCGGTTGCCCCCTGGGTGAGGGGCCAACCCCTAGCCTTGTTTTCCTATAAAGGGGACGTGGGCGAGGTGCCGGCTCACTCGTATCTCTTCCACCTTCCTTCTGATATTGTCTCTTCGCCATGGTGAGGGGGAGAGGACGTAGTGGCGCTCCACTGGTGGCGACGAGGGCTACTGATCGACAGCGGCTCCCTCCTCATGTTGGGGATGCGAAGGCGGAGCCCATCGTGATAGGAGGCGGGAGAGGACGGGGATGTGGCCGCCGTGGTGCTCGGGGTCGAGGAGGACGGGGCGGCGCTCTGATTGCACCCTCTCCGGCCGCTCAGGACCCGAATAAAGGCCACGTCGGGAACCAGCCGTTGGAGTTTATCGTCAAGCTGCACGGGCCCCTGCGCAGTCGTCTTCGGCTCCCTACCCCATTTGCGAGGGTAATGGAGGTCGAGCAGCCGCCGTGGTTGAGGCTTCACATGAGGGGCTGCTGCAACGACAGCATGAGGGCGGACGTTGAGTTCCCCGCTCCTCATGTCATGCTCCTCCTGCATGGCTAGAAGACATTCGTCCATGCCCATAGCTTGGCGGCTGGGCACGTTCTCCATTTCAAGTTAATGGATGCCGCCCTGCTCTCCGTCAAAGTCTTTGGACGCTCGGGTGCTCACTTGGGGTGCTGCATCGAGAGCTCGACTGACGACGAAGGCTCCTCCTCGAGCGATAGCGCCGAGGAGTACAGTGACGGCGATGACGATGGCGCTAATGGGGAGGATGACAGCTCCAACTCAGGCTGAACACTAGTCGCACCATCACCGTCAGCGGGAGGCTGGCGTCACCACCATCTGCACCTGCATCTCCTCCCCGGCAAGGTGATTTGCTAGGGTGTTGGGTGTGGATGGTGCCTCCGGCTCCTCCAGCAGTCTTCCAGCTGAGCCCTGACAGGCTTCCCCGTGGACTCCGACTTCAATCGCCATTCTGTGTCCTGCTGACCCTGGTGGCGGTGACCAGGGGATCGCCTAGCCGCTCTCCCTGCCCATCACCTTCGTCCGCGCCCTCCCAATCTTGTCAGGCTTCTCCTTGCAGCCCTTGACGGGGTCAGGCTGGGCTTCTGCCCAGGTGCTCCTTTTGCCCTCTTCACCTCCCACTATAGTTCCTAGGAGGAGAAGGACAAGAAAGGGATTACGGGGAACTTATCTTTTTTCAATCTAAAATATGTAGGCACCTGCCAAACTTTAGTTTCAAATATGTAATCTCTTTTATCCATGTTTGCACTCTGTAAGATTTGTACATGTTTACCTGCATATTAATGAAAAAGGGTGGTCTTGCCGGGTACTTGTGCATGTATTAAATCCATGCAGAGGTGGAATGCCTCTATACGTTTAAGTAAATAAGTTTTCTCCGGCAAGCTACCCTGTCGGTGCCTTCCGTTCGTTGCCACGTGGCTTGGCCTGCCGGGCTCGGAACTATGGAAGGAACCCCGCTCCTTGTCAGACCATCTCTGTCAAAAGCCACTACAACCATCTTGACTAAAGCAATGTTCGGGTCAAGGGATGGGAGCACAGATGCTTTGAAAGCAATGAGGTTTCTCTATGCACAAGGTTTTCCTCTTCCAGAGACAAGTATGGATAAACAGGAACTTATCTGTTTGGCTTGCCGGGGATCGGTATTTAGGCTTGCTTCCGTTTCTTCCTTTCGGGATCGAGTCCATGGCAACAGTGCTCCAGTAAGTGTAGAGGAAAGCAAGGTGATCATATGACCTCATCTACATGCTCGTCATATGTAGCAACATATGACCTCATCTACATGATCATGACATGCTCATTCTATGCTATGCATGCATGCAAGTTGTCGCGGGATATCCACGGCCACCTATGGGACCAGGAGGTCCCTTGCTGGTTCGGCAGGGGGACATCACATTGCACAAAGAGCAGACCAGCGTGAGGCAGCACGGCAGAGAGCACATAAGCAATTTACCCAGGTTTGGGCCGCCGTGAGGCATAAAACCCTACTCCCGCTTTGCTAGATTGATGGTAGAATGTGGATAACGCAATGCAGTACACTTGCCTGGCAGGGGTCGCCGTATAGCAGCGGCGACTACGCAGTGCGGGTTCCTCAACTTTCCAACCCCTCCTACGGGTGCCATGGGCCTCCTTTTATAGATTAAGGGGTCACCACAATGGCAAAGTGGTCATTATCCACTAATATGATAGCAAATAGTGCTATCATACCTAACTCTGTGGGCTGACAGGGTGCATTAAATGCACTGTTTAGTGTCACATCACTGGTTGCCCGGCAAGGCTTGTCGGGCTATCTCGCCAGCTCCGCGCTTGTTCGATTGACATGTCATAGGACGGGTGTCATCTGTATGTTCCTTCTGTAGGAAATGGCCTCCATGTGGAGAATGGCTGCCACTTAATCACCTTGCGGCTTGACACCGCACTGATTGATGACATGGGTCGCGCTTGAGTGGTTGGTGGGGTGGTTTCGCCCCCGGGAGCCCCGGCAGGCCCTGCCGGGGCGCCTTGGTTGCTTGCTTCTCGCGGTGGCCCTACCCCTTGCCTGGCTCGCCTGCCCGGCAAGGGAGGCCCTTCTCTTGCCGATATACTGCTCCTCTGGCTTAATCTTGATCCCTCTGAGTTGCATGTTAGTTCTTCGAATCTCTTGGTCCGTCAATCTCTGACTCCAAATGATGCTTCAATTCTGCTCTTGTGCCTATGCACAGTCTAGGCAATGGACCCAGGGTCTGTTGCACCGACAGAAGCCCCCGGGCCTGCCCCGAACGAGCTGTCGAGCGTCATCAGGGTAGGCCCTAAGAAGTGCACAGGCAGGGTTGCTGAAGGGGTTGGCCCCTTGAGATTTCCATTGCTGCTTCATTAGCCTTGATTTCAGCTCAGTTTTTGGGTTCCCCACGCATGGCTCATAACGTTGCGGGGGAACTTTGATCATGGCTTGTGAATTTGCCTCACCCCACGATCACGGGGCAGAAACCGCCATCCCACTTACCCCCCGTCCCGCATGCACCAGCCACGTGCTGCACATGCATTGGGCGTGGTAGGTGGTGGATGTGGAGGGCACGGGGAGGAGTGCCATGGTTGAAAATCGAATGTCGATGGTTGGAGTAGAGGGTCGGACTTGATTCCCAAAGTTGCCGAGGGTGCAGAGAGGCCGTATTGGAGGAGCAGGGTGGCCATCTTCTGCACGAGAGGCCAGCCCCTTGCCTCGTCCCCACTATAAAAAGAGACAACGGCCGAACCCCTATGCACATACCTCTCCTTCTCCGCAATTCTTCTCCCTTAGCCATGGTGAGAGGGCGAGGGCGTAGTAGTGTCCCGGCGGCGGCGGCGAGGGCTTCCACTCGGCAGCATATCCCTCCTCCTCCGGAACCCGAGGTGGCGGAGCCCGCCGCGAGAGGAGGAAGGAGGGGGCGAGGCCGAGGCCGCTGTGGTGCTCGAGGAGGAAGAGGGTGGGGGAGCTCTCTGGTTTGGAGGAAGCGGACGATGTGCCTTGCCCAAGTTGGAGCCTGGGGCTCGGCACCAAGGACTAGCGGCACCTCCTCGGCTATGGGAGCAACAACCTCATTCGCGGGGTCCATTGGCCCGGCTAGAGGGGGTGGTCCAGCAAGCTGTGAGGAGTTGTTTCCGGCAGGGTCTCTGCTGGGAGCGGATGGCTCGATCAGGAGAGGCTTACCGTCGTCCAACTTTCTCCTTTTCCATGCCATTGTGGTTGGTGCTACGGAGGGTTGATATAGACGGATAACAAAAGTTCCTGGTTCCACAGGAAGCTTCTACGCAACACACTTTGACAGGTGATTAGCTATGTTGTTTTCCGCACGTGGTACACGCTCTGTTTGCAACCCGTCAAAGTGCTCCTCCAATCTTCTCACTTCCTTGACGTATGCTTCCATCAACGGGTTTTGATAATCCTTGTTGACTTGTCTCACCACAAGATGCAAATCTCCTCATATGATCAACTTATTGATTCCCAATTCTGCTGCAATTCTGAGACCGACAAGGAGCCCTTCATACTCAGTTGTATTGTTGGTGGCTTCTTCCTGGGCAAAGTGCATCTCGACGACATACTTCAAGTGCTCCCCAGAGGGGCAGCAAGAAGCACGCCAGCCCCTGCACACTGTAGGGAAAAAACACCATCAAAATACATAATCCATTCTTGGGGTGATTCCTTGCTGGGCATAGCTGTCTCTGTCACTTCCTCATCAGGGGTTGGCGTCCATTCTGCAATAAACTCTGCCAGTGCCCTGCTCTGAATGGTTGATGTGCTCTCAAACTTCAAACCAAAGATGGATAACTCCAAAGCCCACACCACTATTATGTCGGTAGCCTCAGAGTTTCAAGGTATCCTTTGCAATGGAAAACTAGTAACAACCATGATCTCATGGGCTTGGAAGTAATGGTGCAGTTTCCTTGAGGCCATAATGAGACCAAAAATCAACTTTTGCATGCCAGAGTGATACGTCTCCAACGTATCTATAATTTTTGATTGTTCCATGCTATTATATTATCTGTTTTGGATGTTTAATGGGCTTTAATATACCTTTTTATATTATTTTTGGGACTAACCTACTAACCAAAGGCCCGGTGCAAATTGCTGTTTTTTTGCCTATTTCGGTGTTTCGCAGAAAAGGAATATCAAACGGAATCCAAATGGAATGAAACCTTCGGGAGAGTTATTTTTGGAACAAACATGATCCAGGAGACCTGGAGTGGACGTCAAGAAATAAGCGAGGATGCCACGAGGCAGGAGGGCACGCCCCCCGCCCTCGTGGGCCCTCGCAGCTCCACCGACCTACTTCTTCCTCCTATATATACCCATATACCCTGAAAACATCTAGGAGCACCACGAAACCCTATTTCCACCGCCGCAACCTTCTGTACTCGTGAGATCCCATCTTGGGGCCTTTTTCGGCGCTCCGCCGGAGGGGGAATCGATCACCGAGGGCTTCTACATCAACACTATAGCCTCTCCGATGATGTGTGAGTAGTTTACCACATACCTTCAGGTCCATAGTTATTAGCTAGATGGATTCTTCTCTCTCTTTGGATCTCAATACAAAGTTCTCCTCGATTCTCTTGGAGATCTATTCGATGTAATTCTTTTTGCGGTGTGTTTGTCAAGATCCAATGAATTGTGGGTTTATGATCAAGATTATATATGAATAATATTTGATTCTTCTCTGAATTCTTTTATGCATGATTTAAAATCTTTGCAAGTCTCTTCGAATTATCAGTTTGGTTTGGCCTACTAGATTGATCTTTCTTGCAATGGGAGAAGTGCTTAGCTTTGGGTTCAATCTTGTGGTGTCCTTTCCCAGTGATAGTAGGGGCAGCAAGGCACGTATTGCATTATTGCCGTCGAGGATAAAAAGATGGGGTTTATATCATATTGCTTGAGTTTATCCCCCTACATCATGTCATCTTGCCTAATGCGTTACTCTGTTCTTATGAACTTAATACTCTAGATGCATACTGGATAGCGGTCGATGTGTGGAGTAATAGTAGTAGATGCAGAATCATTTCAGTCTACTTGTCGCGAACATGATGCCTATATACATGATCATGCCTAGATATTCTCATAACTATGCGCTTTTCTATCAATTGCTCGACAGTAATTTGTTCACCCACCGTAGAATTTGCTATCTTGAGAGAAGCCACTAGTGAAACCTATGGCCCCCGGGTCTATCTTCCATCATATTATTTTCATATCTACTTGCTATTTCTATCGTAGTTTATTTTGCAATCTTTATTTTCCAATCTATAAGATAAAACTGAGGGAAATACTTACGCTACTTTGCTGCATCACCCTTTCCTCTTCAAGGGAAAACCAACGCATGCCCAAGAGGTAGCAAGCAGGATTTATGGCGCTGTTGCTGGGGAGGTTGCACCAAGTCAAGTCAAGATTTGATCTCCCAGAAACTAGTCATTTCTGGCGTCGTCTACGCACAAGTCAAGACATACCAAGTACCCATCACAAACTCTTATCCCTCGCATTACATTATTTGCCATTTGCCTCTCGTTTTCCTGTCCCCCACTTCACCCTTGTCGTTTTAGTTGCCCTCTTTTCCGCTTGCCTCTTTTCCATTCGTCTCTTTTTGCTTGCTTCTTGTGTGGTTGTTTGTTGGATTGCTTGTCATGATGGCTCAAGACAATACTAAATTGTGTGACTTTTCCAATACCAACAATAATAATTTTCTTAGTACTCCGATTGCTCCTCTTACTGATGCTGAATCTTGTGAAATTAATACTGCTTTGCTGAACCTTGTTATGAAAGATCTGTTTTCTGGCCTTCCTAGTGAAGATGCCGCTACCCATCTAAACAACTTTGTTGATTTATGTGATATGCAAAAGAAGAAAGATGTGGATAATGATATTGTTAAATTGAAGCTATTTCCATTTTCGCTTAGAGATCGTGCTAAAACTTGGTTTTCGTCTTTGCCTAAAAATAGGATTGATTCATGGAATAAGTGCAAAGATGCTTTTATCTCTAAGTATTTTCTCCCGCTAAGATCATCTCTCTTAGAAACGATATTATGAATTTTAAGCAACTTGATCATGAGCATGTCGCACAAGCTTGGGAGAGGATGAAATTAATGATACATAATTGCCCTACCCATGGTTTGAATTTATGGATGATTATACAAAATTTTATGCCGGATTGAATTTTGCTTCTAGAAATCTTTTAGATTCGGACGTGGGAGGCACTTTTATGGAAATCACTTTATGAGAAGCTACTAAACTCCTAGATAATATTATGGTTAATTATTCTCAATGGCACACCGAAAGATCTACTAGTAAAAAGGTTCATGCTATAGAAGAAATTAATGTTTTGAGTGGAAAGATGGATGAACTTATGAAATTGTTTTCTAATAAGTGTGTTTCTTCTGATCCTAATGATATGCCTTTGTCTACTTTGATTGAGAATAATAATGAATCTATGGATGTGAATTTTGTTGGTAGGAACAATTTTGGTAACAACGCGTATAGAGAAAACTTTAATCCTAGGTCGTTTCCTAGTAATTCCTCTAATAATTATGGTAATTCCTACAACAACTCTTATGGAAATTTTAAGATGCCCTCTGATTTTGAGACTAGTGTTAAAGAATTTATGATTTCGCAAAAGAATTTCAATGCTTTGCTTGAAGAAAAATTGCCTAAGATTGATGAGTTGGCTACGAACGTGGATAGAATTTCTCTTGATGTTGATTCTTTGAAACTTAGATCTATTCCACTTAAGAATGAAATCAATGAGTCTCTCAAATCCATGAGAATTTCCATTGACGAGTGCAAAGAAAGAACCGCTAGGATACATGCTAAAAAAGATTGCTTTATAAAAGCGTGTTCTTCTAGTTTTCACGATAATAAGGATGAAGATCTAAAAGTTATTGATGTGTCTCCTATTAAATCTTTGTTTTGCAATATGAATCTTGATAATGATGGGACTGGAGATGAGTCAACTTTAGTTAAAAGGTGTCTCAATGATTCGGCGTTTTTAGGTCTTGATTCAAAAATTGGTAAAAGTGGGATTGAAGAGGTCAAAACTTTACATAGAAATGAACCCACTATTTTGGAGTTCAAGGAATTTAATTATGATAATTGCTCTTTAATAGATTGTATTTCCTTTTTGCAATCATTGCTAAATTCTCCTCATGCTTATGATCAAAATAAAACTTTTACCAAAAATATCATTGATGCCTTAATGCAATCCTATGAAGAAAAGCTTGAATTAGAAGTTTATATCCCTAGAAAACTTTATGATGAGTGGGAACCTACTATTAAAATTAAAATTAAAGATCATGAATGCTATGCTTTATGTGATTTGGGTGCTACTATTTCCACGATTCCAAAAACTTTGTGTGATGTGTTAGGTTTCCGTGAATTTGATGATTGTTCTTTAAATTTGCATCTTGCGGATTCCACCATTAAGAAACCTATGGGAAGGATTAGTGATGGCGTTATTTTTGCAAATAGGAATTATGTGCCCGTAGATTTCATTGTTCTTGATATAGATTGCAATTCCACTTGTCCTATTATTCTTGGTAGACCTTTCCTTAGAACAATTGGTGCAATTATTGATATGAAAGAAGGAAATATTAGATTCTAATTTCCATTAAGGAAGGGCATGGAACACTTCCATAGAAAGAAAATTAAATTACCTTATGAATCTATTATGAGAGCCACTTATGGATTGCATACCAAAGATGACAATACCTAGATCTATTCTTGTTTTTATGCCTAGCTAGGGGCGTTAAACGATAGCGCTTGTTGGGAGGCAATCCAATTTTATTTTTTTTTCTTGTTTTTTGTTCCTGTTTAGTAATAAATAATTCACCTAGATTATGTTTAGATGTGGTTTTATGTTTTTGATAAGTGTTTGTGCCAATTAGAACCTTTGGGAAGACTTGGGGGAAGTCTTTGTGATCTTGCTGTAAAAAACAGAAACTTTAGCGCTCACGAGATTGCTGCCATTTTTTACTGTAGAGTGCGATTAGGTTGATTATTTTTGCAGATGATTAATAGGGAAATTCCTCGTGTCCACCAATTTATTGCAGGATTTTTGGGGTTACAGAAGTATTCGAAACCTACAGATTACTACAGACTGTTCTGTTTTTGACAGATTCTTTTTTTCGTGTGTTGTTTGCTTATTTTGATGAATCTATGGCTAGTATCGGGGGGTATGAACCATAGGGAAGTTCGAATAAAGTAGTTTTAACACCCATATAAATAAATAATTAGTTCATTACAGTACCTTGAAGTGGTGGTTTGTTTTCTTATACTAACGGAGCTCATGAGATTTTCTTTGAGTTTTGTGTTGTGAAGTTTTCAAGTTTTGGGTAAAGATTTGATGGATTTTGGAATAAGGAGTGGCAAGAGCCTAAGCTTAGGGATGACCAAGGCAACCCAAGGTAAAATACAAGGACAGCCAAAAGCCTAAGCTTGGGGATGCCCCGGAAGGCATCCCCTCTTTTGTCTTCGTCCATCGATAACTTTACTTGAGGCTATATTTTTATTCACCACATGATATGTGTTTTGCTTGGAGCGTCTTGTATGATTTGAGTCTTTGCTTTTTAGTTTACCACAATCATACTTGTTGTACACACCTTTTGGAGACACACACATGAATCGGAATTTATTAGAATACTCTATGTGCTTCACTTATATCTTTTGAGCTAGATAATTTTGCTCTAGTGCTTCACTTATATCCTTTAAGAGCATGGTGGTGGTTTTATTTTATAAAAATTATTGATCTCTCATACTTCACTTATATCATTTTGAGAGTCTTTTAGAACAACATGGTAATTTGCTTTGGTTATAAAATTAGTCCTAATATGATAGGCATCCAAGATGGGTATAATAAAAACTTTCATAAAAAGTGCATTGAATACTATGAGAAGTTCGATACTTGATGATTGTTTTGAGATATGAAGATGGTGATATTAGAGTCATGCTAGTTGAGTAGTTGTGAATTTGAGAAATACTTGTTCTAATGTTTGTGATTCCCGTAGCATGCACGTATGGTGAACTGTTATGTGATGAAGTCGGAGCATGATTTATTTATTGATTGTCTTCCTTATGAGTGGCGGTCGGGGACGAGCGATGGTCTTTTCCTACCAATCTATCCCCCTAGGATCATGCGCGTAGTACTTTGTTTCGATAACTAATAGATTTTTGCAATAAGTATGTGAGTTCTTTATGACTAATGTTGAGTCCATGGATTAAACGCACTCTCACCCTTCCACCATTGCTAAACTCTCTAATACCGCACACCTTTCACCGGTATCATACACCCACCATATACCTTCCTCAAAACAGGCACCATACCTACCTATTATGGCATTTCCATAGCCATTCCGAGATATATTGCCATGCAACTTTCCACCGTTCTGTTTGTTATGACACGCTTCATCATTGTCATATTGCTTTGCATGATCATGTAGTTGACATCGTATTTGTGGCAAAGCCACCTTTATAATTCTTTCATGCATGTCACTCTTGATTCATTGCATATCCCGATACACCGCCGGAGGCATTCACATAGTCAAATTTTGTTCTAGTATCGAGTTGTAATTTTTGAGTTGTAAGTAAATAAAAGTGTGATGATCATCATTACTAGAGCATTGTCCCATGTGAGGAAAGGATGATGGAGACTATGACTCCCCCACAAGCCGAGATGAGACTCCGGATGAAAAAAAGAGAAAATGAGAGAAAAAGAGAGAAGGGACAATGTTACTATCCTTTTACCACACTTGTGCTTCAAAGTAGCACCATGATCTTCATGATAGAGAGTCTCCTATGTTGTCACTTTCATAAACTAGTGGGAATTTTTCATTATAGAACTTGGCTTGTATATTCCAATGATGGGCTTCCTCAAAATGCCCTAGGTCTACGTGAGCAAGCGAGTTGGATGCACACCCACTTAGTTTCTTTTTGAGCTTTCATATACTTATAGCTCTAGTGCATCCGTTGCATGGCAATCCCTACTCACTCACATTGATATCTATTGATGGGAATCTCCATAGCCCATTGATAGGCGTAGTTGATGTGAGACAATCTTCTCCTTTTTGTCTTCTCCACAACCACCATTCTATTCCACATATAGTGCTATGTCCATCGCTCACGCTCATATATTGCGTGAAGATTGAAAAAGTTTGAGAACATGAAAAGTATGAAACAATTGCTTGGCTTGTCATCGTGGTTGTGCATGATTAAATATTTTGTGTGATGAAGATAGAGCATAGCCAGACTATATGATTTTGTAGGGATAACTTTCTTTAGCCATGTTATTTTGAGAAGACATGATTGCTTTGTTAGTATGCTTGAAGTATTATTATTTTTATATCAATATTAAACTTTTGTCTTGAATCTTTCGGATCTGAACATTCATGCCAAAATAAAGAAAATTACATTGAGAATTATGCTTTGTAGCATTCCACATCAAAAATTCTGTTTTTATCATTTACCTACTCGAGGACGAGCAGGAATTAAGCTTGGGGATGCTTGATACGTCCCCAACGTATCTATAATTTTTTATTGTTCCATGCTATTATATTATCTGTTTTGGATGTTTAATGGGCTTTAATATACCTTTTTATATTATTTTTGGGACTAACCTACTAACCAAAGGCCCAGTGCAAATTCCCGTTTTTTGCCTATTTCAGTGTTTTGCAGAAAAGGAATATCAAACGGAATCCAAACGGAATGAAACCTTTGGGAGAGTTATTTTTGGAACAAACGTGATCCAGGAGACTTGGAGTGGACATCAAGAAAGAAGCGAGGAGGACACGAGGCAGGAGGGCGTGCCCCAGGGGGGTGGGCACGCCCCCCACCCTCGTGGGCCCCTCGTAGCTCCACCGACCTACTTCTTCCTCCTATATATATACCCATATACCCTGAAAACATCCAGGAGCACCACGAAACCCTATTTCCACCGCTGCAACCTTCTGTACCCGTGAGATCCCATCTTGGGGCCTTTTCCAGCGCTCCGCCGGAGGGGGAATCGATCACGGAGGGCTTCTACATCAACACCATAGCATCTTCGATGATGTGTGAGTAGTTTACCATAGACCTTCGGGTCCATAGTTATTAGCTAGATGGCTTCTTCTCTCTCTTTGGATCTCAACACAAAGTTCTCCTCGATTCTCTTGGAGATCTATTCGATGTAATTCTTTTTGCGGTGTGTTTGTCGAGATCCGATGAATTGTGGGTTTATGATCAAGATTATCTATGAACAAAATTTGATTCTTCTCTGAATTCTTTTATTTATGTTTTAATATCTTTGCAAGTCTCTTCAAATTATCAGTTTGGTTGGCCTACTAGATTGATCTTTCTTGCAATGGGAGAAGTGCTTAGCTTTGGGTTCAATCTTGTGGTGTCCTTTCCCAGTGACAGCAGGGGCAGCAAAGCACGTATTGTATTGTTGCCATCAAGGATAAAAAGATGGGGTTTATATCATATTGCTTGAGTTTATCCCTCTACATCATGTCATCTTGCCTAATGCGTTACTCTGTTCTTATGAACTTAATACTCTAGATGCATGCTGGATAGCGGTCGATGTGTGGAGTAATAGTAGTAGATGCAAAATCGTTTCGGTCTACCTGTCGCGGACGTGATGCCTATATACATGATCATGCCTAGATATTCTCATAACTATGCGCTTTTCTATCAATTGCTCGACAGTAATTTGTTCACCCATCGTAGAATTTTCTATTTTGAGAGAAGCCACTAGTGAAACCTATGGCCCCCGGGCCTATCTTCCATCATATTATTTTCATATCTACTTGTTATTTCTATCGTAGTTTATTTTGCAATCTTTATTTTCCAATCTATACAACAAAAATACCAAAAATATTTATCTTATTATCTCTATCAGATCTCACTTCCGTAAGTGATCGTGAAGGGATTCACAACCCCTTTATCATGTTGGTTGCGAGGTTCTTGTTTGTTTGTGCAGGTACTAGGCGACTTTCATGCTACCTCCTACTAGATTGATACCTTGGTTCTCAAGACTGAGGGAAATACTTACGCTACTTTGTTGCATCACCCTTTCCTCTTCAAGGGAAAACCAACGCATGCTCAAGAGGTACAAGGAGCTGACGAAGTACACTGAGCATTGCACCACCTTCTTCCTTGCCGCGTCCCTAGGGTTGTTCTCATTGTCGTGCTCACTGCTGCTCTGATCCTTTTCTGACTTTGCCATTATCTATCCACTTTCTGCCTCATCCACTTCTTGTTGTGCTACGAAGGCCACACTGACCACTTGGTTGGTTGCCGCCAAGTACAGCAACAACGGCTCTTGGGGTTTATGTGCAACCAAGGTAGGCACAGATGACTGGTAGGCCTTCAACTCCTGCAGAGCTCCATCTGCTTCTGGGGTCCACTTCATAGGCCCTGCCTTCTTCAAAATTTTGAAGAACAGCAGGGCACACTCAGCAGACTTGGAAATGAATCTACTTAGCACGGCAATGCATCCCGTCAAGCGTCTCACATCCTTAACTGTCCTTGGTGCTTGGATTTGCTCGATGGTGTCGGCCGCACCGTCGCCTGGCTCCTGATGACGCCAGCGGCGGTGATAGTGGTGGTGTTGCGTCCACGTAGTTGTGGGGCGACCGTCTGGGCAGCGGGATCGCGCGGCGGTGGTGCTCGAGGGTCAGCAGCTCCGCCGAGCGCAGCAGTTTGGTCGAATCATCCGAGAGGCCGTAGTCGCTCCTGCGATGGGGGCGGCCGGAGGGCAATGGCTCACCCCCACCGAGCGCCATTGTTGCGGTTGTACCCGTCATTGGGGGGAGAGGGTGCAGGCGAAGCGACCCCCTCGCCCACACCTTGCAGAGCACGACCGTCAAGGTGTTGTTGATGCAGTTCTCCTCCGACATCTCCAGCCCCCGTGTTGGCTGCAGGGGGAGTGGCGATGGCGCCACCTGCTCCAACCACGCCGGCGGCAGCGTTCACGTCTTCGCTCGCCTCCGCATCCTCTGGACGGATGGGCCGAAGGACCGGACTTCTTCTTCTTAGGCGCCATGGTCGAGGGCGCCGTCGATGACAAAGATGGTGATGAAGATGACGTGTTGCGCACACTTTCAGGTTCGCGCAAGCGAGCCCCCTACCTGGCGCGCCAAAGATGTCACGGGATATCCACGGCCACCTGTGGGACTAGGAGGTCCCTTGCTGGTTCAGTAGGGGGACATCGCGTTGCACAAAGAGCAGACCAGTGTGCGGCAGCACGACAGAGAGCACACAAGCAACTTACACAGGTTCGGGCCGCCATGCGGCGTAAAACCCTACTTCTGATATGGTGAATTGATGGTGGGATGTGGATAATGCAACGCATTACACTTGCCCGGCAGGGGTCGTTGCATGGCAGCGGCAACTACGCGCGTATGGGGTGCGGGTTCCTCAACTTTCCAACCCCTCCTACGAGTGCCATGGGCCTCCTTTTATAGATTAAGGGGTCACCACAATGGCAAAGTGGTCATTATCCACTAATATGATAGCAAATATTGCTATCATACCTAACTCTGCGGGCTGACAGGGTGCATTAAATGCACTGCTTAGTGTCACATCACTGGTTGCCCGGCAAGGCTTGTCGGGCTATCTCGCCAGCTCCGCGCTTGTTCTATTACCACGTCGTAGGATGGGTGTCATATGTATGTTCCTTCTGTAGGAAACGGCCGCCATGTGGCGAATGGTTGCCACTTAATCACCTTGCGGTTTGACACCGCACTGATTGACGAGATGGGTCACGCTTGAGTGGTTGGTGGGGTGGTTTCACCCTCGCGAGCCCCGGCAGGCCCTGCCGGGGCGCCTTGGTTGCTTGCTTCTGGTGGTGGCCCTGCCCCTTGCCGTGCTCGCCTGCCCAGCAAGGAAGGCCCTTCTCTTGCCGATATACTGCTCCTCTGGCTTGATCTTGATCCCTTGATGAGGACATCAATACCATTGTTACACCCACAGCCCCTACTGTTACATATACTGGACCAATTACTAGAGCTCGCGCACGCCAATTAAATTACCAGGTACTTTCATTTCTTGGTAATGATTCTAATGTTCATGAGATTATGATGCTGCCTAAATTGGATACATTTGTTTTGCTTACAAATGAAGGTCCTAGCTTGGAGAAGGATGAACATTGGAGCAAGAACACGAATGGAGTTGATGGCATGCGCAAGGGGATCAAGAACGGAGTTACAAGTGATGATTTCAGGACTTTGAAGCCGCCATAAGGAGTGCATGAAGCCTTGGACGAAATATACAAGATGCCACTTCATAATATTCGTCCATAGGCTATTCTAGGTGCTGCGTCACCTTATTAATGGGCCAGGCCCATGTAATTTCGAAATACTTAAGTATAGGCTATTTTTTAGAGTCCGTATGTGTGGGGAAACAAGAGTTAGGGTTGGTTTCGGACCCCACCCTCAAGGGCCACGAAATTCCCCTCTCTTCCTCCATATATACAGCCCTTAGGGCGTCGTTTAGACTTGGGTTTTGTTTAGATTAAAAGTTCGCCATAGCTGCAACTTCGCGTACTTCGTTTGTGTCCAACGACCAGACCAAGACGTCACAGAACCCCACCTTGATCAATAAAGCTTTCATCTTATATTCGCAATATCCAGATTGCAATCTCAGCTTCTTGCTTGTTCTTCGTTTGCTCGCAGGAAACAGGCCCTCGTGGTCAGGTTGATCGTGCTCCGGCGTGGTCAATAACCCCTCGGAAGTTGGTTTAGCGATTGCTAAGGCGCGACGTCTCGCACGTTCGTAGTCGGATCGTCAAGGTCGACTCCCACAGAAAACGATAGCCACCATCTCATCGAAACATCGGGACACCTTTGCCTCTATCATCCCTCTGAGCTTCATGTTGGTTCTTCAAATCTCTTGGTTCATCAATCTCTGACTCCAGCTGATGCTTCAATTCTGCTCTTGTGCATGTGCACGGTCTGGGAAATGGACCCAGGGTCTATTGCACCGACACAAGTTTTAGGGGGGGAAGCTCTTCGTTTATTTATCAGTTGCTCAGGGTCTGCGCCTGGCTTTGTACAAAGGGTTACATGCAACATTGGCAAGGCTTGTACAAAAGGGCAGCTGCCGGGCAGGGCCCGATAGCCGCACCTTATGGGTAGAACTTACGGAGATGCTCAATATTCCATGAGTTTTGCAATTGAATGTCATCTCCGGTCTCCAGACGGATTGCGCCAGGTCTAGTGACTCGTACTACCCGGTAAGGGCCTTCCCACTTTGGCGTCAACTTGTTTGTGCCCTTGGCGGACTGAACACACCTAAGGACAAGGTCGCCTTCCTCAAGGCTCCGGGCATGAACCCTGCGGCTATGATAGCGGCACAGGGCTTGTTGATAGCATGCAGCACGCGTAGCAGCCCGGAGACGGTTCTCCTCAAGGAGCACGGCATCGTCATGCTGGTGCCGCTCTTGCTCTACTTCATCGTAGGCAAATACTCGAGGTGACCCGTATATGAGTTCCATGGGGATCACTGCTTCAGCCCCATAGACTAGGGAGAAGGGAGTCTGGCTAGTAGCTCGATTTGGTGTCGTACAGAGGGACCAAAGAACCACCGGTAGCTCGTCAATCTAGCGCCTGCCGCACTTCTATAGCTTGTTAAAAGTTCTTTTCTTGAGTCCTCACAGCACTTCAGCATTCGCCCTCACAGCTTGTCCATTGCTTCTGGGATGGGTGACAGAGGTGAATGAAACTTTGCTTCCGAGGGCTTGAACATATTGCATGAAGGCGCGGCTTGTGAACTGGGTGTCGTTATCAGTGATGACTCTGGCGGGTACTCCGAAGCGGCACACCAATCCTTTCAAGAACTTGATAGTTGATTGTGCGGTCACCTTCCTCACGGGCTCCACTTCTGGCCACTTTGTAAACTTGTCGATTGCCACATACAAGAATTCAAAGCCCTCAGTAGCATGGGGGAAGGGGCCCAGGATGTCGAGCCACTGGACCGAAAAGGGCCATGACAAAGGGGTCGTCTGGAGAGCTTGGGAAGGATGATGGATATTCTTGGAGTGGAACTGGGAGGCTTCACAGCTGGTGACTAGCTCAACTGCGTCTTGGAGGGCCGTGGGCCAATAGAAACCTTACCGAAAAGCTTTTCCAACCAAGGCTCTTGACCCAATATGGGAGTTGTACATGCCCTTGTGTATCTCTGCCAATAGTTCCTTTCCCTCTTCCTAGCAAATGGACTTCAATTTCACTCCATTGGCCCTCCTTCTATACAGCGTGTCATCGACAAACTGATACATACTGGCCCTCTAGGCTATTCTTTCAGCTTCCTCTTGCTCTTCGGGAAGTTCTCCTATTTGGAGGAAATGGACTGTGTCGTGCCCAAGTTGGAGCCTAGGGCTCGGCAACAAGGATCAACAACACCTCCTCGTTTGTGGGAGCGCATGTCTAAACCGCAAGAACTGATAGTTCGGCAGGAGGGTGCTTCTCATCAGACGAAGTGGAGTTGTTGACGCCAACCTCTCTTCCAGGAGCTTCGGGAAGCTCCGCCAGGAGAGGCTTGGCGGAGTCCAGTTTCCTCCTATTTCTGACCTTTGTCGTTGGGGATATTAAGGATTGAGTTAGGTGGAGAACAAAGGTCCCTGGTTCCACAGGAAGCTTTTGCGCAACACGTTTTGACAGATGATCAGCAATGTTGTTTTCCGCACATGGTATGTGCTCTATTTGCAATCCGTCAAAACGCTCCTCCAATTTTCTCACTTCCTCTATGTATGCCTCCATCAATGGACTATGGTAATCCTTGTTTACTTGTCTCACCTCTAGCTGTGAATCTCCACAAATGATTAACTTCTTAATTCCCAACTCTGTTGCGATTTTGAGCCCGACGAGGAGTCCTTCATATTCTGTAGTGTTATTGGTAGCTTTCTCTCATGGAGAATGCATTTGGACCACGTACTTGAGGTGCTCTCATGTAGGTGCGACAAGGAGCACGCCAGCTCCCGCAACCTGTAGTGAAAAGGAACCGTCAAAGTACATGATCCATTCTTGGGGCGCTTCCTTTCCGGGGATAACTGTTTTCGGCGTGTCTTCATCTAGAATGGGTATCCATTCTGTAATGAATTCCTCCAGTGCTCTACTCTGAATGGTTGACCTGCTCTCAAACTTCAAACCAAAGCTTGATAACTCCAAAGCCCATTCCACTATTCTGCCAGTGGCTTCCGAGTTCCTCAGTATGCGTTGCAAAGGGAAGCGGGTGACAACTATGATCTCATGGGCTTGGAAGTAGTGGTGCAGTTTCCTTGAGGCCGTAATGAGGCCAAAAAATCAACTTTTGCATGCCAGAGTACCTTGATCTAGCCCCTATAATAGGGAGATGACAAAGTATATCGGCCGCTGCACCACCTTCTTCCTTGCCGCGGTCTTGGAATCATCTCTGTCATTCTGATGTTCTTTTTCTTGATCTGCACTGGGTCCTACCGGGATAGGTTCATTTCCTTCTTCGGAGGGGACAGTAGCTGCAGCTGCTTCCTCATCTACTTCGTGTTGCGCCACCAATGCTGCACTAACCACTTGATTGGTTGCCGCTAAGTATAGCAGCAACGGCTCTTGTGGTTTAGGAGCAACCAAGGTGGGAGTAGAGGAAAGATAGGCCTTCAAGTCTCACAGCGCTGCTTCTGCTTCTGGGGTCCACTTCATTGGCCCTGCCTTCTTCAAAATTTTGAAGAATGATAAGGCATGCTCAGCATACTTGGAAATGAACCTACTCAGCAAGGCAACACATTCGGTCAAGCGCCTCACGTCCTTGACTGTCTTGGGTGCTTGAATCTGTTCACTTGCTCTAATCTTGTCGGGGTTGGCCTCTATCCCTCGGTGAGACATGAAAAAGCCAAGTAGCTTGCCATAGGGAACACCAAATACACGCTTCTCTCGATTCAGCTTCAAGTTGACTCTACGCAGATTTGCAAAGGTTTCTTCTAGATCTTGGATGAGTGTTGATCTTTCCTTGGTCTTGGCCACTATGGCATCCATATAAGCTTCGATATTCCTATGCAACTGAGACTCAAAACCAATTTGCACTACTCTCGCAAAGGTAGACCTGGCGCTCTTTAACCCGAAGGGCATCCGTACAAAGCAGTACATGCCACATGGAGTTACGAATGTGTTCTTCTCCTCGTCTTCCTTGGACATGAATATCTGGTGATACCCGGAGTAAGCATCCAAGAAGGAAAGAAGATCACACCCGGAAGTGGAGTCCATGATCTGATCGATGTGCGGCAAGGGGAACGGGTCCTTCGGGCATGCTTTATTTAGATCTGTGAAATCTATGCAAAGCCTCCATTTCCCATTCGCCTTGTGCACTACCACTGGGTTTGCCAACCATGTTGGGTGCATTACACCTCTAACCAAACCAGCTGCTTTGAGTTTCTTGATCTCCTCGGCAATGAACTATTGCCGCTCCAGAGCTTGTTTTCTGACCTTTTGCTTGACGGGTCGGGCGTGCGGGCAGACAGCAAGGTGGTGCTCGATTACCTCCCTAGGAACACCGGGGATGTCGGATGGTTGCCAAGAAAACACATTGACATTCGCCCGCAGGAAGGCAACGAGCGTGCTTTCCAATTTGTCGTCAAGGGTGGAGCTAATGGTGAACGTACCATCAGCGCCTCCCAGCCCTGTCGGGACCTTCTACACAGCAGGTGCAAGAACCTTTGATCTTTTGCTAGTGGGGCATTCCGATAGATCATCGATGGGTGCAGCACACTCCGGAGAGGTGCGCTTCCCGGATTCCTTGCTGGTATCCTTGCTAGCTTTCTTCCCTTTCTTATTTTCCTTGGCGGGAGTTGCTGCTTCCACGGCCTTGGCACCGACTACATCTCGGTACATCTTATCCACGCATATGATGGCATCCTTCTTGTCTGACGGAATGGAAATGACGCCCATCGGCCCTGGCATCTTCAGTGTGTTGTAGGCATAGTGGGTAGCCGCCATGAATTTTGCCAGGGCTGGACGACCAAGGATTCCATTGTAGGGCAGGGGGAGATCAACCACGTCGAACACAATTTTCTCAGTCCAGTAGTTCAATTCGCCCCCAAACGTTACCGACAAGGTAACCTTTCCCTTTGGACGACTCCTGTCGGGGTTGATCCCTTGGAACATGCCAGTAACCTTGAGCTCTTCATCTGATATCTGCAGCCTGGTGATCACCTTAGGGGAAATCAGATTCAACCCGACCCCGTCGTCAACCAACACATTTGTGACTTTGAGATTGTGGATTATTGGCGAGACCAACAACGGCAAGCACCCTACCACGGTGGTGCGGTCAGGGTGATCCTCTTTGTCAATGATGATGGGTGTGCGAGACCACTTGAGTGGTTTCCGAGAATCTGCCGCTGGCTCCACAACATTGACCTCACGTGCCCACTGTTTAAGTTGGCGGTGAGAGGAGTGCGAAGATGCACCTCCGTCAACGCACGGGCGTCCGTGGCTTTCTGAAACTCTTGCTCACCATTTTCCTATTCATCCCCTTCATCACTTTCATCATCACCTTCCTTCTTCTCACGGCCTTTAGAAGGTTTCCCTTGATGCTGAGGGACCTTGCCGGGGCGACCTCCTCTGCCACCTCGGCCCTTCCCGCCAATGCCTTCTTGGTCTCTCTCTTTGTCACACTTCTCGTACTCGGCTTTCTACTTCTTGATGAGTTGATCAACTTGAGGACACTCTTGGAGATCATGGCCCTTGGTCTGATGGATCTTCTAGTATGGGCCGCTAGCCTTCTCGGCCGCCACTGCTTCCCAGCAGCCAGTGCACACAGCAACTTCCTTGCCAGGAGCTTCGATCTTGGCCTTCTTGCCAGTACTAGGAGTGCTTGAGCCTTCCACAACCAATACTGCCTTCTCCTTGCGCTTCTTGTTCTTCTTCTTCTGGTTGATTGCATCGTCGTCATCTTATGAGTCAGCTTTGATGCCATATTCTTCTTTGGGGAGTCGCCCCCCTCCTCTATGCGGGCACACTTATCTGCTAGGGTGTACAGCTCATTCAAGGTCTTGGGAAACCGGACGTTCATCTTGGAACGTATCCTCCTATTGTGCATGTTGGACTGGAACACGGCAATCACAGCTACCGGGTGGATGTCTGGAATGTTTCTGTGCACCCGGCTAAACCTCTGCATGTACTTCCGCAAGCTCTCCCATTCCTTTTGTGGGAGGAGTTGTAGATCATTGGGCCATCCTGGTTCTTGATGGCCACCCGTGAAGGCGCCAACAAACTCGTTGCACAGGTCAACCCATGATGAAATGGAGTTCTCTGGAAGGTGCATCAGCCATGACCTCACATTTGGCTTGAGTGCCAAAGGGAAGTAATTGGAAAACACCTTCTCATCTCTTCCCCCGGCGGAATGAACAATGATGGTGTAGATGCTCAAGAATTCTGTCGGGTTCAGTCTTCCGTCATACTTCTCTGGTATTTCTGGCTTGAAAACGCGGGCAGATGGCCAGCGGACTTGCCGCAACTCGTGAGTGAAGGCGGGGCACCCAACCTCGAAAGGTAAGTACCCGCCCTCAGTGGGCGCGGGTTCGTCGACGTCTAGGAAATTACGCCTGTCGGACTAGCGGCGAGTTTCACGGCGTTGCTCTATGGTGACGCGCGCGTCCTCCCCCCCCCCCCCACCGATCCTCCAGGACCTGTTGTTGGTCTCGACGGGCTCGAGGGCCAAATGAAGCCATCGACACCTCATCAGGCTCTCGGTCGCGTGGTACTGGCTGCAGCCTCTATGCTAGCTACCGTGGAAGGGACTGCACCGTCGGAGGGACCCCTTCCATACGGTCAGTAGCTCCGGCCATTGTTTCCGCTGGCGGGTGTCGTGGCGGACCTACCTGCTGTGATCCTTCCACCTCAGTGAAGCCAATCAAACTTTGGATGGTGGCTCTCCACTCATCCATTTGATCGGCTGCTGACGGGAATCTCAACAGGAGCTAGGCTCGCGCCATGGCTTCCTAAGCAGTGCTTAGCATTGACGATGATGCAGACCGTGATGTTGCCCGGCTTTCGACGGGGCCGGTGGTGGCGGCTCTGTGCTCTCGCGGCCGCGAGCCGGTCGCCATGGTGGCATGACGACGAGAGGGATGTGCCTGGGGATTGACGACCACATTCGGCGCTTCGTCTTGATTATCTTGCCCTGGTGAAGGCGCGCGTCCCATATCCGCGCCCATGGCAGGGACAGCTAGGGAGTTGCGATTCACGCCAGAGCGAGCGCCATCACTGCGGTTGTGTCCTTCAGCAAGGTGGAGAGCGGAGACTGAATATTCTCCACACCTGCGCCTTGCGGAATGTGAGCGCAGGGGTGTTGCTGGCGCTGCCCTCCTCCGACGTTTTCTGCTCCTACCTTGGTGATACGTCCATTTTGCATCATGCTTTTATATCAATATTTATTGCATTATGGGTTGTTATTACACATTGTGTCACAATACTTATGCTTTTTCTCTCTTATTTTACAAGGTTTACATGAAGAGGGGGAATGCCGACAGCTGGAATTCTGGACTGGAAAAGGAGCAAATATTAGAGACCTATTATGCACATCTCCAAAAGTCCTGAAACTCCATGGGAATTATTTTCAGAATATATAAAAAATATTGGGCGAAAGAAGTACCAGAGGGGGGCCACCCACCGTCCACGAGGGTGGGAGGCGCGCCACCCTGCCTCGTGGGCCCCCTGGTGGCCCTCTGATGCCCATCTTTGGCTATGTGGAGTCTTTCGTCGAGGAAAAAATCATAAGCAAGCTCACGGGACGAAACTCCGCCGCCACGAGGCGGAACCTTGGCGGAACCAATCTAGGGCTTCGGCGGAGCTGTTCTGCCGGGGAAACTTCCCTCCGGGAGGGGGAAATCACCACCATCGTCATCACCAACGATCCTCTCATCGGGAGGGGGTCAATCTCCATCAACATCTTCACCAGCACCATCTCATCTCAAACCCTAGTTCATCTCTTGTATCCAATCTTTGTATCCAAACCTCAGATTGGTACCTGTGGGTTGCTAGTAGTGTTGATTACTCCTTGTAGTTGATGCTAGTTGGTTTACTTGGTGGAAGATCATATGTTCAGATACATTATGCATATTAATACCCCTCTAATTGTGAACATGAATATGCTTTGTGAGTAGTTATGTTTGTTCCTGAGGACATGGGAGAAGTCTTGCTATAAGTAGTCATGTGAATTTGGTACTCGTTTGATATTTTGATGAGATGTATGTTGTCTTTCCTCTAGTGGTGTCATGTGAACATCGACTACATGACAATTCACCATTGTTTGGGCCTAAAGGAGGGCATTGGGAAGTAATAAGTAGATGATGGGTTGCTAGAGTGACAGAAGCTTAAACCCTAGTTTATGCGTTGCTTCGTAAGGGGCTGATTTCGATCCACATGTTTCATGATATGGTTAGGTTTACCTTAATACTTCTGTTGTAGTTGTGGATGCTTACAATAGGGGTCAATCATAAGTGGGATGCTTGTCCAAGGAAGGACAGTACCCAAGCACCGGTCCACCCACATATCAAATTATCAAAGTACCGAACGCGAATCATATGAGCGTGATGAAAACTAGCTTGATGATAATTCCCATGTGTCCTCGGGAGCGCTTTCCTTTATATAAGAGTTTGTCCAGGCTTGTCCTTTGCTACTAAAAGGATTGGGCTATCTTGCTGCACCTTATTTACTTTTATTACTTGTTACTCGTTACAAATTACCTTATCACAAAACTATCTGTTACCGATAATTTCAGTGCTTGTAGGGAATACCTTGCTAAAAACCGCTTATCATTTCCTTCTGCTCCTCGTTGGGTTAGACACTCTTACTTATCGAAAAGGCTATGATAGATCCCCAACACTTGTGGGTCATCACTTGGCCGTCGAGGGAACGATGACAGCACTGCCTGCGCCGGTCATGTTCCCCGTGGCGGTCGCGTCCCCCGACACCACCGTAGTCCCCACAGTAACAGTGGCTACATGTGAGGGGGTCATCGAGGTGGAGGGGTGAGCTGTCGCGCCGGGCTTCTTCTTGGGCGCCATGGATTATGAAGCAACTGATGGAGACAATGATGATGAGGATCGATGCGCTGCTTACGACCTCAGGTTCGCGCAAGCGTTCCCCCTACCTGGCGTGCCAAAGATGTCGTGGCAGAACATGATCACCTATGGGGCCATCGATCCCTTGTGGTTCGGCAATGGGGAAGGGCGTGTTGCACAAAGAGCAGAGGCCGTGGAACAGCATGACAGTGGTGACGCTGGCGATTTTTACCCAGGTTCGGGCCGCCGTCAGGTGTAAAACCATACTCATGCTTTGGTGGATTGATGGGAGGACTGTGGTGAAGGCACAGCGCCCAAGCCTGGCAAGGTCACCTCGGGACGAGAGCAGCTACGGATATATGAGTGTATAGGGGTCCGAACCTTTCTAAGGTTGCCACGTCCCTCCTTTTATAGGTCAAGGGGTTACCACAATGGCAAAACAGTCATTATCTAGTGATTAGATAGCCAACAATGCTATCATACCGAACTCTGCAGACGGGACAAGGTGCATTAAACGCACCGCTTAGTGTCACGTCGTGGGTGTAGCCCGGAAAGCCTTGCCGCACTGTTTTAGCCATCTCTCTCACATCTGCTTGACATGCCTCTAGACGGGTGTCACATGGAGATAATCTTCCTTCCAAGTGGCTACCACGCGCCAAATGATGGACACTTAGATATCTGGGGGCTCGACACCGCATCGATGGATGACATGCTCGTGATGCGGTGGAGCGGTGGAGTCCTGGCGGGGACGCAGACTATCAGCAGCCCTGGCAACCCTTGCCGGGGAAGTCTTGGGACTTGTTCTCGAGGTAGCCTCGACCTGACCAGTCTCGCCTACTCGGCAAGGGAGGTTTCTTCTTGGTGATGTCTTGGCCTGTCTTGGTCTTCTTGATCTGCACTTTGATTTCTCAAATAGCTTCTTCTCAGGCTTGGTTCTTGGCTAGCATGCTTGATGTAGCTTGCTTCCTTGATGTTGTGCCTATGTACAGTCTGGGCAACACACGCGAAGGTTTGTTGCATCGACACCTTTGTGTGCGAAACGGCATACGCTGCCCCCCTCTTGATTTTTTACAAAGCAAGCATAGAACTATATGAGTGTCGTGTTAAAATTTGGAATTATTTCAGGTTCGTTTGCCCCTTTTTATGCATTAATTGAGTTTCTGCGCATTTGACATGAATAATTCAAATATGAACTACAAGCACATGCTCCAGTGCACCAAGGTTGGTTGAAAAATCACATGTGTGTCCTTGGGTAAATTTCTAGGTCCCATGCAAGAAATGGGAATGATTCAAGCATCTGGGTGTCGTGGCTCAGCCAGTAACATTGAGAAACTAGGTTGTTTAAATTCCTGTAAATTCAAAAGTCACCTGAAAATCATGAAACTTGGCATGGTGTCATTTTATGGCACCAACATGTTGTGTGATACGTCTCCAATGTATCTATAATTTTTTATTGTTCCATGCAATTATATTATCAACCTTGGATGTTTTATATGCATTAATATGCTATTTTATATGATTTTTGGGACTAACCTATTAACCTAGAGCCCAGTGCTAGTTTCTGTTTTTTCCTTGTTTTAGAGTATCGCAGAAAAGGAAAATCAAACGGAGTCCAATTGACCTGAAACTTCACGGAACTTATTTTTGGACCAGAAGAAGCCCACAGAGTATCGGAGATGGACCAGAAGAGTCCCGGGCTGCCCACGAGGGTGGGGGCGCGCCCACCCCCCGGGGCACACCCCCCTGCCTCGTGGACAACCCGGAGATCCACCGACGTACTTCTTCCTCCTATATATATCCATATACCCTAAAAACTTCGGAGAACACAATAGATTGGGAGTTCCGCCGCCAGAAGCCTCCGTAGCCACCGAAAACCAATCTAGACCCATTCCGGCACCCTGCCGGAGGGGGAATCCCTCTCCGGTGGCCATCTTCATCATCTCGGTGCTCTCCATGATGAGGAGGGAGTAGTTCTCCCTCGGGGATGAGGATATGTACCAGTAGCTATGTGTTTGATCTCTCTCTCTCTCTCTCTCGTGTTCTTGAGGTGATACGATCTTGATGTATCACGATCTTTGCTATTATAGTTGGATCTTATGATGTTTCTCCCCCTCTACTCTCTTGTGATGAATTGAGTTTTCCCTTTCAAGTTGTCTTATCGGATTGAGTCTTTAAGGATTTGAGAACACTTGATGTATGTCTTGCATGTGCTTATCTGCGGTGACAATGGGATATCACGTGATCCACTTGATGTATGTTTTGGTGATCAACTTACGGGTTCCGCCCATGAACCTATGCATAGGGGTTGGCACATGTTTTCGTCTTGACTCTCCGGTAGAAACTTTGGGGCACTCTTTGAAGTTCTTTGTGTTGGTTGAATAGATGAATCTGAGATTGTGTGATGCATATCGTATAATCATACCCACGGATACTTGAGGTGACATTGGAGTATCTAGGTGACATTAGGGTTTTGGTTGATTTGTGTCTTAAGGTGTTATTCTAGTACGAACTCTATGATAGATTGAACGGAAAGAATAGCTTCGTGTTATTTTACTATGGACTCTTGAATAGATCGATCAGAAAGGATAACTTTGAGGTGGTTTCGTACCCTACCATAATCTCTTCGTTTGTTCTCCGCTATTAGTGACTTTGGAGTGACTCTTGGTTGCATGTTGAGGGATAGTTATATGATCCAATTATGTTATTATTGTTGAGAGAACTTGCACTAGTGAAAGTATGAACCCTAGGCCTTGTTTCAACACATTGCAATACCATTTGTGCTCACTTTTATCATTAGTTACCTTGCTGTTTTTGTATTTTCAGATTACAAAAACCTATATCTACTACCCATATTGCACTTGTATCACTATCTCTTCGCCGAACTAGTGCACCTATACAATTTACCATTGTATTGGGTGTGTTGGGGACACAAGAGACTCTTTGTTATTTGGTTGCAGGGTTGTTTGAGAGAGACCATCTTCATCCTACGCCTCCCACGGATTGATAAACCTTAGGTCATCCACTTGAGGGAAATTTGCTACTGTCCTACAAACCTCTGCACTTGGAGGCCCAACAACGTCTACAAGAAGAAGGTTGTATAGTAGACATCAAGCTCTTTTCTGGCGCCGTTGCCGGGGAGGTTAGCGCTTGAAGGTATATCTTTAGATCTTGCAATCGAATCTTTTTGTTTCTTATTTTACCACTAGTTTAGTTTATAAAACAAAACTACAAAAAAACTGGAATTGAGTTTGCCTCATACGCTTCATCTTTTTAATATCTTTTGTGAGAATGATGGAAAGGAAAATTGCGCTCAAATGCTAGAAGAAGAATTCTATAAAATGTTTGGCACTAAATCTTTGAATGATGAGCATGATTGCAATGTTGTTAGTATGAACTCCTTGAATATCCATAGTACTAATGATGATTGCACTAGTCATGATGAAAATATCTCTTATAAGCATGTCGATTTTTGTGGAGTGCATAGAGTTTGCAATTACATACCAAACAGGGGAGATAGATTTTGCAAGAGGCATAAGTATTTGGAAACTAAATGGTTGCAAGAAAGGCTAGATGTTTGTGCTGAAAATTTAAACTTTCTTGGCCCTACTTGTGAACTTTGCAATGAACGTGATCATTTCAGTACCCAATGCAAATTGTTTCATGATCGTATCGTGTCCAAAAATTGTGATGACTTGATTTCCCTTGCACATCATAATGAACTTAGTTTGCTCTTGGGTTATGAAGAAATGAAATGTATATCTAAGGTTATTCCAGAATTTGCCCTTTATAGAGTTCTTAATTTTGATCTAGAGGAAATTTATATGTATTGTGCGGTGAATTGCATTGAAAATCCTTATATTGCCAATTACATAAAGAAAAGAAGACAAATAGAGGATGAAGAGAATACTAATGAAAGGGAAGAGACTTCCCAATATCCTCCTATTATTTCTTATGATGAATCAGGTAACGAGGAGGAGCCTCCTATTCAACCAATCTCATTAATAAGGAGCCCCGAAAAGAGGATTAAACCCACACATGATGTGAAGAAGAAAAAGAGAAGACGGAGAAGCAACGGTAAAAAGGTATCTCTCCCAAATGATGTTGCTCCTATTACTCCTTGTGATGATGATAATTGCTATACTATCGGTGCTATCCATACTATTAATGATGAGAGTGATTATGCTTATGATATGAAAAGGCCCAAGATTGGGGATGCCATGTTTGATGAAGATGATGTTTTTGAGAATGTATTCAATGCAATTAATGTTAGTCCCAAGCTTGGGGAAGCTATGTTTAATGAAGATGATATTTGTAGTCTCCCAAGTTTTGATATGCAAATTTATTATGATGATAGCATGCCTCCTACTTATGATGATTATATTGATGAAAGTGGGTTTGGAATAGTGTCAACTTTAGGAAGTAATGATCCCACTATTTTGGAGGATGTTGAATCTTATTATGATAATTATGAAAGTGGATTTGGAGAGGTCATGACTTTATTTAGTGATGATTCCACTACCTTGGAAGAGGTTTCAATCGATTATGATGAGAACAAAGTTGCTACTTATGATAATTATTGTGATGATACATATGCTATAAAAATTAGTGATGGTTATATTTATAAAACTTGTCATGATTATGATTACCCTTTTTCTGAACATTACTCTTTTTATGTGGAAACAATTTATAGTATTCGAGCCTCTTATGATACTCCCACTATTCCGATTGAGAAGAATTTTGCTTATGTAGAGAGTAGTAAATTTTCTATGCTTGTAGATCATGAAAAGAATGCTTTAGGTGCTGGTTATATTGTTTAATTCATTCATGATGCTACTGAAAATTATTATGAGGGAGGAATATATGCTAGTAGGAATTGCAATAATACCAAGTTTCCTCTCCATGTGCTTAAAGTTTTGAAGTTATGCTTGTTTTGCCTTCCTATGCTAGTTGATTATTGTCCCCATAAGTTGTTTGCTCACAAAATCCCTATGCATAAGAAGTGGGTTAGACTTAAATGTGCTAGTCATATTATTCATGATGCTCTCTTTATGTTTCAATTCTTATCTTTTATGTGAGCATCATTGAAATCATCATGCCTAGCTAGGGGCGTTAAACGTTAGCGCTTGTTGGGAGGCAACCCAACTTTATTTTTGTTCTTTGCTTTTTGCTCATGTTTAGTAATAAATAATTCATATAGACTCTGGTTAGATGTGGTTTTATGTTTTAATTAGTGTTTGTACCAAGTAAAGCCTCTAGGATCTTCTTGGGTGATTGTTATTTGATCTTGCTATAAAAAACAGAAAGTATGCGCTCACGAGAATAATTTTCATTTTTTACCAGAGAGCGATAAAATACCAATTACACTTGAATTAGATTAATAAACAAATTTCCTAGGACTTCCTAATTTCTCAGGATTTTTGGAGTTACATAAGTATTCAAAACCTATAGATTACTACAGACTGTTCTGTCTTTGACAGATTCTGTTTTCTATGTGTTGTTTGCTTATTTTGATAAATCTATGAGTAGTATCGGAGGGTATGAACCATAGAGAAGTTGGAATACAGTAGATATTACACCAATATGAATTTGTAATGAGTTCACAACAGTACCTAAGTGGTGATTTATTTTCTTATACTAACGGAGCTTACGAGTTTTCTGTTAAGTTTTGTGTTGTGAAGTTTTCAAGTTTTGGATAAAGATTCGATGGACTATGGAATAAGGAGTGGCAAGAGCCTAAGCTCGGGGATGCCCAAGGTACCCCATGGTAATATTCAATGACAACCAAGAGCCTAAGCTTGGGGATGCCCCGGAAGGCATCCCCTCTTTCGTCTTCATCTATCGGTAACTTTACTTGGAGCTATATTTTTATTCACCACATGATATGTGTTTTGCTTGGAGCGTCTTGTATGATTTGAGTCTTTGCTTTTTAGTTTACCACAATCATCCTTGATCTACACACCTTTTGAGAGAGACTCACATGATTTGAAATTTATTAGAATACTCTATGTGCTTCACTTATATCTTTTGAGCCATATAGTTTTTGCTCTAGTGCTTCACTTATATCTTTTAGAGCACGGCCGTGGTTTTATTTTATAGAAATAATTGATCTCTCATGCTTCACTTATATTATTTTGAGAGTCCTTTAGAACAACATGGCAATAATAAAAACTTTCTTATAAGTGCATTGAATACTATGAGAAGCTTGATACTTGATAATTGTTTTGAGATATGGAGATGATGATATTAGAGTCATGCTAGTTGAGTAGTTGTGAATTTGAGAAATACTTGTGTTGAAGTTTGTGATTCCCATAGCATGCACGTATGAGTTATGTGATGAAGTTGGAGCATGATGTATTTATTGATTGTCTTCCTTATGAGTGGCAGTCGGGGACGAGCGATGGTCTTTTCCTACCAATCTATCCCCCTAGGAGCATGTGTGTAATACTTTTTTTCGATAACTAACAGATTTTTGCAATAAGTATGTGAGTTCTTTATGACTAATGTTGAGTCCATATACGCACTCTCACCCTTCCACCATTGCTAGCCTCTCTAGTATCGCGCAACTTTCGCCGGTACCATATACCTTCCTCAAAACAGCCACCATACCTATTATTGCTAGCCTCTCTAGTATCGCGCAACTTTCGCCGGTACCATAAACCCACCATATATCTTCCTCAAAACAGCCACCATACCTACCTATTATGGCATTTCCATAGCCATTCCGAGATGTATTGCCATGCAACTTTCCATCGTTCAATTATTATGACACGCTTCATCATTGTCATATTGCTTGCATGATCATGTAGTTGATATCGTATTTGTGGCAAAGCCATCGTTCATAATTCTTCATACATGTCACTCATGCATCATTGCACATCCCGGTACACCGCCGGAGGCATTCACATAGAGTCATATTTTGTTCTAAGTATTGAGTTGTAATTATTGAGTTGTAAGTAAATAAAGTGTGATGATCATCATTATTAGAGCATTGTCCCAAGTGAGGAAAGGATGATGGAGACTATGATTCCCCCACAAGTCGGCATGAGACCCCGGACGAAAAAAAGAAAGAGAAAGGCCATAAAAAAAGGAAGGCCCAAAAAATAAAATAAAAATAAAAATGAGAGAAAAAGAGAGAAGGGACAATGTTACTATCCTTTTTCCACACTTGTGCTTCAAAGTAGCACAATGTTCTTCATATAGAGAGTCTCCTATGATATCGCTTTCATATACTAGTGGGAATTTTTCATTATAGAACTTGGCTTGTATATTCCAATGATGGGCTTCCTCAAAATGCCCTAGGTCTTCGTGAGCAAGCAAGTTGGATGCACACCCACTTAGTTTCTTTTGTTGAGCTTTCATATACTTATAGCTCTAGTGCATCCGTTGCATGGCAATCCCTACTCACTCACATTGATATCTATTGATGGGCATCTCCATAGCCCATTGATACGCCTAGTTGATGTGAGACTACCTTCTCCCTTTTTTTGTCTTCTCCACAACCACCATTCTATTCCACCATAGTGCTATATCCATGGCTCACGCTCATATATTGCGTGAAGATTGAAAAGGTTTGAGAACACCAAAAGTATGAAACAATTGCTTGGCTTATCATCGGGGTTGTGCATGATTTAAATATTTTGTGTGGTGAAGATAGAGCATAGCCAAACTATATGATTTTGTGGGGACAACTTTCTTTGGCCATGTTATTTTTAGAAGACATGATTACTTTGTTAGTATGCTTGAAGTATTATTATTTTTATGTCAATATTAAACTTTTGTCTTGAATCTTATGGATCTGAATATTCTTTCCACAATAAAGAAAATTACATGGATAAATATGTTAGGTAGCATACCACATCAAAAATTATGTTTTATCATTTACCTACTCGAGGACGAGCAGGAATTAAGCTTGGGGATGCTGATACGTCTCCAACGTATCTATAATTTTTATTGTTCCATGCTATTATATTATCAACCTTGGATGTTTTATATGCATTAATATGCTATTTTATATGATTTTTGGGACTAACCTATTAACCTAGAGCCCAGTGCCAATTTCTGTTTTTTCCATGTTTTAGAGTATCGCAGAAAAGGAAAATCAAGCAGAGTCCAATTGACCTGAAACTTCACGAAACTTATTTTTGGACCAGAAGAAGCCCACGGAGTATCGGAGATGGACCAGAAGAGTCCCGGGCTGCCCACGAGGGTGGGGGCACGCCCACCCCCCTTGGGCGTCCTCCCTGCCTCGTGGACAGCCCGGAGATCCACTGACGTACTTCTTCCTCCTATATATATATCCATATACCCTAAAAACTTCGGAGAACACAATAGATCGGGAGTTCCGCCGCCAGAAGCCTCCGTAGCCACCGAAAACCAATCTAGACCCGTTCCGGCACCCTGCCGGAGGGGGAATCCCTCTCCGGTGGCCATCTTCATCATCCCGGTGCTCTCCATGACGAGGAGGGAGTAGTTCTCTCTCGGGGCTGAGGGTATGTACTAGTAGCTATGTGTTTGATCTATCTCTCTCGTGTTCTTGAGGTGATACGATCTTGATGTATCGCGAGCTTTGCTATTATAGTTGGATCTTATGATGTTTCTCCCCCTCTACTCTCTTGTGATGAATTGAGTTTTCCCTTTCAAGTTGTCTTATCGGATTGAGTCTTTAAGGATTTGAGAACACTTGATGTATGTCTTGCATGTGCTTATCTGTGGTGACAATGGGATATCACGTGATCCACTTGATGTATGTTTTGGTGATCAACTTGCGGGTTCCTCCCATGAACCTATGCATAGGGGTTGGCACACATTTTCGTCTTGACTCTCCGGTAGAAACTTTGGGGCACTCTTTGAAGTTCTTTGTGTTGGTTGAATAGATGAATCTGAGATTGTGTGATGCATATCCTATAATCATACCCACGGATACTTGAGGTGACATTGGAGTATCTAGTGACATTAGGGTTTTGGTTGATTTGTGTCTTAAGGTGTTATTCTAGTACGAACTCTATGATAGATTGAACGGAAAGAATAGCTCCGTGTTATTTTACTACATACTCTTGAATAGATCGATCAGAAAGGATAACTTTGAGGTGGTTTCGTACCCTACCATAATCTATTCGTTTGTTCTCCGCTATTAGTGACTTTGGAGTGACTCTTGGTTGCATGTTGAGGGATAGTTATATGATCCAATTATGTTATTATTGTTGAGAGAACTTGCACTAGTGAAAGTATGAACCCTAGGCCTTGTTTCAACGCATTGCAATACCGTTTGTGCTCACTTTTATCATTAGTTACCTTGCTGTTTTTATATTTTCAGATTAGAAAAACCTATATCTACTATCCATATTGCACTTGTATCACCATCTCTTCGCCGAACTAGTGCACCTATACAATTTACCATTGTATTGGGTGTGTTGGGGACACAAGAGACTCTTTGTTATTTGGTTGCAGGGTTGTTTGAGAGAGACCATCTTCATCCTACGCCTCCCACGGACTGATAAACCTTAGGTCATCCACTTGAGGGAAATTTGCTACTGTCCTACAAACCTCTGCACTTGGAGGCCCAACAACATCTACAAGAATAAGGTTGTGTAGTAGACATCACTGTGGTAAAAAATCGTCGAATTGGGACACGTTTTGGTATAAGCTTCTTGCAAACCGAAGCTTCTCTCAAGAAGACTCGTGGTTCCGAGAGGGAACGTGTCACCTTTGTCTGTGAAACGATATACACTGTCTCCCCCCCCTTGATTTTTTACAGAGGCAACATAGAACTATATGAGTGCCGTGTTAAAATTTGGAATTATTTCGGGTTCGTTTGGCTTTTTTATACATTAATTGAGTTTCTGGGCATTTAATGTGCATAATTCAAATTTGAACTACAAGAACATGCTCCAATGCACCAAAGTTGGTTGAAAAATCACATGTGTGTCCTTGGGTGAATTTCTAGGTCGCATGCAAGAAATAGGGATGAAATTCAAACATCTGGGCGTCGTGGCTCGGCCAAAAATATTGAGAAACTTGGTATTTTAGTTCCTGCAAATCCAAAACACGCATGAAAATAATGAAACTTGGCATGGTGTCATGACATGGCACCAACATGTTGTGGTAAATTTTTCGGCCGAATTGGGACAAGCTTTGGTATAAGCTTCTTGCAAAACGGAGCTTCTCTCAAGAAGGCTCGTGGTTCCGAGAGGCAACGTATCACCTCCGTGTGCGAAACGACATACACTGCCTTCTCCCGCCTTGATTTTTTTACACAGGTAGCTTAGACCAATAGGAGTTTCGTGCTAAATTTTGGAATTATTCTGGGTTTGTTTGGCCTTTTTTATAAATTAATTGAGTTTCCAGTCATTTAATGCACATAATTCAAATTTGAACTACAAGCACATGCTCCAGTGTGCCAAAGTTAGTTGAAAAATCATTTATGTGTACTTGGGTGAATTTTTAGGTCCCATGCAAGAAATGGAAATGAAATACAAACATCTGGGCGTCTTGGCTTGGCCGGAAACATCGAGAAACTTGGTTTTAAAATTCCCGTAAATCCAAAACTCGCCTGAAAATCATGAAACTTGGCATGGTGTCATGACATGGCACCAACATGTTGTGGTAAATTTTTTGTTCGATTTGCGAAGATGCACACATTAACAAAACGGAGCTTCTCTCAAGAAGGCTCGTGGTTCCGAGAGGCAACGTATCACCTCCGTGTGCGAAACGACATACACTGCCTTCTCCCGCCTTGATTTTTTTACACAGGTAGCTTAGACCAATAGGAGTTTCGTGCTAAATTTTGGAATTATTCTGGGTTTGTTTGGCCTTTTTTATAAATTAATTGAGTTTCCAGTCATTTAATGCACATAATTCAAATTTGAACTACAAGCACATGCTCCAGTGTGCCAAAGTTAGTTGAAAAATCATTTATGTGTACTTGGGTGAATTTTTAGGTCCCATGCAAGAAATGGAAATGAAATACAAACATCTTGGCATCTTGGCTCGGCCGGAAACATCGAGAAACTTGGTTTTAAAATTCCCGTAAATCCAAAACTCGCCTGAAAATCATGAAACTTGGCATGGTGTCATGACATGGCACCAACATGTTGTGGTAAATTTTTTGTTCGATTTGCGAAGATGCACACATTAACAAAACGGAGCTTCTCTCAAGAAGGCTCGTGGTTCCGAGAGGCAACGTATCACCTCCGTGTGCGAAACGACATACACTGCCTTCTCCCGCCTTGATTTTTTTACACAGGTAGCTTAGACCAATAGGAGTTTCGTGCTAAATTTTGGAATTATTCTGGGTTTGTTTGGCCTTTTTTATAAATTAATTGAGTTTCCAGTCATTTAATGCACATAATTCAAATTTGAACTACAAGCACATGCTCCAGTGTGCCAAAGTTAGTTGAAAAATCATTTATGTGTACTTGGGTGAATTTTTAGGTCCCATGCAAGAAATGGAAATGAAATACAAACATCTGGGCATCTTGGCTCGGCCGGAAACATCGAGAAACTTGGTTTTAAAATTCCCGTAAATCCAAAACTCGCCTGAAAGTCATGAAACTTGGCATGGTGTCATGACATGGCACCAACATGTTGTGGTAAATTTTTTGTTCGATTTGCGAAGACACACACATTAACAATGAACAAAGTCATTTTGGAACAAGTGTTATCACTTTACAATTGGAAACACAAGTATTATTGAAATCATGGGCGTTCTACTTACCATTTACGTGCCGCCACGCGTCCAATTTTTTATTGGCTAGGAGGTGCCATGCAGGGTAGCTATTTGAGTACGGGAGGCATGCGATCAAACCCCTGCACGTGTTTATCAGGAGGAGAGCCCTTTGACCTCTACCCATCGCCCACCTCTCTCCCAACGTCTCCACTAATGGCGCCCGAGCCCCTGTTTAATAGCGTGGCTATGTCTCACTCAACTGAGATTTAAGAGAGAAAAAAGGAAGTCTAAAAAGAAAGTTTTGCACGGATCTTGATGTAAGATCCGACGGACCTATACAGCATCGACTGCGTCTTATAGCAAGACTGATGAATATAAGGACGATGACAGTGGATAATAATTGTCTTACATATTTAGGAGGATAATTAAAAAAGCAACATGTGGCAACGCCCGGAATACACAAAGGGCAAAAGAAGAAGGAAGACGTAGACAACGATCTGGCTCGCTGATCTCTACATTCTTGATGCGTTGCTACAGGCCGCGGAGACTAGTTCTCGTGGTGAGCGGTGATGAGCTCTTTCGTGTGCTCAAGACGCTGCTTGAGAGCATCCATGATTTCCTCCACCAACCTTTGGCGCTCGATGCGAAGCATCGTGATACGTCTCCAACGATCTATAATTTTTGATTGTTCCATGCTATTATATTATCCATCTTGGATGTTTTATATACATTTATATGCTATTTTATATGATTTTTGGGACTATCCTATTAACCTAGAGCCCAGTGCCGGTTTTTGTTTTTCCTTGTTTTTGAGTTTCCCAGAAAAGGAATTTCGAACGGAGTCCAATTGACCTGAAAATTCACGGAGAATATTTTTGGAAAATATAAAAAAATATTGGAACAAAAAGTTATCGGAGAGGAGTCCCGAGGCCACCATAAGGGTGGAGGGCGCGTGGCCCGTCCTTTTCGTCGCCTCGTGGGCCCCCCTGACTTGTTCCCGGCGCCAACACCTCTTATAAATCCCAAAAACTTCAGAACAAAACCTAGATCGGGAGTTCCGCCGCCGCAAGCCTCTGTAGCCATGAAAAACCAATCGGGAGCCTGTTCTGGCGCCCTCCCGGAGGGGGCAAACCATTATCGGTGCCCATCTTCATCATCCCGGCGCTCTCCGTGACGAGGAGGGAGTAGTTCACCCTCGGGGCTGAGGGTATGTACCAGTAGCTATGTGTTTGATCTCTCTCTCTCGTATTCTTTATTTGGCATGATCTTGATGTACCGCGAGCTTTGCTATTATAGTTGGATCTTATGATGCTTCTCCCCCTCTACCTTCTTGTAATGGATTGACTTTTCCCTTTGAAGTTATCTTATCAGATTGAGTTTTTAAGGGTTTTGAGAACACTTGATGTATGTTTTGGTGATCAACTTGCGGGTTCTATGACCTTGTGAACTTACGCATAGGGGTTGGCACACTTTTTCGTCTTGACTTCCCGGTAGAAACTTTGAGGCACTCTTTGAAGTTTTTTGTGTTGGTTTGAATAGATGAATCTCAGATTGTGTGATGCATATCGTATAATCAAACCCGCGGATACTTGTGGTGACATTGGAGTATCTAGGTGGCATTAGGGTTTTGGTTGATGTGTGTCTTAAGGTGTTATTTTAGTACGAACTCTAGGGCTGTTTGTGACACTTATTGGAATAGCCCAATAGATCGATCAGAAAGAATAACTTTGAGGTGGTTTCATACCCTACAATAATCTCTTCGTTTATTCTCCGCTATTAGTGACTTTGGAGTGACTCTTTGTTGCACGTTGAGGGATTGTTATATGATCTAATTATGTTATCATTGTCGAGAGAACTTGCACTAGTGAAAGTATGAACCCTAAGCCTTGTTTCTAAGCATTGCAATACCATTTTTGCTCACTTTTATTATTAGCTACATTGCTGTTTTTATATTTTCAGATTACAAAAATCTAACCATCCATATTACACTTGTATCACCATCTCTTCACTGAACTAGTGCACCTATACAATTTACCATTATATTAGGTGTGTTGGGGACACAAGAGACTCTTTATCATTTGGTTGCAAGATTGTTTGGGAGAGACCATCTTCATCCTACGCCTCCCACGGATTGATAAACCTTAGGTCATCCACTTGAGGGAAATTTGCTAATGTCCTACAAAACTCTGCGCTTGGAGGCCCAACACGAGTCTACAAGAAGAAGGTTGCATAGTAGACATCACATCACATTCTCGTCAATAAGTTTCTTGACAATGACGCCGATCCTCTTCAACAAGGCAGTGGTATCCTCGTGCTGCTTCTTCGTTCTGACAATCTTCTCCCTTAGCAGACCCCACTCGGTGTCGAGCTTCGCCTTGTCCTCCCCTAGTCCCCGGATGACTTTGGTAGCATTTTTAAACGAGGCATTCATCTTGTCCTGCAGCTTCGTCCAGTCGGAGATCCGACCCATTAGGTCATCGAGCATAGCGCGCATGCGCCTGTGAGAGTCCTCGTCTGCCCACGAGACATTTTCCCAGGCCACCGCGGCACGGGAGGACATCTCTGCTGCATTCGCAGCACGGCGGGACATCTTTGCTGCTTCCGTGGCGCGACCGGACCAGTCTGCCACATCGACGATGCGGCGGGACCTCGGTGCTGCTTCAGTGGCGCGGCGGGACCTCTGTGCGGCTATGGCGGCACATCGGGACATGTCGTCTGCTTTCGCGGCGAGGCGGGACATCTCTCGTTCTTGCGCTTCCATGCTCGCCTGTCCCTGGTAGTAATCTCTTGACCCAGAACTCAGGCGGGCCATGGCAGACACAAGGGAACGATGATGAATGACTTGTTTGTTTTTTTGGATGAGGAATTGAGGAGAAATGTGCAGTCATCTTGGAGTAGGTAGTATTTATAACCGAGTACTAATACGCTCCTAAGTGGGAAATCATTTAGGTTTTGATCGGTGTGAACAAATTTGCAATTAAATATAGTGTGGTAGTAATTTGGATTGTACGGGACGCATGCCCAAAATTTATTGACGGTTCTATAATATCTAAGTGCGACACTATTCCCGGATGGCGTAACGTGGCGTTTGCACCATAGGGTGCACCGCAATAGGCGATGTCAGCCCACGTCTTGTTCCATCAACCGTGCGCACTCGTTATTACTATCACGCACGCTTCTTTTGATTAGAATGTGTGCCTGTATAGCGCACACACGTTGATCTGTCTAACTGTTTATGTTTGTTGTGGCTAATCGCAAACAGTTCATCCGTGTGAAGTGTATGCCGTCAATCGTAGATACCTTGATCTGGCTAACCATTTCTGTTGTGTTGCCTAATCGCAAACAGTTCATCCGTCTGAAGTGTATGCCCACAATCGCAGAGACCTTGATTTGGTTGTCCGTTTCTGTTGTATTGCCTAATCACAAACAGTTAATCCGAGTTAACTGTATATCGTATATCGCACACACCTTCATCTGGCTGCCCGTTTCCGTTCTTCTGCTTCATCGCAAATAGTTCATTGAACTGAACTGTATGCCCCACATCACACACAACTAAAATCTAAACCGTGTTTGATGTATCCGCCACCGCAAATGTTTTGCATCTTTTTGACATTTTTTTATATCACCGTTTGCGATCAATGCATCGCACATAGTTTCGTCTAAGGGTCTCTGATTGTAGTGTTGCGTTAGCAGCATCCTATAGTAGTGTTAGTGAATACATGAACTCCTCAAACTACGGTAATCACTGGAAAGAATCCTAATTATTGTCACCTTGGGGTATGCGAATCATAACTCATAATAGGTGTCTACAACCTGCAAGATAGGATCAAGAACACAAATATATTCATGAAAACATAATAGGTTCATATATGAAATCATGGCACTCGGGCCCTAGTGACAAGTATTAAGCATAACAAAGTCATAGCAACATCAATCTCAAAACATAATGGATACTAGGGATCAAGCCCTATCAAATCTGACAACGATTACATAACAAATCTCATCCAAATCCAATCTACCTCCGTATCCTACAGAAGAATTACTCACACATGGATGTGAGCATCATGAAATTGTTGATGGAGAAGGGTTGGTGATGACAACGACAAATCCCTCTCTTCGGAGCAAGAAACCCATAAGAAGCTGATACGTCTCCAATGTATCTATAATTTTTGATTGTTCCATGCTATTATATATTCTGTTTTGGATGTTTAATGGGCTTATTTATACACTTTTATATTACTTTTGGGACTAACCTATTAACCGGAGGTCCAGCCCAAATTGCTGTTTTTTTGCCTATTTTAGTGTTTCGCAGAAAAGGAATATCAAACTGAGCCCAAACAGAATGAAACCTTCTGGAGCGTGATTTTTGGAACAAACATGATCCAGAGGACTTGGAGTGGACGTCAAGCAACCAACGAGGAGGCCACAAGGCAGGGGGGCGCGCCTACCCCTGGGCGCGCCCTCCCCCCTCGTGGCTCCACCGACCTACTTCTTCCTCCTATATATACCTACGTACCCTGAAAACATCCAGGAGCACCACGAAACCCTATTTCCACCGCCGCAACCTTCTGTACCCAAGAGATCCCATCTTGGGGCCTTTTTCGGAGCTCCGCCGGAGGGGGCATTGATCATGGAGGGCCTCTACATCAACTCCATGGGCCCTCTGGTGATGTGTGAGTAGTTTACTTCAGACCTTCAGGTCCATAGTTATTAGCTAGATGGATTCTTCTCACTCTTTGGATCTCAATACAAATTTCTCCTCGATTCTCTTGGAGATCTATTCGATGTAATCTTCTTTTGCAGTGTGTTTGCCGAGATCTGATGAATTGTGGGTTTATGATCAAGACTATCTATGAACAATATTTGAATCTTCTCTGAATTCTTTTATGTATGATTGGTTATCTTTGCAATTCTCTTCGAAATTATCAGTTTGATTTGGCCTACTAGATTGATCTTTCTTGCAATGGGAGAAGTGCTTAGCTTTGGGTTCAATCTTGCGGTGCTCGATCCCAGTGACAAAAAGGGAAACGACACGTATTCTATTGTTGACATCGAGGATAAAAAGATGGAGTTTATATCATATTGCATGAGTTTATCCCTCAACATCATGTCATCTTGCTTAAGGCGTTACTCCGTTCTTATGAACTTAATACTCTAGATGCATGATGGATAGCAGTCGATGTGTGGAGTAATAGTAGTAGATGCAGGCAGGAGTCGGTCTACTTGTCATGGACGTGATGCCTATATACATGATCATACCTAGATATTCTCATAATTATTCGCTTTTCTATCAATTGCTCGAGAGTAATTTGTTCACCCATTGTAATACTTATGCTATCTTGAGAGAAGCCACTAGTGAAACCTATGCCCCCCGGGTCTATTTTTCATCATACAAGTTTCCAATCTATTTTATTTTGCAATCTTTACTTTCAATCTACATCATAAAAATACCAAAAATATTTATCTTATTATTATTATCTCTATCAGATCTCACTCTTGCAAGTGGCCGTGAAGGCATTGACAACCCCTTTATCGCGTTGGTTGCGAGGTTCTTATTTCTTTGTGTAGGTACGCGGTGACTCGCGCATGGTCTCCTACTGGATTGATACCTTAGTTCTCAAAAACTGAGGGAAATACTTATGCTGCTTTGTTGCATCACCCTTTCCTCTTCAAGGGAAAACCAACACATGCTCAAGAGGTAGCAGAAGCCTTTAGTCCGAAACAAGTTGGGGTAGACTAGAGGTGAAACCCTTAAGATCTTGCAACCAACTCATGGTTCTGGCACATGCATAGCAAGCTTCCACGCACCCCTGTCCATGGTTAGTTCTTTGGTGATACTCCAATCCTTCAGATCTCTCTTTACGGACTCCTCCCATGTCAAATTCGGTCTACCCCGACCTCTCTTGACATTATCTGCATGCTTTTGTCGTCCGCTATGCACCGCAGCTTCTGGAGCCTACGCTGAATATGCCAAAACCATCTCAGATGATGTTGGACAAGCTTCTTCGGAGCAAGAAACGAACTCCATATTAGGTCTCCAGATGAAGAACATGAGGTGGCGACATCTCCGTATCATAAAACGTGATGATATTTTTTTTGTGTTTTTGCACATATATGGGAATTTATGGCGATGGAATCATCAGAAGGCGCTGGACAGGAGGCCCGCACAGCCAGGTGGCACGCCCTGGGGGGTAACGAGCCACCAGCCCGTGTGGCGGCCCGGTGGCCCCCTCTATCACTTCTCACTCCATAATTCATTATATAATCCAAAGTAAGTCCCCAACTATCCCCACCCAATTCTATTTTTTATTTCTATAGAAAACAACATCATGATAGTTTGCTGAAAACAACGTTAGTCCGGATTAGTTTCACTCAAATCATAGAAATTAGAGGCCAAAACAATAGCAAAAGTGTTTGGAAAAGTAGATTCGTTGGAGACGTATCATGACATGGCAAAGTTATGAATATTTTTGCCATGACAAAATGTGTATTAGTTATATGGCAAAAATAGGATTCAAGACATTGCAAGAGGTATAGAAAGATTGTTGCCATGCAAAAACATTTAACAAATTGTGTATTGCAATGATATTTGGCCATGGCAAAAGTCCCATCAGCAAAATTTGTATTCGTAATGGCAAAAATTGTATGGTGACATGGCAAATGTTATGAAGATTTTTGCGATGGCAAAATGTGTATTGGCGAGATGGTAAAATGGGATTCAAGGCATTGCAAGAGGATTAAAATATTGTTGCCATGCAAAATGAATTACCAAATTGTGTATTACAGTGATATTTTGCCATGGCAAAAAAGTGTATTCGTAACATGGCAAAAACTGAATTCTAGACATTGCAAAAGTTTTAAGATTGTTGCCATTGCAACAGATTGAAAAAGATATAAATTGCAATATATTTACCATGTGCAAAAGTATTTTAAAAATTTGCCCATAAAATGGCGGCTTTCTAACGCATGACAAAATTACAAATATTTGTACAAATCACATGGAAAAAGTTTATGATATTTTCTGTTCTAGGCCATGGCATCTTTACATACATGGCAATTTCTAGAATTTTTTTGATTCATGAATCATGGCAAAACTAGAGTTTTAATGTGATGGTCACATGGCAAATGTATGAAAAAATTGCGATCTATATCGTGGCAAAATGTAGAGAAAAGACATATTGCAAGTGACGAAGGCAAAAATTATACTGGACACATGGAAAATTTAGCATGATTTGTTTTGTTTTTCCACAAAACACAAAATCATGGCAAATTTGCCATGTGAACACAATTTAGGTTGCCATTGTGTCAAATAGAACCTTAATTAGACAAAATTCAGTACATGTACATAACTAGAAAAATCGGGTGGCTCAATCACTCTGAAATAATATGTGCTACAAATAACACCTCACCAGGCCGAATCGGCGATGCACAGACCATACAAGGAGTCGTTGCCGATGAAGCTCGCACACTAGGTGTGGCAGCGGGCGGCGCAACGGCTGGGGAAGACGGTTACCGACGTCTGCCACTGGAACGTGGTGGAGAAGGTTGATCTAGAGGATAGCTGGCGGGGCGCGGCGTTCCCGGTGACAGACTGTGGCGGGAAGCACCGGATCAAAGCTCCATGGTGGCGTGTGTACGAGATAGAGAGAAGGTGAGAGAGCAGGTGGAGCAATGATAAGAAAACAGAGGAGGCATAGCGCCACCACGACGGCGACAACAATCGAGCGCCGCCCTCGAGCTGCTTCTCTCCATGTCGTTCGCCGTCAATAATTTCTCCTTCGAAATCTTGCTGCCGCCGGGTGTGGAGATGCGGAAGGAGGAGGGGAAAGGAAGAATATGAGTGCAACAAGGCCTCACCAATGAGTTGCGGCTGCTCCATATGTCCATCGGGAGGCTTGGTGCGGCGACGGAGGAAACCCATCAGCGAGCAGCTCGTCTCTCCCTCTATGCGAGGATGGCGACAAAAAATGGAACGGAAATGATAGTGTCAAGGGGGAGTGAATAAGGTGGCGGTTGACTTGTCGTGAACGCGCGTTCGCGCGGACGCGTCCCTACGACATACGAACTGGAAACATGACCTAGCAACCAAATGTGCTTCAATATCCGTGCAAATAATCTGACGGCAATCGATGTGTTAGCCCTAGAAACCTAAAAGTCCGACGCCAGATTTTTATCATTTTCGGTAATTAATGAAGCATGTGGGCCTTCATGATCCTTGCTAGTGTTCATTAAAAGGAAGACAATGTAGGAGTATATTCAAATCTTCATTAGCATCATCTCTGCACCAAGACTTGTGCTAGCTGTTAATGTCTCAAATTTTGTTGAACCCAAGTCTTTTTCTTCCGTCCCAACATTTTACGTGCATCGTATGAACAGCTGCAGATTCTCTTCTCATGAGATGAAAAAAAAAAATCTAAACCGCCAAAGAAATATCTGCCACCATGCTTGGCGGGTAAATTGGTGACTTGTCCAAATCCCCAGCCCTCATAATAATTCAGAAAAAAAAGATACTTGTGGAAACTAAAGGAGAGAGAGAAAAGAATCAGCCAGAATGAGCATGAGGCCAAAACAAAGAAAGGAAAGAGCAATTCTCTTCTCTGGTTGCTTGTTGGGCACCCCCAACCAAGCGACTCCTCTTCTCCCTTCTTATCTCCTTCTCCTTGGAGGAGAAACAAACAGGGCCGCGCTCCTTTCTCTCCCTCTCTCGGTCTCTCATCGCAGGTGAGTAGTTCATCCTCGTGGCTTCCCTCTCTCGATTTCCTCGCTCTTGGTTCCGGTAATCGCTTGTTCTCGGGCGAGGGCTTGATTCTTCAACGCCAATATTTCACCTTTGGAGTGATTATTGGTCATGAAGCCCCTGGGATGTTCTCTTCCCCTTTGTTTTTAGTTCTTATATTCTGGTTAAGGTTGCCCTGGGCGATCTCGCGGCAGCATTAGTTGATTGATGCGGCAGAAAGTTCAAGTGCGCCAGCGATCCTTATCTTTAAACGGACGGGCGAACCGACGGAAATGTTCTTTTCTTCCGCTTGACACTACTCCAACAACAACAAAGCCTTTCAATCCCAAATAAGTTGGTGTAGGCTAGAGTTTTGTGGGTGCAATAGCTACCTTCCACGCACCCTGTCCAATCTTTGGTGATATTTCAGTTCTTTAGATCTCTCATTATGGACTTCTCTCGTGTCAAGTTTGGTCTATCCTTATCTTTCTTGATATTATCAGCATGGCTTAACCATTCGCCATGCACTGACGCTTCTGGAGGCCTGCATTGTATATGCCCAAGCCATTTCAGACGATGTTGGACAAGATTGACAATACTCCAATCTAGCAATTTTTTTCCTGAGGCAGCCCCTTATTTTGCCAAAGATGCCTTACAAAAGAGCAACTCTAGCAGTGTTGCCATATTGGCAGCCTCCATATCACATATGGAGCAATATGAGGCTGCCGAGCCAAGTGCACACATAGAATCAGCATAAGAGCTTCCTTCATATCATGGGACCCATTCGTCAGTGGGACATATTTTTTTCCCAATCTCTGATACATATATATTCAGTTAAACCTGAGCATGGCGACGAGGGCTTGGATGGCCAGTAGCACGACAGCGAGGGCTTTACAACGGGGTACCAATTGCGACTGTGATTTGGTCGTTGGCGACCCGTTTCCAGTACTGATTTCAGCTTCAGGGTGTCAGTTCCGATGGCGGCAACTCGATTCCGATGGCGATGCTCAAAATCTCCATAGATTCCCCGCTTCTTAAAATTTCAAACATCATCGTCGATTTCATTCCTCCACGCTTCTCGCCGTAGAGTCGTCGATTTCTTCCCATCTGGTGGAAAAATTATGCTAACCATTTTTGGGACACATATGGTGATCCTTGTGGAAATCCTTATGTGTCTCCCAAAATGGCTGACATAAATTTTACCACCACTTCTCCTCCGAGAACAGCACCTAGTCCGCCGGCTGTTATAGTGGAGGTTGTGATCGGCGAGAAGGGGAGTGGAGGCTGCGGGGCTTTTCATAGCTGCGAGCTGTGACAGTGGGAAAAGTGGCGGTAAAATTGCCATGAGCCAGCGCGGGAGGTTGAGGAGGGAGGTGAAACTTCCCTCCCGCATGAGCGGATGGCACGTGCTCCAAACCAACGTCCCCAGCCTAGTCATATTGACGGTTATTATGCCAATTGGCCCGATACTGCTAGAGTTGCTTTAAGAGTATGGAACGGAGGCCATCATCTAACATCATCTCCCCCTCCCCCTCCGTCGCCCCCGCGCGGGAGACCATGGGGTCCCAACCCTCCGCCATTGGGCCCCTCCTTCCTGCTCTCCCCTCCCTCGTCGTCGGTGGTCGGCGCCGGGCTAAGCCCGCGCGTGCGATGGAGGCGGCGGAGGCATCGCCCTCTCACCCCGGGCTAGGGATGCGTGAGATCCCCGATCTCAAGGATGAGGCCCCGATCTATGGCAGCGACGCCGATCTAGTCCAGGGCTGTCTCCATGAGCGCGGAGGATGAGGCCCCGATCTATGGCAGCGACGCCGATCTGGTCCAGGGCGGTCTTATAACGCCCTCGATGCGGCTATATCTCCCACGTGTCGAAGCACGACTTAGAGGCATAACCGCATTGAAAGCAATGTCGCAAGAGAGGTAATCTTCATACAACCCATGTAATACATAAGGGAAAGAGATACATAGTTGGCTTACAGTCGCCACTTCACACAATACATGAATAAAGCATTACAACATACAAATACAATCAAGGTCCGACTACAGAACCAAAATAAAAGAAGAACCCCAAATGCGACAAAGGTCCCCGATCGACCCCAACTGGGCTCCACTACTAATCAACTAGAACGAAGCAACACAAAGGACAAGATCTTCATCGAGCTCCTCCTGAGCTTGGTGGCGTCATCTGCACGGTCTCATCGGCACCTGCAAGCTGGTTTTGGAAGTATCTGTGAGCCACAGAGACTCAGCGATCTCGCACCCTCGCGATCAAGACTATTTAAGCTTATGGGTAAGGTAAAGGTATGAGGTGGAGCTGCAGCAAGCGACTAGCATATATGGTGGCTAATATACGCAAATGAGAGCGAGAAGAGAAAGCAAAGCACGGTCGATAAAAGTATGATTAAGAAGTGATCCTAAAACAATTTACGTCAAGCATAACTCTAACATCGTGTTCACTTTCCGGACTCCGCCGGAAAGAGACCATCACGGTTACACACGCGGTAGATGCATTTTAATTAAGGTCAACTTCAGGTTTTCTACAACCGGACATTAACAAATTCCCATCTGCCCATAACCGCGGGCACGGCTTTCGAAAGTTCAAGTCCCTGCAGGGGTGTCCCAACTTAGCCCACGACAAGCTCTCACGGTCAACGAAGGAATAGACCTCCTCCCGAGACATTCCGATCAGACTCGGTATCCCGGTTTTTCAAGACATCCTCGACAATGGTAAAACAAGTCCAGCAAGACCACCCGATGCGCCAACATCCCGATAGGAGCTGCACATATCTCGTTCTCAGGGCACACCGGATAAGCTAAGCGTATGGGAGCCAACGTAACCCAAGTTGCCAAGGGACAGCCCTGCACGGTGCTCTGGGTTGGACCAACACTTAGACAAGCACTGGCCCCGGGGGGAGGGTTAAAATAAGATGACCCTCGGGATGCACGACTCCCAAGGGAAAAGGCTAGGTGGCGAATGGTAAAACCAAGGTTGGGCCTTGCTGAAAGAGTTTTATTTAAAGCGAACTGTCAAGGGGTTCCCATTATAACCCAACCGCGTAAGGAACGCAAAATCCGGAAACATAACACCGATATGACGGAAACTAGGGCGGCAAGAGTGGAACAAAACACCAGGCATAAGGCCGAGCCTTCCACCCTTTACCAAGTATATAGATACATTAATTAAATAAGAGATATTGTGATATCCCAACAAAATACCCATGTTCCAAACATGGAACAAGCTCCAATCTTCACCTGCAACTAGCAACGCTATAAGAGGGGCTGAGCAAAGCGGTAACATAGCCAAACGACGGTTTGCTAGGACAAGGTGGGTTAGAGGCTTGGTTCAACAATATGGGAGGCATGATAAGCAAGTGGTAGGTATCGCAGCATAGGCATAGCAAAAGAGCGAGTAACTAGCAAGCAAAGATAGAAGTGATTTTAAGGGTATGATCATCTTGCCTGAAATCCCGCAAGGAAGAAGAACGAGTCCATGAAAAAGACAAACGGACGTAGTCGAACGAATCGTCACAAACGTGACGTTACCAGAACCAACCCGAAGAGGCAAACACCGGAAAGAAGCACACAACATAGTAAACAACCAACACAAGAACATGGTATGAGATGCGGGATGCGGTATGCGATGCATATGCATGATTTGCAAGGGAATGAAAGAACCTGGCCTCAACTTGTAAATCCAAGTGTGCCACTGGAAAGATGAGATGAAATCGCTTGAAAACGATATAAAGAACGCCGGAATCGGAGACACGGTTTGGAAATGGCGAGCAATTCAAATATGGCACCGGTCTGCGATATACAGCAAGTAGCCTTCTAAATGCAACAAGATGAACATGCTATAGCACCCAAACATGGCAACAAAATACATGGCAGCGATCCACTCATGATGCTTAACAAAAGATGAACACTGAGCTACGGCCAATTCATCCATTAACAGGTTCAAACAAGTATGGCAAAAATGCATATGGTAAACAGATTTCAGACTTAGTGAAATTAACACTTGTCTGGAATTTCAGATCAGGTAACACACTTTGGAGCATGAAAACTATATGCTACAGGGCCTGAACATGTCAAAGTAAAGCATGGCATGGAGCTACTCAAAGAGCTTAACAAAAGTCCTTTAGTGACCTTGAGCCAAAAGGGATCAGAAAATACAATTGCAAGCATGCGAACATGGCAAAAACATAATCAGTTCACAGACTTAGTGAAAACTGGAGCATGCTGAAAACAGATATCAAGTAGGCATGTTTACAAGCTCGATGCACTCACTACAGAGCAAGTCATGACAATCTAAGCATGCACCCATTAAGAATACACAAAATACAAGCTAGACATGGCAAGAACAATAACATAGAATGCACAGATCAACTACAACATCCTTGGCAAAATCGCTAACAAGTAGACAATCTGCCAGGATTCACGAAATGACAAAAGTAGAGCTCGATTGACTCAAGCTAGGGTGATCCATAATTGCAAACAAAGACATGGATGGATAGAGCATTACAAGATTAATAAAACATCCTTACTGATCATCCTCAAAAGAGGCACGGATCACTAGGAAACAACATGAACATATGGCCAAATGAGATAAACAGTCCAAGGACTTTAGTGGAAATGCTAAGTCCCTGAAAACAGCATTACCAAGTGCCTCACTTGGCAAGCTTGTGCTAGTCACCACACACATCACAAAAATACATGGGTTGCACCTCTGGATAGATGGCAAAACATATAACAAAACACATGTAGAGCTCAAGGGCATATCATGCACACAATAATCATGGCAAAAATGAAAAATATCTAAATGGAGCAGCAGATCTGACAATTATCTCAACTAGCATACTTTCAACAAAATTTCGGGCATTAAGATGAACTCAAATGAAAATGATGCAATGGAATGAAATGATGTACTCTCTGAGACGAACATTTTGATATGCTATATGCCCAAAACGGAGCTACGGATGCGGAGTTACGACATGATGAATATGGGCATATGAAACATGGAAATCTCGGGGACTTAGTGAAATTATACCTCCGCGAAAAAGTCAATGCGGGATGAGGATATCCGGGATGGGGTGGATCCGGTTCGGGATGGCGCCGTTTGGTTCATCTCGATCCACCGGGGCGGATCTGGATCTGCACGCTTCTCGAGGTGGCGCCGGGCTCGCCGGTGAATCGCCGGAACAGGGCGCCGGAGTTTGGGGAGGAGCTGCGGCCGGAGTTCGCCGGAGGCGGCGGGCGAGACCGGAGGGTGCGGCGACCGGCGCGGGTGGCGCTGTGGCCGGCGGCGAGCGCAGCGGCAAGGGGCGAGGGGCGGCGAGGTGCCTCGGGTGGCGCGCGGCGCGAAGGAAGGCGGCGGCGAAGCAAGCTGGCGGCCGGTGGAAGGAGCCGCGGCTCGGGCGGGAGGAGAGCCGGGCGTGGGCGGCGGCGCAGAGATGGGCCGGGCGGGCCGGCCTCGGGCCCGCAGGGCCGCGGCGGCGCGGGGGAAGAGAGAGGAGGGTGCGGGCGACACATGGCGGCGGCGGATTCGCTGGAGTCGGCGGCGGAGCTAAGGTGGCGTCCTCTGATTGGTGGAGGTGAGGTGGCCGGCGGAGCGGACATGTTCGGGCGGCGCGTGGACGCGTCCGGCGGCGCGAGGGGAAGGATTAGGGTTTCGTCTGCGCGAGAATTTCGGAGGGAGACACATATTTATAGGTAGAGGGAGCTAGGGGAGTCCAAATGAGGTGCGGTTTGCGGCCACGCGATCGTGATCGAACGACCGAGATGATGGAGCAGGTTTAGGTGGGTTTTTGGCCACTTTGGAAGGGTGTTGGGCTGCAACACACACGAGGCCTTTTCGGTCCCTCGGTTAACCGTTGGAGCATCAAACGAAGTCCAAACGGTACGGAACTTGACAGGCGGTCTACCGGTAGTAAACTAAGGCCGCTTGGCAAGTCTCGGTCCAAACCGAAAATGCTTAATCCCCACACACGAGAAGAAGGTAGAAATGACCACCGGAGGAGAACGGAGTGCCGGATTGCAAAACGGACAACGGGAAAAATGCTCGGATGCATGAGAAGAACATGTATGCAAATGAAATGCACATGATGACATGATATGCAATGCATGACACACAAGCAATGACAAGGCAACAACAGCGAATAACTGGACGACACCTGGCACATCGGTCTCGGGGCGTTACAACACTCCACCACTACGAGAGGATCTTGTCCCGAGATCTAGAATGGCACCGGAGGGAAAACGGAAGAGAAAGAGAAGAGGTAAAACTAAGTTGCTCCTTTGCCAAACGAGTGAAACCAAAGAACCCTGAAAAAGATTAAGCCATATCCAGAAAAGAATACAAGGGAGATGACGAAGCTGAGAACACTCCGTTAGAAAAGAAGAACAAGGAAGAACAACTTCGAGCAGCACTCCGATTGAAAAGAAAAGGAATTGAATAAGAACTTGGTAAGATGAGAGGATACTTGATGAAATCAACAACACACTACCTCCGTAACTATTGAATGAATGGGGCAAGGGAGTAAGAAAGATCTCGGACAGCACTCCGGTTCAAAAGAGATGAAAAAAAAACTAGATAACATGAAAGAGCTTGAGAAAAGGGACACAATACTCCGGTTAAAAGGATAAGCACGATCAAAACATGGTCCTGATAATCCGAGAAGATGGGTTGAGGAGAGCAACATCACAATGTCTCCGGAACGAAGGGAAACAAGATCTTGAGAGAGCACGGTTACAACAAATGCTAGAACGGAGTTGTTGAAAACCAACAACGAAAAGAATAAGCTTGATATGGTCTTATGGAATACATCTCAAATTATGAGGTGACAACCTGCCACTCATGGGAAGAAGAATTGAATTGATATGGACAAGGAGACGAGAAAGTATTTCACCGGAAGGATAAAGAAGAGCTTGGGTCAAATATAAACACCATGATAGCAACAATCCTCAGGGAAGGCTTTAGGTGAAATATAACCCTATATAACTCCAATGAAGAGATTGATGGACTTAAAATACCTCATTCTTAACAATATGTGAATCATGAAGCATGAACTCAAATTATCAAGAATGACATAATACCACCTCCAAAGATACGGTAGAAAGAAATCGCACTCAGGAATGCAAGATGAAGAATGCTAGAGCTCCTCTGAAAAGAATCTCGATGAACACTTCGAGAAGGAATCAAATCCTTGATGAACCATCATGTAGAACCTCCATGAAGAACTCCGGTAGTAAAAGAAATGATCAATCGAAATGGAGGATGAAAAGAATAAGATTGAAGCCTTGTAATGATTTAAATGGATCTCGCGATGAAATAATTGAGAGAACTTGGAACTCCGGGAAAGAAAGAAGAGCACTTGAAACCCAGAATAAGTATGATGAACCACTCCGGAAAAATAGGAATTGAACAAACTCGATGAAACAAGAATAAGAATTATATTATGCTCGTCCTTCATCAATTAAATTGATGACAAACAATGCATTTGGCACCCTACTTATTCTCGTAGAAAGGATTAAGAGAGATATAGCGCAAACTTGAGAAGGTATTGAACGAACCACCGGAAGGGTTGAAACAACGAATAAATTGATATGGTGACCAAGGAAGAGAACTCTTGAACGGACCACCGTAAGAATTGAAAATGATCGAAGTAGGGGTGCATCACCGGTAAGAATTAGCAAATGAACGAAGGTGCTTGAGACAAACTAGATACATGAGAACGAAGAGATCAAGAACTGATTAGAGGATATTTGATTGATGCACCGGCAAGATAGGAGAATGATAACTGACAGCTGAGAATGAATAAACCTGAATTGATGGACTCCGGATAACAAACTGAGAAAACTCTTGAATTACTCCGGATAGGTGAAAAGAATTCTCACGATCAAAACAATTACGAGAGGATGGCAACAAGCTAGAATCACGAATCTTGAAGAGAATGGAGCAAGATTAAAGAGAAACTCTTCTTCGGTCTTCAAAATTCGAGAATGACGACGAGAAACATCACCAAGAATTATTTAGACACTCCGGAAGAATCAAAACGAAGAGGTTGAGCCAACGATGAAAAGAATTGTGAAAGATCTAGGAGATGGCATTTGACTGATGATAACTCATTCTTACGTCAAACTTTAAAAGGAATTTAGGATAGCTCCGGGAAAATAAGAAGAGTCAGGTAAGATCCTGGGAAAAGACCTGTGGGTTAGTGCCCACTCAAAAGAAACACCGTTGAAATGATTTAAAAGAGAGGTTGCACCGGTTGAATTAAATGACTTGAATGAGATAACATCCTCGAAAGATCTTGAAAGAATCTTGAATGACAAGACGAGCCTTTTTAGAAAATTTGAGCATGCCGGAATAAATGAATAGCAAGAAGTGAATTATTATGAAGTACACCGGTATGAGAAGGCATTGAAATGAGGAAAAAGGGTAAGGTTAACAAAGCTTGACTTGAAACCACCGGAGAAGATAAAAGAAACGAAGAATGATGAACTAGAAGCTCCGTTAGAATCTTCATGAGAATCACCGGATAAGAATATTGACAGGAAAGGATGGAGAGACTTCACAAGAATGAAAGATACTTGATTAAGACATCTGAGTCCTTAAAGAAACAAAGGGAGGGAGGATGGGAAAAACAAAGGCAACTTGGAGACGGATGAAACAAACAACGTTGAGAAGAAAACCTGAAGTGGCGATTCATTTATTGTGTGAAGTGGCGATTGTAAGCCAACTATGTATCTCTTTCCCTTATGTATTACATGGGTTGTGTGAAGATTACCTCTCTTGCGACATTGCTTTCAATGCGGTTATGCCTCTAAGTCGTGCTTCGACACGTGGGAGATATAGCCGCATCGAGGGCGTTATACGTCTCCATGAGCGCGGCAGCGTGGCGGCCAGCCGGTTCCTAGGGGCGCTCGTGGCGGCAGCCTGGCGATGCTCTGCCTGATCTGGGGCGGAGGCTGCTGGATCCGGGGCGACGGCCCCTAGGCTGGCCTCCTCGTCCGAGCGCGGCGGGGCAGGTGGGCTGCCGGGGATCGGATTGGGCGGCCGGTGTTCCTCCGTCGGTTTCCGCGGCGTCAGATCTGGTGGTTCCCCTCCCTCCTGTTGCCTTTCTTGTCGTCCCGCTGGTTTGCGGCTGTAGGCTCCGGTGATGGTGAGCCCTGGTGGTGTACCTTGGGTCCGGGGGAAACCTTGGCCGGTTTGACTGTTCCAGCGGCGGCGGTGTCCATGGGCATCACTTTCCTTCATAAAGGCGCAGCTGAGGGCCCAATCTACCCACCCTGATCTCATGCCGGGTGAAAACCTACAATCCTCTTCGGTTTTGGCGGCAGTGGCGCTTCACGTCGTGACCTTCCTGGAGGTGTCGTCAGGGGTCTTGGGGCTTGGTTGGGAGTGCAGAGGAATTGCAAGTGAAGGGGATGGGACCAGTGGCAGCAGGTGGTGTTCGCGAAGGAGGTGTGGCGTTGCATCTGACACGTCGACAATGGCGGTTCCCAGCGGCATGGAGCAGCGGGGTTTCACTGCTGGGCGTGTGTTGATGGACGAGCGCAGAATGGCGGTGTTGTCTCGCGTCATGGCGGCGTCGACGACAGCTAGACCGGGCAAGGTTGATGCGTCAGTACAGCTCTGAAGATGGATTGGTGGCAGTTGGCGGCGGCGGCCTCTGAGTGTGCGCCGGACCGGTGGGTGCTCCATACCCGGCAGGTGGCTTGGTTGGGGCCTCAGGTCTTAGATGTTAGGTTTGTCTTAGATGTTAGGTTTGGCTGCGAGGTCTGTTTGGTATTAGGCTCAGACTATCAGCATCCCTTCATCAATTGGAGTAGCGACAGATTTTGCCTAGACGGTGGCTTCAGTCTTACTGATATATTACTTTGTAAGATCTTTTGTGAATAATTAATAAAGTGGCTGCATGCATCGCCCAGATGCAGAGGCCGGGGGTCTTCCTCCTTTTCCAAGAAAAAAAAGTATGGAATGGTGGACTAGTATTTTCATTTACAGTGCAAAATAAAGTCCATGATGAAGTGCATGTCTTATTTTATTTCTTCCACTAGGGGTGTGAGGCAGAAAGGGAGTGTGGTTTAGGGTTTTAGGAAAGAACAACAGCCGCCACTTGAAAAAAATTTGAGTCCCCTCGCCTCTGGCTGCCATCTTGGCCTCAGAGTTTTGTGGCTGCCATCTTGGCATTGAGAGATGGCGGGACCTCAGCTCCTTCGTTTTGTGGTCTTCGTTAGGGTCTCTCTAGTGGTGGATGTGGTGTTTTTGTGAATAAAGGTACCGTGGTTCTTTCTCTATCGTGGCGGTGCCATGTGATGAGTTTATGTTATTGATTTGTGTTGTTTTTGTTGGCTTTCTTTCTAGAGTCGGAGCCCTTCCTTGACGTTTTGGCAAAGATCTTGCAATTCGAAAACCTGCACCTTTTTTTAGATTGACAACCTGCACTTCTAGGGGATCATCCAGGCCCAAATCCATTCATAACTTACGGCTTCCTATCATCTTTGATGATCGACTCAAGGGGCTTCCAAAAGCATTTATTGGCAATCAAGCTTGTGCGGGTAAACGAGTGGCAGTGTCGCTGCTCCGGTCCAATTGCAGTATCTTTAATAAAACCTTGACTATAGTTCATCTTGCAAAGACTGATACCACGGAGAAGATGTCTCTTAAGAGATTACATTATAATTCTTAGTTGTAGGTGTTACTGTGTAGTTTCTTGGACTTTGGATCCAGAGGATTGTACCTGTGATGGTTGTCGAGTATGAATGAAGTTACATGTGTTTCTCAAAAACAAAAGAAAAAAAGACTTAGGGACGCAAGACGAAGAGGTTAAAGCTAAATAAACATTGACTTGTATCGTTGTTGTACTAAAGTATTTCTATTGTGTTTTTCTCTGAGCATTCAGCTTATTTCTCTTTGAGGATCAAGTATCTAGAATGGTTTCTAACTACTTCTATGCTAACATCTTGCACAGGTTTGGGACAACTTACTTTTGACCATGGCAGGGACCTTAGTCCTGCCGGTTGCTCTTGAGACAACTTTTGCAGGCCGTACAGGCGGTCGGCACTGCAAGTCTCATGGAACCAGGAGGACTCCCTCAATGTTGGCAATGTCATTGAACCGTCCTGTAAGGATGGCAGCATTTGTCGGTCTGAGATCGGTACATAGCTTCTCAGCCGTGCGCTCGTCCAACTTCAGGTCAACAGTTGCATCTTACAGATTCTCTAGACGGGGAAGGCGTGCTTCTTTTGTAACCAGAGCAATGTTCGAGAGGTTTACTGAGAAAGCTATAAAGGTCATAATGCTTGCGCAAGAGGAAGCGAGGCGCCTGGGCCACAACTTTGTCGGAACCGAGCAAGTTCTATTGGGTCTGGTTGGAGAAGGCACTGGTATTGCGGCAAAGGTGCTTAAGTCCATGGGTATAAATCTGAAGGATGCCCGTGTGGAAGTGGAGAAGATCATTGGGAGGGGCAATGGTTTTGTTGCTGTCGAAATACCATTCACACCACGTGCAAAACGTGTTTTAGAGCTTTCATTGGAGGAAGCTCGGCAGCTAGGTATGTCAGTCAAGAGGTCTTTCTATAGTTTGATCCATTTTATTTTATTTCTATGGTTCCTAGGTTACTGCCAGACAAACTGAAACCTAACAAAGGGATAGTTACATCTCTGTTACTGGAACGATTGATGCCTTTTTCTTAGCTAGCTATCAGTTACTCTCTCTGTAAACAAATATAAGAGCGTTTAGATTACTATTTTAGTCATCTAAATGCTTTTATATTTCTTTACGGAGGGAGTACAACTTAAAAGTTTTCAGCAACCAAAACATGAATTCGTTCCATCACTAAGTGTTCCAAGTTGAACTAGCGGCAATTGATATCACTAGGGTTGAATTTGTGACTGATAATGCATATTTGATTATGGTGACCATCACTCTTTCCATTATGCTTCCATCCAGGATGATTGAAGCGAAGGTAAAGCATGTTCTCTTCACACTTCTAATTGCTACTGCGCTTTTTCATGTTCCTCACCAACTATAAGTCTAAATTTTATCCGTTGGCCGGTTCGCCCACACAATTGGCTAGCTACCTGACTACTTTCATGTAACACCCACAATGCGGCTATATCTCCCACGTGTTGGGGCACGACTTAGAGGCATAGCCGCATGGTAGGCATGTCACAAGAGGGGTAATCTTTACACATCTCATGTACTGAATAAGAAAAAGATAAAGAGTTGGCTTACAGTTGCCACTTCACACAATACATACATATTCATACATCATCCAAGGTACAAACAAATGTCCGACTACGGAATCAAAATAAAAGAAGACAACTCCAAATGCTAGATCCCCGATCGTCCCAACTGGGCTCCACTACTGATCAACAGGAAATGAAACAAAACAACGATCAAGATCTTCATTGAGCTCCCACTTGAGCTGGGTTGCTTCACCTGCACTGGTATCATCGGCACCTGCAACTATTTGGAAGTATCTGTGAGCCACGAGGACTCAGCAATCTCACACCCGCGAGATCATGACTATTTAAGCTTATGGGTAGGAAAGGGTAGTGAGGTGGAGCTGCGGCAAGCACTAGCATATATAGTGGCTACCATACGCAAATAAGAGCGAGAAGAGAAGCAACGCACAGTCGAGAAACTACAAGTGATCAAGAAGTGATCCTGAAACTACTTACGTTCAAGCATAACACAAGAACCATGTTCACTTCCCGAACTCTGCCGAGAAGAGATCATCACAGCTACACACGCGGTTGATTCATTTTAATTAAGTTATAAGTGTCAAGTTTTCTACAACTGGATATTAACTAATTCTCATCTGCCCATAACCGCGGGCATGGCTTTCGAAAGTTCAAACCCTGCAGGGGTGTCCCAACTTAGCCCATCACAAGCTCTCACGGTCAACGAAGGATATTCCTTCTCCCAGGAAGACCCGATCAGACTCGGAATCCCGGTTACAAGACATTCGACAATGGTAAAACAAGACCAGCAAAGCCACCCGATGTGCCGACAAATCCCGATAGGAGTCGCACGTATCTCGTTCTCAGGGCACACCGGATGGGCAAGACGTCGGGTTGGCATAGACCCTGGTTGCCCAGGGGGCGCCGGACATCGCCCAGTTTGAACCAACACTCGGAGGAGCACTGGCCCGGGGGTTCAAAATAAAAATGACCCTCGAGTCTGCAGAATCCAAGGGAAAAAGGCTTAGGTGGCAAATGGTAACACCGGAAACAACCATCGCATAAGCAACCCGAAGAAGCAACACCGGAAAGAAGCAAACAACATAGTAAACAACCATCGCATAAGCATGGCATGATGCACAACCAAGTATGATGCATGTCCGGTTTAATGAGGCATGGCATGGCAAAGTGCACAAACAATACTAACACCACATTCAAGTTATTTAGTTCGATCTCGTTTATGTACCCAACAATATTAAATGTTGATTAACATGGCAAGAGGTGAAGCATGAGTAAAATACACCGCTAGGCATTTTAAATGAGGCCGGAAACATCAAACAACAATTCTGGTAAATCCCCATATGCATTTAGCAAACAACAATTTAAATGAGGCCGCAAACAACAATTTAAACATTCTTGGTGTTGTTATCATGATGCGGATGACATACGCAAGTTTATGCAAGTTTTATGAAAATATTGATAAGAGCATTATGAAGCATTTGTCACCGTGGTGGAAAGAAAGTGTGCCACGGCGACGAATCCGAAAATGATGCCACGGCAACATGTCGGTTCCGGTAGCTCATGGAGATACCGGTGCAAAAGGAAAAGTGACGGAAGCGTGTCAAAAGATGGTGGGGTGGTCCCGGTAACCGGGTGTCCCACGAGACGACGGTATGGCAAAAGGGAACATGCAAGAAACACGTCGGACACGGTGCACACGCGAGCATTTCATACAACACACAACATTCGTTCACGCGCGTCGTCTCGGTGGTTATACCTTTGAAGCGTGCATTTCGGGCGGAACGAGTTTGTAGTGGAAGTAGTCGTTCATGGGTCGTCGAGGGAAGTAGTGGTTCACGTTCGCTTTGGGAGAGGTACTTGACGAATCCAAGGTTTCCGGGGGCGACGGTAGTAGAACTTCGCGAATCCAAGTTCTTCGGAGGTCGTCATCGAACTTGGTCAAATACACGATGTGGGTAGACGTTCACTCGACGGCCTTCGACGACGGTAGTTGTACACGGGTCTTCGGCCACGGAAGTAGTCGTACACGTTTTCGTAGAGGTTCGGGGTCAACGACACGGAACTTGACGTCCACGGGGTCTTTGCGGGTCGACGGTAGTGGTTCACGTTTTGTAGCCGTTCGAGTCATCGGTGGAGGAACTTGGCGGTCCATGTAGTCGAACTTGGTGCATCCGAATGGTACTGGGTGAATCCCCGTAGTCGAACTTGGTGGCCTTGACGAACCGAAGTGGTAGTAGGCAAAAAAACACGGTCACGGTAGTCCCCGGAGATGTAGTCTCGTGTGCGGAACTTGACGGGTCAGGAGACCTCGGGAAGGAAGAAGCTCGGTTCATGCCAAGGTCTCGGAGGGGCCAGCCATGGCGTTCCTGATAGGCGGGCGGGGCAGCGCAGACTTCTGGAGGACCATGGGCGCGCGAGGAGGCAAGATGGTGCGGCGGCAGCGCAGGAACGGCGGCTCCGGCGTGGGGCTGCCGGGATCTCGTCGGAGACATGGCCAGAGGCGGGCGGCGCGGCTTCCTGAGGAGCCTAGGGCGGCCATGTAGGAGAGGGAGGCGCAGGCAGGAGGAGGCGTTGAGGCGGACGGGTGAGGCGACGGCCACGGCGGCGCTGGCCGCCGGCATCAGGCCGTGTGGCCCGTGGGCAAGCAGCGAGGGCGAGGAGGCAGCCCCAGGCACGGGGAGGCAGCAAGGCGCTGGGTCGCGCGTGGGGTGGCCTTCCTGATGGAGCTCGGCGGCGGTAGAGGCATGGGACGCGCGGCGGCGAGGGTAACTCGCGGTGGTGGCGGCAAGGGGATCGAGGACGAGGAGCTCCTCTCCTGGGCGTGGCGGCGCTGTGTGGGAACGAGGGAGAGGACGAGGGGATCGGGGAGATGGGGGTTGCGAGGGAGATGGGGATCGGGCGTGCGGTTCCCTGGTGACGGTGCTAGGAGGAGGCAGGGGAAGTTGGGGATCGATCAGATGGGCTCTCCCCCTGGCGCTAGGGTTACGGGGGAGTGGGCCTTGGGCCAAATTGGGCTGCGGGCTCCCTTCTCTCTTTCTCTCTTCTCTTTTTATTTTCTTAGCAGAAAACAATTAAGGAGAAGAAAAGGAAAGAGGGAGGTTAGGGAAAGAATTTGAGTACGCAGATAAATTTCCCGGACTCGCAAAAATACGAGGAATTTGACAAAAATGGCCTGAGGATTTTTAGAGGAAGTAAAATCCACACACGTTGGATTTAACTCGGCAAGTTTGAATTTTGAAACCCATTCGAATGAACTCCAAATGGGTTGAAATTATAGGAGGTGACCCTACACAATAGATGTGATTTATGGGCAGATTTGGGACATTAATGGAGAAAGTAAAATTGCAACCCAATTTGCAATTTAACTTAAAAGGTCGAAAAGAAAGGATAGGAGGTTGAGTCGGGTAAGGGAAGAGTTGAAGAGTAGTGCAATTGTGTTATGGGTGATTCCAAGTTAACGGAATATTTTATAATAGCTCCCTAAATATTAGGAGGATATGTTATGAAGAGAACTCACCATGTGAATTCCCTTGATTTAAATGGATCAAAGATCCATGCCATTTATTTAGTTGAGTTAAAAAAAAGACATGATGGCATGATGACATGATGCAATGCACATGATGCAATGATGAATGCAACAAGCAAAAAAAAATCACACAATGAATCTCGGAAACCCTGGAAGGCATCTGAAGCTCCGGTCTTGGGGCATCACATTTCAGTTACAACTTAAAAGTATTTTTGTTTTGAGAAAATCTGAAAGCCTTTCGTCTCGATAGATACAAGAGGTTATTTACAAGCCTATGACTAGGCCTATGACAAGCACAACAACTCAACAAGCACCACACCCCTATGAGCTATCTTCTGCCCGTAGTGACGCTTGGAGCTAGCCTCTCCCGCTGTAGCCCGTAACTATGCTTCTGCAGGATGGTATTGGGCAGCAAGGTGATGCAGGGCCTCTCCCTGTTGAGGATGGCAGCATTTTGCTGCTTCTAAAATCCACCAACTATGAGCATTAGGCATGGCGTAGTGCAGTCAACGGCCAGTTACTGAGTCGCCACCAGCCAACGAAGTTGTCTCCAGCTATCAGTAAACATACAAGTCTTGGACAATCTGTAGGATTTGCCATTGGTTAAGTGATCCAGGCTGATCCAGCTGGAACAGACACCACAATGACTGTGACTCATAATTTAATTTTTGCTACAGCAGCCATTCTATGAATTCACACTCTCCTCATTCCCATTATGCTGTTTTCTGAAGGGATTGTAGTTGAACTCACCAACATATGCTTTAGTGCATCGTATTATGTTGACACTTGCACTTGCTAAAGTGCCATTTCATCGTTCTTCTACATGAACTAAAAGTCTAAATTTTGAATTTATAAGGGGATACATGGATGTACTTTTATCATGCACTTCATTATTTTGGTTTCCCAATATATAGTTTTTCAATAATGGACATCCTTGTATTCCTTATGTGAATTCTTCCCTCTGTTTTCATGATGTGGTTGGTAGAAACTAGGGTTCTACCGGGTCTAGGGCGGAGATTGTAAGGGAAGGAGGGGGCTGGACGTGGGCGATCTCGCGGTCGCCGGCGGCTAGGCGCCGTCGTGCGCGAGGGAAGAGGCGTTGGCGTTGGCAGGAGGCGGCTAGGGTTAGGTCTATCGGCTCCCTTCGGGAAGCCGAGCAAATAATGATTGCTTCTTGCTTAATCTCAAAACGGGTCCTTACATGAGTTTATATAATCCTCCTAATGATATAATTGGGCTAAGCCCCTAACACGATAAGATAACTGGGTCGGGCCCCTAACTGCCTGGCTGTAATATATGCCGCTCATAACATTTCTCCCCGCCTGCACAAACAGCTCATCCTCGAGCTGGAAGGCGGGAAAGCGCTTTGCGGAACTCCTCGAGGTGAACAGCCGTCACCAAACACCTTCGCGGCAACTGGGGCGTGCAGGTCGCCGAGCCCGGCGGCGGCGGCTTCCTCCTCCATGTAGTCCGCAACCTCCAGGTAGAAGAGACGCGAGTAGACGTGGCCGGGCACGTAGGGCTCGTCTCAGTTGAAGCACAACCCTTGGCGGCGACGCTCGAGCAGCTCGGCCGAGGTGAGCCGGCGGAACGGGCGCGCCGCGGTCGCGGCGAGGGGTGCCGCGGAAGCCTGAGCAGGCCAACCCTGCGCGGGAACATCCGGCCAGGGTGGCGATCCAGCGGCCCTGTACGGTGATGCCTGCTGGATGGCCACCGCGCGACGCTCGAACACGCGTGCGTAATACATGGCCGTCTGAAGGTCCTGGGGTCCCTGCAGTTCCACGTCCACGTGGATATGATCTGGCAGACCGCCAACAAAGAGCTTGGCCCGCTGGCGAGACGTCACGTCGGGCGCGTGGCACGCCAGGGCCTGAAAGCGGTCGGTGAAGTCCTGCACCGTAGAGGTGAAGGGGAGGCGGCCCAACTCCGCCAGCCGGCTCCCGCATATCGGCGTCCGAAGCGAAGGAGGCAGAGCTCGCGAGAACGCTCCCATGGGGGCATGCCGCCCTCGTCCTGCTCGAGGGCGTAGTACCACGTCTGTGCGGCACCGCGGAGGTGATAAGAGAGCCAGGTGCGGTCCGACACGAGCGTCCGTTGCCCTCGGAAGAACTGCTCGCATTGGTTGAGCCAGTTGAGGGGGTCCTCGGTGCCGTCGTAGGTGGCGAAGTCGAGCTTGGCGAAGCGCAGCGGGGTCGGAGTCGGACCCCCGTGGGCGTGCGGCTCGGCGGTACGGGGCAGCGAAGAGAATGATGCCGGGTTGGTGGGCACGGGGGGTGCCCCGTGAAACGGCGGTCCCGCGCGGCCAGCGTAGGCACCCGCAGAGCCGGAGGGCCCGTCGTACTGCAGGGTGGGCGCCGGCTGTTCCCCGGCCATAGTGTAGGCCGGCTGTGGCGTCGACCCGGCCAACCAGGCCAGAAGCGGTGACGGTGAGGGTGGGAACCGAATCTGCTGGATCGGAACGCCCGCCGGCATGGTCGTCGCCAGCCCGGTGCTGAGCGGCGGGGGTGCCTGGGGCTGCAGTGGCTGCTGCATGGGCGTGACGGACGCGGCGGGATGAAGCTGCAGCTACTGCTGCATGTGGGCGACGGGCGTGGCGGGAGCCGCGAGGGCCGTCGATGGCCACTGCGGCTAGATGGGGGTGCTGGCGGGGGGCGGCTGCAGCGGCAGCGGCTGCTGCATGGGGGGCGTCATGAGAACCGGAAAAAGCTATTCTTGGTAGATCCACTTGTCAAGGCGTGGAAAGCCGTGTTCCTTCTCAGCTCACGCTTTCCTGATTGATTTGAAAGACCCTACACACCACCGTATCCTTGGAAACCTTTTATCGGACAATATAACTGAGTCAATTTGCCCAAATTTTCAATTCGCAAAATTCATGTGACTAAAATACATACCGGCGCGCTACGGCAACACCCCCTGCTTGCTTCTTTCTGTTCGACGCGGAGGGAAGAATGACAATGGAAATCATAAAGCTCAGCGAGGAGCACATTACTATGAATAATAATGGAGAGGGACATTAAAGGGGAAAACTGAGCAAGGCAACGGCCACTGCGGGGTGGTGGCGGGCGGTGGCTGCAGCGGCCCAGCGAACGCCGCGGAGGCTGCCGAGTGCGGCGAGTAACACGGCAGGGCCGGCGGACTGGTGGCGGCAGCCGGCAGCGGGGGTGGCGGAGGCCTGTAGGGGCTGGCCAAGTACAGCCGGATCTCCTGGACCGCTGCAACGAGGGCGTGAAGGACCCCGGTGACCTCCGGGGTGTAGATGGCGGTGGAGGGCACTGGCAGCTGGGCGGTGGGGGCGCTGGAGGTGGGGACCAGTGGCGCGGGTGGGGAGGACAGCGGCTCGGTGGAGAGGGCCAGCGGCGCGGTGGAGAGGATTGGTGGCACGGTGGTGATGTGGGCAGTGGTGGGGTGGGCGGTGGTGCAGACATGATCGGAACCGAGCTATCTAATACCAAATTGGTAGAAACTAGGGTTCTACCGGGTCTAGGGCGGAGATTGTAGGGGAAGGAGGGGGCTGGATGTGGGCGATCTCGCGGTCGCTAGCGGCTGGGCGCCGTCGTGCGCGAGGGAAGAGGTGGCGGCGTTGGCAGGAGGCGGCTAGGGTTAGGTCTGCCGGCTCCCTTCGGGAAGCCGAGCAAATAATGATTGCTTCTTGCTTAATCTTAAAACGGGTCCTTACATGAGTTTATATAATTGGGCTAAGCCCCTAACACGATAAGATAACTGGGCCAGGCCCCTAACCGCCTGGCTGTAATATATGCCGCTCATAACAGTGGTGCATCTGTTTTGTCATTACATTTGAACAAACTGCTTAGAAGGTTCCTGTTTACTGGAGCTGATACCCTCATCTTTCCAGGACACAACTATATTGGGTCCGAGCACTTGCTTCTTGGATTGCTTCGTGAGGGGGAAGGGGTGGCAGCTCGCGTACTTGAGTCTCTTGGTGCTGACCCCAGCAATATTCGTACCCAGGTAAGCTATATCTGAGATTGCGGTCTCTTTGAAAAGCAAGTCTTTTTTTTCTTCCTTTTATCTTGTTTTCACAAATGTTATGCATCTATAGGTTGTCCGGATGATTGGTGAGACAACAGAAGCTGTTGGTGCTGGAGTTGGGGGAGGGAGCAGTGGTAACAAGATGCCAACACTTGAGGAGTATGGGACTAATTTAACAAAATTAGCCGAGGAGGTAATATTTTCATTTTACTATGACACAATAGGTGCTAGTTCAGGCCTCTAATTGTTAAGTCCAATAATATCTGTAGGGAAAGCTAGATCCTGTTGTTGGGAGGGAACCACAGATTGAACGCGTCGTACAAATTTTGGGCAGAAGAACCAAGAACAATCCCTGCTTAATTGGAGAACCGGGTGTTGGGAAAACAGCTATTGCAGAAGGGCTTGCTCAACGCATTTCTAGTGGCGATGTGCCTGAGACGATAGAGGGGAAGAAGGTATACCTTGGTGCTTTAGTGCAGTTGTATACCTTGTTGCAATTCTTATATGTTGATCCTAATATTTGCTCTGTTAATTGATTCTGGCATTCCTGTGAAGTGTTCACCCAGTAGATTAGGTGTATGGCTCTCATTGTATTTCTACTACGTTTGATTACTGCCTTGTGTTTGGTTTATCCATGCTGTTCTGCTTGAGCTTGTACCTTACTATGACAAATCATATTTTTCTTTTAGTGGAAAACATAATTTTCGAGCAAGTGTATGTCCAATTTCTTTAATTATCTATGCTGATGCACAGACTTACAAGCAAAATTGCAGAACTTGTGTGCACGTCTTTTGGACAAATAATAAGGGTAACATGTGCAATTAACTCCACTGGCTGGTGTATGCAATCAACCCCACTGGCTAGTGTATGCAATCAACTCCACTGGCTGGTTCATAGAGCTAAGAGGAAATGATAGAAAAGACTTACCAGCATGGTTTAACTCCTTCATTTAAGCACATGCCTTAGTTGTACTCTCTTCTTTTGGGCATAATGCCTTGTCATAGCTAGATAGTAGATGGTCTTTTTTAAGTTATGTATATTCATACAAACTACAATTTCCTTTTAATCACAGTAGGGAAACCTACTGTTTTCTTCACACACAAAAAACCGTATGAAATCAGCTTCACAATTGGTTAATGACACAAAGGAAAATTATAAATAATTATGTGTTCAAAAATTACTTACGTGCGATATCTGTTATGTGTGCAAATTAGGGGCCATAGTCCCAACTTCCAAGGTCCATGCCCCGCAATCTGCACCAGTCAGATGTGGACCTTTTGAGACTACGATCCTTATTTGTACTATACTTCATACTTGTCACTTTTTGTGTGTGTGTGTGTTCCCGCATTGTTTTGAAAAGATTGGAAGGAAATGATCATCTTCGAAACCATTTACTACAGGTCATTACCCTTGATATGGGACTTCTTGTTGCTGGTACGAAATACCGTGGAGAATTTGAAGAACGGTTGAAGAAACTGATGGAAGAAATCAAACAGAGCGATGAGATAATTCTCTTCATCGATGAAGTTCACACCCTCATAGGAGCAGGAGCCGCCGAAGGTGCTATTGATGCTGCTAATATTTTAAAGCCAGCTTTAGCAAGAGGAGAACTACAGGTATGTCGATGAGATTACTTGGCACCGTATTGGGACACAGGGCTAACAATCTGCTTTCTTATGCTAAACATTTCTAGTGCCTGGTATTATTCCATCAAGCTGAATCTGTAGTTTCTTTTGATTTTACTGAACCTTTTTTACAACTAACCTTCTCAGTGTATTGGAGCCACCACGCTTGATGAATACAGGAAGCATGTTGAGAAAGATCCAGCATTAGAAAGACGTTTCCAGCCAGTAAAGGTACCGGAACCATCAGTTGATGAGACCATAGAAATTCTCAGAGGGCTCCGGGAGCGATATGAGATCCATCATAAACTTCGTTACACTGATGATTCTTTGATTGCAGCTGCTAAGCTATCTTATCAATATATCAGGTATGTGAACTATGAGATAGAGTCTATCACCTTAGCTGGTCATGCTAATATTACAATACAACTTACCAAGTAGTTTATGATACAAAATGAACCTGTGCTGCAACCAAAATGTGGCTGAGATTCCGAATTAAAAGGTCAAATTTTTGTTGACAGTTAATAGCTTAACATAACCATCAGAGTCTACAACATCAATACTTAGAAAACCAAATGAGGAGCATATATGCTCTGTGATGTGATGTATGATATTCTCAGGCTTCAAAAACATTGCAGAGAAAAATTATACTATGTTTCTTGTCCGAATCTCATATACAACTTGGCTGCTATCCTGTATCCTTTTAATATCTGGCGAATTGTTTTGTTTGCAGTGATCGTTTCCTCCCAGATAAAGCAATTGATTTGATTGATGAAGCAGGTTCACGTGTTAGGCTTCGACATGCCCAGGTAGAGAATGTGTTTAAATGTTGGTCTTTTCTATTTTCTGCACGCCCCGCACAAAATCTAAACAGAATCACTTATGTAGGTTCCTGAGGAAGCCAGAGAGCTTGACAAGGAGCTTAAGCAAATAACGAAAGATAAAAATGAAGCTGTCCGTGGCCAGGATTTTGAGAAGGTATCAGCCTATGGTGGACTACTATATTTTGAATTCTCTTAATGCTGATAGAGCAACCCAACTGTTTAAAAACTTCATGTGGGATGTTAATCCACCATATTTAACTTGTTTAGAGTGTTCATTGATATAATTGGAAGATGACATGTAATTTCATAGTATGATCTAGGAGTTCTTGTCGGTGCGGTCGGTCTCAGTTGATGATAAAAAATGTTTGTCATACTTCTGACATTAAATAGTTATCACTGCAAGTAAATTATTACTAGTGTCCTTGAATCTGCCTTTTCTCTAGCATAAAAACCGCACTAGTGTATGTTTATTCTATTCATGTGGGTTGATGATCTCAACTTTCTGGATGCCAACCACCATATATCTGCACTTTCTTTGATATAGATGCTAACTAATAGTTGCTATTAATATATTCCCTTTATCGAAAAAAAACTAATGGTTGCTGTGCCTGTTGCAATGTTATGCCATTAGGCTGGAGAGTTGCGAGATCGTGAAATGGAATTGAAGGCCCAGATAACAGCCTTGATTGACAAGAGCAAGGAGATGAACAAAGCAGAGACTGAGTCGGGAGAGACGGGGCCGATGGTGCATGAATCAGATATCCAGCACATTGTGTCATCATGGACTGGTATTCCAGTGGAGAAAGTCTCGACTGACGAATCTGATAAACTTCTTAAGATGGAAGAGACATTGCATAAGCGTGTCATCGGCCAAGACGAGGCTGTGAAAGCAATAAGTCGGTCCGTTCGCCGTGCTCGTGTGGGCCTCAAGAGCCCCAACAGACCAATTGCGAGCTTCATTTTTGCAGGTCCCACTGGTGTTGGGAAATCAGAGCTTGCAAAGACTCTGGCATCATATTACTTCGGCTCTGAAGAAGCCATGATCCGGCTGGATATGAGTGAGTTCATGGAGAGGCACACTGTGTCCAAGTTGATCGGTTCACCACCAGGCTATGTGGGATACACTGAAGGTGGGCAGCTGACGGAGGCGGTTCGACGGCGGCCATACAGCGTTGTGCTTTTTGATGAGATTGAGAAGGCACATCCGGATGTGTTCAACATGATGCTCCAGATCCTGGAAGACGGAAGGTTAACCGACAGCAAGGGGAGAACAGTGGACTTCAAGAACACGCTCCTGATAATGACATCAAATGTTGGGAGCAGCGTGATTGAGAAGGGGGGGAGGAAGATCGGGTTCGACCTCGACTCGGACGAGAAGGACAGCAGCTATGGCAGGATCAAGAGCTTGGTGATCGAGGAGATGAAGCAGTACTTCCGACCAGAGTTTCTCAACCGTCTGGACGAGATGATCGTCTTCAGACAGCTGACCAAGCTGGAAGTCAAAGAGATCGCGGACATAATGCTGCAGGAGGTTTTCACCAGGCTCAAGACCAAGGACATCAACCTGCAGGTGACGGAGAAGTTCAAGGAGCGGGTCGTGGACGAAGGGTACAACCCTAGCTACGGAGCGCGGCCGCTGAGGAGGGCCATCATGAGGCTCCTGGAGGACAGCCTCGCGGAGAAGATTTTGGGCGGGGAGGTCAAGGAGGGCGACTCTGTCATCGTTGATGTGGACCCGGAGGGGAAAGTCATTGTGCTGAATGGCGAGAGCGGACTGCCGGAGCTTCCAACCCCGGCGGTCGCTGTTTAGTTGTTGGTACTGTATAGAATACGTAGAAGATTGTTAAGCATATATATACAATACAGCGTTTTCATTTCCTTCCAGCACATATCTCTTCATAGGTGCGGCAGTCAGGTCAGGTGTATATAATTCTATAACTGTATGTATAAAATATACAGTAATATGCATATATAATTTAAGGGGAAAGGAAACATTGCTGGCTTTGGCTCTTGATTGATCCACTCAAGTGCATTGCTCCTGAGCAGTTCAGACACTGATTCCTGCTCGAGTTTTTCTTTTTCTTTTTTGTGAAATACTCCCTCTGTGTCAAAACACCCTTATATTAAGGGACGGAGGGAGTAGGCACCAGTGATGTTCTTGGAAACCGCTTCTTGCGTGGAATCCAGGTGCTTCAAATAGGGTGCATTTGCTCTTATCCTCTCTACAGTTTTTTGTATTGTAAACTGCGTAAAGATGGGAGTAAATCAAATTTTTTATATAGGGGTCCTGCATAGTCTAAATAATTATTCAATTTTTCAATCCGGGTCAGGCTATTTTGGGCCCGGTGTAGGATCGAAAGTATGTTTGAGGAGGAGGGGTTGATTAGACTATTCATCAAATAAAAATCTAGCATTTTTTCAATTTTAAGTCTTGGTAGATTTTATCAACTTAACACAAGTCAAGCAATCAACCTACACATGTAATTCTAAGAGTATAGCAGCGGAATGTAAATCATTGCATATAAAGGTAAAGGAGAGGAGTTTGGAGGGAGCAAACACAATGTAGACACTGAGATTTCTGGCGTGGTTTCGATAGGTGATGCTATCATACATCCATGTTGATGGAGACTTCAACCCACGAAGGGTAACGGTTGCGCGGGTCCATGGAGGGCTCCACCCATGAAGGGTCCATGGAAAAGTAACATTGTCTATCCCACCATGGCCATCGCCCACGAAGGACTTGCCTCATTTGGAGTAGATTTTGACGAAGTAGGCGATCTCCTTGCCCTTACAAACTCCTTGGTTCAACTCCACAATCTTGACGGAGGCTCTCAAATGACACCTAACCAATCTAGGAGACACCACTCTCCAAAAGGTAATAGATGGTGTGTTGATGATGAACTCCTTGCTCTTGTACTTCAAATAATAGTCTCCCCAACACTCAACTCTCTCATAGATTTGGATATGGTGGAAAAAAGATTTGAGTGGAAAACAACTTAGGGGAGGCTAGATATCAAGATTCTTGTGGTTGGATTGGAATGTCTTGGTCTCAACACATGAGTAGGTGGTTCTCTCTCAGAAAATGAATGCTGGAAGTGTAGGCACGTTTTGATAGTCTCTTTAATGGAGAGGAGGGTGGAGAGGTATATATAGCCTCCACACAAAATCTAACAGTTACACACCATTTACCAAACTCGATGGGACCAAATACTGAAACTCGGTCAGACCGATATGGTTCAAAATGTGAACGTTAGGCTTTTCGGTAGGACCGACAAGATCAACTCGGTGGGACCGATGTTAGGGTTAGGGCATAACTTGATCTCGGTTTGACCGATTACTTCAACTCGGTGAGACCGATTTCAGTAATAAGCAAACAGAGAGTTGGTCAGGCAAACTCGGTGGGACCGATCGCTCATTTCGGTGAGACTGAAACGTTACGAAAAGGAAGCAGAGAGTTTGCATTGCGAACTCGGTGGGACCGATCGCTCATCTCAGTTTTGGGGAATGTAGTAATTTTAAAGAAAAATTCCTACGCACACGCAAGATCATGGTGATGCATAGCAACGAGAGGGGAGAGTATGTCTATGTACCCTCGTAGACTGAAAGCGGAAGCGTTTATCAACGCGGTTGATGTAGTCGTACACCTTCACGATCCGTCCCGATCAAGTAAAATTACGGCACCTCCGCGTTCAGCACACGTTCAGCTCGATGATGTCCTCGCCTTCTTGATCCAGCAAGAGGGGCAAAGTAGTGTATGAGTTCCGGCAGCACAACGGCGTGGTGACGGTGTTGGTGAAGAACAATCTCCACAGGGCTTCGCCTAAGCACTACGAAAACTATTACGAAGGATAAACTAGAGGGGACGGGCACACGGCTTGGTGTTTCTTAATGTGTCTTGGGTGCTAGCCCTGCCCCTCTATTTATATATTGAGCCTTGGGGTTGAAACTTGGAGTAAAAGCCTCCACAAAGTCGGTTTCACCCGAAAGGCAAGAGTCCTTCTTGGACTCCAGGGCCGAACGCCAGGGTTCCCGGCGTCTGGGCCCAGACGCCAGGGACCCTAGCGTCTGGCCCCTGGACTCCGCAAAACTTCCTTTTGTCCTTTCCAAAAACCTTGTGGGCTTTCCCCTTTGGCCCAAATAAAGTGTTCTCGTGCCCAAACATTTCGGGAAACATCCGGAACCCCTTCCGTTGAATTCCGGAACCCTTCCGGAGACCAAACACTATTATCCCATATATCAAACTTTATCTCTGGACCATTCCGGAGTTCCTCGTCATGTCCATGATCTTATCCGGAACTCCGAACAACATTCAGTTACCAACATACATAACTCATAAATACTATATCGTCAACGAACGTTAAGCATGCGGACCCTACGGGTTCGAGAACTATGTAGACATGACCGAGACACTTCTCTGGTCAATAACCAATAGCGGAACCTGGATGCTCATATTGGCTCCTACATATTCTACGAAGATCTTTATCGGTCGAACCGCATAACAATATACGTTGTTCCCTTTGTCATCGGTATGTTACTTGCCCGAGATTCGATCGTTGGTATCTCAATACCTAGTTCAATCTCGTTACCGGCAAGTATCTTTACTCGTTCCGTAATGCATCATCCCATAACTAACTCATTAGTCACATTGCTTGCAAGGCTTGTAGTGATGTGCATTACCGAGAGGGCCCAGAGATACCTCTCCGACAATCGGAGTGACAAATCCTAATCTCGATCTATGCCAACTCAACAAGTACCATCGGAGACACCTGTAGAGCACCTTTATAATCACCCAGTTACGTTGTGACGTTTGGTAGCACACAAAGTATTCCTCCGATAATCGGGAGTTGCATAATCTCATAGTCATAGGAATATGTATAAGTCATGAAGAAAGCAATAGCAGTAAACTGAAACGATCAAGTGCTAAGCTAACGGAATGGGTCAAGTCAATCACATCATTCTCCTAATGATGTGATCCCGTTTATCTAATGACAACTCATGTCTATGGTTAGGAAACATAACCATCTTTGATCAACGAGCTAGTCAAGTAGAGGCATACTGATGACACTATGTTTGTCTATGTATTCACACATGTATTTTGTTTCCGGTTAATACAATTCTAGCATGAATAATAAACATTTATCATGACATGAGAAAATAAATAATAACTATTGTTGCCTCTAGGGCATATTTCCTTCAGTCTCCCACTGGCACTAGAGTCAATAATCTAGATTACACAGTAATGATTCTAACACCCATGGAGTCTTGGTGCTGATCATGTTTTGCTCGTGGAAGAGGCTTAGTCAACAGGCCTACAACATTCAGATCTGTATGTATCTTGCAAATCTCTATGTCTCCCACCTGGACTTGACCCCGGATGGAATTGAAGCATCTCTTGATGTGCTTGGTTCTCTTGTGAAATCTGGATTCCTTTGCCAAGGCAATTGCACCAGTATTGTCACAAAAGATTTTCATTGGACCCGATGCACTAGGTATGACACCTATATCGGATATGAACTCCTTCATCTAGACTCCTTCATTTGCTGCTTCTGAAGCAGCTATGTACTCCGCTTCACACGTAGATCCTGCCACGACGCTTTGTTTAGAACTGCTCCAACTAACAGCTCCACCGTTCAATATAAACACGTATTTGGTTTGCGATTTAGAATCATCCGGATGAGTGTCAAATCTTGCACCGACGTAACCATTTACGACGAGCTCTTTGTCACCTCCATAAACGAGAAACATATCCTTAGTCCTTTTCAGGTATTTTAGGATGTTCTTGACCGCTGTACAGTGATCCACTCCTGGATTACTTTGGTACCTCCCTGCTAAACTAATAGCAAGGCACACATCAGGTCTGGTACACAGCATTGCATACATGATAGAGCCTATGGCTGAAGCATAGGGAACAATTTTCATTTTCTCTCTATCTTCTGCAGTGGTCGGGCATTAAGTCTTACTCAACTTCACACCTTGTAACACAGGCAAGAACCCTTTCTTTGCTTGATCCATTTTGAACTTCTTCAAAACTTTATCAAGGTATGTGCTTTGTGAAAGTCCAATTAAGCATCTTGATCTATCTCTATAGATCTTGATGCCCAATATATAAGCAGCTTCTCCAAGGTCTTTCATTGAAAGACTCTTATTCAAGTATCCTTTTATGCTATCCAGAAATTCTATATCATTTCCAATCAACAATATGTCATCCACATATAATATTAGAAATGCTACAGAGCTCCCACTCACTTTCTTGTAAATACAGGCTTCTCCAAAAATCTGTATAAAACCATATGCTTTGATCACACTATCAAAACGTTTATTCCAACTCCGAGAGGCTTGCACCAGTCCATAAATGGATTGCTGGAGCTTGCACACTTTGGATCGACAAAACCTTCTGGTTGCATCATATACAACTCTTCTTCCAGAAATCCATTCAGGAATGCAGTTTTGACATCCATTTGCCAAATTTCATAATTATAAAACGCGACAATTGCTAACATGATTCGGACAGACTTAAGCATCGCTACGGGTGAGAAAGTCTCATTGTAGTCAACCCTTGAACTTGTCGAAAACCTTTCGCAACAAGTCGAGCTTTGTAGACAGTAACATTACCGTCAGCCTCAGTCTTCTTCTTGAAGATCCATTTATTCTCGATGGCTTGCCGATCATCGGGCGAGTCAACCAAAGTCCACACTTTGTGTCTCATACATGGATCCCATCTCAGATTTCATGGCCTCAAGCCATTTTGTGGAATCTGGGCTCACCATCGCTTCTTCATAGTTCGTAGGTTCGTCATGGTCAAGTAACATGACTTCCAGAACAGGATTACCATACCACTCTGGTGCGGATCTTACTCTGGTTGACCTACGAGGTTCGGTAGTAACTTGATATGAAGTTTCATGATCATCATTAGCTTCCTCACTAATTGGTGTAGGTGTCACAGGAATCGGTTTCTGTGATGAACTACTTTCCAATAAGGGAGCAGGTACAGTTACCTCATCAAGTTCTACTTTCCTCCCACTCACTTCTTTCGAGAGAAACTCCTTCTCTAGAAAGGATTCATTCTTAGCAACGAATGTCTTGCCTTCGGATCTGTGATAGAAGGTGTACCCAACAGTCTCTTTGGGTATCCTATGAAGACACATTTCTCCGATTTGGGTTTGAGCTTATCAGGTTGAAGCTTTTTCACATAAGCATCACAGCCCCAAACTTTAAGAAATGACAACTTTGGTTTCTTTCCAAACCACAGTTCATAAGGCGTCGTCTCAACGGATTTCAATGGTGCCCTATTTAACATGAATGCAGCCGTCTGTAAAGCATAACCCCAAAATGATAGCGGTAAATCAGTAAGAGACATCATAGATCGTACCATATCTAGTAAAGTACGATTACGACGTTCGGATACACCATTACGCTGTGGTGTTCCAGGTGGCGTGAGTTGCGAAACTATTCCGCATTGTTTCAAATGTAGACCAAACTCGTAACTCAAATATTCTCCTCCACGATCAGATCGTAGAAACTTTATTTTCTTTTACAATGATTTTCCACTTCACTCTAAAATTCTTGGAACTTTTCAAATGTTTTAGACTTATGTTTCATTAAGTAGATATACCCATATCTGCTCAAATCATCTGTGAAGGTGAGAAAATAACGATACCCGCCGCAAGCCTCAATATTCATCAGACCAGATACATCAGTATGTATGATTTCCAATAAATCTGTCACTCGCTCCATTGTTCCGGAGAATGGCATTTTAGTCATCTTGCCCATGAGGCATGGTTCGCAAGTACCAAGTGATTCATAATCAAGTGATTCCAGAAGTCCATCAGTATGGAGTTTCTTCATGCGTTTTACACCAATATGACCCAAACGGTAGTGCCACAAATAAGTTGCACTATCATTATCAACTTTGCATCTTTTGGCTTCAACATTATGAATATGTGTATCACTACTATCGAGATTCAACATAAATAGACCACTCTTCAAGGATGCATGACCATAAAAGATATTACTCATATAAATAGAACAACCATTATTCTCAGATTTAAATGAATAACCGTCTCGCATCAAACAAGATCCAGATATAATGTTCATGCTTAACGCTGGCACCAAATAACAATTATTTAGGTATAAAATTAATCCCGAAGGTAGATGTAGAGGTAGCGTGCCGACGACGATCACATCGACTTTGGAACCATTTCCCACGCGCATCGTCACCTCGTCCTTAGCTAGTCTTCGCTTAATCTGTAGTCCCTGTTTCGAGTTGCAAATATTAGCAACAAAACCAGTATCAAATACCCAGGTGCTACTGCGAGCTCTAGTAAGGTACACATCAATAACATGTATATCACATATACCTTTGTTCACCTTGCCATCCTTCTTATCCGCCAAATACTTGGGGCAGTTCCGCTTCCAGTGACCAGTCTGTTTGTAGTAGAAGCACTCAGTCTCAGGCTTAGGTCCAGACTTGGGTTTCTTCTCCTGAGCATCAACTTGCTTGCCGTTCTTTTTGAATTTACCATTCTTCTTCCCTTTACCCTTTTTCTTGAAACTGGTGGTCTTGTTAACCATCAACACTTGATGCTCCTTCTTGATTTCTACCTCCGCCACTTTTAGCATAGCGAAGAGCTCGGGAATCGTTTTATCCATCCCTTGCATATTATAGTTCATCACAAAGCTCTTGTAGCTTGGTGGCAGTGATTGAAGAACTTTGTCAATGACACTATCAACAGGAAGATTAACTCCTAGTTGAGTCAAGTGGTTATGGTACCCAGACATTTTGAGTATATGTTCACTGACGGAACTATTCTCCTCCATCTTGCAGCTGTAGAACTTATTGGAGACTTCATATCTCTCAATCCGGGCATTTGCTTGAAATATTAACTTCAACTCCTGGAACATCTCATATGCTCCATGACGTTCAAAACGTCGTTGAAGTCCCGGTTCTAAGCCGTAAAGCATAGCACACTGAACTATCAAGTAGTCACCAGCTTTGCTCTACCAGACGTTCTTAACGTCGTCAGTAGCATCTGCAGCAGGCCTGGCACCCAGTGGTGCTTCCAGGACGTAATTCTTCTATGCAACAATGAGGATAATCCTCAAGTTACGGACCCAATCCGTGTAATTGCTACCATCATCTTTCAACTTTGCTTTCTCAAGGAACGCATTAAAATTCAACGGAACAACAACACGGGCCATCTATCTACAATAACATAGACAAGCAAAATACTATCAGGTACTAAGTTCATGATAAATTTAAGTTCAGTTAATCATATTACTTAAGAACTCCCACTTAGATAGACATCCCTCTAATCATTTAAGTGATCACGTGATCCATATCAACTAAACCATGACCGATCATCACGTGAGATGGAGTAGTTTTTGATACGTCCATTTTGCATCATGCTTTTATATTGATATTTATTGCATTATGGACTATTATTACACATTATGTCACAATACTTATGCCTTTTCTCTCTTATTTTACAAGGTTTACATGAAGAGGGGGAATGCCGGCAGCTGGGTTTCTGGGCTGGAAAAGGAGCAAATATTAGAGACCTATTCTGCACAGCTCCAAAAGTCCTGAAACTTCATGGAAGTTCTTTCCAGAATATATAAAAAATACTGAGCAAAGAAAGTTCCAGAGGGGGGCCACACCCTGGCCACGAGGGTGGGGGGCGCGCCCTACCCCCCGGCCGCGCCCCCTGCCTCGTGGGCCCCCTGGTGGCCCTCCGATGCCCATCTTCTGCTATATGAGATATTTCGTCTGAGAAAAAAAATCATAAGCAAGCTTTCGGGAAGAAACTCCGCCACCACGAGGCGGAACCTTGGCGGAACCAATCTAGGGCTCCGGCGGAGCTGTTCTGCCAGGGAAACTTCCCTCTGGGAGGGGGAAATCATCACCATCGTCATCATCAACGATCCTCTCATCGGGAGGGGGTCAATCTCCATCAACATCTTCACCAGCACCATCTCATCTCAAACCCTAGTTCATCTCTTGTATCCAATCTTTGTATCCAAACCTCATATTGGTACCTGTGGGTTGCTAGTAGTGTTGATTACTCCTTGTAGTTGATGCTAGTTGGTTTACTTGGTGGAAGATCATATGTTCAGATCCAATATGCATATTAATACCCCTCTGATTATGAACATGAATATGCTTTGTGAGTAGTTACGTTTGTTCCTGAGGACATGGGAGAAGTCTTGCTATTAGTAGTCATGTGAATTTGGTATTCGTTCGATATTTTGATGAGATGTATGTTGTCATCCCTCTAGTGGTGTCATGTGAGTGTCGACTACATGACACTTCACCATTGTTTGGGCCTAGAGGGAGGTATTGGGAAGTAATAAGTAGATGATGGGCTGCTAGAGTGACAGAAGCTTAAACCCTAGTTTATGCGTTGCTTCGTAAGGGGCTGATTTGGATCCATATGTTTCATGCTATGGTTAGGTTTACCTTAATACTCCTGTTGTAGTTGCGGATGCTTGCAATAGGGGTTAATCATAAGTGGGATGCTTTTCCAAGTAAGGACAGTGCCCAAGCACCGGTCCACCCACATATCAAATTATCAAAGTACCGAACGCGAATCATATGATCGTGATGAAAACTAGTTTGACGATAATTCCCATGTGTCCTCGGGAGCGCTTTTCTTCATATAAGAGTTTGTCCAGGCTTGTCCTTTGCTACAAAAAGGATTGGGCCATCTTGCTGCACCTTATTTACTTTTATTACTTGCTACTTGTTACCAATTACCTTATCACAAAACTATCTGTTACCGATAATTTCAATGCTTGCAGAGAATACCTTACTGAAAACTGCTTATCATTTCCTTCTGCTCCTCGTTGGGTTCGACACTCTTACTTATCGAAAAGGCCACGATAGATCCCCTACACTTGTGGGTCATCAGTTTTCAACGGTGAACATCTCTATGTTGATCATATCTACTATATGATTCACACTCGACCTTTCGGTCTCAGTGTTTCGAGGCCATATCTGCATATGTTAGGCTCGTCAAGTTTAACCCGAGTATTTTGCGTGTGTAAAACTGTCTTACACCCATTGTAGATGAACATTGAGCTTATCACACCCGATCATCATGTGGTGTCTCGGCATGACGAACTTTGGCAACGGTGCATACTCAGGGAGAACACTTTTACCTTGAAATTTAGTGAGATATCATCTTATAATGCTACCGTCAAACAAAGCAAAATAAGATGCATAAAGGATAATCATCACATGCAATCAATATAAGTGATATGATATGGCCATCATCATCTTGTGCCTTTGATCTCCATCTCCAAAGCACCGTCATGATCACCATTGTCACTGGCGCGACACCTTGATATCCATCGTAGCATCGTTGTCGTCTCGCCATCTGTTGCTTCTACGACTATCGCTACCGCTTAGTGATAAAGTAAAGCAATTACAGGGCGATTGCATACAATAAAGCGACAACCATATGGCTCTTGCCAGTTGCCGATAACTCCGTTACAAAACCTGATCATCTCATACAATAAATATAGCATCATGTTTTGACCATATCACATCACAACATGCCCTGCAAAAACAAGTTAGACGTCTTCTACTTTGTTGTTGCAAGTTTTACGTGGCTGCTACGGGCTGAGCAAGAACCGTTCTTACCTACGCATCAAAACCGCAACGATAGTTCGTCAAGTTAGTGTTGTTTTAACCTTCTCAAGGACCGGGCGTAGTCACACTTGGTTCAACCAAAGTTGGAGAAACTGACACCCGCCAGCCACCTGTGTGCAAAGCACGTCAGTAGAACTAGTCTCGCGTAAGCGTACGCGTAATGTCGGTCCAGGCCGCTTCATCCAACAATACCGCCAAACTAAAGTATGGCATGTTGGTAAGCAGTATGACTTGTATCACCCACAACTCACTTGTGTTCTACTCGTGCATATAACATCTACGCATAAACCTGGCTCTGATACCACTGTTGGGGAACGTAGTAATTTCAAAAAAAATTCCTACGCACACGCAAGATCATGGTGATGCATAGCAACGAGAGGGGAGAGTATGTCTACGTACCCTCGTAGACCGAAAGCGGAAGCGTTTATCAACGCGGTTGATGTAGTCGTACACCTTCACGATCCGTCCCGATCAAGTACCGAATGTACGGCACCTCCGCGTTCAGCACACGTTCAGCTCGATGATGTCCTCGCCTTCTTGATCCAGCAAGAGGGGCAAAGTAGTGTATGAGTTCCGGCAGCACAACGGCGTGGTGACGGTGTTGGTGAAGAACAATCTCCACAGGGCTTCGCCTAAGCACTACAAAAACTATTACGAAGGATAAACTAGAGGGGACGGGCACACGGCTTGGTGTTTCTTGATGTGTCTTGGGTGCTAGCCCTGCCCCTCTATTTATATGTTGAGCCTTGGGGTTGAAACTTGGAGTAAAAGCCTCCACAAAGTCGGTTTCACCCGAAAGGCAAGAGTCCTTCTTGGACTCCAGGGCCTGACGCCAGGGTTCCCGGCGTCTGGGCCCAGACGCCAGGGACCGTAGCGTCTGGCCCCTGGACTCCGCAAAACTTCCTTTTGTCCTCTCCAAAAACCCTGTGGGCTTTCCCCTTTGGCCCAAATAAAGTGTTCTCGTGCCCAAACATTTCGGGAAACATCCGGAACCCCTTCCGGTGAATTCCGGAACCCTTCCGGAGACCAAACACTATTATCCCATATATCAAACTTTATTTCCGGACCATTCTAGAGTTCCTTGTCATGTCCGTGATCTTATCCGGAACTCTGAACAACATTCGGTTACCAACATACATAACTCATAAATACTATATCGTTAACGAACGTTAAGCATGCGGACCCTACGGGTTCGAGAACTATGTAGACATGACCGAGACACTTCTCTGGTCAATAACCAATAGCGGAACCTGGATGCCCATATTGTCTCCTACATATTCCACGAAGATCTTTATCGGTCAAACCGCATAACAATATACGTTGTTCCCTTTGTCATTGGTATGTTACTTGCCTGAGATTTGATCGTCGGTATCTCAATACCTAGTTCAATCTCGTTACCGGCAAGTCTCTTTACTCGTTCTGTAATGCATCATCCCGTAACTAAGTCATTAGTCACATTGCTTGCAAGGCTTGTAGTGATGTGCATTACCGAGAGGGCCCAGAGATACCTCTCCGACAATCGGAGTGACAAATCCTAATCTCGATCTATGCCAACTCAACAAGTACCATCGGAGACACCTGTAGAGCACCTTTATAATCACCCAGTTACGTTGTGACGTTTGGTAGCACACAAAGTGTTCCTCCGGTAATCGGGAGTTGCATAATCTCATAGTCATAGGAACATGTATAAGTCATGAAGAAAGCAATAGCAGTAAACTAAAACGATCAAGTGTTAAGCTAACGGAATGGGTCAAGTCAATCACATCATTCTCCTAATGATGTGATCCCGTTTATCAAATGACAACTCATGTCTATGGTTAGGAAACATAACCATCTTTGATCAACGAGCTAGTCAAGTAGAGGCATACTAGTGACACTATGTTTGTCTATGTATTCACACATGTATTTTGTTTCCGGTTAATACAATTCTAGCATGAATAATAAACATTTATCATGATATGAGGAAATAAATAATAACTTTATTATTGCCTCTAGGGCATATTTCCTTCACTCGGTTGGATCGAAACTTTACGAATGGAAACAGAGAGTTTGCAATCCCATCTTGGTGAGACCGAGATCCCTATCGGTGAGACCGAACTGATTAGGGTTTCTGGCTATGGCTGTGTCAAGTGAACTCGGTGGCGCCGGATGGATCAAATCGGTGGGCCGAGTTTGACTTTAGGTTTAGTACATATGTGGGAATGAGAAAGTGGTTGAGGGCTTTTGGAGCATATCACTAAGCATTTTGAGCAAGCAAGCCATTAAGCAACACCTCATCCCCTTTTAATAGTATTGGCTTTTCCTATGGACTCAGTGTGATCTTGGATCAGTAAAATTAAAATATAGAGTCTTGAGCTTTTGCCAATATGTGTCCTTAGCATTTTGAGGGGTCCACATCTCTAGTCCATGCCATGCCAATCATTGAACTTTCTGCAATGATTATCTTGAAAGAATATTAGTTCAATGAGCTATATGTTGTTATGAATTACCAAAACCACCCAGGGATTAGTTGCACTTTAAATCTCTCCCTTTTTGGTAATTGATGACAACATATAGATCAAAGCTTCGAAAAATGATAATAAGAATGAAATACATCTTCGCTTTGAGAAGTATGTGATAAGTAAGAGCACCCCCTAAATCTGTGCATTATTTAAAATTTGTTTTTGAATGCAAATGTACAACCGATTAGGATTATGGGTTACTCTTACATGTCACATACATCTTGGTGGAGTGCTCCAAATGATAAATTGTGGAATATACACTCATCACCAAGACAAAGTGTGAATGATCATACATAAAAGATATAGAATATCATCATCCAAGCACAAACATTAAAGTATGATATGATCAAGCACATGACCATACAAGTATCTCACACACACATAAATAGAGTATCATCCAAACAAGCAATCAAATAACTAGCAAAAGAGAGACAAAAAGAAGCAAACACTACAAAAAAATACACTTCCGTGATGATACGTGTTTGTCACAGTAGGTCCCTTTTTTGTCATGCATGTACATCCATGACAAATTTATGACAGAATCAAGATAGTCATACCTGTGCTGTCGTAGAAGTGTTCCATGAAATTACCAAAATTATCATCACGGAAGTGTCCACTTGCATGACGATAAATCGCGCGTCACAGAAGTGCTTTCGTCAAGGGTGACCGGCACGTGGCATCGATTGTAACGGAACGCCGTTAAGCTATCGGGTCGGGTTTTGGATCTGATAACCCGTTAACAGCCCTGACCAATGGGGATTTTCCACGTGTAAAATCATCATTGGCTGGAGGAAACACATGTAGGCTCATCGTTGGGACAGATGTCAACCACTCATTGGACGGAAGGCGCCTATGATACGTCGACACGTGGCACGACCCAACAGAGGCCCATTCCTGTGAAAAGGCCGGCCCGTTTGACTTGGTCAAAAGCTGGCGGGCCGGCCCATGGAAAGCCTGTTAACGGCCTGTTCGAATATAGCCCATTTACAGCCCGCTAACCCAAGGCCTGTTACACCCTATCCGAATTAGGCCCAGTAGCGTCATCTAGGCCATCCAATATGATTCCAGCCCGTTTTCACTTCTGGCCCATGTATGGCCCATGACGTCTTTTGGCCCATATGAGGCCCTATGTAACTCTTGGCCTACTAATGGCCCGTGGTGAAACTGGGCCATAATGAACAGTGTATCACTTTACACCCATTAACGGCCCGTGGTGAAACTGGCCCGTAATGAACAGTGTATCACTTTATACCCATTAACGGCCCGTTATTCCGTTGGGCCGTTTCCAGCCCATGTTATCTTTCGGCCTTCTCAGAGCCCATTTATTCTTGGGCTCATTTCTAGCTTTCGTTTACTTATGGCCCGTTACTGTCATTTTCTGCTTGTGGGCCAAATTCAGCCCGTGGTTACGGTCGGCCCATTTGTGGTCCGTTAATACGTTGGGCCGATTTCATAGCGTCATCAAATACGGCCTATTAACAATGGCCCATTATGGTCGGCCCATGAACGGACGATTCCAACTCTAGCCCGTTTATGGCCATAATGCAGTCTGTTTGGCCCATGTTTGGCCAATCGATAATACGGCCCGTATAAGGCCCATTGATAATACGACCTGCAGAAGGCCCATTGTTTCTACGGCCCGTAGAAGGCCCATTGTTTCTATGGCCCGTAGAAGGCCCACTGTTTCTACGGCCAGTAGGAGGCCCAGTGTCACTACAGTAAATATTAGCCCATGGTTATTGTGGCCTAGTTTTAAAAAATAGGTTATTGCAGCCACTAGCTAACTGTGGAAAAAGAACTGCAATGACTACAAGCAAACAAATAAACAAGACAACAAGGAAATAAATAAGCAAGCAACTAACGCTAGGCTATCACGGCTATTACACATATTACATCCACTGGGCATCAAAGTTCGCCACCAGTGCAAATATAGGGAACAAAGCAACATATCATATACACTGGTTGTCAAAGTTGGCGACCAGCGCAAATAAACGCCGCAGCAAAACAAATCCAGAACTGAAACCACTTCAGAAGATCTCAAGAAACAATATACTGGGTACCCATAATGCTGGCAAGATGCTTAGCAAGCTTACTAACTTTATCTTGTTTGGCGCTTAAATCCTCCAGCGCTTGCTGTTACACCAGAAAATATGCATCTGAATTCTGCAGGGACTTCCTTAGTCCTTCAGCTTCCTGTCGCAGCACATCTGATCGATGTCTTTCAACTTGAAGTTGAGACTCAAGAAAACGAACTGATTCAGGCAGCTAGTTCGGAGAGCTTGTGCCAGCAGTAGTGGCCAGTAACTCGAACACTACATAAAGACAGGACTTTTGGGTTCCCTCACCGTCGTCAAGATAGTTTTTATCAGCTTTCTTGGAGACCAACAGGGATGTCTCACTATCTTGAACCTTATCTGCATTATTTCCTTTACCATTGGATAACGCGGTACTGTTCTCCAATATTTTATCCGCATTCTAAAAGAGAAACAAGCAGACACATCACATGTTTACCATGTTGTATATGAAACTCATTTTGGTAAATGAGTTCAGTAGTAAAGTGGACAGGATAACAGCATGAAACAAACATATATCTATGTACCATGGTCACTTTATGGTCTATACCATTCTAGTTTTTGTTGCCAAATCAAGATAGAGACACAGTTCAAATAATATTTGTTCAAGACAAAGCAGAATAGACATAATATAAGTGTGGGTAACTATAGAACAATAACAACACTTGTATGTGCATGACATGAGAACTGTTTATTCAATTGAAACTGAAATCAACATAGAGCAGGTTACAATAGCAAACCAGTTAAAGAAACAGGTTTAAAACATACCTGTTGCGCCATTGGAGTTTCAATTCCATCCTCCAAATTTGAAAATAGTTGGTATGAGTAAATACAGTCATGCAAGAGCAAAGGAGTATGAACCATAGCTACAGAACCTGACCTGAGAACAAATCTTCTTCTCCTTTAAGCGTTGAGTTGGGATTCGGAGTGGTGGTCCTCGTGCTTTGGGCACTGCAGCTCCCTTACTAACTGCTCGTGTTTGGGTGCTCTGTGGTGGAGACAGTGCTGTGTCAACTGGAACTGGGTTACTATCTGTCGGGGTTGGGGTTAGAAGGGGTGTAGCTGGTTCTTTGTCCAACTGGGTAGGGGTACAATCTGCGAGAGTCTGGGTTATGTGTGGTGGATCTGGTCCTTGGGCAAGTACAACCGTGGTTCTATCTGCATCAACTGGTAGCACTATCTTTTCTGAAGACCGTGTTGTTACTCCCTTAGATACTGCCATCACGCTCTCCAATTCAAATGGCTGATAAACAAGAAAAGTAATTGAAAGTATAGACATTGTATGATAGACAGATGCAATGGATAGTGGGGAATAAAAGAGGGCATGAAATAATTCATATTTATGTTGTCTAACCAAACAGGATAGCATGACACATTTCACATATATGATGGCTAACTAAATAGGATAGCATGACACAATTTCATATTATGATGGCTAACTAAAAAAGATGGAAAGACATAGTTCAAAATATGAGACTATGTAAACAGGATGACATGACATAACTATATAATGTGTTTATTAAATAGGTTGGCATGCCATAATTCACATACATTCACGGATAGAATGCCATAATTCAAAATATAATGACTGTAAACACTAAACAGGATGAGATGATATAACTATATGATGTCTTTATTAAATGGGTTGCCATGCCATAATTCAGATAGATGATGTGTATGTACTATGTAAACATGATGGCATGATATAATTCAAATATATGATTTATATAGTAAGCAAGTAAGCAGATGGCAATCCATATATGATGTAAAAACTAAGCAATGCAAGACAACATGCATGACATGGGTAATATAACCCTGCCAAGTTTGAGCATAGACCTCAGGGGGTCCTCACGATTTCATATTATGATGGCTAACTAAAAAAGATGGAAAGACATAGTTCAAATTATGAGACTATGTAAACAGGATGACATGACATAACTATATAATGTGTTTATTAAATAGGCTGGCATGCCATAATTCACATACATTCACGGATAGAATGCCATAATTCAAAATATGATGACTGTAAACACTAAACAGGATGAGATGATATAACTATATGATGTCTTTATTAAATGGGTTGCCATGCCATAATTCAGATAGATGATGTGTATGTACTATGTAAACATGATGGCATGATATAATTCAAATATATGATTTATATAGTAAGCAAGTAAGCAGATGGCAATCCATATATGATGTAAAAACTAAGCAATGCAAGACAACATGCATGACATGGGTAATATAACCCTGCCAAGTTTGGGGTCCTCCCAATTCGGCCTCCCCCTTTCCTATTCCTATTCAGAGTAGGAAGGGAAGAGGGGGAAGGGGGAATCCTATTCCATTTTCCCTTTCCTCCTTCCCCTTTTATACTCCAATTTTGCCATCCCATATGGGAGGGGTGCACCAGCCCCTGAGAGGATGGTCTTTCCCCCTCTTGTCCCATTAAGGTCCATATAGTTGCCGGGGGGATGCCTGGAACCCCTTCTGGTGACCCGATATGCACTCGGTACCCATGGAACACTTCCGGTGTCCGAATATCATCATCCAATATATGAATATTTACCTCTTGACCATTTCGAGACTCCTCGTCATGTCCGTGATCTCATCCAGGACTCCAAAAAAAATTCGGTCACGAAATCACATAACTCATATAATACAAAATCGTCATCGAATGTTAAGCGTGCGCACCCTATGGGTTCGAGAACTATGTAGACATGACCGAGACACCTCTCCGGTCAATAACCAACAGCGGAACCTGGATGCTCATATTGGTTCCCACATATTCTACGAAGATCTTTATCGGTCGTACCGTAATGACAACATACATTATTCCCTTTGTCATCGGTATGTTACTTGCCCGAGATTCGATCGTCAGTATCTCCATACCTAGTTCAATCTCATTACCAGCAAGTCTCTTTACTCGTTCTGTAATGCATCGTCCCGCAACTAACTTATTAGTCACATTGCTTGCAAGGCTTATTATGATGTGCATTACCGAGAGGGCCCAGAGATACCTCTCTGATACTCAGAGTGAGAAATCCTAATCTCGATCTATGCCAACCCAACAAACACCTTCGGAGATACCTGTAGAGCATCTTTATAATCACCCAGTTACCTTGTGCCGTTTGATAGCACACAAGGTATTCCTTTGGTATCCGGGAGTTGCATAATCTCATAGTCAAAGGAGTATGTATATGACATGAAGAAAGCAATAGCAATAAAACTTAACGATCATTATGCTAAGCTAACGGATGGGTCTTGTCCATCACATCATTCTCCTAATGATGTGACCCCGTTCATCAAATGACAACACATGTCTATGGTTAGCAAACTTAACCATCTTTGATTAACGAGCTAGTCTAGTAGAGGCTTACTAGGGACACGGTGTTTTGTCTATGTATCCACACATGTATCAAGTTTCCTGTTAATACAATTCTAGCATGAATAATAAACATTTATCATGATATAAGGAAATATAAAATAACAACTTTATTATTGCCTCTAGGGCATATTTCCTTCAGTCTGAGTCAATAATCTAGTTGGCATCGCCATGTGATTTAACACCAATAGTTCACATCTTTATGTGATTAATACCCATAGTTCACATCGCCATGTGACCAACACCCAAAGGGTTTACTAGAGTCAATAATATAGTCCACATTGCTATGTGATTAACACCCAAAGAGTACTAAGGTGTGATCATGTTTTTCTTGTGAGAGAAGTTTAGTCAACGGGTCTGCCACATTCAGATCCATATGTATTTCACAAATTTTCTATGTCTACAATGCTCTGCATGGAGCTACTCAAGCTAATTGTTCCCACTTTCAATATGTATCCAGATCGAGACTCAGAGTCATCTGGATTAGTGTCAAAGCTTGGATCGCCGTAACTCTTTACGACGAACTCTATATCTTTATCACCTCCATAACCGAGAAATATTTCCTTAGTCCTCTTAGGTAACTAAGGATAACTTTGACCGCTGTCCAGTGATCCACTCCTGGATCACTATCGTAACCCCTTGCCAAACTCATGGTAAGGTACACCATAGGTCTGGTATACAACATAACATAATTTATAGAACCTATGGCTAAGGCATAGGGAATGACTTTCATTCTCTCTATATTTTGCCGTGGTCGGGTTTTGAGTCTTACTCAACTTCACACCTTGTAACACAAGTAAGAACCCTTTCTTTGACTGATCCATTTTGAACTCCTTCAAAATCTTGTCAAGGTATGTGCTTTGTGGAAGTCCTATCAAGCGTCTTGATCTATCTCTATAGATCTTGATGCTCAATATATAAGCTTCACCGTGGTCTTTTATTGAAAAAAATCTTATTCAAGTATCCTTTTATGCTATCCAGAAATTCTATATCATTCCCGATCAACAATATGTCATCCACATATAATATCAGAAATGCTACAGAGCTCCCACTCACTTTCTTGTAAATACAAGCTTCTCTGAAAGTCTGTATAAAATCATATGCTTTGATCACCTCATCAAAGCGTATATTCTAACTCCGAGATGCTTGCACCAGTCCATAAATGGGTCGCTGGAGCTTGCACACTTTGTTAGCACCTATAGGATCGACAAAATCTTCTGGTTGCATCATATACAACTCTTCTTTAAGATATCCATTAAGGAATGCAGTTTTGACATCCATTTGCTAGATTTCATAAAATGCGGCAATTGCTAACATGATTCAGACATACTTAAGCGTCACTGCGAGTGAGAAAATCTCATCATAGTCAACACCTTGAACTTGTCAAAAACAGTTTTTGCGACAAGTCGAGCTTTGTAGATAGTAACACTATCATCAGCGTCTATCTTCCTCTTGAATTTCCATTTATTCTCAATGGCTTGCCGATTATCAGGCAAGTCCACCAAAGTCCACACTTTGTTCTCATACATGGATCCTATCTCAGATTTCATGGCCTGAATCCATTTATCGGAAACTGGGCTCATCATTGCTTCCTCATAGTTCGTAGGTTCATCATGGTCTAGTAATATGACTTCCAGAATAGGATTAACGTACCACTCTGGTGCGGAACATGCTCTGGTTGACCTACGAGGTTCGGTAGTAACTTCATCTGAAGTTTCATGATCATTATCATTAGCTTCCTCTCTAGTTGGTGTAGGCATCACTGGAACTGATTTCTGTGATGAGCTACTTTCCAATTTGAGAGAAGGTACAATTACCTCATCAGGTTCTACTTTCCTCCCACTCACTTCTTTCGAGAGAAACTCCTTCTCTAGAAAGGATCCATTCTTAGCAACAAAAATCTTGCCTTTGGATCTGTGATAGAAGGTGTACCTAACAGTTTCTTTTGGGTATCCTATGAAGACAGACTTCTTCGATTTGGGTTCGAGCTTATCAGTTTGAAACCTTTTCACATAAGCATCGCAACCCCAAACTTTAAGAAACGACATCTTTGGTTTCTTGCAAAACCATAGTTCATACGGTGTCGTCTCAATGGATTTAGACGGTGTCCTATTTAATGTGGATGCAGCTGTCTCTAATGCATAACCCCAAAACGATAGTGGTAAATTGGTAAGAGACATCATAGATCGCACCATATCTAATAAATTATGGTTACGATGTTCGGACACACCATTACATTGTGGTGTTCCAGGTGGCATGAGTTGTGAAACTATTCAACATTGTTTTAAATGAAGGCCAAACTCGTAACTCAAATAGTCGCCTCCGTGATCATACCGTAGAAACTTTATTTTCTTGTTATGATGATTCTCCACTCAACTCTAAAATCTTTGAACTTTTTCAAATGTTTCAGACTTGTGTTTCATTAAGTAGATATACCCATATCTACTCAAATCATCTGTGAAGGTCAGAGAATAACGATACCTGCCGCGAGCCTCAACACTCATCGGACCACATACATCGGTGTGTATTATTTCCAATAAGTCAGTGGCTCGCTCTATTGTTCCGGAGAACGGAGTTTTAGTCATCATGCCCATGAGGCATGGTTTGCAAGCATCAAATGATTCATAATCAAGTGATTCCAAAAGTCCATCCGCATGGAGTTTCTTCATGCGCTTTACACCATTATGATCTAAAAGGCAGTGCCACAAATATGTTGCACTATCTTTATCAACTTTGCATCTTTTGGCATCAATACTATGAATATGTGTATCACTACGATCGATATTCAATAAACCATTTACACTAGGGGTATGACCATAGAAGGTTTTATTCATGTAAACAAAACAATAATTATTCTCTGACTTAAATGAATAACCGTATTTGCAATAAACATGATTCAATCATATTCATGCTCAATGAGAACACCAAATAACATTTATTTAGGTTCAACACAAATCCCAAAGGTAGAGGGAGTGTGCGATGGTGATCTTATCAACCTTGGAATCACTTCCAACACACATCGTCACCTCGCCCTTAACTAGTCTTTGTTCATTTTGCAACTCCTGTTTTGAGTTACTAATCTTAGCAACTGAAACGATATCAAATACCCTCGGGTTACTATGAACACTAGCAAAGTACACATCAATAACATGCATATCAAATATACCTTTGTTCACTTTGCCATCCTTCTTATCCGCCAAGTATTTGGTGTAGTTTCGCTTCCAGTGACCATTCCCTTTGCAGTAGAAGCACTCAGTTTCAGGCTCAGGTCTAGCTTTGGGTTTCTTCACGGGAGTGGCAACTTGCTTGTCATTCTTGTTGAAGTTTCCTGTCTTTTCCTTTGCCCTTTTTCTTGAAACTAGTGGTCTTGTCAACCATCAACACTTGATGCTTTTTCTTGATTTCTATCTTCGCTGATTTCAGTATCACGAAGAGCTCGGGAATCGTTTTCGTCACCCCTTGCATATTATAGTTCATCATGAAGTTCTAGTAGCTTGGTGATAGTGACTAGAGAACTCTGTCAATCACTATATTATTTGGAAGATTAACTCCCACTTGATTCAAGCGATTGTACTACCCAGACATTCTGAGTACATGCTCACTGGCTGAGCCATTCTCCTCCATCTTGTAGGCAAAGTACTTGTCAGAGGTCTCAAACCTCTCAACACAGGCATGAGTCTGAAATACCAATTTCAAATCTTGGAACATCTCATATGCTCCGTGGTGCTCAATGTTGGAAATATGCCCTAGAGGCAATAATAAATTGGTTATTATTATATTTCCTTGTTCATGATAATCGTTTATTATCCATGCTAGAATTGTATTGATAGGAAACTCAGATACATGTGTGGATACATAGACAACACCATGTCCCTAGTAAGCCTCTAGTTGACTAGCTCGTTGATCAATAGATGGTTACGGTTTCCTGACCATGGACATTGGATGTCGTTGATAATGGGATCACATCATTAGGAGAATGATGTGATGGACAAGACCCAATCCTAAGCCTAGCACAAAGATCGTGTAGTTCGTATGCTAAAGCTTTTCTAATGTCAAGTATCATTTCCTTAGACCATGAGATTGTGCAACTCCCGGATACCGTAGGAGTGCTTTGGGTGTGCCAAATGTCACAACGTAACTGGGTGGCTACAAAGGTACACTACAGGTATCTCCGAAAGTGTCTGTTGGGTTGGCACGAATCGAGACTGGGATTTGTCACTCCGTGTAAACGGAGAGGTATCTCTGGGCCCACTCGGTAGGACATCATCATAATGTGCACAATGTGATCAAGGAGTTGATCACGGGATGATGTGTTACGGAACGAGTAAAAGAGACTTGCCGGTAACGAGATTGAACCAGGTATCGGGATACCGACGATCGAATCTCGGGCAAGTATCGTACCGCTAGACAAAGGGAATTGTATACGAGATTGATTAAGTCCTTGAAATCATGGTTCATCTGATGAGATCATCGTGGAGCATGTGGGAGCCAACATGGGTATCTAGATCCCGCTGTTGGTTATTGACCGGAGAGTTGTCTCGGCCATGTCTGCATGACTCCCGAACCCGTAGGGTCTACACACTTAAGGTTTGATGACGCTAGGGTTATAGGGAAAGTATGTACACGGTTACCGAATGTTGTTTGGAGTCTTGGATGAGATCCCGGACGTCACGAGGAGTTCCGGAATGGTCCGGAGGTAAAGATTGATATATAGGAAGTATGGTTTTGGCCACCGGAAGTGTTCCGGGCATCACCGGTAGTGTACCGGGACCACCGGAGGGGTCCACCGGGAGGGGCCACGGGCCCCGGAGGCATACATGGGCGAAGTGTGAGAAGGGACCAGCCCCTAGGTGGGCTGGGGCGCCTCCCCACCAAGGCCCATGCGCCTAGAGAGGAGAGGGGGCAAATCCTAAGGGCAGATGGGCCTTAAGGCCCATGCCTGGTGCGCCTCCCTCTCCCCCCACTTGGCCGCCACCCCAGATGGGGATTGTGGCTGCCGCCACCCCTAGGGTGGAAACCCTAGGTGGGGGCGCAGCCCTCCCTCTCCCCCTATATATAGTGGAGGCAAAGGGGCAGCCCAACACATGAAGTCCTTCCCCTGTTGGCGCAGCCCTACCCCTCTTCCTCCTCGTCTCTCGTAGTGCTTGGCGAAGCCCTGCCAGAGTCCCGCGCTCCTCCACCACCACCACGTCGTCGTGCTGCTGCTGGATGGAGTCTTCCCCAACCTCTCCTTCTCCCCTTGCTGGATCAAGGCGTAGGAGACGTCACCGGGTTGTACGTGTGTTGAACGCGCAGGTGACGTCCGTTCGGCACTAGGATCATCGGTGATTTGGATCACGACGAGTACGACTCCATCAACCCCGTTCACTTGAACGCTTCCGCTTAGCAATCTACAAGGGTATGTAGATGCACTCTCTTTCCCCTCGTTGCTAGATTACTCCATAGATTGATCTTGGTGATGCGTAGAAAATTTTAAATTCTGCTACGATCCCCAACAGTGGCATCATGAGCTAGGTCTATGCGTAGTTTATATGCACGAGTAGAACACAAGTTGTTGTGGGCGTCGATTTCGTCAATTTGCTTGCCGTTACTAGTATTATCTTGATTCGGCGGCATCGTGGGATGAAGCGGCCCGGACTGACCTTACACGTACTCTTACGTGAGACTGGTTCCACCGACTGACATGCACTAGTTGCATAAGGTGGCTAGCGGGTGTCTGTCTCTCCCACTTTAGTCGGATCGAATTCGATGAAAAGGGTCCTTATGAAGGGTAAATAGAAATTGGCATATCACGTTGTGGTTTTGGCGTAGGTAAGAAACGTTCTTGCTAGAAACCTATAGCATCCACGTAAAAACTTGCAACAACAATTAGAGGACGTCTAACTTGTTTTTGCAGCATGTGCCGTGTGATGTGATATGGCCAAAAGGATGTGATGAATGATATATGTGATGTATGAGATTGATCATGTTCTTGTAATAGGAATCATGACTTGCATGTCGATGAGTATGACAACCGGCACGAGCCATAGGAGTTGTCTTAATTTATTTATGACCTGCATGTCAACTTAAACGTCATGTAATTACTTTACTTTATTGCTAAAGCGTTAGCCATAGTAGTAGAAGTAATAGATGACGAGAAAACTTCAAGAAGACATGATGATGGAGATCATGATGATGGAGATCATGGTGTCATGCTGGTGACAATGATGATCATGGAGCCCCAAAGATGGAGATCAAAAGGAGCAAAATGATATTGGCCATATCATGTCACTATTTGATTGCATGTGATGTTTATCATGTTTTACATCTTGTTTGCTTAGAACGACGGTAGCTTAAATAAGATGATCCCTCACTAAAATTTCAAGAAAAGTGTTCCCCCTAACTATGCACCGTTGCGAAGGTTCGTTGTTTCGAAGCACCACGTGATGATCGGGTGTGATAGATTCTAACGTTCGAATACAATGGGTGTAAGCCAGATTTACACACGCAATACACTTAGGTTGACTTGACGAGCCTAGCATGTACAGACATGGCCTCGAAACACGGAAGACCGAAAGGTCGAGCATGAGTCGTATAGAAGATACGATCAACATGAAGATGTTCACCGATGTTGACTAGTCTGTCTCACATGATGATCAGACACGGCCTAGTTGACTCGGATCATGTTTCACTTAGATGACTAGAGGGATGTCTATCTGAGTGGGAGTTCATTAAATAATTTGATTAGATGAACTTAATTATCATGAACATAGTCTAAATTGTCTTTGCAAATATGTTGTAGATAAATAGATCATGTTGTAGCTCCCTGTTTCAATACGTTCCTAGAGAAAGACCAAGTTGAAAGATATTGTAAGCAATGATGCGGACTGGGTCCGTAGTCCGAGGAGTGTCCTCACTGCTACACAGAAGGCTTACGTCTTTGATGCACCGCTCGATGTGCAAACCCCTACAACGTCATCTGTGGATGTTGTGAACACCTGACAGACACATCCTGATGACTACTTGATAGTTTAGTGCACCATACTTTACGGCTTAGAATCGGTATTCCAATGACGTTTTGAATGCCAAAGAACATATGAGATGTTCCAAGAGCTGAAATTGGGATTTCAGGCTCATGCCCGTGTTGAGAGGTGTGAGACCTCTGACAAGTTCTTTTGCCAACAAGATGGAGGAGAATAGCTCAACTAGTGAGCATGTGCTCAGAATGTCTTGGTGCTACAATCACTTAAATCAAGTGGGAGTTAAACTTCCAGATAAGATAGTGATTGATAGAGTTCTCTAGCCACTATCACTAAGCTACTAGATCTTTGTGATGAACTATGACATGCAAGGGATGGAATTGATCCCGGAGCTGTTTGCGGTGCTTAAGACCGCAAAAGGTAGAAATCAAGAAGGAGCATCAAGTGTTGATGGTTTAACAAGACCACTGGTTTCAAGAAGGCCAAGGGCTAGAAGGGAAACTTCATGGATGGCAAACCAGTTGCCGCTCCAGTGAAGGAACCCAAGGTTGTACCCAAACCCGAGACTAAGTGCTTCTATTGTAAGGGGAACGGTCACTGGTAGCGGAATTACCCCAAATGCATGGTAGATAAGAAGGCTGGCGACTTCAACAAAGTAAATACGTTTTATTAATGTGTACCTCACTAGTACTCCTGGTAGCACCGGGGTATTGGATACCGGTTCAGTTACTATTATTGGTAACTTGAAGCAAAAGCTACGGACTAAATGGAGACTGGCTAAGGGCGAGGTGACGATGTGTGTTGGAAGTGTTTCCAAAGTTGATGAGATCACCATCGCACGCTCCATCTGCCTTCGGGATTAGTATTGAACCTAGATAAATGTTATCAGGTGTCTACGTTGAGAATGAATATGATTAGATCATGTTCATTACAATACAGTCATTCATTTAAGTTAGAGAATAATGGTTATTCTGTTTACATGAATGATACCTTTCATGGTCATGCACCCTATGTGAATGGTTCATTGAATCTCGGTCATGGTAATACACATGTTCATGCCAAAAGATGTAGAGTTAATAATGATAGTACCACTTTCTTGTGGCACTGCCGCTTAGGTCATATTGGCATAAGATGCATGAAGAAACTCCATGTCGATGGATGTTTGGAGTCACTTGATTTTGAATCGCTTGACACATGCGAGCCATGCCTCATGGGAAGATGACTAAGACCCAGTTTTTAGGTAAAATGAAACGGGCAAGTGACTTGTTGGAAATCATGCATACCGATGCGTGTGATCCAATGAGAATTGAAGCGTGCGGTGGATATCGCTATTTTCTCATCTTCACTGACGATTTGAGTAGATATAGGTATATTTACTTAATGAAGCACAAGTCTGAAACGTTTGAAAAGTTCAAGCGATTTCAGAGTGAAGTTAAGAATCATCATAACAAAAAAGATCATGTTCCTACGATCTGATCAAAAGGGGATTTTCTGAGTTATGAGTTTGGCAATCACTTAAGACATTGTGGAATTGTTTCACAGTTGAAGCCACCTGGAACACCACAAGGTAATGGTGTGTCCGGACGTCGTAATCGAACCCTATGAGATATGGTGCGATCTATGATGTCGCTTACCAATCTACCGTTTTCATTTTGAGGTTATGCGTTAGAGACAGCTGCATTCACTTTAGGCAGGACACCATCTAAGTCCGTTGAGACGACGTCGTATGAACATTGGTTTGGCAAGAAACCAGAGTTGTCGTTTCTTAATGTTTGGGGCTGCGATGCTTAAGGCTTCAGCCGGAGAAGCTCGAACCCAAAGCGGACAAACACATCTTCATAGGATACCCAAAGGTGACAGTTGGGTATACCTTCTATCTCAGATCCGAGCACAAATTGTTTGTCGCTAAGAACATGTCCTTTCTCGAGAAGGAGTTTCTCTCGAAAGAATTGAGTGGGAGGAAGATAGAACTTAATGAGGTTGTCGAACCTTTATTTCAACCAGAGAGTAATGCAACACAGAAAGATGTTTTCTGTGGAGCCTACATCTGTTGAATAGGAAGTGAATGATAGTGATCATAAAGCTTCGGATCAAGTTGCTATCGAACCTCGTAGGTCGACAAGGATATGTACTACTCCTAAGTGGTACGGTAATCCCGTCTTAGATATCATGTTGTTAGACAACAATGAACCTACGAGCTATGGAGAAGCGATGGTGGGCCCGTATTCCGACAAATGGTTAGAAGCCATGAAATCCGAGATAGGATCCATATATCAGAACAAAGTATGGACTTTGGTGGACTTGACCGATGATCGGCAAGCCATTGAGATAAATGGGTCTTTAAGAAGAAGACGGACGTGGGCGGTAATGTTACCGTCTATGAAGCTCGACTTGTGGGAAAGAGTCTTTTCACAAGTTCAAGGAGTTGACTACGATGAGAATTTCTCACCCGTAGCAATGCTTAAGTCCGTCAGAATCATGTTAGCATAAGCTGTATTTTTCGATTATGAAATCTTATAGATGGATGTCAAAACAAGTTTTCTTACCAGTTTTCGTAAGAAAAGTTGTATGTGATACAATAGAAGGTTTTGACGATCCTAAGGATGCTAAAAGGTATGCTGGCTCCAGCAATCCTTCTATGGACTAGAGCAAGCATCTCGGAACCGGAATATATGTTTTGATGGAGTGATCAAAGCTTTTAGGTTTATACAATGTTTGCTAGAAACTTGTATTTACAAGAAAGTGAGTGGGAGCACTACAACATTTCTGGTAAGTATATGTGGATGACATATTGTTGATCCGAAATAATTTCTGAAAAGCATAAATGGTTTGTTTGAAGAGTGATTTTCAAAGGAAGACCTGGATAAAGCTGCTTACATATTGGGCATCAAGATCTATAGAGATAGATCAATACGCCTGATGATACTTTCAAAGAACGCACACCTTGACATGTTTTTGAAGGAGTTCAAAATAGATCAGTCAAAGAAGGGGTTCTTACCTGAGTTATAAGGTGTGAAGTTGAGTAAGACTCAAAGCTTGACCACGGCAGAAGAAAGAGGAAGGACGAAGGTCGTCCCCTATGATTTTGTCATAGGCTCTATACGGTATGCCATGCTGAAATACCGCACCTGATGTGTGCCTTGCCACATGTCTGGCAAGAGGGGACAAAGGTGATCTAGGAATGGATCACCAGATAGCGGTCAAAACTATCCTTAGAGGAATAAGGAAATGTTTCTCGGTTATGGAGGTGATAAAGAGTTTGACATAAAGATTTATGTCGATGCAAGCTTAACACCTATCCAGATAGCTCTGAGTAGAGATACCGGATACGTATAATGGAGCAATAATTTGGAATAGCTCCAAGTGGAACGTGGTAGCAGCATCTACGACATAAAGTTTTGCGAAATACATAGGGATCTGAATATGGCAAGACCCGTTGACTACGACCTCTCTCACAGGCATAACATGATCAAACCTAGAACTCATTGAGTATTAATCACATAGTGATGTGAACTAGATTAGTGACTCTAGTAAACTCTTTGGATGTTGGACACATGGCGATGTGACCTGTGAGTGTTAATCACATGGCGATGTGAACTAGATTATTGACTCTAGTGCAAGTGGGAGACTGTTGGAAATATGCCCTAGAGGCAATAATAAATTGGTTATTATTATATTTCCTTGTTCATGATAATCGTTTATTATCCATGCTAGAATTGTATTGATAGGAAACTCAGATACATGTGTGGATACATAGACAACACCATGTCCCTAGTAAGCCTCTAGTTGACTAGCTCGTTGATCAATAGATGGTTACGGTTTCCTGACCATGGACATTGGATGTCGTTGATAATGGGATCACATCATTAGGAGAATGATGTGATGGACAAGACCCAATCCTAAGCCTAGCACAAAGATCGTGTAGTTCGTATGCTAAAGCTTTTCTAATGTCAAGTATCATTTCCTTAGACCATGAGATTGTGCAACTCCCGGATACCGTAGGAGTGCTTTGGGTGTGCCAAATGTCACAACGTAACTGGGTGGCTACAAAGGTACACTACAGGTATCTCCGAAAGTGTCTGTTGGGTTGGCACGAATCGAGACTGGGATTTGTCACTCCGTGTAAACGGAGAGGTATCTCTGGGCCCACTCGGTAGGACATCATCATAATGTGCACAATGTGATCAAGGAGTTGATCACGGGATGATGTGTTACGGAACGAGTAAAAGAGACTTGCCGGTAACGAGATTGAACCAGGTATCGGGATACCGACGATCGAATCTCGGGCAAGTATCGTACCGCTAGACAAAGGGAATTGTATACGGGATTGATTAAGTCCTTGACATCGTGGTTCATCCGATGAGATCATCGTGGAGCATGTGGGAGCTAACATGGGTATCCAGATCCCGCTGTTGGTTATTGACCGGAGAGTTGTCTCGGCCATGTCTGCATGACTCCCGAACCCGTAGGGTCTACACACTTAAGGTTCGATGACGCTAGGGTTATAGGGAAAGTATGTATGCGGTTACCGAATGTTGTTTGGAGTCCCGGATGAGATCCCGGACGTCACGAGGAGTTCCGGAATGGTCCGGAGGTAAAGATTGATATATAGGAAGTATGGTTTTGGCCACCGGAAGTGTTCCGGGCATCACCGGTAGTGTACCGGGACCACCGGAGGGGTCCGGGGGTCCACCGGGAGGGGCCACGGGCCCCGGAGGCATACATGGGCCAAGTGTGAGAAGGGACCAGCCCCTAGGTGGGCTGGGGCGCCTCCCCACCAAGGCCCATGCGCCTAGATAGGAGAGGGGGCAAACCCTAAGGGCAGATGGGCCCTAAGGCCCATGCCTGGTGCGCCTCCCTCTCCCCCCACTTGGCCGCCACCCCAGATGGGGATTGTGGCTGCCGCCACCCCTAGGGTGGAAACCCTAGGTGGGGTCGCAGCCCTCCCTCTCCCCCTATATATAGTGGAGGCAAAGGGGCAGCCCAACACATGAAGTCCTTCCCCTGTTGGCGCAGCCCTACCCCTCTTCCTCCTCGTCTCTCGTAGTGCTTGGCGAAGCCCTGCTGGAGTCCCGCGCTCCTCCACCACCACCACGCCGTCGTGCTGCTGCTGGATGGAGTCTTCCCCAACCTCTCCTTCTCCCCTTGCTGGATCAAGGTGTAGGAGACGTCACCGGGCTGTACGTGTGTTGAACACGGAGGTGCCGTCCGTTCGGCACTAGGATCATCGGTGATTTGGATCACGAAAAGTACGACTCCATCAACCCCGTTCACTTGAACGCTTCCGCTTAGCGATCTACAAGGGTATGTAGATGCACTCTCCTTCCCCTCGTTGCTAGATTACTCCATAGATTGATCTTG